>NW_022436970.1:20929466-20975012 GCF_009761245.1 Sapajus apella | reverse complement strand
GAAGGAAGGAAGGAAGGAAGGAAGGAAGGAAGGAAGGAAGGAAGGAAGGAAGAAAGGAAGAAAGAAAGAAAAAGAAATGAGGTAGTCTTGGTTATGTTTTAAAAGAACACTTGTGTGCTGTATTGAGGACAGGTTACAGAGGATCAAAGAGAGAAACAGGAAAACCAGTTAGGAGGCTGCTACGTGGCCCATGTGCCAATGGGGATAGTTCAGACCAGAGCAACTGCCTCAGAGGCAGTCAGGAGAGGAGATTTCTAGACAGACAGTGAAGGTGTGGCCCAAAGTCTTTCCTGGAAGGTCAGATGCACCTATGACAACAGGAAAAAGTCAAGGTGACTCCTGTGTGTCTGGCCTGGGCCACTGGGAAGATGGAGTTGCTATCACCTGAGCTAAGAAAGACTGTGCAGAAGCAGGTTTTGTGGAGGCAGCTCAAGAGTTCCGTGCTGGGCATGTTGAATTTGAGGTCTAGTCACTATCTGGCAGATGCTGGCTAAGTGGTTGCATACCCAGGATTGGAGCCTGAGTGTGGGGGTCTGGGTTGGAGATATGAACTTGGGTCATCATCATATATACTGTGTGTAAATCCAGCATTCAGAACGACATGGATGGCGAAGACAAGTCCCTTCCATCATTTTTCAAGCACAAAGTCAAAGGAGGCCTGCACTGTGGTGGGTAAAGGAAAGGGCATAGTTCTAATATTTTGATTTTGCAGTGATGCTTTCCACACCTAACTGTGGGGGCAACATCCAATAGCCCCTTTCTACTCACAGCATGGACTGCCACCTCCTAGGGCCACCAGGCTCTGGGCTTCACTCTTCATTCTGGGGTGTTTGTCATCACGGGGAGCCATGCCAGCCTCCCTCGGTGGATAAAAGTGAGTCCAAATCCTTCCTGGCAATGCTAAGATTGTTTTCTAGACCAGATAGAATTGTGATGGGATTTCCAAGAGCAAACGCACCTACCAGGTGATTCCTCCAATCTCCAGGGCCAGCCTCAGAAGGCAGAGCTGCTGCGCAGTTCCAGTTGGATGGCCCCGTCCCAGCCTCCACATGTGGGTGACTGCAGCATTCCCAGGCCAGCGAGGACACTTGGCAGCCAGCACGTCTCCCCTTGAAGCAGAGGCTGTGGGCTTGCTGTGCCTTCCTAGTCCCCGGGGCACTCAGGGGCAGCCTATTCAAATGCACAGCAATATGTCTCGCTGTCTCCAGAGGATTGCTGAAATCCTACAGAACCTATAAGAAGGCACTTAGCATATTTTGTATTTATAGAGAGCCTTTCTACCAACAATCTGTGCAGTACAGGTCTCATTTCATTAATCCTCGCAGCAGGGGTGTAGATGGTTGGGGAGAATTGTCAATTTTACCTAATGTTGAGACAGAGCTGCAGAGAGGTTAAATGACTAGCCTAAGGCTGTATGACGAGACAGTACCAGAGTTAAGATTAGAGTCCTGGAATCTTGACTTCTGGTCTACTATCTTACACCTTTCTTCAGAAATAGTATCATAAAAAGTGCACTAAATTCGATAGTTTAATTTTCCTTGTGACATTCAGCATGTCACTTAACCTCTCCCTGCCCCAATGTCTGAATCCATAAAATGGGGATGATAATACTTGTCATCTAGCTTGTCACAGAAATATCATGAATATTAATCTTTTTAGTGAAGACCCTTTGGAAATAGCTGCCGTATAAATTCAAGGTTTAAGTTAGGATCCCAGACAACGACTTGTATATTAACCAGTGAAATACAGAAATGCATTGTTTTCATTTTAATGGTAGTAAAAACTACGTAAAAATGATAGCAAGGATTTTGAAGATATTCATTTGATTTATCAACACGGTGTTGATTTTCTAATGATTGTATGAGGGTTTTGTGAAATGGGTTGATTTTTTTAATGTCTAATCGTCTCAAACCATCTTCCCAAACCCTTGGTTTTCTGTAAATGGTATAACCTGATTTATTTTCAGATAAAACATACTAGATTTGCTTGTTTTGTGCAATCATGTTTGTAATAAGCAGAAACAAAAGAAGAACATGGGAAAGGTTTTGCAATTTAGTTCCTTTCCTCCATAGATTTGCTCAAAGTCCAATATCCCCTGCAACTACTAAAATGGTGGTGAAATTTGGATTTATTTCCCACTTCCCAGGTCTGGTCGTCCTCCACGTTATTCTGAGCAAAGTACTCAAGAGTTAATGGAGTCCCTGGTAGAGCGTTTGCTTCTTCTGTTTGAAATCAAACATCTGATCTTTATCTGCGGTGACAGGTTTAATGCCTTTCTCCTCTGACAAATTTTCAGTTGAAGAGGAATGCAAACACTGGTATCGGGACAGTTGTATAAAGGCCTAATCTGAGCAAGCCAATATTGGCAGTTTGATCCCGAATGAACAGCAGAACCCTGAAGGAGCCCCACTTGCCAGAAGGGGGAAAAAAAACCCCACAGAAACTAAAAACCTCTGTATACTTTTTGCAGCACCTCCATGGCTGTGCTTGGATTTGGCAGGGGAGAGATGTAACTGGGAATTTTGGCTTGGAAGTGCTGGCATTCTCCTTCACCCCTCCCAGGGTTGGAGGGCACACAGGCGCCCAGGAAGCAAATGAAAGCAGGAGAGAGAACCCGGTCAAAGAACACCCCAAGAATTAACTGGGTTTTCCGCTGACCCTTAGAGGGCTCTACCACTCAGAAATGCTTAATTCTGTGCTCCTCTTTGGAAACCAAATACTCTGAAAGCTAAATTGGCCTACCATGTTTCCATGGGCCTAATACGTTAATGAACCTGGCTGACTTGGGGAACTTTCCAGAGAGTACTTTAAATTTCCCTACCATGCAACATGTGGGTATCCAGAGATCCAGAGAGGCCCCTCAGGAAAGGAAGAAAGGAATTGTTACGGAACTAGAATATTCCATGCATGCCTGAGGTGGGCCCAGCACAGTCAAATATTACATTTTATATGTGGAGAATTTATCACAATAAATGGGAATGTTTTAAGTTAACTCAGTCAATCCTTTTTTTTTCTTTCTTTCTTTCTTTTTTTTTTTTTTTTTTTTGAGACAGAGTCTCACTGTGTCACCCAGGCTGGAGTGCAGTGGTGCAATCTCTACTCACTGTAACCTCCATCTTCCAGGTTCCAGCCATTCTTTTGCCTCAGCCTCCCGAGTAGCTGAAATTATAGGTGTGCGCCACCACGCCTGGCTAATTTTTGATTTTTAATAAAGAAGGGGTTTCACCATGTTGCTTAGGCTAGTCTTGAGCTCCCGAGCTCAAAGTGATCTGCCCACCTCGATCTCCCAAAGTGCTGGGATTACTGGTGTGAACCACTGCACCCAGCTGAGTCAATTCTTTTTTATTGCATTAAAATTCATGTGAGATGGAAGAAACTTGAAAAAAAAAAAATAGATGGTAGAAATTTCTGACTGTGACTGGCATATAAAATTCAGTAGAGAAAACTTGCATCCTAACCTCTTGCTACCCTGATATAGGTAAACCAGTTTGACCATTAGTGCCATGTAAACTTGAAACTAAAATTTGAAAAATCGATTTTGTACATAGTCTAAAATATACTATGGTTTTTGATATTTATTCCTTGGTGGCATAGCTTTTCCCTTTTTTTGTTCTTCCCCCTCTCCTCCATCAATCACTTACATTTTAGCTTTTATTTAATAAATTGACAAATATTCATTAAACGCCCAGTATGGGCAAAGTGAACTCTTTGGCTCTATTAGAAAGGAAGACAAAGATGGGTGAGAAATGGCCCCTCCCCTCTGTCCGAAATCTTCTAACTACGCCGATGCATTTTGATCACAGAGCTCTTAGATGAGATTCCTCTGGTTGGTGGAAACCCATAGACCCGATGGTCTTTCAACCTCACTTCCAACTCATGGGGCTCTGGCTCCCTCTGCACCTGTGACTTCAGCATATTATACCTTCTTAGAGAGTCTTGGGCCTTGGTTGGAGTAAGAAGTAAATTCTGAAGTCTTTGATTTTTTATTTTTTATTTTTATAATAATGGTAAGCTGACTCTTCCTCTAATCTAATCACACCTCACAACAGGTTGATTTGTAAATCAATCCTCTTCCATGATTAATCGTCACAGAAAACTAGACTTAGCACCATGCAGCTTGGTTAATCCTCCAAGGACCCTGTCAAACCTCAGTCCCTCTCTGTTCCTTAACTGTGTGCTCTGGAGCTCAGAATCCACCTCAAGAGACTCCAGGGAACCACAACCACTGCAGAGAAGTCAGACCCATCATCCTTGAAGGCTGACCCTCCAGCTTCTTTTAGTGGCCCAGTATTGAACTTGTTCACCTATCTGAAGACCACAAGAACTTTTGCTAAGACAGCGGACTTGGTAAGCAAATGCCTTCAACTCAACTCTGGTTGGATGAAGATGTTCTCAGGAAGCAAGAGGTTTCCTTCTCTGGCTGGGTATTCTCAGCACCGCCTGCAGGTAGGGTGGCACTGGGGGTGGAGTCACAGCTGAGGACTTCCTGTGGCACGTCCCGGTGTGTTCCCATCCAGACAGGCCTTTCTTTGGGATGTGCACCCCGCAAGCTCTGCACCCTGGCTGCTTGTCCAATCGATGTTGTGTCTCCTTCGTGCTCACATCTGGTGTGATCTCAGGGTCCTACACAACCTGCTTGACTGAATGTATTCTTCAACTTACTGCTCCTACAACTTGCCTGCCTCTGATCAGGGGTCTCAAAACAGGGATTATATTTTCCCTTATCTTACAGACTTCAAAAACTGGAGGCAAACAGGTGTCTTCTTTGCTCCTCATTTAACTTAAGACCATTTCTCCTATGTCAAAACCCCTGTCTTATTGGAGACACCAGTGATCGCCCACCATGTTTGCGATCCCCCAACAGCTCCACTCACTCATTGATGGATTTCAGACTTGTATCACACATTTTCACTCCATGATGGCGACTGTCATCATGGGTGGCAGCTTGAGCATTTGTCCACACAGCCAACTCCCCATTCTCACCTTTCCTGCCTCGACCCTGGGCTAAACCATCTTTTTGTTCTAGTTGCTCAGCCAGCCACTCACATGAAGCTGTGTAATTTCTGGTAACTTCATTACCTTAGAAATCCTGCCTTTAGAGACCCTCCTCTCTGACATCCTCACCCTGACTGCTCTCTGACACCACCCTGACCTCCGTGCAGGCTCTGCACCTGTCTGCTGACCATAGTGGTTTTCTCCATCAGCAAGTCCTCTTCACACCCCCACTTCTCTCTTTATGCACTTTATTTTCTGTCCACCTTAAAATTATACTTAACATCCCTGCCGCATTCTTCATCTGAAGCCTAAATTAGTACTCTAAAAACTCCCTACCTAAATATTACTGGAGACAAAAACCATCCAACCATGCAAACCGGACTCATGTTAAATTTACAACAAATATTAAAGGGCACATAGACCCACCAGAGGACCCTACAATGCCTTCTATTCTCTGCAATGATGATTTACCAATTTACTCTTCCCCCAGCCTAACACCCATTCCCCCTACACCGCCGGCCCATGACCGCAGCACGTATCAGGGAGGGAACAAGGCTCTGTGGAGAAGACAGGCCTGCTTTTCCTCCCCCGAACCTAGGCCCGACTTGCTGTACAGTAGGTGCAATTTCAACCAGTTTTAAGTGTTCAGTTCAGTGGTGTTTTATTCATCTCTGGAGCTTTTTAAACGACCTTCCCTGAAACTCTGTACCAATTAAGCAACAGCTTCTCACTTCCTTCTCCTCCTAGCCCCTGGCAGCCACCATTCCACTCTATCAATTTTCTTCCCCTAGACACCATATATAGGTGAAACCATAAAGTATTTGTGCTTTTACGCTCAGCTTATTTCGTTTAACATAATATCCTCGAGGTTTATCCATATCGTGAAAGTTCTTTTTTAAATAGGAAGAATAAAGGTGAAAGACGAAAGAAAAATGAAAAAAGAGTCACAGAGAATTTAAATCTTCTTTGATAAACATTTATCTTCAAGTAACTTATCCAACCAAACCTCAGCCTAAGAACTCTGAGGCTCGTGTGACACTCGCATAAGACTTTTAGTTACAGCCCTTCTTCCAGTAAAATGAGCACAGCAGCATCGTACTACCTGCTATCTTTCCCCTGTTAGCGTCCCAAGTGAATTCCTGGTGGCAGTAAAGTGACTTCACACTGCCCTTCAGCTCATGGTGTTTCAAATGTTTTCTTTTCTACGTCAAGCGTCTTACTTGAATTTTTGATAAGGATTTATCTTACTTTGGTTTTACAGCAGGCCTTTGGACCTGGGTATAGAAAAGATAAAACAAAGTGTGAAGGGAAATCCTTGGTTCACACACAGAGCCGTTCCTCTGGCTTTGTGAGTCTTTGCCCCAGCTATGTTGGTGCACCTTGAAACTTGGACTATCTAGAAGGAAACCTTACATTACAGGCAAAAATGGAAATGACCAAAACCTAAAGCAGCTGTTTCCGTCCCAAGAGCCGTCTGTCTTCCCCCTTCCACTTCACCTTCCCGAGCCTCCCCGCTCTAGGCCATTCTTGCTAACTCTTTCAACCATGCCTGCTGCAAACCCTTCTTTCTGAATGGAAAGATTTCCTCAAGGGTTCCTCTAGAGATTAGAATACATGCTCGTGTCCTTCCACCACCCCGTAAGTAATGGATTTATTCTTTCCCAGGGCTGCTGGTTCTGCTTTTCATCTATTCCACCTCAATTCCCCCTACTTTCCAAAAATCCGAGGGCTGCGGAAAGTTATCAGTTCAGTCTCCCTCTCCGTCACGTCGGGGAGAGACATGCCCCGGCTGCGCCTTTCCTTTCCGCACACTTGGTGAGACCGAGCCAGCTGGAGTCACAGGTGTGGTAGTGGTGGTGGTGGTTGTGTGCACTATGGTGTGATGTGGGCCGGTGGCGAGTCCTAGAAAAGGGAGGGCAATGGCCCGGCATGACTTACAGTGGGTGCCAACTCTGACAAGTGGACGGGTGGTTCTAAGGTCCTTGGGCTCCAGCTCACGCCTGTGCTCACACTCAGTCTTTGAAAACAGAGCTATGACCAGTCCTCAGGGAGGCTCCTCTGAGCAGACACAGGCATTGCGGGGAGGACTTGACGGGCACCTAGAAACTTTGCTGTCCTCCCAGAAACATGATCACTGACCTGGGGCCACAGGAGTGCTGGACCACATGGATTCCAAACAATTACTTTCCTCAGCTGTTAGATTTTCAAACGTGATCTATAGAGTGATGCTGACAGTAGATTTTCTGCCAGCAATAAAGGTGGCCTGATTCACAGAATAATTACTCTATGCAAATGAATGTGATTTTCCCCTGCCCTTTTATGGATGACTCTGCTCTGCCATTCATCAGGGCCACAAATTTCACTTGGGAGGAGACGGATTTAAAGAGACAGGCGCCCCTGGAGCTTTGCAGTGAACTTACTAAATCCAGGCTAAGTGTCTTCATAAATAGATGTGCATATGTTGGGGGTGGGCTGCCAGGCGCTGACCTTTTTATCTCTGTATTGTTGCTTGGAAAACTGTTGAGAGAACATCTTCCTTTGTGCCCTCCTAGGTCTTCCAGGAGCCATGTCCTGCAGGTTCCCGTGTCCTGACAGTACCATAGACCCTGGTGGCTTCTCCTTTGCCTTTCAGGGTAGCCCCTCCTCTGGGATGAAACAGGAGAGCAGAAAGCATTTCTCATACCTGGCTCTGCTTCTGATGAAATAATAGCACAGACAGTTTGAAACAGGAAGTGTTGTTTTGCTTGATATTGAAATGTAACGGAAGGAAATACACAGTCAAACCTGGAGGTGAAATATGCTCTTAAAAACCTTGGGTTTCATGTCTTTGGTGCTGGAGTCTCTGGCACCTAATGATATCCTGCTGGGTCAATTCATTTCTTCACGAGTGTCTGTGTGCAGCCATGTGTGCATAGGGAGTGAGTCTGCCCTCTTCTACAGCAGTGGAGGTGAGGCTGAGTAACCCTAGGGAATGGAGGAGGTTGTCAGACCCTGGGGTTGGGACCAGAACATGAGGGCGCACTCACAGGGAACTCAGAAGGCGATGCGCCATTGCCAAATATCAGTTTCCACGTTTGCTCCCAGGGTGCAGTGTGCACCCTCGTCCTTTGAATGTGGAAGAAAGAGGAGTGGGGCTGTTGAAAATGGAACAGCCCCACCTGTCAGGGGGCTGTCTTGTTACTCATATTGCAACAATATATTGATGTCAGTACATCTCCAACACACTTTCTTCCACTGTCACTTAGAGAATAAAAGAAAGACACATTGGTGTTTACAGCACACACCACGGCGGGCCATCACAGCCTTTCCCAAATAAATACCAGTTAATATCGAAATTTTCTGAGTGCAAAACAGATAAGCCCGGTCTCCAGGAATTCCTTCTGATGATACCACTAAGTCTTCCCAGTGGCTCTCAGAGGAAGCACCGATGGTTTTACAGATGAATCAAACCATGACATTATTTTAAAACAAAACTTCAGACCAATCCCTGAGGATAATACCTTTTCTGAGGAAAACCACATTTTCTTCAATGTGATTAGTAATTTATCTCAATTTCATTCCGTAATACCTGCTGTGATACAACACGAAAGACAATGTTGAAAAGAGATTCAATACTGGATTACAGTAAGTTGTAACTCCATTGTAATGTCATATACTACAGTTGCTGCATGTACTGAGAATTTAGTGAGTAGATGAGGAAAGATCCAATAGTCCATTTGAGAAATTTTCCCAGGAAAAAATAGTTCTGTTGCAAAAATTCTAAATAATATATTTTATGTTGATTGTACATAGATTCATAAAAATGTGTACTTACTTTTTACTTGGTAACAGTCAAGAAAAAGTAATGTATACTTACCAGAGTATAATGCAAATTGACCATTTTAATGTCCATTAAAAAGAAATCCTAAAACACAGACAACAATACTAAAGAGCACATGACATTAACAAATGAGAGAGGGTTAACAAGTCTATTTTATTTAGCAGAAATGTCTGTCACCCTCTTTTATGGGCTGAATTGTGTTCTCCCCAAAAAAGTTATGTTGAATTCCTAATCCTCGGTCCTTCAGAGTGTAACCTTATTTACAGAGACAATCAACTTTAAAGGTCATCGGTGGTGCGGGTGGCCTAATCCAATGTGGCTGGGAACTAGTAAAGAGGGGAACTTTGGACACAGACATATGTGTAGACGGAGGAATCCATGTGAACACGGAGGAGGGACAGGGGATGCATCAACAGGCCAGAGGACACCAGATTGCCAGGAGCCCACCAGAAACTTGGAGAAAGGCCTGGAAGAGCTTCTCCCTCATATCCCTGGGAAGGAACTAATCCTGCTCTGCTCTCAGACTTCCAGCTTCTAGAACCAAGAGACAAACTGATGTTGTTTAAGCTCCCCAGTGTGTGATATTCAGTTATGGCAGCCTAGGAAACTATCACACCTGCATTCTCTTCCCAAGACAGGGGATTAGAAACAGAAATCTCAGACAGCAGCAGCCTCCCTGTGGTCTACAGCAGGGCGAGACGGCAGAAGACAGCCATGGCTGTTCTCCTGAGAAAGGTTTCTACTCACCATCCAAGAGCCTCAACCCTGTGGCTTCAATGACCACCGTCAATCATGTTCCCTTACATCTCCAGGTGACAGATGATTGGTCCCAGGGGTTGATATGTTGCTTTGTTAGCCAATTAGAGCATGGAGAAGTGATGGACTTTCTCCCAGGGCTGGAGATGTCAAAGCCTTGGACTGTTGGCTGCCAAGTACGCCTTAGAGTGCAAAAGCTCATCTGCAGCGTGAAGGAATGGAGTTAACATACAGAATCAAGCAGCTTGGTGGAAGAGAACAAGAGGAGCTGGTGGCGTTTGAGTTCCTGCTCTCACATCCTCAAACCTCTGCACCAACTGTATTCAGCTGCACCCCTGCCCTGCCTGCACCTTGTTTCCATGGGCACATGCCTCCTCTAAGCTAGGTTCAGTTGTACTTTTGTTCCTGCAAGTAAGCAACTACACATTAACACTCAAACATTAACTTGATTTTAGTGTTCCTGAATACCAAAATCGTATTTTGGGCCTCTTGAGCAAGCACCTAAATTGATATCACAGATTTAAAAAGAGTTTAATGATACAGCCTGTGAATTTAACATTACTCAATAAATGTTTTTATTAGATTGAATACAGTGTTGGGATTCAAGGTCACTATTGTTCAGGTAGTCAAGGTATTAGTAATTCTGATGATATAATTTTATTTTTACAAGTAATTTCTTCAAATCCTGTTCTGTGTCTTTATAACAAGTTTTACTGACATTGAACTAGAAGGAATATTGAGTTGCAATTTTAAATATTGCTCATCGTTAGCCAGGAACTCACCGAACTGAGACAGACAGTATCTGAGCATTTGTCAATTTCTGTGAGGGACTTATAAATTCACCTCTAGACTCTTCCAACAGTGCCTGGTTTTTCTTGCCACGAGTCTGTTCCTCCCCCAGTTAGAATGTCTACTGCCACACCATTAATCTTTTCAAACCCCATTCAATCATCCCTGTGTTCATTCTTTTGCCTCAACAGAGGCACACGATTTCGTGTGCTTCTGTGTGCCCCTTTCTCTGAGAGGGGCTGTGAATGCACAGGTTCAAGGAACACAGCCCCTGCCCTCAGGAGCTTTCAGTCTGGATATCGTTCAAGTGAATCCTGCACTCTAGAGCGGTCAGGAGTCCAAGGCTGGCAGGACCAAGTCCAAATGCCTCAGTCTGGGAGTTGACGCACTCCTCTGATATGTTAGAACCTTTTAAACCAGCTGGATTGATTTTTATTCTATTCTTCAGAGAAGCTACTGAGACTACTTGACTCTGACCAAAATTTAACACGATTTTCCTGATTCTGAGATTGTACTTATGTCTCCCGACCTGTACTACCTTTCTCAGTGGCATTCATCTTTTCAAATCACACCCCAGTCAAAGCTAACATCTTAACTGTTCCAGCTACGGGAGTCTCTTCCCACTTGAAATTCTATAACGGTTTTTAGAATTTTCTTTTTAACTGGATTGTAAAATAAGGCCATAACTTTTAGTGTAAGGATGAAGTTTCATATGTCTTTTATCTCCCACAGTACGTCTCAACATGGGCCAGCAGATATTTGCTGATAAAGTGATTGATAATTATGTGGTATTTATTGTGTCATTCCATGTCTGGCCAACCTTTTGATGAGCCTAGGATTTGCCTTGTTAAGAAGAACACAGATAGCAGCAGCCTGTTTTGACTTCTTTCACCTCCTTCACTGTCCTGTGAGGGAAACACCAGTCTGGCCTCTGTTGACCTTTAGGAACCCAAGGTAACTAAAGTATTTCTCAGAGGAAACTGGAAACGCATTTGACTCAAAAATTGAGAATTAAGCCAGCATCCAGAGAGGTCATCTGAAGCATTCAAATAAATTGCCGAAAATCGTCCAGATATCACAAACTAGAGCATAAGACCTCAAGACAGCTGTTGATGGCCTGGGAAAATACACAGCTGCTGGCAACTCATCTGTGAATCAGCCTACGCCCCTGGGACCTTGCTGATGGTACCTGGTAGACTTCTTGGTGGGTTTCAGAGAGGAAGAATGAACATGCAATTGTCTGTCACCCTTGGAGAGTCAACCAAATGACTTAATGATTTATTCATATTCTTTGGTTCATTAATTCATTCTTAAAGCCACCGAATATGTCTTATCTCCAGTCGCAGTGCTGGGTTCAGAGTCTGGGATGCCAGTCATCTGGAGAGCTTGTAGTTTATGCTCTTTCTGATAAGTTAGATGTTAAACCAACAACTACAGTCATAGTAAGGGATTATAGGAGCATGCTCTCCATCTCCCCAGTAAATAGCAGCACCATCTATACCGTTGCTCAAATCAAAAATGTAGGGATTTTCCTTGATGCTTCTTGTGATAATATTGACTATGTTCACCAGTAGTTTCCTTCTATTATTTCCATAGAGAATGACACTTGTTTGACCCCTCAATATTAGGCACGACCAAGTGACTCGTTCCAGCCAATGAGCTGTGAGTGGAGGGGATGGGCATCACCACTGCATGGAAGCATTGAAGAGCTAGTGTAGGACTCTTCATATTTTTTTAACTACTCAGCCCTTATTCAGCAACTACTCACCTTCCAAATTGGAAGTCTCCATAAGCCTGTCTCTTTCAATGGGGAAAATATGGAACACAGTCCCCTGTTGACTTTTCCGTGAACACGGATCAAGAAGGAGAAACTAATTTTTACGGTATTAAAATACTAGTATTACATGTCAGGCAGCACGGTCTAGCCCACTTTGGACGATATACTTCTCTGTCCCTCAGTATCATCTAACCTTCCAGAGATTCCTCTTTCCTCTACTTTAAAACAGTTCCTGCCTCTGTTCATGTCTCACCATCTTCATTCCTGTCATCCTAGCCCAAGCCATCCTTTGTCTGGATGGTTGCAAGGGACCCCTCATTGATCTTCCTGCTTTTACTTTGGGCCACTTAAATGACTTTATACACACAGATATTAGACTAATGCTTTTAAAACTCAAATCAATTCAAACCATGTCAGTGTCCCGAAACCTTCCAGTAGCTTTTTCTCAAAACCCAGAAGAAAACTGAAGCTGCTCCCCACGGTGTAGAGCCCCTACACAATCTCCTTCCCACCTTCCTATCCTAACTCATCTTAAGTCACTTTGCTTTTATTTATTATACTTTAAAAACACCAGCCTTCATTTTGTTTCCTAAAACTCCAAGCTGTCCTCTCCACCTGGAATGTTCTTCACCCATCTGACTCCTTCACCTAAATGCCACCTCCTCAGAGACACCCTCCTTGACCAGAAAACCAAAGGAGCTTTCTATCACATCACAGTCTTTGAATTTTCTGCATAGCGTTCGTCACCATCTGATGTTTTTCTTGCTTGTGTGCTGTTTGTTTTCAGTTTATCCCCATGAGAATGTCAGCTCTTTCAAAACAGGGGCTTTGCTTTTCTTATTTATAACTGTATTTCCCCAGAGCACAAGAAAGTCTTTAGTCAAAATTTGTAGACTGCCTTGGTGAACGAGTGAGGCAGTGTGCGAATGAATGAGTGAGTGTGAGCCGTGACTAGCACTGCGAAGTGCTGGGCCCAGAGGGGGCTCTGGGGGAGGGGGCCAGAAGAACCTCAGGGACTCGTGGACAACAATTCCACAGGCATCATGTGGAGGCCTTTGGTCCTGCCCTGGAGAACTGGTCTCTAAAAATTAAAGACACAGCGTGTCAGTGAAATCTTTCCTCCTTAGGAAAACAGTAGGGAATGAGCCTCTGCCCCAGCAGAGTGAAGGTTTCCACTTGCCATGCAGGAATGTTATCCTTTTGGTGGAAACCCACCTGGAGATCCTTACAAATCTGATAATATAAAGATGCGGTTTAATGTTTACTCTGTTCTGGAACCCAATGATTATATTAACAATCAATGATGAAAGACGTCCCACACAGTCTACATTAGACATTCCTGTTCTATGTGGTATTGATGGCTTGGAAGCCATAGGAAGCCCCGTACTAATAACTATTTCAGTGTTTGTTTTCCCTTTTATTTGCAGATGCAAGTAAATAATATCCAACGGAAATAGTGAGATTAATTGAGTGACGTGACTATCCTGTCTTTGTCTTATTGAGAACATGTTGACATTTGTGTTACTAGGGTCTGGGTGATCTCTGCCCTCCCTTTATATACAATTTTGGGGGAAGATAAGAATTACATTGGGGCAAAAACAGACAACTTTTGATACTAGGATATGTCAAACCATATAGACTGCACCTCCTTTGGTTAATTTAAAATAGTATTTAGTTATTTTTTTTCTTACATATTCTTTTCTCCTATGAGACTATATCACTATTACTAGCTTTCCTAATTCAAGCCTGGTTAAAATATTACATTAAGTTTTGACATAAACGTTGTTAATATGGGGTGAAGTATTCAAAAAAGGAGTGCCCCAGGGCAGATTCTGGTTCTTTAACCCTATGTCCTGGGGTACCTTGGTGAGACGTTTATGGACTTTACAGCGGTGCTGGGCTTTCTGATGAGGCACTGAAGAAGTTGTAACATTCATTGTTTAAACAAAGATCTCTCACTCTTAAGTTTATTGAAACTGGCCATTGCTACCTGGACTGAAACCACAGAGACATTTATTTGACCAGAAGATTGTCGGCATTTGGGCTGCAAGCTGGGTAAACTGAGGTTTAGAATACATCTGACCTACTGTGAAGGGAAGCAGGGGTGTGAGCTCCAGGTTTTCAGTTCACGGGCCCTCAGGCACTGGAGGTTTTCTGGACAGGTGGTATAGATTTTTGTTTTGTTTTGTTTTGCTTTTTGGTCTTGTTTTTTAATAGCAATTTAAACTGGAGTGGCTGCGGTTCATGGCTAAGATTTTAGGCAAACTGCCAGACGTTTTCTTCACAAAGAAGAATTGGCAGAAGCCGGAAGCTTGCTGGTTTTGCTTTGGTTGTGTGTCATTGTTTTCCATGGCTTCACAACTCATCTGCCTGGTCTTTTGTCTTAAACCTGCATAAAATAGTTACAAAAATATCAGGCTTTCCACTAGGTTGATGGGGACATCCTTCTAGCAGTGTCATTCTAAAAGAATTCCAGAAAGAAGGATAAGATCCAGGATAACTGGATGAAATCCTGTGAAGTTTAAATTCTGGGAAAAGATTCACATGATAGGTTTTCTCTCCCATTCTAGATGATCAGGACATTCTGATGTTTCCTTTTTCTTCCCTACTCCCAGTCAAGAAGTTCGCCTTCTGAGTCAGAGATATATTACTTTGAGTCAAAGATTCCCACAATTCCTTAGAAAGATCAAAGGACTTCCTATAAACAAACAGAGACATACCACTGGAGAACAGAGAAAAGAAAATAGAACTTCCTTTCAGTCAAATATCCTGCAGTATCTCCACATACTGCCTCATGACAGAGGACAGGCAGAAATGACATTTCTTATAACTAGTCAAAAATAAAATCCAAGTTGAGTGTGAATTGCCTTTGAAAAAGAAAAGGAAAAGAAAACACTGAATCTGTTTCAGGGTCATTCGACCTGGAATCTTGACCCTAAGGGCTGACAGTGGGTGGAGGGGAAGAGGGAAGGGGGCGGATTGTGGATCAGTGCTGGGAATGTTGAATAAGGGAAACACCCACTTGATGTCCACTTTGTGAATCACCATTTAACACATTATGTCATTTGTTCCACAATGATTTCTATGTTTTTGGAGGGGAGGTGACACATGAGGTTTCCAGTTTAGTGGTTTTCTTTATTTTATTCAATAGATTATAAATAAAATGTTTGCGTTGAACAAAGCAATAATTAAATTATGATATGTTAGTGTACAGGCCTCATGTTACACTCAACTAGTGATGTTCCAAGCACGTTATCAAAGAAAAGCTTTTATGAAAGAATGTTTTATTAATACAACTCCTACAACTTTGTATCTTGAAACCAAAACTTTTTAGGGTTCATTGCAGCTGCAGGGTTTCCTAACGGTTCATTTCTTTCTAGTTGACACACTCCTAACTTTTGGTTTCTCTGTTTTGCCCCTTAGCTTTCTAACACACACACACACACACACACACACACACACACACACACAAACCCACACCTCATTTTTAGCTCTTTTTTATAGTGGTTGCCCCAAAAGAACCGGTGTCTGCTAGAGCGGGTGCCTGTCACCGCCGCCCCTCACATGCCTGGTAATTAAACTCTGACTGATTTATTGACTGACAGCCAACAAATCCCAACCCGGTTTTTATGATATACATACTTCTCCAGGCTAAATTTACTCAAACAACAACCCAGTCAAAGCAGGGGAAAGGCAGAAGGAGGCAGTGGGGGAGGAGGGGCCGGTGATATGCGCATAAACTCAGAAACTGGCTTTAATTGGGAAAGGGAGACATTTTGTAAAATAAAGAAAGAAACAGAGACAGAGGAAGGAAGGAAGGAAGGAGGGAAGCAGGGAGGGAAGAAAATAAAGAGAGAAAAAAACTCAGTGCAACATCTTTTTTTTTTTTCAAATCCCGCGTTCTGGGGAGGCAGGGGAAGCTGGTAAACATCATTACTTCAGCTTTCAGGTTCATTGGAACCGCCTCACGTACAAAAGCGCTCTGAAGGGGAACACAAGACGTGCTTGCAGCTAATATTACAGTCAAGTTCCAATTTTACCTAAGGGAAAGCAGCTTTATTAAAAGTCATGACTGAAATTGCATGACAGGTGCCAATATCCGCCGCCCTGACAGATGTGTCAGTTTCAGAATGCCATTTCCTTGTCAGCGTTCCCTGGATGGAGCTCCCCACACTGCCATTTGTCTCTCTTCCAGGAGATCACACACGCCCGCCGTTTGCCTCCAAGCTGCACTGCGTTGTTTGATATGTGGAATCCTCACAATGAGACTTATTAAAAGACAGTCCATTATTTTTATTTAGAGCATTTCCAAAACAAGCAGAGCGCACACGGAGATAATTTAAAAATCGTGTGGCGGGTCATCTCCAGGCCAGCATGGCTCAATTTGAAATGCATAAAAAAGTAGAATCTCTATCTTCTCCCACAGTCACATCACACACACACGCACATCACATACACACACACACACACACACACACACACTTTCCGATTCATAACGGGCGTGATTTGAGTGACATTTAACCCTTGACTAATAGCCCTGACAGTCTAAAGCCCTATTTTACTATAAACCACAGGCATTTTCAGCATGAAGGATTAACCCTGCTTCCTTTTTTCCCTAAATCTTTCTTTACTTCTTCTTTTTTTTTCTTATTTCCTTGCATCCCTCTTCTATTTCGTTACAGGTGGGCTTTCTTATTGCAGCAATAGATAGAAAATACTCCTGATTGGCTGTATTTATGGGGCCTTTTCGTCCCCCTGTTGGTTTCAAACACAAAGATAAATGGTCTCTCTCGACCGTGCCTGGTTTGAACAGCAGGTAAAGCTGCAGCCGCCTCTTCTCCAGCCTCGGATGGAAAATTATTACAGATGAAATGATTCCGTCATGGAAATGGTGAGAGATAAGTTCCGGCTTAAAGGAGACTTCTGCAGAACCTGGAGGCTTCGATGCCTGACGGATTCTGCACCAGGACAAGGTGGCCCAGGCTGGCTTTGCTTTTCCCAGCTGGGGATGGACAGAAGGCAGGACAGCGCTTGGAGAGCTGAGCCACACCGCCAGTGTCCAGGATGAGAATTCACTAGCACCACTATTTGTTCTCAGGTGAGCTCTGTGGTTTCAGGCTTTCCTACTAATTTATCTTATGGAGTTAGAGCCAAGAGAAGTCTCAGCTTCAAGGGACGTTGGCTGTGCAACCTCATCGCCATGCCCTGTGCATCCTGGTCAGCCTTCTCAAACCCAAGCGACATTCAGCAAGTTGCCCCCCTCTGCCAGCAGGACACGTTCTGGGAAGGCCTTTAGGGCCAGCCTAGAGGGGTGGTACACACAACTGGGAATCCTGGCGGCGCATTTGGAAAAGGCAGACAGGGCCTGCAGTTTCATTCTTCCTGACTCTCCAGAGCTGTGTTAGTTTCTTGCTTGCATGAGGACCCTAGCAAGCCACAAAGCAGAATTAAATCATAAAGTGAAAAACAAAACAACTATCTCCTACTTACTGCCATAGTCTTGAAATGGCAGATGGGCTCCCCAGGATGGGCCGTCTCCTGAGGTCAGCCTGGCAGACCGATGGCCAGCTGGCCACACCACCACCTTGCCCTGTGACGTCTGAGTAAATTCAGAACAGAAGATGCAGCTGAGGAAATTCATTTGCATTTGCTATTTGTTTGTTGAGTGACTAGTAAGGCACTGTGCTAAGTGCTGGGAACCAAAGACAACAGATATGTGGTCTCCAGCTTCAAAAAGACTACAGATTTTTTTTTTTTTTTTTTTTTTTTGAGATGGAGTCTCACTTTGTCACCCAGGCTGGAGTGCAGTGGTGCAATCTCAGCTGACTGCAACCTCCACCTCCCGGATTCAAGGAATTCTTCTGCTTCAGCCTCTCAAGCAGCTGGGATTACAGTCGTGTGCCACCAAGTCCAGCTAATTTTTGTATTTTTAGAAAAGATGGGGTGTCACCGTGTTGGCCAGCTGCTCTTAAACTCTTGACCTTAAGTGATCCACCTGCCTCAGCCTCCCAAATTGCTGGGATTACAGGCATGACCTCTGCCTCTGGCCGGCCACAGATATTTTTGTCAGTGACAGGATTTCTTACACAGCTTTCCTTAATAATTATGAGTATTTACACACCACTTCTGCTGAAGCTATTAAATAACCACTCGATATTTGTTCTGTTGTGAAGCATTACTCTTCACCCTTCCTTTCTTCATTTCTTATCCTGTAACCAGGATGAGTATGTTTGGTGCTCTTACTTTTGGCAATTATTTTAGCTCCCATTATCTTTTCATTCTTACCTATTTGCTTAAGATTTGCTCAAAGTTCAGAAGACGTGAAGCCACATCAAAGGCTTTGCTTGCTGGGGATGTATCTGCTGTTTATTTCTGCCTTTGGGATATATTCTTGTTATTATCCTTTGCTTGTGAATATCACCAGAGGTGAAAGCAACGTCGGGAACTGACTCCCTTGTCCTTACCCAGAAGACTGCGTCACGCTCTCCCTCACTCAGAGGCTGTCTATCCAAAAGCCAGACATCACTGCCCTTCCTTGCTGTTCTGCCATTTGTAAATATTGAAGTCATTTTGGGTTCGTTATTATTTTTCATTCATTTGTCAGATATTCCCCTCACTTTTTCAACCAATATTAATTAAATGTCTGGGGCCTGGTGATTACTAAACACAGACAGTTATGCCCAGGGATCATAAAATCTCAGGAGTTCAGAGCTATCCTTGTGCTGATCGTGGTCAAACATTTAAAAGCTGTGCTTTCTAAACAGATCATTTAGATACGTGTTACCATCTATGTATTGTTACCCCCTAGCCTTTAGTGAAGGTGGTTTTAGATATTATTTTGGTTAAAAAGAGGCATTTGCTTATATAATTTTCTCTGATCATTTCATTTTCTTGTTCAGAAGCCTTTGTTGCCTGGTAAAGAAACCCAGATGCCTTTTCTTGGCCTTCAAGCCTCTTCCCAGTCTAACCTTGATCTCATTATCCAGCCTCTCTCTTTGCTGCCCTTCCTGGCTCTGTTCTCTATGTTCTGGCCACTGATACCTACACTTTACTCAACAGAACACACCTGTTTCAACTCTGTATCTTTGTGTATGCTCTTGCATCTGGGTCTGTATAAACTATATGCAATTTTCACTGCCTTCTCTACCCCTCTTCCCTCTTTGCTCTCTCTCTCTCCCTTTGTATAGATCTCTAACACAATGTTTCTCACGGTCCTAAGCACACTGTCTCATTCTTCGTGTCCTACACCAGATTGGAAGCTCCTCAAAGGCGGGATTCATGTCTTCTTCAAAAACTTTGTATTCATAAAATAACTCCTGGGACGTCTCAGTGAGGTTACATGAACATTTTCCAAATACAGCTAAGCTTACCACCTCATTGACTTTCCAAGTATGATTCCCATAGCTGTGGTACGACCTCTTACTGAATCTCCACCTGCTAAAGCCTTGATTTTCTTCAGAGAGCATTCTTTGAGTGGAAAATCCAGTTCCAACATAGAGACTTTTTCACATTTCTCTAGTAGGATCCCAGTGTTTTTTATTTTTTTTTGAAAATACCCAAGAGCATTATTGATATGTTTATTGTGCCCTTACCTTCTACTTGGTAAGACAGTTATTTGGGTACATAACTTATTACTACTACTAGACTTTAAATATCTAGAAGGCAGATGGCAATGGTATATACCTTATATCTCTCACATAATGAAACATAAAAGCACAATGCCTTTTGCATATTAAGTGGACAACAAATGCTAATAGAAGGGTTCAGTAAATGAATTAATGCATGGATATATTCACATGCTACTTCAATTTTAAAATTAACTTTTAGGATGTCACATTCTAGCAAGCAGGTCTGTATACTTTTTAATTAGACATCCTCTTTCTTGTCTTAAAGGAAAGAGACCAGTGGATGGGATAAAAGTTTGCTTGGACTCAACACATTCTTTGAAACACCTCTCTTGAGGAAGTCAAATTGTCTCTCTTTGCAGACAACGTAATTGTATATTTAGAAGACCCCGTCATATCAGCCCAAAATCTCCTTAATCTGATAAGCAACTTTAGCAAAGTCTCAGGATACAAAATCAATGTGCAAAAATCACAATCATTCTTATATACCAATAACAGACCAACAGAGAGCCAAATCATGAGTGAGCCCCCATTCACAATTGCTACAAAGAGAATTCAATACCTAGGAATACAACTTACAAGGGATGTGAAGGATCACCTAATCTGCTTTTAACTACTCATAAGATCCCGATTTCGGTAACGTCTCACCACCAGGAACTTTAGAGTTATGAAAATTACAAGTATCCTATAAAAAACGCAATTAAAAACATAGAGCAAAGCAAAGGGACCCATGAAAGAATGGCGGTAGCATGAACAAGTCAACACAGCAGGCACGTTCCTATGAGCTAATCGCAAAGCAGTTGTCAAGCAAGGATGTTTATTTTAAAATCTTATGGGCCACTTTGACATGTAGGAAGTGTGTGGGGATTTATGCTTAGTTTGGGTCACTCAAGCCAATGGTACTATTTGTTAGACAGGCACTTGGGACTCTGCTAAACACTGTGACTGAAAAGGGAATGATTAACAACATTTTTGAGCTTTTTCAGGAAGTAATTTTATTCACAT
Source organism: Sapajus apella (assembly GCF_009761245.1). NCBI lineage: Eukaryota > Metazoa > Chordata > Mammalia > Primates > Cebidae > Sapajus > Sapajus apella. The sequence continues at coordinate 20,954,245 of NW_022436970.1, read as the reverse complement.
TTCAAGAACCACAGGGCATTCCAGAATCAAAGTTCTCCTTTTCTTGTTTCTATTAGATTTATTCTTTGACTCTATTTTAAAATCACCTAGAAAGAAACACTTTTAACTACTAAAAGCGTCTCATCTCAGGCCACTTACCGAGCCCCCATTGATCTGGTATTACCAGATGTTAGGAGGTTGGAATTGGACCTACACTTCCATCTCTCATCTGACTTTTTAAGAATGGTCTTTATTTCTTCTGTTTCCACCAAAAATTTGGAAGAACAAGTCTTCTTTATTGTCTTACAACTGAGAAGCTCAATCAATGGATTTGTCACAGAAGGTCAGGAGGAAGAAGAGGTAACTGGATAAAATTCAGTGAAGAGGGGAAAAGGAAAATGAAAGAAAACTGAGAATGTTTTTCTCTGATTAGGAGAGACCTATGCTCACAGATAGGGCATTCTTTAATGCACTTCATTATTTACAATATCTCATCAACGAGGTGAAGGGTTGAAAGGATTGGATTAGGAAAAGGTGGGATGTGCTCTTAGTGGAAGAAACATAGACTAACAGAAGAGTAAAGCTGAATCAAAACTAGGTAAATGGATATGACCACCAAGGAGAGGTCCTGTCCAGCTTCCTCAAGCATGTCCCGCCTCTTCCCAGGCCGAACTGTCTTTGCATGATGTTATGAGTGACGCAGCACCCATTACACAAATGCAGCTGCTTGTGTGCACAGAAATTCATTTGTGATAAAATCATCAAGCTCAGTCACTATTTTAGAATAACTAACTCATTAATAATTATATAAAAGTGTTAATACACCAGGCCTTCCTGCTGAGTTGAGAAAAGACCCTCAGTTTGTAAAAGTTTCATTCTTTCTTGACAAATTTAATCATTCTACCACTTTAGCATGCTTTATTTTTTTAGCCCACTGTTTCTAGCATAAACTTAATGCAAAGAATCTTTACTACCCTAAATCCATATTCCTCAATTTTCTGCACCTGTTTGTAAATAATCTACGTCTACTCTCATTGTACAGTAAGCTTTTAATATTTCTAACATTGTATTTGCAAATCAAGTTAGAAAAAAACCCCATCAAATGAAAACAAGTGATACTGGAAGCATTCAGTCCTTCCCAAAAGCCAGAGTCTTGTGGCCATTATTACTTACTCCTACTTTTTCTGCAATACTTAACTCTCCCCCTTCCCTCATCACTCTCTCCCAGCCCCTGGGAGTTTACTTGTAAAAACAGATATTGATGATACTCTAATTACAATTTTGATGTGTTCAAATGTAAAGAAAATCATAAGTGAAGCTCATTCAGTGGTTTCCTATTTTTCACCAGCAGGCTCAGGATACAGATTCTTAAAGCGGGAAGAGAAAGAAAGTCTGACACTACCCAGAGTAATAATGTGGAATACCATCTCCTTTGCAGAAGAGAAGACTGAACAGATATATCATGCCCCAATTAGGAAAACAGTTTCCTTACTTAATAGATATATGCTAAAGAATCTCAGAAAATCATTGGTCCATGTGGGGTGTGTGTGCATACATGTGCACGTGTGTGTGCATGCATGCTTATGCATGTTGTACATGTGTATGTGCACATGTATGTGTGTTTGTATGCTTGTGCATGCGTGTTTGAACCAATAGGTTCCTTCAGAAGATCTGGACAAATGATTAGGAAACATCCTGACTTTACAGTGTCATGGAGACCTCAGAGAAGATCAGCTATAAATGGCCAAGTACACTCTAGATCACTCAGGTAAAGACACCTCCTACACCCAGCTTCTCTTAGCCATCACTGGAAGATACTGTGTTTGCATAAACGATATAGGAGTCCTGAAAGTTTCCTTCTTGTGGAAAAACAATTTGGAGCTTTCAGAGATTTGTACTTCTTCTATTATTATACTTGAAGTTCTGGGATACATGTGCAGAACGTGCAGGTTTGTTACACAGGTATGCACATGCTATGGTGGTTTGCTGCACCCATCAACCCACAACTACATTAGGTATTTGTCCTAATGCTATCCCTCCCCTAGCCCCCCACCCCCTGACAGGCTCCAATGTGTGATGCTAACCTCCCTGTGTCCATATATTCTCATTGTTCAACTCCCACTTATGAGTGAGAACATACAGTGTTTGGTTTTCAATTCTGGTGTTAGTTTTGTGAGATGATATCCAGTTTCATCCATGTCCCTGCAAAGAACATGAACTTATCCCTTTTTATGGCTGCATAGTATTCCATGGTGTATATGTGCCATATTTTCTTTATCCTGTCACTGATAAGCATTTGGGTTGGTTCTGAGTCTTTGCTATTGTGAATGGTGCTGCAATAAACATACATGTGCATTAGAGAAATGCAGATCAAAACCACAATGAGATACCATCTCATGCCAGTTAGAATGGCAATCATTAAAAAGTCAGAAAACAACAGACGCTGGAGAGAATATAAAGAAATAGGAACGTTTTGACACTGTTGGTGGGAGTGTCAATTAGTTCAATCATTATGGAAGACAGTGTGGTGATTCCTTGAGGATCTAGAATCAGAAATACCATTTGATCCAGCAATCCCATTACTGAGTATGTACCAAAAGGATTGTAATCATTCTACTATAGAGATTTGAACTTCTTTGTAAACGTTTCATTTGGCCTTTGAGAGGACCCACACTTATTCTGGCATGCTTTCCCATACGTTAAGTTCTCCCAGCTGCCTCCCAAGCCTGTAGTAGAGGCTATGAAACCCCATGATGCATGAAAGTGAAACCTAGGCAGACAAAGGAAGAGGTTTCCCCGTGTGGTAAAAGAAGACAGCGTTGGGCTGCTATTCTTGAAAGATGTCCTTTTGGAGTGTCCCACAACACCTCTATCATGGCACAGGGCTAACCACTGATATGTTTTAGAAATGACAGTAATGCAGCAGTGATCCTAAGCCCAGCTATGAGATTTGGGAAGGAACACAGAACAACAATAAACTGAAACACCATCCACTAGGGAGAACGCTCAAGGGCTGCTGTGACACAAGCTGCTTCTCCCGAGGGCACCAGAAGGCACTTCGGTGCTGATGAGGGTGATGAGGCCAAAAACTGGGCTACAGGATAACAGCCCTTACAGCACGTCACCCGCTCACCTCTCTTCTGCTGCTGAACTGTAAGCTCCTGAAGAACCAGTAGGGTAGCTTGTACATCACACTATTTGAGGGCTCAAACAGTAGCAGGAACTCAGTAAATATTTATTTTCTAACTATTGAATTTTGTTGAAATAGAATAATTGAAATTTAAGCATAATTCCAAGTAGTTAAAGGTGTGGAAAAGAACACAATGTTTTTCTGGATAAATTCCCAGGGACAATACTGGCTAGAATGACTACGATGATATTGACATTGTGTTTTCTGTTGTATTCTCTCTTTTTTCCTTCAAAAGCCCTTATGAAAAGATTCCCGTTTAGTGATACACATACATACACATACGTGGACAGGCATACGCACACACATTCATTATCTTTTAGGGGTCTAATTCAGGCCATCTGCTCCTTCATAAAAAGTGATAGCTTTTAGATTCCTTTAATGTTTCTACTTATAAAGGATCATAGGTCTGTATAATAATTAGTCTTTTCCTACTAATTGGTGACAACTTGAATCTCCTTTTATCTGAGCATCAAAATGTTTTAAATATTAACGAAGCTTTACTGCCTCTTGGTATGATGTGTGCCGCATGTCTGTGGTGGAGCTGGGTCAGCTGGCCAAGGGGAGCTGGCCAGTCAGGTGCCAGGGCGGGAGCACAGGGCCTGTCGTGGGCAGCATCACACACAGGTCATGGGCAGCTCAGACCCAAAGCTGGTGGAAGGCGGCTGCTTCTGAACTTCGGAATTCTGTTGTATTTAAGAATGGATTTGACTCTAAACGATGCGCTGACCCAATTAGAGTTTTAAAAGTCAAGTCAGTCAAACAACTCATCTGACATTTCACTAATACAATCAGCGGAGAGAGGCAGGGGAATCTTGCCATGGATGTGAGTAAGCCACGTCAGCAAAGGCACGATTTTGAAGGGATTTGCACCATGTGCTTAATTTAAACGTTAAATGAGCTGAGCATCATTTCGGGAAATTGATCAACACGATAGCTCTGTCTGTGCTTATAGGAGTGGGATATCTGTAGAGTAAAATTTGTTTATTATATATATTTATAATTTATTGTATTATATTTTATTATTTAAATTAATATATAATGGATTTTATTAAATTATTTAAATTATATACAAATTAAATGGCATCAGTATTAAAATAATATTTAATGACCACACAATTGTATTATATTAATATACTATAATTATTATAGAATTAATTGTATAATTATAATAGATATGATTAATACCATTATTATATTTAGTTAACATATCTAATTTATATATTGTATATTAAAATTAAGTCATTATTTACAATAGTAATTCATTAAAAAAAATTTAAATTTGTATGTTGCTTTTTCAGTTTCAAACCACAGCGATAACTACATCAGCTATGAACCAGTTCAGGAAAATCCAGAAATTAACATGAGCTAGGATCCCCAGGACCATGGCGGCCCATGTGATGAGGAGGGAGCTTGCCATGAGTGTGACCCGAGATTCCGTCCCCTCCAGTCGCTTTACCCTTTCAACGGCACGTGATTTTCCCTTAGAGCTGTGTGAGTAACAGCCATTCGTGACCCTAGGAACAAGCTCCCCCTGGCAGCCGCACATCCTGAAAATCATGCTACTTCAGGAACAGTGAAATGCCAGCCAATAGGAGACCCTATTGATCCTTCACTGGCTCTGGAATGTCAGATTTGCCAGCACCCTTTGAGATGTTGCAACCTGCTCCCCTCTTCTCCAGGGGGAGGGCATCAGGCCTGCCTGCAGGGCCCTTCCTTGTAAAGGCCACCACTGAGGTGAGTCTGGGATGGACCTGCTGAAAGGCAAGTGTGTGGTGTGAGAATCACCAGCTGAATCACTATCACCAGCCAACAGTTTAGCAGGTACTAGTCTGTGAAACCAGCTCATCACAGAGCAAAGTCTTAGGGAAGACTGCAAAGGCCAGGGTGTGGGGAGAATGGGTCAGGGAAAATAGAACTGTAAGCAGGCCCTTTGTGGACGGATGGAGTTGAAGTGAACTAGTCAGATGTGGGAGGCCAAGGGGCAGAAATGGCAGAAAAGGGGCAGAATGAAAAGGATGCAGTGCAGGAGAAACAAGCCCAGGGGGAAGCCTGCCTGCTGCCCTGGAGCATCTCCGGACGGGAGCCGGTGGGGGGGCTCTTCTCTGGGCATCCTCCACCACCTGCTTCTGCGAGGAGCTGGCGGGACTGCCCGCCTGTATGCTCAGCTAGTATCCTCCCTCTCTTCTCATCTGGCCATGACTGCACTCAGTGAAACCCAAACTCTGTGACTTATCCATAGAAAAACCAAGGTGCAAGGTGTCTCACAAACAGGGAAGAGAATTCCGTGACAGCAATGCCAGAGCATTCCAAATAGAGGGGGCAGGTGACATTTATAATTTGTGGGTGGGAGAACAAGTTCTGAATAAGAAAGCAAAGGTAAGTGATACAGGATGCAGCAGAACTGAGAATTATCACTCCCCATGCACACTCAGTGGCAAAGTCTTTAAACAAACAAGCTGATTGTTGCATTGCAAAGAAATGCCCTGGAGAAATACAAATAATGCTTTGCTTTGGTGTTATAGTTTGAAAAGTTATTAAGTCTCAAACATGATCCCCATTTTACACTGAGAATGATCAATGGTTTCTGTTTTTATTTCAGACTCACACACTATGACCTGACCCCCGCTGTCCTGACCTTTCCCAGCACACTGTTACGTAGCAAGGCTCCCAGACCTTGGAGTCCCAGTTCCAGCTTCTCCTGGACTGATGGTGCAAGCATGTAAGTTGCTTGGATTAGTCCCCCCCGTTAATGAGTGCTCAGCCAGCATTAGTAAGTTATCATCGGTATTCTGGTTCCTGAACTCTAGTGATCTGGCTGTGCAGATTCATTCCAGTCAGTGGGTCCAGTGACCCTATGGTCTGCCTGATTCTGTTGGAGCACACTTTGATGGAAGCCAGAGCCCTGCAGTGAGTGCGCATTTTTGAAACACTGTGTTCACACTGTCAGGACTTTGGGTATTCCATTGTTACTGTTTGCCTTTGTTTTTAAGTGCATTTTACTGACTCTCTGAATTTGTACATGGTCAAAACATCTTTTTCTTTTTGGAATTTATCCACACAGGAGGACAAATTCCAAAAACTGTTGTTTTAACCACATACAAATATTTTAAAATGTGAAAATATAGAGTTTAAAAGATTACTGCTAAAAACAGTAGCCAACAAGTCAATCATCTCAATGTGTGAAAGAACTTTTTAGATCAATGAGAAGTTACAATAGGCAAAAAGTGGCCAGACAGGTCACAGAAAAGGATATTAACTGGTCAGTGAGTCTATAAAACTATTCATCTTTACTAGCACCCCAACAATGCGAACTTGGAAAGTTACTGCTTTTCAACTGTTAAATGTTGGAAACACGGCAACGCCCATGATACTCCTCAAATGTCAACAATCCATGGAAGAGTCAGAGATGGAGTGAGGAATTCACAATGTTCCTATGCTTGGAAATTTTTGCTTTATTTATTTTTTGGCTTAAATTGTTTCATGTTTCAGTTAATTAATTCTTAAAGTTACATACAAATTAAAAATAGTCTAATGTCTTCCCTGGTGAAGCCCCCACTCCATTTCTTTCAATTTTCAATGGTATCTATTTTCTTTCTTTTTTTAAAAAAATCATAGCAGGCTTCTCTTTATTTCATTCTCCTATTTATTTTTTTATTTTTATTTTTTAAATGTATATTTTATTGCATTTTAGGTTTTGGGGTACACGTGAAGAACATGCAAGATTGTTGCATAGGTACACACATGACAATATGCTTTGCTGCCTTCCTCCCCATCACCTATATCTGGCATTTCTCCCCAACTCCCCACCCCCTGCTGTCCCTTCCCTAGATCCCCTCCTCCACAGACCCCAGTGTGTGATGCTTCCCTCCCTGTGCCCATGTGTTCTCATTGTTCAACACCCGCTTATGAGTGAGAACATGCGGTGTTTGATTTTCTGTTCTTGTGTCAGTTTGCTGAGAATGATGGTTTCCAGGTTCATCCACATCCCTACAAAGGACACGAACTCATCGTTTTTTTATGGCTGCATAGTATTCCATGGTGTATATGTGCCACATTTTCCCTGCCCAGTGTATCATTGATGGGCATTCGTGTTGGTTCCAAGTCTTTGCTATTGTATATCCAATGGTACCTATTTTCAACTCCTTCAGCTGTTTTTTTTTAGTTTATCTTCATATTTCTAAATAATATGTACATACTGTTATCAGATGTGCTATCTATAGACTTTGTTGACTTTTTATTTATATAGGTGAAGGTTTTAATTTTTTAAAAAAAGTTCTTCTCCTTCCCCCATACTCCAAAGTATAATTTTATCATCATTTTATGGTTAAATTTATTGTCAGCTTTGTCATTATCATGACCATGAATATACTGTTTAGTGCTGAACCAAAAGTAGTACCGTATTTGTGCTTTCTATCTCCTACAAGTTTTAGTGTTTCCTTGGAGTTAATAATTCCTTCTTTTTCACATTTGCTTAGTTTTTTTGTGAACTTCTGGCTAAGTATTCCCGGTATGATTTGCCACATAGCCTGCCAGCTTTGTTTTTTCAAGAAGACACCCTGCTTGATCTATCTTTGGCCCCATACCTCAGCCATCCGCCTCTTGCTCCTCTGGGATGCTTGCCTTCTGGTCTGGATGGCACAGCGGTCTCCCTGGGACTTGCTTTTGTAGTCATTTTATGATTCCTCTTCTGAGTTGGTGCCCATGTTATCTTTTTTCTGTGTTCATTTTATTGTTTGAGAGGAGAATTTTTTTCCCATAGCTTCCTGCAAAGGAATGCATAAGAAGTAAATGCTATGAGGTTATATAAGTCTGGAAGTGTCTTAAGTTTACCCTTTTATTAAAAGGTAATTTCACTGGGTGTAGAAATCCAAGTCAGGAAGTGTGATGCCACTTTTTGATTCTTACGATTTGCCATGTTACTGGGTTGGCTCAGTCTGCCTCCACTTCTCAAAGCATTTAGGAATTTTTCCTTAAGTTCCGTGTTTATTCTTTATTCCAATGTTGTGCTTCGTATACAATGGGCCTCTTTAATCTTGATTGTCATGTCCTTCAGTATTGGATTAAAAAAAAAATTCCATATACTTAAAAAAAAAAAAAAACTTCCTGTACTTCTCACTGACCTAACAGGATCTTTTACACATTAGTTGGATATAAGGCCTTGAGCATTAATTTTTTATTTTTCTTATTATCCTCTCAGATTGTCCATTTTCTTGAGCTTTTTTCCCACTTGTAAAGAGATTACTTTGATTTATCTTACAACCTTTCAATCTAATTTTTATTTCAGTTACTAAATTTTTTTATTTACAAGAGCTCATATTCACTGATTATTCTCTTTTTACAGCATTGTGTCTACATTTTCATCAATGCAATATTTTTCCTTTTCTCTTTGAGACTGTTAATTAAATTTTCTCTACAATTTTCTTCTTACACTGACTTGCCACTATTTCCATTTGGTTCCATTTTGACTTTTACTTCTTTTATTCTGTCTTCTTTAGGATAGAGGCTTTCTTCAAATGTGCAGTTCATTCCTTAACAGTATGAAGTACTTTGTTAATATTAGTTTAAATAAAACCAAAGTACGGCAGTAAATAGTCCTAGCAGGTTGGTTAAGAGCATAGCTCCTAGAGCAAGACTGTCTCAATTTAAATTCCACTTACCTGCCATACAATCATAAGCATGTTTCTCAACCTCTCTCTCTGTGACTCTGTTTCCTGATCTTTAGAGCAAGGCTAATGACAGTGCTTACAGGACTATTGTGAAATTTAAATCACTGACTCTATCTAATGCTTAGAACAAGTTCTCACCTGTAGAAAACACTTGCTAATTCTTAGCTAATATTATTAGTATTGCCTATCAGGTTATGTTTGGGTGTCCAGTCTTGATAACCATGTACTAAGTTGGCTATTGCCAGGCTAACAAATTTCAAGAGAATGATGGCAAAAGATCCAGAAACTGTTGTGTTAAGAATGGAGAAGAGAACCACGAATGTCTAGCCTGAAGATGGAAAACTGGATTGACAAGGAAACATGATATTAACTTTTTATAACAAAAATATATTTTCCCATATAACTCTTCTCTTGTCTGGTTATAAACTTTGATGGTTTTATTAAAATATGTAAGATGGCACTCCTAGTTATAGTGAAAACAAAAAGGGTCAAGTGACATAATATCAGGAGAGAGAAGAATTTGGAAAGCAAAATGATGTTAGAGCCTGAATGTGAATGGCTGACTCAGTGTCCATCATCTTTACATCACATTCCACACTCACAAGAAAAGGGCTTTGTGGGTTTCAAATTGCAGCTGTGGCAAACCACACACTCACTGATTTGCATCTATTAACTTGCAGTTCCATAGGTCAGAAGTCTGACTGGGCTAAAATTGAGGTGCCGACAGGGCTTTGTTTCTTCTGGATTCTCTATGGCAGAATCTGTGCTTCTGTCTTTTCTGGCTTCTAGAGGCCATGTGTATTCCTTGGTTCATGACCCATCTTCTATCTTCAAAGCCAACAGAGCTGCATTTTCAAATCTCTCTTTCTGACTCTGATTCTTCTGTCTCTCTTGGTATGGGGGGTGTGATGGAAATTGGAAGAGAAGACCCTTCCTATCCCCACAGCAGAGCCAATGTGATGTTGAGTAACATCCAGGATGATCTAATTCATGGGTCATTAGAGGATCAAGCCCACAAGGCAGCCAGGAAACAAAGGAAAGGGAAAGAAGGAGGAGAGAAAACAGCAGCTAAAACAAAAGGAGAAGAGAAATGCTTCTCTCCGAGTAGAATCGGCTTTCCTGGTAAGGCTATCAGATATCCTGCAAACCACCCTAAGATGCTTCCCAGAAACAGATGTATGGTAAGAATAATTCCAGGAATTGCCCACAGTGTCCTCAGGAAAATTGAATCCGGCTCTTAAAATATCAGCATTGGAGTGTCCGAGGCCTGGGTATTATTCTGGGCACATAATTTTAAACATATATAATTATTAAAGGTAGTAAGTGATGATTATGGCTGCATTTTTCTACAGATCATACCAATGAAGAAGACAAAAACCTTACAAACTTCATTTTCAGTGAAACAAAAAAAAAATCATGATTTGTAATTTCCAATATATATGAAGGGCCTTTCAAAAGCATCTGAGATTGGGCAAAATAACAGGAAGAAGAGAAGGGATGTCTACAAAGTAAATAGCAGACCAGAGGAGGCAGATCTCAGAAAATATTAGCAAATGAGCATTTCCTGAAGGTGAAGAACTTGAAGTTAAAGAAACTCTACATGTCTTCTCTGTAACAAAGAGTGTCAGACTTGGTGAGCAAGGCCAATAGCAGAGTCCCCTACTGGACACAGAGAAACTGAAAAAATGTGTTACGCTAAGAAGCAAGAGAGGAGCCATATTAGTAGGAAGCAGTGTGGAGCTGTGGCAGCATAAGCAGAGAGAAGCTTCAGGTAATGAACCCTAGAGGTAACCTTGTAGGGAGTTGATCTGACTCTTCCCTCCTACTTTTCACACATAGGAATCTCCCACAAATAATTGCATAAGAAAAATCTGTGTTTTCTTTTCTGATGATGAATAATGAAAGTTTCCATAGCACTGATATAAACCTGTTATAAGAGAAAAAAATTATGGAAAAATATAATGAAATTTAAAATTAGATAAATGTCACTAACCAGAAAATAAGTGTGCCTAACCAGAAAATGGTGATCTTCCAAAAAAAGATAAATTTTATGTAGAAACATTTGTAAATGCTTTGAGAGACTTAAAACTGTAATTGTTTCTAGAAATGAAGACTAGAAAGAAGAAATGAAAGAGCTTATGGGCAGAGATGTTAAACATAAGGGGAAACCAAAAATGTTAAAAAGACAATCCTTAGAAATAAAGATATATATAACTTCCCCTAAGAGTTATGGGTTTAATATTCACTATGTCAGTGTTCATGGTGACTTGACAGAACATAACTGCTGCAAATGATGAGAATGTTCTGTGTGTACACCTACGTATGTGGATACGTGTCAGTACAGGTATCTGTGACCCTGTTTTCCTACACATCACTACTACAAACACAATAGTAGGCTTTGTTTAAGAAGAGAGTCTCAGTGGTTCTTTCAGAAGGTTATCAAGGGCATTTTGAACTGACAGTAGGTCTTTCTGGACTATCATACCTACAGTTTCAACTGAGGTTTGTTTGAGGTTAATTTAAATATATTAATCCCAGCCCTCTGTTCAACTACTGCTTGTTTATGAGATTTGTATAAACCCTTGAGAGATTTACTCATTACTTAATTTAGTTTGCAATATGTTAATTTTATTCACGTATGTTTATTACCATAGTACCTGTATGCCAGGCAGATAAGAATTTCCAAAATACTAGTATTTGACACTATAATGCAATGAAATCATTGCTCCATGGAAGTAAAGAAAAACATATGTACCAGATGCAAACAAGAAGATGAGGAGACCTTCTTTCAATGAAGGAGCAGTTTCATGGATAATCTGTGCTTCGTGGCTCTCAATACCAACAGTTGTCAAAGTGGGTATTGCTTTAGGAAAACAATACTCATGCTATCTTTACCAAAGCATTCTAAAAGCAGCTGCGAAAATGATCAGACAACTCAGGGGATCTCTGTTTGCCAAGTAGAATTTCTGGAGGTCTCTCTCCAGCCCCTTTCTTCCAGTTGTGTAAACTCCCATGCTATCTTTAGTTTGGTTTGAATAAAGAAGGGGTTTCCACTTTTTGCCTACCCTCTGCTCCCAGCCCTTATTTTTATCCTTCCTGATACCTTTTTTTGGTGCTCATTCACTCATTTAGTAAATATTTCCTGAACACTACTAGGCACTGTCCTGAGGACACAGTAATGAACAAGACAGAAAATGTTCTATGCACATGGAGTCTCCATTCTAAATGGAAAAGACATATAATAAATAAGTAAAATGACTAAATAACTACTAAAATGTCCAGTATAAACATGTTTCATAGAGACAATTAAAGTTAGGTGTTGTGCAATAGCAAAGACATGGAATCAGCCCAAATGCTCATCAATGATAGACTGGATAAAGAAAATGTGGTACATGTACACCATGGAATACTATGCAGCCATAAAAAGGAATGAGCTCACATCCTTTGCAGGGAAATGGATGGAGCTAGAAGACATTATCCTCAGCAAACTAATGCAGGAATAGAAAACCAAACACTGAATGTTCTCGCTTATAAGTGGGAGCTAAACAGTGAGAACACATAAACACAGAGAGGGGACACCAGACACTGGGCCTGTCAGGGGGTAAAGTGGGGAGAGGGAGAGCATTAGGAAAGATAGCTAATGGATGCTGGTGCTTAATACCTAAGCGATGGGTTGATACATGTGGCAAACCACCATGGCACATGTTTACCTGTATAGCAAACCTGTACATCTTGCACATGTACCCTGGAACTTAAAATAAAAATACAAATTAAAATTAAGTAAATAAATAAAATTAGGTGTTTGATGGAGAATGGCCTAGAAGCTATAAATACGTTAGACTGGGTGATCAGGACAGAGGTTTGAGGAGACAGCATTTTCTTTTATGTTGTAATTTTTTTTATATTGAATTCAAATTACTGGTTTCCATTTTTATTTCTGCTTTAAGCCATGCATTATTATAAATATGTTATCTAGTTTACACATAATTTGGGGTTTTCCAGAAATATGTCATTTATTAATTTTTAATTTAAATTCATTTGGTCAAGAACATACTTTGTATGACTTTAATTCTTTCAGATTTATTGAGACTTTTTAAATGGTTTTATGGCCCAGAATATCTTCTGTTTTGATAAATATTCTGTGTACAATTAAAAAATATGTATTCTGTTCATTTGGGGTGGACTGCACTATAAATGTTGATTAGGACAAGTTGGTTGATAGTGTTGTTCAAGTTTTTTATATCTTTACTAATTTTTACTCTCCACTCTCTTTATACTATTAATTATTGAAAGAGGGATAGTGAAAACTATGGATAAATTGTGGATTATGTATTTTGCATTTCTTTTGTGTTTTGCTTCTATTCACGTATTTTGAAACTTTGCTATTATATACATCAATATTTGGAAAGTTTTGTTCTCTGAATAAATTGGGTTTTTCATTATTACAAAATAGTTTTCCTTTGCTAGTTAAAATTCTTTGCTCTGATACCTATTTTTCTGATAATAATGTCTCTTCATTTAATTCTTATTTTTGTTAGCATGCTGTATTTTTTCCCATCCTTCTACTTTTAACATATTTGCATCTTTATGTATTAAGCAATTTTCTTGCAAGCGGCATGCTCTTTTATCCAATCTGACAATCTCTGCCTTTTGAATGGAATATTTAGGCCAATTACATTTAGTTTTATTATTCAAATAATTAGATATCAATCTATCATCTTTGAATATTTTTAAATTTATTCCATCTGTTCTTTGTTTCCCTTTTATTACTTTTTCTGCCTTCTTTTAGTTTGAATATTCTATTTTCTCTTCTCTGTTTTCCTTTGTTTATCCTCCTTTATCACCATTTACCTTCAAGTGATGCACAATTTCATGTATATTATGAGAAAGAACATTTCCTTACCATTTCAAGTGCTCTTCATTCCTTGATATAGAACTATATTTCCATATTGTATCATTTTCTTTCTGCCTAAACATCTTCGGTCTTCCATTCACATCTCTTTTACTGTGAATCCCATGGCGAAGATCAATTGTTGTACTGGCATTCTACTGTTCTAGATAGCTTTTGTAAGTTTGAAATGGTCTTTATTTCACCTTCTTTTTCAAAAGGTATTTTCACCACTGATTATAGAAATCTGGGTTGACAGTTTTGTTTTCCTTGTTTGTTTTTCAGCACTTTAAGATGCTACTTCACTGTCTTCTCACTTACCTCATTTCTTTCAAAAATTTTGCTGTATTATTCCTCAGGTTTGTTCCTCTGTAATTAACATGTCCTTTCCTTCTGGCTGTTTATAACATTTTCCATTTAGAACTGGTTTTGAGTAGTTTTGTTACACTGCAACTTGATGTAGTTTTCTTCATGTTTCTTGGGCTTGGGTTCTTCGAGCCTCTTGTACCTGTGAATTTATATAGCTTTTATTAAAATTGATAAGTTTTCATTCATTTTAGCTGCTCCACAGTTCACAGTTTCACTTTTTAAAAATTATTTTTTCCTATGTGTTTTATTAGGAGTTTTTTATTACTATATCTGCAAATTTATGCTTTTTTTCTTGAGATACTTAAACTACCATTAATCTCACCTAGTATGTTTCTATCTTAACCATTAGAGTTTTTAATCTCTCAAAATTACATGTCTTTTTATATCATTTATGTCCTATTTAACTTTTAAAAAATATAGAATGTAGTTATAACACAATTCTGTGTCCTTGTGTGTTAGTTATAACATACCTGGGCCTTATAGTTCTGGATAAATTTCATTTAATTGATTCTTAAATTCTTATTACAATTTGTATTTTTCTGCTTATTTCTTTCTATTTCTGTTCATCTTTGATTGCATGTCAGTTAGATATTGTGAATTTTACTCTCTTTCATACTATGTATGTTTCTATTTCTAAAAATATTTTTAAGTTTTTTTTCTAGGATTCAGGTAAGTACATGAAAATGATTTTTTTCTTTCAGGTCTTTGTTTTAATATTTGTTAGATGGACCAGAGTACTGTTTATAAGAAGATTAATTATTTCCAATTCCTGTTGCAAGGTCCAGTCTGTCGGGGAAAGGCACTATATTCATCCATTCGTTAGTGATTCTACTGTTCCCGCTCTCTATATTAGTAACCACAACTACTTTTATACCAACCTAATATATCATTATATTGCTTACTAACTTCAAGTATAGAATTTAATGATTTGTAGTATATTTAACAAGTTTTGAAACCATCATCATAAATCAAGCTTATTTGTTTATTTGTTTGTTATTTGAGACAGGTTCTCACTCTGTGGCCCAGGCTGGAGCACAGAGGTATGATTGTGGCTCATTGCAACCTCCACCTCCCAGGCTCGAGTGATTCTCCTGTTTTAGCCTCTCGAGTAGTTGGAATTACAGGCATGTGCCACCACTCCTGGCTAATTTTTGTATTTTTAGTAGAGATGGGGGTTTTGCCATTTTGGCCAGGTTGATCTCAAACTCCTGGCCTCAAGTGATCCACATGCCTTAGCCTCCCAAATTTCTGGGATAAGCCACGTCCAGCTGATAGATTAGCTTCAGATCATTTCCACTATTCTAATAGGGTTATTTATGTCCATTCACTGTTAATCCTTGTTTCTTGCCCCAGGCAAATGCTAATCTACTTAATTATAGATTCCTGCAAAGAACATTCATGTGTGAGTCTGTGCGAATGTATGTTTTCATGTCTCTGGGGTAAATAACTAAGAGTGGAATTGATGAGTAATATTACAAATTTATATTTAACTTTCGAAGAAACTGCCGAACAGTTTCCCGTTGTGGCTGCAATTCTCACCAACAATATGTGTGGAATGTATTTCTTCACATCCTTGCCAACCTTTTTTTAAAAAAATTATATGTCTTTTAGAAAAATTGTAACCATTCTAGTGGGTGTGAAATGATATTGTCTTGTGGTTTTGTGTTTCCCTAATGCAGTGTTAATCATCTTTTTATGTACTTATTCACTACTCAGATATTTTCTTTGATGAAATGTCTACGGAAATATTTTTGCCTATTTTTTATTGGATTGTTTTTCTTCATATTATTGAGAAGTAAGAGGTTTTATTTGTATAGTCTGGATACAAGTATCTTGCAGAATAGGTGTTTTGCAAATATTTTTTTCTAGTCTGTTCCTTGTTTCTGTTTTCTTAAGTGTTATTTGAAGACCCAAAATTTTCCATTTTTAATAAGATTGAATTTATCCATATTGCTAATAAGAATACGTTTTGATGGTTTCTCTAGTTTCCTTACACAAATGCACTTTGACAAACACCTGAGGGAGACCCCACACGGATCTCCTGGGTTCCTTTTCTGAGAAGCTCTCTTTTCTAGAAATTTGTCCTGTGAGTCTGGCTGCCTAATTCTCTCCTGAATTTCACTTTGTCTCTCAACCCATGGTGTCATCTGGGCCCCTTCTGGGATCCTGCTCTGTATAGCATGACCTGGACACTCTCTTTTGGCAGTCAGCTGCATCTGTCGGAGAGCCCAATTCACTCATTCCTGGTCTCTCAAGAAACTCTTCCTTTGTTGTATGATGTCTAGTTTCTTTAAAACTGTTTTGAATACATATTTTTTGGTACTTTAACTTACTTTTTCATTGTTTCTGGTGAGAAAATAAATCCAGTTTCTGCAACTCTATCTTGACCAACAGTGGAAGTTGTAACACGGAGTGACACTTAGGCTGAGACCTCAATGTCAGAAGGTGTAAGAGCTACAGGAAGCTAAAGTGAACTCTAGGCTCTGAAAGGCACAAGGCCCTATTCCTAGTTTAGGAAGTTTTGACCTGTCAGAAGAAAGATCCTTGGTGGGAACTAGTTTGATAAGCTTTAGAAATAGACCAAAAGGCTGAATCCCAGTGTTGGAGAGAAGATGAGATAAGAAAAATAAGTGGAGTAAAGTCACATAGAAGTTTGTAACTCAAGGCAAGGCACTTGGATCCTAAGTGGAGTGTTCTTGCCCCCTACCCAGGTGTGATCCTGACCCTCCTCTCCCCTTTGGTTTCTGTGGACCTCTGTGCTCCCTCTTGGCCCTTTGACTTTGGCCTTGTTTCACGAAGTCCGTCTTTCTCCACCTTCCCTTGGCGTATCCTCCCTATGGCCTTGATAATAAAAGGCAATCTCTCATCTCTCACCTTCTGAGAGAACACTAAGAAGTCAGGTCACAATCAAAGCATTCCTGTTCTTACCCTCCAGGCACACCCACGTATACATGCACCATGGCGGTGAGAGTGTGTGCTTAGGAAAACAACAGAATGAGGACCAAGATAATTGAGGAAAATCCTTTTTACACTATCCATCTCCAAAGAAGTATTTCCATGGAGAAAAGAAGTGTAAAAGGCTACCATAGCCCGTTGTCCCAACCTGGACCTTTCTGCAGCCTCTCATAGGATTTCTCATAGCTCCACTAGACTAACTAGAATATTTGGAAATTTGGATAAAACTAAAATAACTTATAATTATAAGAGTTACTATTATTGTTATTCTAATACATTATCTTTTGTTACCTCTCCTAGGGAGAAAATTCTTAGATGCTTAATATCTGGAGCAGAAGGAAATTTACCCTGACAAGGTATTTTTTGTGAATGTGTTTTCTTTGGTGTGCAGTGACTAGGATTGCTTCTTAATGGTCTCCTGATGTTTGACAAAATCTCCAAGCTGTAATTGTGCCACTGCTGGTTGGAAAATTTTATCCCTGTCAATTTTGTTCTTTTAGCTATATTTTACTAATAAAATGGCAGTACACAAAACACATTTTGTTGCCTTTTTTCATCCCAAGCTTGCATCTCATTATAGCTTGCGACTGTTTCTGCCAAAGATTTGCAACTTGCTGACTGTCCCCTCATGCTTTGAGTCTTAAGATTCGAAGCATACCTGATAACGGGGGTTTTGCTAATTAATAAATTTGTGGGTTTATTACAAATGAAAAGTAGCGAAGACTGCATTTTCCACACAATGCATCTTAACAGTGTCCACTTGGCCATCAACTTAGATATTACGGTGCACATATATGCAACAAAAACTCAAACATTCTAAAATACAGTCTCCTATTAGCAGAAGCTTTGTGATAATGATCATCCATTTCTAGGGCCACCTCTTAACCATAAATTGCATCCACCCTGCCTCTTAGCAGGTTGGATATATAACCCACAGTCCCAAAAAAGACACAAAAAGACGTGTGATTTAAGGGATATGCTTGTCTCCATGAAGCAGCAATATACAGGGTAGGTGGAAGGAAGGGAAGAAGGGAGGAAGGAAAGGAAGAAGTAAGATTAACAGTGATAAGTCATTTAAACACTATGTAATATAGTGAATTCCAAATAATAAGAGAGAAGCCATAATTCTTTGTTACTCTGGTCCTCGGAATGCCCTCTTCAGCACCTAGTGGAAAACAGCCTTCTCCAGATCCAATTTACTTGGGCCTTACCGCCTTCTATCCTTGAGAATAACTAAGTTTATAAAGATCCCCTCACCTCCCGGGCTTCTTAATAGTGATAACTCGCCTCATCACCCCTCCCTGCTTTTCCCGACCTCCACAGAAGCCCATTTCTCTTATGCCCCCAAGGAAAAAATAATTTTTACAAGGCAATCTGTTGTAATCCCATCAATTTTCCTGCAGTAAACTGAGGCCACAGCTCAATACAGCCTCTGGAGGGTCCCTCTGAAGGATTTACTCCAGCGGAACACAGGTTTCATGTACACCTGTTACTTGGAGTGCAGAACGCACAGCTGCCTGTGTTTAGAAGTTTACTGATAACCTATCTAGTACACATTGTTCTGTTTGGGAGTCATTACTGATAACCTATGTAGTACACATGTGATCATTCTATTTTCCTTCTTCATCTGTGCATCTTCTTTATTGACTCATTTGGGTTTGAAAAAACTTACTGCATTAATAAAATCAGTAAACAATAAAAATATCAACAGGTCAAGACGATTGATGGGATCATGGTTCATCTCAATTTACCATGTATTGGTTGATACTTACTTAAGGTGAGTAGAAACCACTCTCAAAGTGTTTCAAAGTTTGCTTGGATATGTCTACATTTAAAATAAATCTTGCTTTTCCTTCTTAGGAATGATGTGAACATATAATCTTACTGCTTTTAGTGTAATTTTATCATTCTCATAAAGCTAATCTAAAGTGAGACCAGTAGACTTCTTTTAGGCCTTGTAAAACCCATGATCCTGAATTAAGGCTAATCTCCTAGATGAGAAATTTGTGATAATAAAAGTTTTTTAGAATCTCAGAATTGGAAGGATCTTTAAAGTTCTATCTGAATGTATTACTCATATTTGTCCAAATATCTTTGCTGTCAGATAACTCATGATTTCCCTATTCTATCTCTGTATATATTTCTTTATTAGAAAGTTTTCCCCACACTGAACTGATGTAAAACATCCTATATTCTTCATGTCCTATGCCTGGAATTCAGCAGTCCCCATAATGTCCCAGTGTGTTCCCAGTCCTTGTCTCAGTCCACTTTCCCTCCTCCCTCCAGTCAGGCTTCCTCCAGCTGTGCCCTGGGATTCTTCATCTCAGCTCTGGCTCCAAAGTCTTTGCTGCCTATGGCTGCCTGGATAATGTCCTTTGCTCCCTCAAAGACTGAATATGTTATTTTATCTGGCAAAAAGGACTTTGAGGATACTAGGAAGTTAAGGACCTTGAGATGGGGAGGATTATCCCAGACTATCTGAGTTGACATCCTCTGATTGATAATGTAATTGATGATGTGGGTGGGAGTCAGTACTCAACTCCAGAGGTGAGGCTTG
Organism: Sapajus apella; assembly: GCF_009761245.1. Classification (NCBI taxonomy): domain Eukaryota; kingdom Metazoa; phylum Chordata; class Mammalia; order Primates; family Cebidae; genus Sapajus; species Sapajus apella. Next base: position 20,934,641 of record NW_022436970.1, on the reverse strand, counting down.
GATGCTGGACCAAACTGAGGACTAGCTAAACCAGGAAGGAGGCAGAAGCAGCTTTCCAGAAGCCACGCCCTCCAGGGTGCCATGTCAGTTTACCATCGCCATGGCAACACCGATGAGTTACTGCCCTTTTCCATGGCAATGACCCAAAGGCCCAGAAGTTACTACCTCTTCCCTCAAAATTTCTGCATAAACCACCTCTAAATCTGCATGCAATTAAAAATAGGTATAAATATGCCTGCAGAACTGAGCTGAACTGCTACTCTCTGCCTCTGGGGCAACCCTGCTCTACAGGAGCAGTCATGGAGATGTCACACTGCAGCTTCAATGCAGCTGTTTTCTTCTACCACCAGCTCACCCTTCAATTTTTTTCCTGGGTGAAGCCAAGAACTGCTGGGGGCTAAGCTCCTCTTCATGATGCCCTTTAGGATCCCCACTGGTGATTCTCTGAATCGTAATCACAAGGATTCTCATAAGAGGAAGGTAGGATGGTAAAAGGGAGAGAATGGATTGAGGGGGTGTTACTAGGGAGGAAGGAGAAGGATATGTGAAGACAGATAGCAGGAAAGAGGCATTGGAAGATGCCAAGCTGGGCCTAGCAGATTCAGGAGCCACAAGCCAAGGAGAGCAGGCAGCCCTAGAATCTGAAAAAGGCAAGGAAAGGGGTTCCCCACAGAACCCCCAGGAGGAACACAGCCCTGCCGATGGCTGGAGTAGGACTTCTGACCCCCAGGATCATCAGTTAATGCATCTGTGTTTTTAAAGGCCATAAGTGTGTGGTGATTTGTTACAGCCACAGCAGGAAAGAGAATCATGCCTAAGATGCTTTCTTCCCTTCATTGAGACTAATGGCTCCCTCCAACCCTTCCAGACCTGGTTTTATTTGTGACTTTGGTCTGAACCGACCTCTTGAACATAATGAGCAAATGTTATCTCTGATCTATTCAGTTAAAATATAACTTGTACTCTATTGCCTCTTTTCTTCAACTGTACTTGAATACTCCTGTAAGTACCTGGATTATTTAATTTTTTCATGCATTTATGTAGTCTTTACTACCTCATTATAGCCTCTTTGAATGAAGAAACTGAATGAGTGTTTATCTTGCAGGTTCCCCTGGCACTGAATATGAGTACGTATGGTTTATCAATTCCTCTTCTTTCTCCGCAGTGGAATTCTCCATCATTACATGAAGAGTGTGCTTTTATATGACAGGAATAATAACTTTACAGCTGAGATTTTCTCCCCAAGATATCTTAGCCAATGTGCTCAATGATACTCATTTTCTTGCAATAGCCTTAACTTCTCCGTGTGCTCCGAGTAACTGTTGTCCTCGGGATCTGAAGAAGCTACTGCACTCTGAGCACTCATTCCGTCTGCATTTCTTTTCTCTATTTCAGTGACTCTAATATCAATTAATTTCTTTTTCCAAGAAATTTCTTGGCTCCTTATTTTTAAAGTAAGAACCTATGACATATGTAGGCTAAAAATATCTGACTTATTTTTTCACTAGAGCTGTGTCCCAGCCACAATTTCAGAAAACAGAAAACATAATCAAATTCTACAATACCTTAGGACAGAATGCACATTACAGAGAGAGCACATTTACATCCTGTTTCGCATTTTTCTCTGTGGCCGGCGAGTGCACTGAGGGTGAGTAGGGGCCATTTTCCTGAGGCAGGTGTTGTACAAAGAGGGTTCTGCAGAAGGAACACAAAACCAGAAACATGGTTAGTTTAAAATAATTCAATTAAGTGGGAGTCACCCTATAAATAAGCATATTGAAAAGTCCAGTGGAACACTGGAGTAATGATTAATAGAGTGTTTCCATATCAAAATTAACCCAGTTTTTAAACATCTGCATTATTATAGTACAGACATGTCTGTGGTTCATGTTCATCTTTGTACTACAAACACATATTAAATATATATTCCATTATACAAACTTGCATATGCATGATCTTCTCAGTAACATGATTTATATAAGGGAGAACATAAAACGTATGCCCTCTTTATATTCTGCTGATTTAAAAAATATGTGTTGCAATCTCTGCCTTGAACGTATTCATTTACTGAGATATAAATTTTCTTTGCTGTTATGGGTTTCACAGACCCTAGAACCCACACAGGATTTTCTGGAGACAAAGTGTAGTAACATTACCTTCCAAGAGTTTTTTTTTTTTTTTTAATGCTATTGTTTTTTTTTTTTTTTTTTTTTTTTTTTCTGAAAACAAATGTAGCTTGTGCCTCTGTCTCTGACGGGGCGACACTGCTATCCTGGAGCAACCCTGACATCTCTTTTCTCCCTCCACCCTGGCCAGCACAATCGTCCCGGAGGCTCCTCCCGGCCTTCAATAAGGACAGGATGTGGTTGTGGAGCAGCTGCAAAAGGCTTCACAAATGCTGGTTGACGAGAAGTGACAGCCCTGTATATCTCTCACTGGCATTGACAGCTGACAGATGGATACCACTCACACACAGAAAAAAAGCCCCCAGGACGCTTCGCCAGCATTACTCTCTGTTCATGGGGCCACAGTTGATTGAGTGCTGCTCGGAATAATAAACCCTTGCCGATTCGCGGCAGAGCAGTTTTCTCTCACACAATGCCCCGGTTTTATTTATTTATTATTTTTCCTTTCTCTAAAACATGAAAAAACATATACATGGAAGCTCTGTTTTGTGCGTTATTTTCTCTCTATTTTTGTTTTGAAAAGGAAAAAAAATCAAAATAAAAAGAAGAGGGGGAAAGAGGAAGAACAGGAGCTCCCAGCATTGGCACGGAGAGCAGAGCAGGAGCCAAGTGCAGGGACCTGCACAGCCCTGCCCGGGTTTGCTTCCTAATAACTCCCTCGGCTCTCCAATCTGTTTGTTATTATCCTTTGGATGGCTTTTATTTCTTCCTATAAATCTGCCCATCTTTAGAAGCATGGCTGCCTGGTTAGTTGGAAGACGGTCACATAAAACTGGACAGGAGACATGTGGATGCCGACTGGAGGGAGGTGGCCTGACCAAGAGGGAAAGGGGATGATGGAAAAAAGAGGTGTTCGTCCCCAAGGAGAGATGGTGAAGACAGGAGGGAAGAAAGCAGAGCCAGAAAAGCCAAGGCATCATCAGGAGCTACAGGAGCTGGGGGAGACCCGTACTTTTGCTCCACGGTTTTGAAGTGGGTGACACCCCCAGCTTTTGCTATGGTTCTTTTATTGCTTCAAATCTCCCTTCCATCCACCCCAGGAGTCTGGCTGTGCTGCCGGAGCCATTTTCCCCAGGGAGAAAGCAGTCTCTTCCGTCTGCCCGAACAGAGTGGGAATGGAAGATGCATTCTCCACGAGGGATGAATCGGAAAACTGACAGCCACAAGATAAGAGAAAGGGAGATCCGAAGCATTTACAGCTACAGATGTGCTCTTCACGTGTAGTAGTGAATAGGGCTGATTTGCACTTAGATTCTTGGGTAAGTTAAATTGCAGCATTCCAGGGCGTTCTAGCCATTCAGCCTTATGTTCAACAGCATTATCAATAACCTATGACGCCTCGCGAGGTCGACACACTGTTAGCTTCCCAGCATCCCTTTTTACCTGGGGAGAAGCTCAAGAGTCTCTGTCTCAGAGTGCATCATTTCTGCTCTTCCTTCAGCTGCCATTTCAGTACCATACCTTTTTTTGGCAACCTGGAGGTTCTGAGAGGGAGTTGGTAGGGTGCTGAAATTTCTGGAGGCTTCCACGGTTGTCATGGAAACCTCAGGTTAGGCTTCTCCCAGTTCTCTATCTCACCCAGGGGATGGAGGATGTGGCACTCACATCTGCATGTAGATTCACTTCTGTGGCCTTGGTGGATAGGAGGGAAGAGGGGCCAGCACCCAGTGCCCATGGGGCCATGCCAGGGATTCCATGCCTGGACCACCCACTGCAGTGGGGGCACTGAGTGCATAGCAGCAGCTTCCCAGGCCAGGGAGCTTAAGCAGTCCCCATGCAGGGGAAGATGAGGCTGCTCCTCCAGAAGACTCTCGATAAAAAGGTGCTCTCCTGAGATGATCTCCCTCTAAACAAGATGAGGTACCGGCCTCCCTGAAAGAGTAGGTGTGAAGAAGCTGCGTGCCAGGAGGAGGGGCACAAACAGAGGAAAATGATACCAACCAAGATGCTCAGTGAATACCTTCCTGTTCCCAGGAAGAGGAAAGCCCATCGGCCGTCAGCAGCAGTCAGGGTGGCCGAATTTGCAAAGATGAATGAATGTATAGTATTTTCAACCTTGAAAATCGGTTCAGTGTGTTCTATTTGGGTCTAAACGAAATAACTCTGGGGTAATAAGTCCAATTTTGCAAACTGTGCATGAGTAATAATGCTCTGCATTTTTATAATGTCATGCTCTGGTTTTCTTTTTCCATTATGGGGTCTGGTGTCATTCTACAAACTGACTTAGATACAAGTTAAATATCCATGCCTATTATCAGCTAAGTTCTTCCAGTATGGCCTCTTGATTAAGGGTCTGCAAATGTTTTACAAAAGCTCAACTAATGAAGTACTGCATCAACCACAAGTCAAATAGCATATATTACTTATGCTCTGTATTATGATCCACAAAGCAGCAAATATGACGTTAACTTATTCATATCACCTAGTTTGTCTCTTGCAACTTCATAAAAAATTCCTGAAATGAAAATTTCCCAAGTGGATCTTGTAAAAGGAAGTTTCCAGCAGGAGTAAGCAAGAAAAAGAAAAAGGAAAACACACACACAAACAAAACAAAACGAAACAAAACAAAACTCAAAACAAAACAAAGATCATTCACACTTTATGATCTTTCCCTTTAAATTAAATAAAAGCAACAGGGTGTGCAAAACTAGATTTTTGCCATATTAATCAAGCTCAGGAGAGAATGATGCCAAGTCATAAAAATCTAAAAATAGGAAGGGTGTATCATTTAGACATTAGGACAGTTTCCCCTATATATAATGTGTTTCCTTCATATAATAACTTTTTGAACGGATACATGAAACCTGCTCAACACGTAGGATGTGGACGCCTGCCTGGATGACAGGGTGCCTGGATGATGGGTGCCTGGATGATGGGGTGCCTGGATGATGGGTGCCTGGATGATGGGGTGCCTGGACGATGGGGTGCCTGGATGACGGGTGCCTGGATGATGGGGTACCTGGATGATGGGGTGCCTGGATGATGGGGT
>NW_022436970.1:20924615-20929456 GCF_009761245.1 Sapajus apella | reverse complement strand
GGGGTGCCTGGATGACGGGGTGCCTGGATGATGGGGTGCCTGGATGACGGGTGCCTGGATGACGGGGGTATCTGGATGACGGGTGCCTGGATGATGGGGTGCCTGGATGATGGGGTGCCTGGATGACGGCATGCCTGGATGACGGGGTGCCTGGATGACGGCGTGCCTGGATGACGGGGTGCCTGGATGATGGGGTGCCTGGATGATGGGGTGCCTGGATGACGGGTGCCTGGATGACGGGTGCCTGGATGATGGGGTGCCTGGATGATGGGGTGCCTGGATGACGGGGTGCCTGGATGACGGGGTGCCTGGATGATGGGGTGCCTGGATGATGGGGTGCCTGGATGATGGGGTGCCTGGATGATGGGGTGCCTGGATGATGGGGTGCCTGGATGATGGCGTGCCTGGATGATGGCGTGCCTGGATGACGGGGTGCCTGGATGATGGGGTGCCTGGATGATGGGGTACCTGGATGATGGGGTGCCTGGATGACAGGGTGCCTGGATGACGGAGTGTCTGGTTGATGGGATACCTGGATGACGGCGTACCTGGATGATGGCGTGCCTGGATGATGGGGTGCCTGGATGATGGGGTACCTGGATGACAGGGTGCCTGCGTGATGAGGTGGGCCCCTTCTGAGCACTCCTGAGCCCAGTCCACTCTGCCACCACCATCTGCTCAGCCAGTGTCAGTGCCTGTCCAAGCTTTTCTAAGCACAATGCCAGCAGAAGAGACAATATCCAAAAGAAGAGACGCAAAACCTGCAGAGCCTTCCTTCGTCAGGGCCCGGGGCCGGTCGGGGATTTGAGCTGCCGTCAGTCCTCTGAGGTGGTCGCTACTGCCAGCCCCAGTTTGTGCATGGAGAAGCTGAGGCACAGAGAAGTTGCTTGACCAGGGGCACACAGGAGCTCCAGGAGTCGAATTTGTTTGTAAACAGCCTGCTCCTCCTCACTGTCTTGGACTGCTATCACTAGGCAATGTTCTTGAAGCAAAATGGATTGTTATTTTTATTTTTTAATTTTTATTTAGTTTTATTTTTTAAGAGACAAGATCCCACTCTGGTGCCCAGGCTGGAGTGCAGTGGTGTGATCATAGCTCACTGCAGTCTTAAAGTCCTGAGTTGGGATCATCCTCCCACCGTAGCCTCCAAAGTAGCCGGGACTACAGCCAGGAGCCACCACACCCTGCTAGCTTTTGTGCTTTTTTTTTTTTTTTTTTTTTTTTTTTTGTAGAGAAGGGGTCTCACCGTATTCCCTAGAATGATCTCCAGTTCCTGGCCTTATGCAATTCTCCTGCTTCTGCCTCCCAAAGCACTGGGATTACAGGCATCAGCCACCGCACTGGTGAAGGCAGGACGGAAGAAAGGGGAGCCAGAAAAGCCAAGGCATCATCGGGAGCTACGGGCACAGAATGGATTTTTAAACACTTCCGTTTTATTTTTAATTTTTTAAGTCCTTTCTAACTGCATTAAGTGTAAGGCAAAGTGAAAGTCTGCTGATAATTGAAGGGCTGGATGGCAGTGAGAGCCTCATGGAAAGGCAAGGAAGCCAGAGTGGAGGAGAAGGAGCTGGGCTGCCAGGCAGCAGAGGGGAGGGGCGGAGCTCACGGAATCCACCTGTTCTTGCCCTGCTGGGGAGAGGGCCAAGAAGCAAAGGGGCAGGATGATGCTGGAACAGAAAACACGAGCCCTTTCACTGGACTCCAGCTGGAGCACAAATCAAGGCCATTTCACTGGGAGATGACTGGGCATCTGAGGGAAGCTCAGCCTCACCCCACACGGCCCCCATCTGGTCTTCCAGGGAGCTCTACCTGCTCATCGGGGCTGGGCACAGTGGCTTATGCCAGTAATCCCAGCAATTTGGGAAGCTGAGGCAGGAGGATCCCTTGAGCCCAGGAGTTTGAGACCAGCTTGGGCAACATAATGAGACCCTGCCTCTACAAAATTTTAAAAACTAGCTGGGGATGGTGGCATGTGCCTGTAGTCCCAGCTACCTGAGAGTTTGAGGCAGGATTACTTGAGCCCAGGAATTCAAGGCTACAGTGAGCCATGATCATGCCCCAGCACTCCAAAGACAGGGAGATGGAGTGAGAGCTTTTCTGAAAAGAAAGAGAGAGAGAAAGAAAGAGAGAGAGAGAAACCTGTGGTTGTGTGAAGAGCTACAGAGCCAGGGTTAGCTGTACTCCATCTTGGGATAAGCAGAGTTAACCTGCTGCACAGAACCTGAGAACGTGGCACACCAGTGGCTCTGGCCTGATTGTGAGCCTCTTCTTGGGAACAGGGATACAGGCCTGGTCAGTGTAGGGTGTGGTCCTGGGGAAGAAAAGGCAGGAGCCCTCATCCTCACTCCTCCCAACACTCCATCTCTCCCACGTTTCTAAAGCCAACTGCTTTTGTTTTTAAAAACCTAACAGTGAATGGGCTGGACCCATCCTAGGAGGAGTGAGAATCAGGAAAATATCCTTCCAGGAGCCACTTAAGCCTAGGAGAAGAATTAATTCCGCTGGGGACATTTAATTGAATGAATCATTATGTGCCTTGCAAGGAGCACCCAGAGGCCTCGTCGTGTTTGCATCCCTGGCTCTGGACGGCTGGGGACAGCAAAGCTCCACCCGTGGGGAGGGACAGAGGTGGGGAAGCTAAGTGACGTGTGTCCATCTTCATCAAAATTTTCTCCCAATTCAACTTTGATCCAGTAATAGTCAAAGCAAAGAGTCACAGACATTTAAACTGGTTACATGCCAGTTTTGCAGCTGTAAATAATCAGGTTCAGAGACGAAGAGATTAGTGTTCAGCTAACTGGGGACTTCTTTTCCCCCGACACAAGCACTTTGCTTCTTTCTGATCCATGGCTCAAATGGAGAATGGCGCTCTCCCAGGGGCCTGAGATCACGCACGGCCACCTCAGTTCCTCTAGTTGTCCCCTGCAAGGGACCTTGCAGTCAGTCAGCCTCTGTGTGGACAGGACACCTGCCCTTCCACAGCCTTCCAGAGTGTATGCAGCCTTCCATCCTGTCTGCACCTACCCTTAGCTCCTCTGATCACGTTGGGTGCAGGGTGCCTGAGGCATGTTAGGTCCTGAAACTGATGGGATGTGAGCTACCTGTTGCCACACTCCTGGGAAAGGCGGCCACCTCCCCTCATCCTGGGAGTGGGGCAGCCTGGTGCTCCCTGCCATCCAATCCTGCGCTCTGTGTGACCTGTGATGAATGCCTCAGTCTTCCAAATCCACCTGCTCCTCAGCGAGCATTCCTGGCTTCTTTCCTTGCTGCTACAGTTTGAGGCTTTTGATTTTAATAAATTAGAACAAAGGCATGATATAATGAGGGTACAGTATAGAATATATGGATACGCACATAGGCATACGTATAAATTTCCCCTTGTGTGATGCTTTACATTTGAAACCCCAAGAAATAGAAAATTGAAACAAAGCGGGTGCTTCTTTTGCCTAAATGTGCTTTCTATTTGTTGTGAATTCTTCTATGCAAAGCAGATTCTGACAGCAGAAAGCATTTGAGAAGGAAAAAAGGAGCAGGGATCTCTTGAACTCTGCTAACATCTTCCTTACGGTTATTGAGGACATTACTCCATCAACAAATAGGAAACAGCCTCAGATACCTCTGTCGTTCTAACTGCCCCACCATTTCTTCAAGAGTTTCCACTGACAGGTAGAGTAGCATAAAATTGTTGCCAAAAGTATGTCAAGACGTTTTCAAGGAATGACCCTGCGTTCAGTGTTCCCTTTGAATAAAACTTAGTATCATTCGTTACAGAAGAGAATCATCTTGTAATTCTTACACACTCAGGTTTGCAGTGAGGATTAAGTGGACCAAAATTAGGCTACCTGTCGGAAGGTTATTTGGAAATGGTAAAACACTAAGCAAATGGCACTATGCGTGATACTCAAGTAAATTTCTAGGACAAGGATGCTTCTAAAGAAAGAAACCAATACCCGTCTACTAATACCCAATAGGTCAAAAGATTGTAGATAATCATGGATTAATTGTAAACATAAAGAAAGAGACTTTAAAAAGTATATGAAAGCCACTGCTTTGGGGCAAACTCCAGCACCGTGAAAGCTGAAATGTTTTCTTTTATCAGATATCCTTTTCTGGCACCTGAAATTGTTTCTTTCATGTCTGATAGTGAAGAAGGAAGCGGCGCTCTCCCTGGAGATGAGCGATTGTTACCATGGTCTCATAACATATTGGCAGCCGGTGTGGCATCCGCTACACCTGTCACTCAAGCAGCACTACCTGCAGATGTGGTGGCAGGCTGGGGCTCCCTCCTGCCCCCGCCCCCACCTGGCACTGGACACCTGGAGATGTGTCCTGGCGGCCCCTCCCCTGGCAGAGGGAGGGCTCCAGAGGCCACAGGATAGGAGACCTTGGGTATCAGTGCTGGGACCCAGTGCCAGCAGACCCACAGAGCACCAAAGAGAATCCATGGGCTGCAGAGAGACAGAGCTGCTGTGCTGGCTTTCCCAGGAAGAAGAATGCCAGAGCGAATGCTATTCCATGAGGCACAGGATTGAGGGGTGGATTTCTAAGTTTGGGGAACACGTCCCTAGACCTCAGCACGTAATATCATCTAAGAGATCAAGGAAAACCTGAAAGCCTTCTTGGTAGTACAGAAAGAAGTTAGGTGGTGAATACAAAGCATCAAACAGGGCTGGGCGTTCAGTTATTTTCCTCATCCGTCTCCCTGAGGTGGGAGGTGGTGGAGCAGGCAGGACTGTCCCTGAGGTGGGAGGTGGCTGGAGCAGGCAGTACTGTCCCTGAGGTGGGAGGTGGTTAGAGCAGGAGGACTGTCCCTGAGGTGGGAGGTGGTGGAGCAGGAGGAC
>NW_022436970.1:20919743-20924605 GCF_009761245.1 Sapajus apella | reverse complement strand
TGGGGGGTGGCTGGAGCAGGCAGGACTGTCCCTGAGGTGGGAGGTGGCTGGATCAGGCAGGGCTGTCCCTGAGGTGGGAGGTGGCTGTCCCCAAGGGGCAGGCAGGCAGGGCTGCACCCTAGGAGGCGCTGTCCTGCTGGCTCTGACCCTTGGCACCCTCCTATGCTCTAGAGACCCCAGTGTCTAGGATTACTATCATTCTTCTCTTAAAATGTAGGTTTGGGTCCTATTTAAAAGGCTACAATCACTTTCCATTTCTTCCTTCTCCCACCCCTTTTTGAGGTTTAGATTATTTGTTTGCCTGGTCAGAAAACCCAGAAGGATGGAATTAAAATGCTTCTATTTACGTTTTATGACTGAAATCAAGAGCTCTGTGATCGATCTTCCTGGAGACTTAAATTTAAGAGTCTTCTTTCTTTTTCTTTTTTTTTTTTTGTCATGAGCCAAACTCAAAAATATACTTTTAACATGTGGTCAATTAAGACTAACAAAGAATAATTTTCAGGATACAGTAAACATGAAAATGGGGGGAGGGGATGAGTGTGTGTGCCAAGATGTGTTCAACTGGCGTGTTGGCAAAAAGAGACCCTGTGTAGATTTAAATAGGTGAGAAAGCAAAGAGGAGGGAGGGAAAAGGGAGCAGAGAATGAGGGAGAGAACTTGCCCTTTGCTAAACGGTTGGCAGAATCAGTTCCCTGCCTTTTTTCTTGCCCCCAAATCCTACAAAGTCAGATGTCAGTATCCCCAATTTACAGATGAGGAAACCAGCCATTTGTCCAGGTCGCTCAACTAGTAAGCCCTAGAGCTAGATCGTGAAACCAAGCCCTCTAACAATCCTGCAACTCATTTTCTCTACATCCCATTAATACAGGTCCAGCCTACTGGGGGAAAATAAATTTTTGAAAGCATCAAATATTTGCTGTTTTTTGTTGGTCATGGCAAATTCTGATAACTAACAAATACATGCTCACCATTTTTTTCCGTCATCTCCATGCAAAGTGTCTTTCATGAACCCCAGTGAAGGCGGCCTGTTTTGCAAATGTGTGAATCCCAAACTATCAAGCCTCCATGGCGATCTTTACCATAACACTTTACTGTTTCAGGCTGGTTAGGTTGGGCAGATATTATTAGTGCTTCCTTCCCTATTGAGTGAACGCTGCACAGTGGAGAAGTGCAGACCAGGTCCAAGCCAATGGCTCCCACTCTGCTTTCCTGCTTGTGCGCCACAGCTATGGCCACATGTGGGGGACAAGGGGGAAGCTGGAAGGTAAGCAGTCACACCGACGAGAGGCAGGGTCATCCGGACTCCATCCTGTAGTCTAACTTCACGCTCCTTCTTTCTACGCATCAGACACTGTGCGTTTCCCCGATGAACCTGTGGTGAATGTCGATTTGAATTCACTCCAAGTAGATATAGGCATTTGACCTGTGATCTAAGTGGTTACTCATAGTTTTCTACCAGGCAGATTAGAAAAAATATAACACTGAGACAGGAGTAGCCAGTGCCCTCCGCAATTCCGTCCTGTTGTCAGACATCACGGCAATTTCGTGCGTTCTCGGTGGAAGCCAGCAGCCTGGGGAGTGGTTTTGCATGTATAACGATGGAGCTGTGTTTGCAGATGCAGGTGCTGAGGAGGTTGAAGGGAAGGAGATTTCCAGTCACTGTAAGATGCAAATTGAGGCCATAGTAGAATTCAGGGCCACAGTGATAGAAGAGCATGAAAGAAGTGAAGAAGCAAATCACCGAGTTTAATCCCTCGGCCGGTCTCAAAATAGTATATTTTTAAAAAGTGGGAAATATTAGAATGGGTGCAAACATCTTTGTCTTACATTTGTAAATACATCCCTTTATTGAACCATTTGTCCACTTTTATAAGCTGATTTATGGTAACCGTAATGTGATGCATCGTGTCATCTTGTAAATAAATGTGACACTTCATTAAACAAGGTAATCAAATTTAAGCAGTTCCACTTTTGTGTTAACAACTGAGACCTTCCCGTTTCTATTGCTCTAGAGATCCACCTACTATAGTGAATGCCGATTCCAGGAATAAAGCACCCGGGATTTTCCTAAGGGGTGGGAGAGAGTACTTTTGCAAGCGACCAATAATGACATTAATAACAACAAGCAATTTGCTGTAAAGAAGCATTTTAATATCTGGAGTTTTTTTAAGGAGAGGAGGGGCATCAGTTATGACCATTAGAATCGAAATGTTGGAACATCTTGGAGTATCTGTTATTAGGCTAACAGAACACTTTAAAAGACTGCATTTCAGGAGGAAATTTTTTACACTATCTTTGTAATTTGGCATCTGGGAAGACGCTGCAAACTGGCAAATAAAAGAACAATGTGAGATATTTCCATCACATAGCGTTTGTTATGGGTTCATCATGGAATGTGAATCTCTGAACATCAGTCCAATAACTATAATTATCCAAACTTGACCTTCTTGGCCGGTTCAAACAACGTCAGTGCTGTTAATGTTTGTGTTCCTATGGAGGAAGGAGTTGCCCATCCCCAGTTCCAAAGAAGCTAGCTGAGATCCTGATTCCCCAGGCTTCAGTCACACGCTTCCGCCATGGACATGGATAAATACCATGCCTATTGACCAGCAACTTATTTCCAATTGATAAACGTCTAGTAGAGTATCAGAAAAAAATATGCAAAATATCTGGCATGGATCGTGTCCTCAGTTGTCCGAAAGAGAGGAGCAACCTCTCCACTCTGCTGACAATACTACACATTTTCAAAACACGAAAGTGTCAGCCTTCTGGTGAATTTACATTGTCACTGATTGTGAATTAGGAATGCATTTCTGGGAAATGAAAAAGATCTAACTATAATATCTCCTTAAATTGCTTTCTCAAAAGTTTTAACAAAAGTAGAAATATTGGAAACTCCTGAGGGCTGATTTTCAAGACAACCGTAATTCAAAAACTTTAGGTGTCAACACCTGAACAGATAAAAAAAGTTGGAACATTCGATGTGCTCTTTTCTAATATGATGGCATTGTGAAATTTCCATAGACACACATTTTAAAAATAGTTTTAAGTGAGATTACTTTTAAAATGTGGCCTATGCCTGCCTGTGTTCTGAGTAAGAGTGCAGAACGTGGTCCAGTGGTGTGGCTGTGCAGGCAGCATGGGAGGACCTAGAGGGTGTGGAAGTGCGTGTTGCTATTTGCCCCCGCACCAAACGACAGCAGGCAGCGAACGTTTCTTAGTGATTGGCTCTGCTTTGTAAGAGATTTTCCCTATGACTTCTTCTAAGGTCAAGGTACTTGCCCACACTCTCTCTGTCCTTAGCATTTTCTTTTCCAAATATGTTGTGGTCTGCAAACAAGATAATCAACACTTTGGAAGGCAGACTCTGTAATTTATTCCTCTTTGTGTCCCTGGCAATTAGCCTAGCATCTGGGCGATAGAGGAAAAACCAAACTTTTCCCTAACCGATAACTGAAAATTAAGAAGTTAAATTAGAACGTAAGGTGTACGACACCTCAATTTGATCAGATGCTCGTCAAATGAGCCTGGCGTTGGCTGTAACCTGGTCCGTTCCCCCAGGGCACTCGTGTAATGACCCCCTCGCTGAGTGAGCACACCTGGCCCATTGCATCAGGGCTTCAGGGAACCTCGAAACCCGGCTGGGCACACCGGGTCCATCCTGCCCTAACATTTTAAAAGGCTGAAGAAGCAAACGTACATGTAAAAACAAAACTTGAAGATAATGATCTCTTAGGAGTCCCAGAACATCCAGATAAAAGTGAAAGATGTAAGCAGGAAGGAGCTCTATCTAGTTTTTACAAGAGCTTAAAAACACACAACAGATGATCCAACGCAGCACAACACCATGCCACAGTCTACAATACAGCGCAGTTCGACAGCCTGTTATTGGACAATGTGTTCGTATTCACTGTATTCACTGTGTTACCCTCAGGCGCTTGCTGGCCAGGCCCACGTGAGTGCCCTGCCAGGTAACTCTTCAGTCTTGGTTCTGTAACATGCACTTTTCCACCAGAAACACTTTAAGTCCCGAGTTCATGCACGTGAGGAGGGTTGTTTCCTAGTGTTAGCATCCTGCCTTTCTGGAAGTTTCATACTTAAAGTGATTAAAATATAGTCACTTAAAATAGAGATCTTAGCTACGGAAAATTCATCCATTCGTTAAGCAGATGTTGAGCAGCTAGTGCAAGCCAGGCACTGTTTTCTGCAGGTGATTTGGGGTTTATGAGGGGGAAAAAAACTAGGAATTGCTGTCTTCCTGGAGCTTACATTCTGTGGGGTGGTAGAGACAATAAATAATACAGTAAATAACACATAAAACATAAACAAACACATCATATTATGTGTTAGAAGGTGTGTGTGATTTGGAAAAGAGCAGTTTAAGGAGAGGATCATGATTCTAAGGAGAAAAAGGCAAGTTACAGGTGTAAACAGGCTGACAGGACCTGAAAGAGGCTGGACTCCAGACACATGGATTTCTGGGGAAGAGTGTTCCAGTCAGAGCAAGAGCCATCAAATGCAATCACCCTGAAGAGCGTGGCAGACAAATTCCAGAAACAGCAGGAAGGCAGGATGGATGGCAGCAGAGGGAGAGAGGCAGAGAGGAAAGGGGTGGGGACAGATTGTGCAGGGCTGGAGGGCCTTCATGCGGATTTAGCTCATGCTTTTTACGAAGATCTGGCTCCCCGTAGAGAGTATTAACAGATTGAAGGGGAAGAAAGATGGAAGAGGTGGTGAAGGTGGGAAGCTGTTAGCCTCTGGCCATGTGTAGAACGGGGACTGAGCTGCTGAGGCGTTGGCCGTGGAGTGTGTGGGAAGTAGAGTCAAGGGCAGCCCCAGCGTGTAGGCAGAATGGGTGG
>NW_022436970.1:20887556-20919733 GCF_009761245.1 Sapajus apella | reverse complement strand
GCAGCCCCAGCGTGTAGGCAGAATGGGTGGAGTTGAATGTTTTCAGCGGAGATTTGGGTATGTCAGTTTGAGACACTGGCAAGTGGAGATTTAATTGTTGGAGGTCTGAAGTTCAGGAGAGAGGTCCAGGCAGGAAACATAAATTTGGGAGTTTAGGTGAAAAGAAGGTGTTCAAAGCCACAAAATGACCATGATCACCAAGGTGTGAATCTGGATAGAAGGCTGAGGACTGGGTCTTGGAGGCTTCAAAGCAAGAGGGTGGAAAATGAGAAAAACCCAGCAATGGAGCCAGAAAGGGAAACATGTTGACTTGTTTTCTGAGTCTCATTTTTATTGTGCAAATCTCTGCAGCACTTCATGGCGGAGGTTGTTACTTTCCTAAATGATTACTTCTCAGGACCTTTGCAGTGGGTTACCTGAGATACCAACTGAGTTTTTCCTTTTCTTTTTGGATTTAGAAGTGATCCATGTGGTAGGGGGATTATCTGAGAAAATGGCTGGGTACACTACTCAAACAGCTTTTCCTTTTTAAAAATGTTTTTGGCTATAAGTATCCCTGGCTTTAAAGGTTAGGAAATGGTAGGAATAAAAATGGTTAATGACGGGCAGGGCATGGTGGCTCATGCCTGTAATCCCAGCACTCTGGGAGTCTGAGGTAGGCAGATTGCTTGAGCCCAGAAGTTCGAAACCCGCTTAGACAACGTAGTGAAACCTCATCTCTACAAAATATATATATATATAAATCAGCCAAGCATGGTGGTGAGTACCTGTAGTCCCACCTAGTCGGGAGGCTGAGGCAGGAGGATTGTTTGGCCCCCAGGAGGTTGAGGCTTCAGTGAATGGTGATTGTGCGCAATGTACTCCAACCTGGGTGACAGAGCAAGACCTATAAAAAATAAAATAAAATTTAAAAATGTTAATGATAAAATGTCACCAAGCTGTGAGTCAATGGCTGCACAAGGAAGCTGTGCTTCTGCTTCTCATATTGACCCCAAACCTCTGGGCTCCCCAGGCATTTGGAGCTGTTCACTCAGAAGCTCTTTTGCAGGCTTCTAGGTCCCAATGCTACCCCAAGTGAAAACTTAACACTATGCATTACGCCACTGTGTCTAGGCATTTGGGATCCCAAACCCATCTAGAAAAATACATCCAGGTAACTGAACTTTCCATTTCTTCATTTTATACGTGGGTGCCACTTGATAATTTAACCTGGACCACAGGTGGAGGGGTAACACAAGTAGTTCTACAGGGAGATGAAAGTTCGACAGTGAACTTTACATTTAGTGGAATAATACCCATTGGCTTCAAGGTAACTGAGAGCTGTTTAGTTAGGACAATAGGAAACACTAGCATCTACCCACCAGACTCAGTAATCACCAAGGAAAGACAGACTTTTTCTCTGAACAGCCTCATCTGGAAACCTGGGCTGAGTGCCTACTGTGTGTGGCCCTGAGGCCTGACACTGGGAAATGGATCAATTCTGACTCCTGAGAAATACTTGAGAAGCATTGAGGCAACAATTTCCTAGAAAAAGGATAACGTAACAAGAAAAAAAGAAAGAAGAAAAGAAAAAAAGAAACAAGAAAAAAAAGAAAGAGAGAGAGAGAGAGAGAAAGAATGTATACCTGAGTAACCACACTTATACACATCTATAAGGAAACCACATGTTATATAGCATTTATAAGCAGCCCCACGTTTATAGATCTATGTTTTTCTTTTCTTTTTAATGAAGGTAAAATAGATTTGGAGTCCATGTGGAGAACAAATACAAAGAAAGAACCCTAATTTAAAAAATGACCCAAGAGATGTGCATGGGCTGGGTGAGTAGATCTTGGTTCACTACTCTGGCGAACCAGGAGTGGTTAGAGATTCAGGATGGAGATGGATGAGGACGACGCAGGTGTGGGATGCGGGAGGAAGGCGGGGCCATCCCAGGGAATCCCAAGGCTCACGGGCTGCAGATGGATAGTTGGACCTAGGACTCCTGACTGACTTCCGTCCTTCTTCCTACCTGTGGGGGCAGAGATGGACATTCATCAGTAGATCCCCTTATTAAGATTTTACTTTTTTTAATTAACATTTTAATTAAAACTACAGTATGTTATTTTAGAAAATTAAGCAAACACATACTTTTAAAAAATAATTCCTAGATCCACTATCATGAAATAAATATTTTCAGTATTTTGGGGTTTTTCCTTTCAGTCTTTTTTCTAGTAACATGTGCATACAGACATATATTAACATATATTTCACATTTATATACAACTCCATATTTGAATGCTATTTCCTGGGCCTTAATTTTCTGTGACTTTATAAACAGAAACATTTTGCATTTCATTAAACCAGAGTTAGTAAGCCTTTTCAAATTCATTCTCCTTTTTAAAAAGCATGAAAATTATACACTCCCAGAGAATGTCCTTCCCAGTTGAGAAGACAGAAGATAGACTCTGTAGTCTATGTAGCTCTGTCAGCTTTACCATTTTCACTTTATACAAGAAAAACAAGACGTGTTTAGTTTCATTCACAAATATAAACATGCAGATATTGAAACGCTGTTTTCAAATTTCATATGTGTACATTACAGACATCATATTTTTTAAAAAACAGATTTTCAATAGCCGTAATATGAGCATCTCTCATCACATGTTTAACTAGCCCCTTCCCGTTGAACCTGCTCTCTTGTTAAGGAATATTCTTGCAACAATTCCCAAGTGGACAGAGGTCCAATGCCACCCTAGGAGAATTTTTGCTTTCTCCCCAGAGCAGGTGAGACTGATGATTTGTAGTATGAAGCAGGAAGCATCACTCTTTCTGTTTTCGTTTGCCAAAGTAGACTGTAGCTGTTCTGAGCTGCAGTGAGTGTCCTTGTCATACGCCCTCCTGGAGCCCTTTTCGTTAAGAGCCCTGTCTACTCATGCTTTCAGACATACCTTAGTGGACAGATTAGGTGGCTATCAGTTCATTATGTCCAAAGTAGAATAAGAAGGAAATTGTAATTCAGTTTAACCAAAAACCTGCATATTTTCCCCTGGGTGAAATGATAAAATGGGTCAGAGCTTATATTTCACCCTGGTTGAAATAATAAAATGGGTCGGAGCCCATGATTCTAACCACACATGTGCACATACACTCACACAGGTGGGTACTAAGTAATTTTTCCTTTCTCACTAATTTGAGAGGCCATTTTTATCACTAACAGAATGTACCCAGCCATCACTGCATGCAGGACTGCTACCTGCTGTCTGAACCACGCAGGGTGAGTTTATGCCGATGCCAACCAGAGCACACAGGCAAAGGCAGGGCACAAGGGCCCCCAGACCTGAAAGAGGTTTGCCATAAACTCCACCTGACTCTAGTATTCTATAGAAAGTGGTGAAAATCTTCGCAATTAAATGTTCATTTGGGGAGGTATAAACACTATGCTTAGAGGGGTGCAGAGGTCACTACAGGTTGCTGACCCAAGCAAAGTGAAACCGCAGTTCCAGTTCCCAGGGCACCCTGCTCCACATCCTGTGCAAACTCAGAAAGTCTAGCCCCACAGGCAACCACAGCTACTGTTACTCCTACATTCCACTGCTTCCTGCACAACCAGCATGGGGGAAACTTGGTTTTTACTTTTCCACATAGACCTAAGGATTTGCAAGCTACGTACCACAGTTTCTGGCATATGGTAAGAGCACTATAGCAATATTAGTATGAGTCTGTGGAATTTTTAGTTGGCCTAATTTCTGATAAAGTTTTTTACATTCTTTAAATAAACCTTAGTTAACAATGATTGATATTAAAATATATTGTTGAATTTTATTTTTAAAAGAGTAATATAAATTTATGAGTCTATCTAGGTGAGATGATTATCTTTTATTTTGCATTTTTTCAATTAATTTAGATATAAATTGTATGCCAGATTTATAAAAAAAATTGAGTAACTATTCTACTTATTTACCTAAGCTATAAAAACACATACACATAAAGTTATTTATTGATGGATGGCTTAAAAGTCCTCACTGATAAAAAACCTTTTGGCTTACAGCATAATTTCACTTTAGTTTCTTAGTTCATATTGTAGAAGCTTAACATTTTCATTTTTTAACATGGTTACTTTATTGAGATATTCTAATATTTTTGGAGTCAATCGTGTTACTTTTTAAGATATTTCATGGTTTAAAATGTCTTTATTCTTATCTCACCCCTGCTTAGTAGTTTAATGAGTATAGAATCCAGGGTTGAAAGTAATTTTCCCAGAAAATTAGAAGATATTTGCCCATTATTTTTAGCAGCTCTTGTTGCTATTGAAATGTCTTGTGCTATTCTCATTGCTGGCTCTCCGTATGAATCACACTTTTTCCCTTTTGCAGTTGTGAGATGTTTTCTTTGTCCCCACTTTTCTAAATTTTATCATAACCTTGTCTTGCTGTATGGCTATTTCATCCATTGTGCTAGGTGCTTGGTGGACCCCTTCACTCTGGAAGCTCATGACCTTTAATTCAGAGAGCGTTTCTTGAATTATTTATTGGTTTATTTTCCCTCAAGTCTTTCAATTACTTCGGTGGAACCTCATTCTAAAAGTGCAGAAGGCTCTTCAGGACATTGCCGCTCAGGAATTGTCCCCTCATCTTTCTGTCTTCTCTTGGTTTTCCGTGTGTGGGGGCATTTGCGTGTGCTTTTCCTCTGCTCTTTTGGAATTTCATGGATGTTTTACTTCAGTTCACTCACTAATTTTTTAACGAGGTCTACTGTCTTTTAAAGTTTCAGTAGCACGTTCCTGACCTCAAAACACTGTTCTGTTTTTTGGACTCTGCTCTTGTTTCATGACTAGGATAGCTACTTTAATCTTTCTGGTAATATCAGTAATTTTTTAAAAAAAATTCTCCAACCTCAATTTCTTTGTCCTTCAATACTCTTTTAATCTTTTGCTTATTTTTGCTTTTTGTCTTTCATTTGAAACTTTAAAAACATTTCTATTAATCCTTGGCTCACATTTAAGAGAAGACCCTTATGAGTCTTGTAAAAGGGACCAGAGGCCACAACCCTGGGCAAAACCAGACACACACGGAGCCTCTCAGACCTACAGGGCCTGCCTTACTTCAGTCCGTGAATGTTTTCTCAGCTGTCTCTTTGAAAGGCCTCCTCTTCTACGCTTTCTTTTTTTTTTTTTTAAAGAAAAGAAAAAACTTAGTCTATGTTATTGCATTTGAAACTTTCCATCTCTCTCTCTCTCTTTCTGGGACAGTCTCGCTCTGTCCCCCAGGCTGGAGTGCAATGGTGCAATTTCGGCTTACTGCAACCTCTGCCCCCCAGCTTCAAATGATCCTCGTGCCTCAGCCTCCTGAGTAGCTGGGATTACAGGAGTCTGCCACCACGCCTGACTAATTTTTTGTATTCTCAGTAGAGACAGGGTTTCACCATGTTGCCCAGGCTGGTCTCAAACTCCTGAGCCCAAGTGATCCACCTGCCTCAGTCTCCCAAAGTGCTGGGATTACAGGCATGAGCCACAGTGTCTGGTCTCTTTTCTTTTTTCTTTTCTGTTGTTTTTCCCTCCTGAATATCTTCTCAAATTTATTCTTCATACTACTAATAATATACAATAAAACATTAATAATAATAAATTCTTTATATTAATAATTTTCTGGCCAGGGTTAAGTCTGACATATGTCACCCACTGCATAAATTTCATCTGTTGTCATGCGTTTGAACTGAAAAGATGCTGAAGAGGTTTTTAAATAATCATTTTTCCTAATAGAAACATATTTTAGTACCTGTACTTCGGGGTATTCCTTTCCTCATCTTCTGCAGATGTACTCTTAATTTATCCTAAGACCTGGGAATGCCTTATGCAGACCTGCCCTGAGGCCCACACTTGACCGTGTGAGGGTGGATGCCTGCTCCTAGCCCAGTCAGCCAGCTGAGGAGTCCAACTGAGAGGCCTGTGAACTGTGCCTGGCCATGCGCTCTGTTCTTTAACCCGGTTTCATAGGCAGAGATCTAGTAGAAAATTTCCCAAGATTTTGTCTACAAATTGTCTGGCAATCCTTGTTCTTGTGATCACTTTGAGCGGCCATATATGTTATTTATTTCTCCATCTGCATTTAGTGGGAATATAGGGTAGCTCTGTCAGCAAATGTTAACAGACACCATTTGAAAAGAAAAGGTACATAGGTCTTTCCCTTCCTCCATGCAAATCCACTTTTCAAATTTCCAAAAATCCACTGCTTTGTGAAATAGGCCATACTGTGCAGTATTTCTCCACTTCTTAAGAAAACCTGCAGGTTTTATTTTTCCATGCATCGAGCAAGCCTATGTGCAACTTCTGCACTTGGCTTTGGGTTCATTAAACCAATGACTGGCTCTGTTCCATGTCTCCCTGATGATGAGAAATGTGATCCCAGGCTGAATGGATGTACATGCTGCGATCAAGTGCTGCTGCTTGGTGGCATTAATAATGCTATTATTTATTATTTACATATTTAATGACCTTATTGATATTATGCACTGTTAGCGCTACTAATTATAACACAATAAACATAATTTATAAACACAGTTTATGGTGATATCCATAATCAACCACTAGTGACAATACCTGGAACAGCTGCAGATACTTCTCGTTATCACTGACTATGCTCACAGAAAGCCTTTAAAATAAATATTTTCACGAATTAGAAACAGATTGTGGCTAACACATGTGATAGTTTCTTCAAAATAAATCCAAATGATCATTTTCTGAGAATGATATGCATCCACATCCTTGAAACTTCACAAAGATCCTCCTATAAATAACATCCTGGTAAGATTTACGGTGTAGAGTGTCAATTGAAGAGCTGTGAGGATCCCTGGATAACATTATGGCCAAAAGATAGAAGTGGCCAAGGTGTAGCAAGTGCGGGGAGGGCCCTTCTTGTCCTTGGTCTCTGCGAAGACAGGTGCTAAGTCATGATAACACTTTTCTTGGATCCAGAGATACAGTGAGTGTGGGGTGAATACAGATCAGAAAACAGATATAACTCAACAGGTCATATTTCAGGTCATCTATTCAAAGGATCCAATAAACATTGGATTAAATAAGCTTTGACCCATCTCTTCACCCCTGAATAGCAGTCACCAGGTATTTGGTGATGCCACAGGACTTGGCAACAGAAGATAATAATTTTCTGAATTTCTTCTTCATGGAGGCTCATTGGAATTTGAAATATATCCATAGCACATGTCAATAATGTGTTATTGTATACATTTTTAATCAGGGGACAGATTTTTAAATGAAATGAACCCAATAAAGTTTATTTGTAAATGTGAATTGAATCATTTTAATAGAAATAAAATTATTTTATGTGCAATATATGCTATCTAGAACCATGTCTAGATACCATAATAATTTTCTGAATTTCTTCTTCATGGAGGCTCATTGCAATTTGAAATATATCCATGGCTCACATCAATAATGTGTTATTATATACATTTTTAATCTGGGGACAAATTTTAAATGAAATGAACCCAGTAAAATTTATGTCTAAATGCGAACTGAATCATTTTAATGGAAATAAGATTATTTATATACAATATGTGCTATCTAGAACCATGTCTAGAACCATGGTCAAATCAATCACTTCTTCATCTAGTTAGACCTTACTTAAAGGTAATTCCTTATTTTCTCCCACTCTTGGTATCTGAACATTGAGAAGTCAGCCAGCAGCATCAATCCTTCTTCAATCGCTTTATTCAGCTATTTCCAGTGGAGCTTCACTCCAGCCTTTAGCTAACCGTGTGCACATATTAGAAGTGTTTAACGTGTCTTCATCAGTCTCAATTAGTCGCCCTGTCAGGGCGCTTCTTTTTTTTTTCCTGCATATTTTCTCAAAGTGCACATGTTTTCTGCACATATCTCTTCACCCTTACTCCTTCAAGGTCTGGATGATAACAACATCTTTAAAGTTTGATTTAATTTTTTTCTGTTAACAAGGCTTGTGTTTCAATTCCAAAAAAGAAATTGTTAGGTGGAGGAGTGTGAAATATTCGTAAGTTGCTAAACACCACTGAAGGCTGCTCTCTTAGCAATTACATTTTATTCCAAATGCCATTTGAACCCTTCATAGATATATTCATCACTAGCTTGAATTCTGTTCCCAAATCCCTAACGCTCTCCAATCCAAACAGGCGAAATGGGATTCCCTTGATACAAATGCTCTCACCCAACCCCCCACAACAGTTTTGGGAATACTTCTTGCAATCACTACATATATTTGATGTTTAACTTCTTCACATTCATTCCTTTCTTATACCTACAGATAAACCTGTATTTAGAATGGAGCAAATAGGATAACTTTATCTACCACATTTCATTCAAGTTCCAAATTTGTGAGGGGCAGAAAGAGACATGTTCCTTAATTACTTTAATAAAGATTATTCATGAACTACTGTGGCAATTCTGAACAGATCTTTTAAAAGGCAGCTTCTGGCTAGAACTTATTAAAGGCAATGTGCCATTCTACAACTATGTGAGCAAATCAGAATACTAATATCCTTTATATTAGTGAGCATTATTTTTCATTTCTTTGAAAAAGTTGCTTTTGGAGGAGGGACAAAAAGATTCCCAGGTATTACACTGTGCTGTACAGAACAGCAAATATAGAATGATATTTTTACATACAAAGAAAGCAATTTCATATGACTTAGTTTAATATCAGAGCATTAATGGTGTTTTCTAGACAAAATAAATTTTTTTCCACACATCTAAGCAAATAGCAAGGTGGTGGGCGACCAGTTAAGTGCCTTAAATAGCAGACCCCTTCTTGCAGTTGTGGCTTTATGATTCCCTGGAAGAGGCAATTTGGCTCTCTGAAATACTGATCCTCCTCCCCGCTCCCCCAGAGGAAGGGAGCGAGGTCTCCGGCAGCATGAGCCAGGTAAGAGCTGAATAAGACAGAAATGGGAGATTCTAATGCTTCTGCTATGCAGTCATTACTCTCCAGTACCATTTTTAAGCAGTGGCCCCAAAGACATTTGGAAGTTACAACACGGATCAGGATGTATTTTTCACGTCTTTACTTTCGGCCACTTCCCTCAGCTAAAAGCAGAAATATTAGATAGCTGCTACAGGATCAGGAAATGGGTCTAAGCAGATGTGCACAAGATAGATGACTTTTTATGTTCCCTAGAGAATTGCATTGACAATGTATTAAAACTAAATTGTCTTTAAAATGAGTATGATTAATAACAACCCACAGAGTGAGCCAGGATTTCTATGGTATAAAAAAAGTCACAAAGGGTTTGTTTGCCTTGTGGTTGGTCTTCAGATACCCTCATGGTAAAATGATCAACATGTGATAGCAAGATTCTTTAGAGTTAGGAATAATCAATAGGTGAATATGGCTTTTCAGAGGACTAGTTCAAGGTCTTTCAACCCATATCAGAAGGTAATGGACCAGCAGACCTTGCAAGTAATCATGCGATATTTCTTGTCCTTTGTTCCTGGGAAGGGTGGTACCAGGTCGTGACATTTTTCCTGGACCTAGAAATAGAGGTTTCAAATGAATACACATGATACAGATCTGCCCATGTGAAAAGTTTAGTATTTAATGTCATCTCCACCACTCATAGTCTTCCTTTTCAGCTTCTCAGAACATGAAATATCAACTAATGATTCTATTGTTTTATATTAACTTTTCTCCAAACATCAAGAGTGATTAAAAGTAGCAAATGATGCATTTTTTTTTTGAGAGGGAGTTTTGCTCTTGTTGTCCAGGCTGGAGTGCAGTGGCACGATCTCGGCTCACTGCATCCTCCACCTCCCGGGTTCAAGAGATTCTCTTGCCTCAGCCTCCAGAGTAACTAGGATTACAGGCACCTGCCACCTGATTTTTTTTTGTATTTTTAATAGAGACAGGGTTTCACCATGTTAGTCAGGCTCATCTTGAACTCCTGACCTCAGGTGATCTACCCACCTCGGCCTCCCAAAGTGCTGAGATTGCAGGTGTGAACCACCGCGCCCAGCTGATACATTTTATTTATTTAAATAGCAAAAATGTACAGTAAAATGCATCTTCATAGATGAAAAGTGAAAATTTTATCTTTTATTTACATAATGCCAAATATTTAAATAACAGAAAGTTGCAAAGTTTTTGGTGTCATATAGACATAGGCATTATCTGGGACACACTTCTAACTATGAAAACAAAGTTGCTCTACCAAGCACAGTCTCTTCATGGTTATTTATTATTTAGATTTTTAAATATACACACTATTTTTCTAGTATGTCACATATAAATTTATAATTTATAGTCAGCTGAATTTTCCATGTTAAAGAAATATTGACAAAAAATATATTTTTGATGATGTTATGATGATAACTACAGTAATAATAATTTATATTTGCATAGCATTTTATGTATATATTTTACTAATTTAGAAGTTTGTAATTTTAAAGCATTTTTGTACTTATTATTTTTTTCTTGTAATTGACACATTATATCTCCTGGGACTCTGAACCAAACTCAAACCCTGCCAAGCAGCATAGCCAGAGCCTCATGGGTGTCAGACCGAGCTCCTTTTCCACAGTCAATCTGCATTCATTCTACCAATTCGCTTCTTCATGGCATTCCTTCCTCAGTCTTGGAATTAACAGTGTGTAGTGACAATTAAGCTTGCTCACTGGAATTGCCTTCTCGATGGAACTGAAATCATCAATACCAATACTATTCAGTGGACTGAATCAATACCAATACTATTCAATACTAAATCATCAGTACCAATACTATTCACTTTATTCACTACATCCAGTGTCTATCTGCTCCTGGCCAAATGTTTTGTTAGTTTGTGTCTTCCATGAGTCAGGGAGCTCCTCAAAAGCAAGGGTCCAGTCTTCTTCAGCCAGGCCTCCACCGTGTGCTGGCCTGGAGCCTGCATTTAATAACTATATTTTTAATAATATGAATTAATGAATGAATGAAAATTACGTGAACAGGTGAGGATATATACTTGAATACAAAATTTTAATTAAGAGAAGAAAGTTTAGCAGAATGAAATGTCTGTGGCTACTAATTTGAGGGTAGTGATTTGCAAAGCGAAGTGATGAAAGTGAATGCAGCGGGAGAATGACCAGCTGGAAGTGCTCTGCAGAAATTGGCCTGGATGATCGGACCGGTTTGTATTGTGCTTGGAAGACAAATGCTAGCATTTCTCATCGATGTGGTCCAGGCCGCCCTGTCAGGCTTGTGCTCATTTCCTTACTGACTGGAGGAGCTTGAAGAGGTTACAAGAGGAACCACAGAAACCAAAAACTCTGTATCCGCCATATTCAACAAAATAGTTCATTCCTAATACAACCCTTAGCATCTTGCTGAAATCTGTAAACTGCAAGGCATTTTTTCCCCTAGGAAATGGTCAATGCTCAAATATTTTCACCAATATTTGATTGAACAAACTCATTGAGGCTCACTGAAATGAAATATGGTTTGTATGTGAAAAATCAAGAAGAAAAAGAGGTCATAAGTTTTGAGCGAAAGTCAAGCAATAGGAACAGCGGGAGGGGTAAATTCAAGAATAAAAGGAAATAAGTTAAAATTTTAAAAACTCGCATGGAAATAGAAAAGTAAGGAGAAATTATACAAAATCGTCAAGAGCCAGAGTTAGAGACATGCTTCTGCTGTTTAGACCAAGCTGCACCCGATGCGGAGATCTCCATGGTGTCTGAGGAGATAGTCCCCACCCCTCCCTCTGCACACTTGCAGTAACAGGTAGCTTGTAGCTGTCAAGGTAGCCTCTCCATGAGACAGCTCTAATCCACCACAAGAATGTCCTTATAATGAGCAGAAAACTACTGCACCAAAACTTGCTCTCAGCTCATCAATTTGAAGCAACACAAATTAGCTATCTTAACTTTTCCTATGAGCAGGACACCAACTATTTGGAGAGATGTGTCACGTGCCATCATTAAGCAGAGGGTGCTAAGCAAATTTTCCCATCAGTTCCTTCCTTCCGTCAGTCCCTGTGCGAGTGTTTTCCTCCTCCTCACCCTCGCAGACATAGTGACTCATCATGCAGAGAAGGACACTTCCATAGTGGCCCAGGCCAGGCTGCACCCTCCAGATATGGACTGCACTGTGTGACTGCATTGGACAAATGGTGGCAGTGCTTGCAGTCATCACTATAATTCTATTAATGTGGCTACTACCTGCACTCACTTTTGAGTGAACATATTATGAACTAAGACATGTGAATTGCCACTAAATTAGGGCGAATTTTTGGAGGATTTTCCTTTATAATTGAAGGACATGATGGTGAAGCCCATTCCTGCCTCTTCAGAGAGAGCAAATAATAAGCACTTCCCACTTCATGGTTTTGGAAATCCAGTTTCATACTCCCTACCCTCAAAACCCCTACACCCTGAAAACTTTCTCCTGTCTCTTTAAGGAGTCCCCCGATATCATTACTGCTTAATAATCATCTAAGAACCTGTTAAAGCGCTGTGAAGTTATAGAACATTTTATACTCAATCCACTTCTCACCACATGATGCCCTGGGTTCCTCTCCATCCTGAGAAGCTCATCTACCTTGAATCCTTCTAGGACTCCCTGTCACCCCGAGGCCAGCCTTCTTGCAAACTCTCACAAACTTTTCCTTCTGATTACCTTAGGTAGTGCACGCCCAATCTGCAAATCAATCTCATCTAACACAAAGTAGTCATTTAGGGTGTGTTACTGAATGCTTGGGAGAGAAGACTTCTTTTCTGATGTCATCTTAATGAATCAATCAATTTATTCAAGCAGGTATCAGTTCATTGATTAAATACTCACTCGATGCCAAACATCATGTATGTTCCTGATAACATGAAGGTGTGAGTCCAGAAGCTCTGACTTTAAGGCTTCCTTAACTCTATTCTCAAGAAACGCATGCTTGGAGATCAGTTTCTTTCAGGGTAAAGAGTTACAAAGAGACTTGTATTAAAATTAAATTTCAAAGATAAAAATTATTGAAAAGTGCCTGTTTAAAGTTGGAGTTTGAATCAAATGATTTCTCTGAAGTGAAATAGTTCCAGTATCCTAATTTTTCCCGGCATAATTTTAACGATTAACGTTCTTTCCCCTCCCCACCCCCAAGGAGAACTGATCATTTATGAAGATTTATGTCTATCATATTCAGGAGTAGCTCTGAATAGGGGTGGGCATTTTTTTACATAAGTGTAATTATATGTAAGTGCTATAATTTAATTACCATGATTCCATTCCTATTGATTTCAGATACCCATCTAGAGCCTACAGATATGGTTGTGTGAAGCTGACAGATAGGATCATCTATTTGAATGCATACGGACCCTATAAAAAGACAGAAAAGAACACTTGTTAAATAATATCGAGAATTTTCTTCCAGGAGATATTAAGGTAGCTGTATTAGTTAAGTATCTGATTTTTAGGTGAAGAGGGCAGGATGGAGCCTGGCCACAGAATGCTACCCAGGCAACACCTAAGGGAAATGATGGCAAAGGAGCAAAGCGCAGATATACAAGTTAAATAGGAGGATGCAGATTAGTGTAGACAACCTAAAACTAGCCACAACGTACCAGCGGCAACCATTCAAGTAGATGGGATTGCGGTGGGTAAGAAATTCAAGATCCTGACCCATCAGTGTGAACATTTCAGTTCAACCCCTGGCTCCAAAAAGCAGTGCTCAGAATATGAATGGATAAAATCCCTAGAATTCTCACAGTATCATAGTTTGTTGAAGGTGTCTCTGAAAAAAAAGAGAAAGAGAACACCCCACAAGAGAGAAGTCTGGACCTGCAACTGTGGGCACAACCAGGAAGGCAGTAACAACTGCCCATCTTCCAAGGCAAGGGGCTTCATGGTCACTTCTTGGGGCTGGGAAGATGCTCCAGGCTGGGTGGGAGAGGTGACTTTACCAGCTATTACATGGGATTCATTGTTGAGTTCTCTCTGCCTGTAGGTAGAAAGCTTATTTTCCACAGGTGCCAGGATCCTGTCTGACATCTGCAACAGTCTATTCTTAAGGCCAAAATAAGATGAATCACATATAAATGGCAAAAATTAATTAGTTATTGATTTTTAAAAAACACGTAAAACCTAGAGAAGAACACAGTCGTGGGGTGGAGAACATTTTCAAGAAACAGGAGCAAATACCTTTACGTGCTTAAGAATTTAATAAAAATATGAACTCAATAAAAAAGAACCCAAAAACAAGCTGATGAAAGGAAAGACATGAAGGAAGGAGCCAATGTATATATACTAAGGTCAATTTAACTGTTTCCCTCACCAAATAGTAAACAGGATACAGTGTAATTTTATATTAACAGTCCACTGAGTACAGACAAATTTTATCCACACTCAACAGACGTTGAGACTTTCAGCTGAGTTATAGCAATAAATTTTTGGTGCATGTTTTGGAAGATGTTCCCGAAACTGTAACAGTTAATTAAACTAGTAAAAACTTTCCTTAAATTTGATTATTTTATTGTTTGATGACTGCTGGGTTTTTAATATTCATCTTCATTAATTTTTTCCTAAATTCACACAGGAGACATTCTGGATCAGAGACAGATTTCTGATTAAATGCCTCACAGTAAATAATAAGTATCCACCCCTCTTTTTGCCTCTAGCATTTACCCCTGAAGAGATATGACATGGAAATTCTTCCTACACAAATGACTGGACACCCAGAGTGTGACTCTCAGTTTTACATGTTGATATGGCCAGGCTATAATAGTAATTCAATTAAACAGCAATACAGGTGGTGCTGGGATAGTGTTTTGTAGATGTGAAGATACCTACAAACAGTTGAGTTTAGGTGAAGAAGATCATCTTCTATAATCTGGGTGAGCCTCATCTGATCAGTCGAAAGGCCTTAGGTGCAAAACTGAGGTTCCCTTAAGGAAGAAGAAATTCTGCCTGCAGACTTAGCCTCAGCTCTGCTTGAGACTTTCCAGCCTGCCGGTCTGCTCCAGAGATTTCAGATGTGCCGAGCCAGTATCCATAATTGTTTGAGCCGATTTCTTGCAACCTCTTTCCCTCTACTAACGCATTATTTATAATTCATGACTTTTGAAAATAACTATTTAACAAATTGTAAAACTCATATAGGAAATTTAGAATTGTGGTTTGCTTGCACTTTTCTGTACACACACACACACACACACACACACACACAATTGTTCTATTTCTCTAGCAGATCTCTAACAAGTGATGCATGTTTTGGTACTGACAGTGGAGTAGTGCTATAACAGACACATAGCAATGCTGAAATGGCCATGGAATTGGACAATGGGTAGAGGTTAGAATAATTTTTCTGAGGAGCATATAGCAAAAGTCTAGATTCCTTAAAGAGGCTATTGGTAGGAATTTGCTGTTAGAAGCATTTCCGGTGAGGACTTGGGGAGAAACAAGGGCCATGTAATTGGAAACTGACCCCACCTTTGCTTCTGGCAGCCTGTTCCCTGCACAGTCTTCAAGGTGGACTAGGTCACATGATTATTCTGTGAATCCTTTGCTCCTCGCCCTCCAGTGGCACTTGTGTCACTAAGAGGAAAAGTCAAGGTCCCTTTGCCACTCACCAAGTCTCCAAGAACTGACCACAGAGGGCAATGACCTTTCTGCCTTCCCTTCCTTCTGTTCCTCCCTCTCCCTTCAGCTTCAGCCTCACTGGTCCCTGGCTCTTCTTTGATGATGCCAGTGATGGCAGCAGTGGCCCATCTAGAGTGGCTGCTGCCATGATGCCAGCTGCAGCAGGGGAGGCATAGCTGGGGCTGCACACTCCACCAGCTGCTGGGAGCCAGAAACAGGCAAGAGCCCCTTCCCCATCCAAGTTGATGGGGCTTCTGCCCACCCTCCTGGATGCAGCTGGAGCCACCCAGCCATGGCTGCAGACCCTGGCATCCCTGTGCTCTTGGGGGCCTGGGAAGTCCTCTTCCCCTCACAGGCTGAGAAGTGCCTGCTACAGCTGCCTGGCCTCTCCCTGCTGTAGCACCTGCTCTGAATTTGGAGCAAAGTTGTGGCTGAGCCTGTGTGCTGTTGCCACTCCACTTGGCGTGTCTGCATTCACAGCAGCACTCATACACTAGTCCCCTGCTGCCTCGGCCCCCTCCAGATCTTCGGTGCCCACAAGCACAGGAGGGAAGCCAATTAGGGACTAAAGGTAACTCAGCATGGGCCGGCAGGTGGCACTCAGCACAAACAGCCTGGACACCATAGATGACATATAGATGGTGACAAGAGGCAGGTCCCTGGTGAAGCCCCACCTTCAAGCCATGGATGGCCTGAAGCCTGAGGGCGAGGCTGTCAGTTCTGGGTGGAATCCGCAGCCCAGAGTGAGAACTTATGGTGCTTTTCCCTGGTTCACTCATGCCTTCCTATGGACCAATCAGCATGTACCTCTCTTCTGAAACCTATAAAAACTCTCGGACTCAGCCAGACTCACAGAGAGGACAGGTCAACCTGCCTGCAGAAAGAAGCTACCCACTCTGGGTCTCCTGAGAGCTGTGCTGTCACTCAATAAAACATCTCTTTGTTTTGCTCACCCTTCAGTTGTCTGTGTACCTCATTCTTCCTGGACATGGGACAAGAACTTGGGACCTGCTGAATGGTGGGACTGAAAGAGCTGTAACACATACAATGCAGATACATGCCCCCTACTCACCATGTTGCATGCAATGAGAAGGAGAGAAGGACAGAAGAGCTGTGGCCCTTCAGGGAGTCCAGACCTAGGAGCTCCCTGAGCCAAGGATTTGACATCCTTTTTGGAGTTCTGTAGTTCCTGGCATCTTCAAGCTTCTGGTTACCACTATGTTTCGTGGTCCCCACAGTGGAAACCACTTGCAATACTCCTGGTCCAGCCACAGACTTGATGCCTGCCCCACAGCAACTGTCGTGCCTGACTGTGCACAGTAGCCAGACCCTGCACCTGCTCACTTATGTACCCCTTGTTGCCCTGCACCTGGCTCACTCACCCTTGGCAGTGATGGGATCCAGACTGGTAGCAGGAGCCAAGCACAGCCTGCCAGGCTGAATGGGCAGAATGAGCTCAGCAGCCCAAGCAAAACTTGCACAAAGGTACCACCAGCAACAGGGGCTTCTGGCTGGAAAAGTGACACCCTAAGGATCCTGTGACACCAGGGATGCTCCTTCTTTGGGGGCTTGCCCTGGTGCTTCCTCCACCTGGAATGCCCCCCTCACAGAGGGCTGCAAAGTCAAGCCCTCCTTCTCCAGCCTCTACTCCATCATCAACTTCCCAGTGAGCCCTTCATGACCTTCTCATCCCACACCTCACTACACTTCTGGCTTCCTGACCTGCTGCTCATTTCCATGTAGATGTCAAAATTAATACACTATATAAGCCTATTTGTTTACTATGGCCTTCATTTATAGTCTGCCTTCCTAACTAAAATGCAAGCTCCGCGAGAGTGGGACTTGTGTCTAAACAGTGCCTTGAGGGCATATAAAAATATTAGTAAGTAAATCTAAGAAGAAGATAGCTTAATTTTTCTCAAAAGTCAAGATTCATAACAGAAAACAGAAAAGTTTATCTTTGCTGTTAGCTACTGATTATTTAAAGGGGAACAGTTTATATCACCTTTCAAAAAGCAATAGAGAGAGATGTAACAAGATGTAAAATGTGCTTACCTTTGATGCTGCAACTTCTAGGACTTTACTTGGAAGCAATAGTTTCTTCAGTCTAGAAACATGTTTGCATAATAATGGTGATTGCAGTGCTGTTTTTAAAAGCAAGAAAGTGAGAGTAAAATTAGCCATTAGAATACTAGTTCTAAAAGTTCTCGTAGAGGGAACATTAGAAAACAATTTATAAATATGATGCCTCAAACCAAGGGAGGAGCAATAGAAGTGGTGATAAGGGGTGAATAAAGGAGGTATATGTATATATAAACAGATTTCTTTAGAGATTAGATGTAAGAAAAATTTTTCAGGAATTATTCCAAGATTTTTTGTTTTTTGAGATGGAGTTTCACTCTTTTGTCCTGGCTGGAGTGCAGTGGCGCAATCTTGGCTCACTGCAACCTCCACCTCCCAGGTATGATTCAACGGATCCTTCTGCCTCAACCTCCCAAGTAGCTAGGATTACAGGCATATGCCACCACACCTGGCTAATTTTTGTATTTTTAGTAGAGACGGGGTTTCACCATGTTGGTCAGGCTGGTCTCAAACTGCTGACCTCAAGTGATCCACCGCCTTGGCCTCCCAAAGTGCTGTAATTACAGGCATGGGCCACTGTGCTCTGGTGACTCAAAGATTTTTTGATGGGTAACTGGTAGTTAAGAACTTGACATCAGATGAGAAGAAGAATATCACCAGAGGATATTTCCATTTGGGAAGATCAGAATTTTAATTTGGACAGGTTAAATTTAAATATTATGGGACATCTCTTTTATGGATAAAATTTTGTTTCCCAAAAGATATGTCGAAGTCCTAGCACCTCATACCTGTTAATGAGAAATTATTTGGAAATTTGACCTTATAGAAATAATCAAGTTGACATGAGGTTATTAGGGTGGGCTTTAATCCAGTATGGGTGGTGCCCTTATAAGAAGGAGTGAAGACACATAAGCAGAAGGAGAAAGGCAAGGGCCACACAATGATCGGGCCAGAGATTGGAGTGATGGAGGCAGTGATGAAGTGATGGAGGCAGAGATGGGAGTGATGGAGGCAGAGATGGAGTGATGGAGGCAGAGATGGAGTGATGGAGGCAGAGATGGAGTGATGGACGCAGAGACGGGAGTGATGGAGGCAGAGATGGAGTGATGGAGGCAGAGATGGAGTTATGGAGGCAGAGATGGAGTGTTGGAGGCAGTGATGGAGTGTTGGAGGCAGAGATGGGAGTGATGAAGGCAGAGATGGAATGATGGAGGCAGAGATGGAGTGATGGACGCAGAGATGGGAGTGATGGAGGCAGAGATGGAGTGATGGAGGCAGAGATGGAGTTATGGAGGCAGAGATGGAGTGTTGGAGGCAGTGATGGAGTGTTGGAGGCAGAGATGGGAGTGATGGAGGCAGAGATGGAGTGATGGAGGCAGAGATGGAGTGATGGATGCAGAGATGGAATGATGGAGGCAGAGATGGAGTGATGGAGGCAGAGATGGAGTGATGGAGGCAGAGATGGAGTGATGGATGCAGAGATGGAGTGATGGAGGTAGAGATGGAGTGATGGAGGCAGAGAGACAGGGGTGATGTGCCTGTAAGCCAGGGATTTCCAGCAACACAGATACCAAGAGAAGGCATGGAAAACATTCTCCCTCGGTTTTTCAAATGGAGCACTATGATGCCGACACCTTGATTTCAGATCTCTTGCCTGCAGAAGCAGGAGATAAAAGATTTCTGTCATTTTCAGGCACCAACTTTGTTGTAATTGGTTACAAGCCCTAATAACCTAGGACAGTAAAGATAAAGAATGCAGGATTATTCCTGCTTGTGAGGAGAAAGGAGGTAACTGGCTCATCCTTTCTGAGACGTCTGCTCACTGCTGTCCTTCAGTGTGTAAAAAAAATCTCTCCATGAAGCAGCAGACCTGTGTATCTTGGGTTTTGTGATCCAGAGATGTCTCCAATGTCCTAGAGTTTATTTAGCCCTGGAGACCTTCAGGCAGTGTTATTTGGCCACCTGAAGACACTAGAGAAGCCTGATTACGTTTTGGATCAGAGCAATTAACTAGAAAATGACTTCAGGTTAGATTTTTGTGAAACGTAAAGAGTGTTAGGAAGCTAGCACTTTTTCAGAAACACTGGGAAATACAGGTAAGATTGAATTCTCCACAATTACAAATGACTAATACTGGAAATAAAAACAAGACTAAATAAGTTTTATATAATTGAAATTATGCAAAGCATATTTTCTGGTCACAATTGAGTTGAGCCAGAAATCAATAACAAAAAGATATGTGAAAAAATCTCTAAGTGTTTGCAAATTGAATAATACATGTCAGGATACATTACGGCCCAAAGAAGAAATAATAAAGTAAACTATCAAATAGTTTAAATAAACTGAATAAAAGTCAGTGTTTCAAAATATGTGGATGCAGTGAGAATGGTGCTCTGAGGAAAATTTGTGGTTTTTAGAGCTTACATTTTAAAAGAAACATCTCAAGTTGATTATCTACGTTTCCACATTTACAAAAAGAGCAAATTAATCCTTTTGTAGGGAAATAAAGATAAGAAGAGAAATAAATAAATCGACAATGCCAAGGTAAGAATCAGTTAACTTTAAGTTAGGTCAATACAAAATATCCAGGAGACAACAGCAAATGACCTGAAATATTGATAATTGGTGACCCAGAAGAAAAAGAGAGAGAATAGGGTAAGAGAAATAGTTGAAGAAATAATGGCCAAGAATTTTCTAGAATTAACACAGACTGAACAATAGATCCATAAGTTTAAATAACACCAAGCATAATAAATTCCCCCAAGAATTTATTCACAGTGAAACCAAACAAAACACGTATGTCCCCTGGCACGCACACACACGTACATACACAAGAATATTATCTAAGTATATCATACTCAAATTGTTTAAAGTGAAATCAAACAAGGAAATCTTGAAAGCAGCCAGGTTTAAATACCACACACTGAGAAATAAAGCTAAACGCAGCCTACTCCTTGTCAGAAACTGTGCTAGATAGAATACAATAAAGTAACACTCAGAATGTAGAAAGAAGGAGACAAAATAAAACATACATATAAAATAAAAATGTTATTTCCAGTGAAACTACTTTTCACAAATAAATAATTCTCCCAAAAAAGTAAAATTCAAGAAATTCATTGCCAGCAGGCTATCTCAACAAATGACATTAAAGAAAATCTTTAAAGTAGAAAAACTATGATTTCAGACTAAAAATTAGGGCAACAAAAAGAACTACTGGGAATGGAGAAAACAAAGGGTGCATACCTATTTCTTTTTACTTATCTTTAATTATTATACAAGATGATTACTGTGTAAATCAAAAATCATAGCACAGATTGAGCATCCCTAATTAGAAAATCCAAAAGCCAAGTGCTCCAAAATATGAAACTTTTCAAGTACCAACATGACCCTCAAATAAAATACTCATTGGAGCATTTTGGATTTCAGATGAGGGATGCTAACCTGGTAAACATAATGCAAATATTCTGAAATTTGAAAAAATCCCATCCAAAATTCTTATGGTCACATGCATCTCCAGGTAAGGATACTCCACCTGTAATGCAGTATATTTACAGCTAACCTAGAGGTAAAACATGACAGTAGTAGTGAAAAGCATGGAAAATACGCTGCTCTAAGGTTGGGAAGTGGCTTAATATTACTTGAAAGCAGACTCTAATGAATTAATGGTTACCTATTTTAAAAAATGGGATATAAAAATAACTCAATATAGAAGATAGAAAAAAATCCTGAAAACTGTTTAATTAACCCAAAGAAGGAACAAAAATTAGAAACAAGGAAACCAAGAATGATCAAACAATTAGAAAGGAACTGGCAAGAAGGTGTTAGCTTTTCCCCTCATCAATCATGTTAAATGTGAATGATCTACTTTGCTCCAGAAAAATGGCATAGACTTGTCTCTTTCTAATTCTCTGAGATAAAAATTGTACATACCCTGGAAACAATGCAAGAGACAGCCGAAGGAGAACGCTCAACAGTGAAATGCAAAAGACAGTTTGGTTCAGGACCCAGGGACTGGAGGAGCAATGTAGGATCAGGGCATCTTAGAACCTTCCCAACCAACAGCAGAGGTGACACTAGCCCAGCATTTTCCAACCTCAGCTGAGCAATGGAAGGCCACTCAGATAGGATCTTCCTTCTTCCAGATCAAATGGAAGCCTTTAAGAGAATGAAACAACAAACTACAGATTGGTAGAAAACAGTATATCCCTCAATGGATCTGTATGTAGAGTCTATAAAGAATGCTCAAAAATCAACAGTCCAAAAAACCCACAAATAATTTAATTAGAAAATGGGCTAAACACGTGAAGAGACATTTATTGAAGAGGGTACACAGATGGCAAATAAGCCCATAAAAAGATGTTTACGATTATCCATTAGAGAAATGTAAATTAAAATTACAGTAGATTTCACTCTACACCTATCAAAATGGATAAAATAAAAAACAGTGACATTACCAAATGTTGGCAAGGGTGCAGAAAAACTGCATTGTGGGTAGATATGTAAAATGATACAGTTGCTTAAAAAATTCAGCAGTTTCTCATAAAACATGACATCAACATACAACTCAGAAATTGCACTCTGGTGCATTTCTTACAGAAAAATAAAAACTTATGTTCACACAAAACCTGTGCATGAATGTTCATTGCAGCCCTTTAGTACTAGCTCAAAACTGGCAACAATCCAGACATCCTTCAAGGGGTGAATGGTAGACCCTGAGTACATGCACACCGTGGAGCGTCGTGCAGAGGTGAAATGGACCAGGCTACTGACACACATGGCAGCTTAGATGAATCCCAAAGGAATTATGCTCAGTGAGAAAAGCCAGTCTCCAAAGTTACCTACTATATGATTTCATTTATGTGATTTTCTTGAAATGATAACGATCCAGAGGTGGTGAAGAGATTAGTGGTTGCTAGGGTAGGGATGGAGTGGGCAGGGAAGAGAACGGCGGATGTGGTTATAAAAGTGCAACATGAGGGGTCCTTGCGATGTGGAAATGGTCAGTGTCTTGACTGTGGTGATGGTACATATAGGAACTGCACCTAATCAAGGGGCATGAAACTAAGCATTCGGAGAGAGATAATTACACTTAAAACTAGAGGAAGCTTCATAAGATTAGTGGATTGTATCACTGCCAATGTTAATACTCTGTTTCCGAAGTTACACTATAATTTTCCATGATTTTTTTATTGGGGAAAACTGGATAAAGAGTACAAAGACCTCTCTGTATTGTTACTTAGTATTATTATGTTTAATAATGTTATTTAATATTACTTATTAATATTAATATTTCTTATATAAATGCATGTGATTCTACAATGGTCGTAAAATAAAACAATAAAATTTAAAAGTGCAAATGATCCAAACACACAGCTTTAAAAGGCAGAGTTTATCAATTTGCCTAAAAACAAAATAAGACCCAACTGTATTGTCTACATTTAAGCCACTTCAAGTATAAAGACATTGACTTGTCAGGTTTTGCAGCAATATTTTTATTGTATGTAAGTTGCAGAAATCCTGAGGCTTAGATTAGAGCTGATTTCCTCTGGAAATCTGTACTTGTTTCTTTGGAAATCAATCAACACTAATAGGTTCACATTAAAACCCTTTGGGGGGTCCTGATTTAGAAAATCGGGGTCCCAGGTTTATCCCACCCCTCACCACCCCTAAAATTTTGCTGTGATCTTAGCAAATAGTTTCCTAGCAACTGATACAGTTACAGGCATCTGTCTCTAGAGTAATCCTTGATTTTATATTTATCCAGTGCTCACTTTTCACTGGTTTGTTTAAAGTTTGTGTTTGTTTGCTTTTGGAGATGTTCCTTACTTTCCATTGAGCTCAAAAAAGGATTAGAAAACAAGTTTGTGGTCATTTGCCTGGGATATGGTTATATTATAGCAGAAAGAGACTTAAGATTATCCAGTCAACTGTGATTTCTTAAGTAGAAGGACACATATCCTTGTATAGAATAATATAGACATTTACTTTTTAAAAATACAAAGAACCAAGGTACCAACTTGAAATTTGCTTACTAATTCTACCTGACTTTTCCAAAAGAAAAAAAAAATTGCATTATTTTTTAATTGCAATAAATGTGATAGTTTATATGTATATGTTAGTTTACATCGATATTGAAAATTGACAGAAATCCCATTTTATCACCTAAAATAATTTTTTAGCACTAACATCATCACCACAACCAGTATCATCATTATTTTTCCACACATTTATGGAAAACGTCTGAAATAAGTTTAGACAGTAGATTACAAGACTTTCAGATTTAAAAAGGTTATAATCTGCATGGTAAGTCAATACATACAAAGAAAGGGCGAAGAGGTGGAAGTGGTGAGGAGAGTTCTGAACGGAGAGTCAGGAGACTTGGCTATGGCTTCAAATGCATTGGTGACGAATCGTGGGGTAAAATAACATGGTCCCAACGCTTTGTGCCTCTGTTCCCTCTTGTACGAATAAAGGTATCCACATAAATCGTGTTAAGAGGCCTTCCAGCTATGGCTTGTATTTACATTAAGTAGCACCTTATGTTTACAGGGTATTTTATGGTCTACAAAGAGCATTTATTCACGTGTCAAATATGTAAGTATCTACTATGTTATGGAATAGTTACTAATTGTTATTTTCCTCCCTTGGAGAAAACTTCAAATTTAAATAAGGCAAGTCTTTGAGACACTTAACTACCAAATAGGGAAAGCACATATGGGATAAACTGCAACAAAGCCTAACCAGGCCATAAAGGAGTGAGTCCAACATTGAGGGCGTAGAGAGGAGGAGAACCTGGTGGAGTCATGGAAACAGGTTTTGAGGAGGTGACCTTTCAGTTGAATGTCAACCGATTCACAGGTTATCTCATTCAATGTAATTCTATGCTCCACTTGAGAAAAAAAAAAAGAAGTTAGAGCTCAGAAAGATTAAAGAAGATGGCCATGGGAGTACAGACCCTACGCTGAAGGCTGGAACACCAATGTGCTTGTGTCCTGAATTCAGGACCTCTGTCTGATTTCCCTCCTTTATCACAATCGCTAATGTTCTGCAGTTCTGTGCTTTTGTGATAATTCTGTAAGCCACGCAAACTGAGAACTAACCCAGAACATGGTGAGAAGGCAGTAAGGCTATGGAGGGTTGTTAGGACTCAGGGAAGAAAACCGAGTGTCCCAGAGGACTTGCCTTGCCAGAGAGGTAAGGCAGGAGGAGAGGCATGTTGGAAAACCCCTAAAAAGGTGGAAAGGGGAATGGAGCACGCCAACACAGCAGGTGCCAGGTGAAGGTCAGGCACTTTTCACATCTTGGTGCTGAATAGAAAGGACCTCGTGGAATCAGGGAAAGTCGTTCATTTGGAAAACAGCTTAATAAGAATATTCTGTCCAGAACCTTTAAAGTGAAACGCTGAGTTCAATAGCCAATTCTAAACTGCTGTTCAGCCTTAGGAGCCGTGCAGTGTCAGTACCTTGACAATCCGTGCAGATTTTTCTACTGCAATAGGCAGAAACTTTTAAAAGCGGAGGCGTTTTCCTTCTTCCATCCACCTCCATCATCCCACTGCCATATTTTCATGTGAGTTTTCCAAGCAGGTTTCAGATGACAGAAATCACGGTTTTATTTTTTAAATTGCATTCGGCCCTCCTGAGTACAGCGATGTGATAAAGCTGAAATAGAATAGGCCCCACTGATGGGTTTTTGTCACTAATGCAGCGGGAAATGGCTGGAAAGAATGAGTGCCGTTGGAGACAGAGGCATTCACGTTTCGAGGCAGTAAAGTGTAACAAAACCCGGAAATGGACACTGGTAATAAAACCGGAGGGAATCCCAGCCATTTGGCCTTTTTCTTCTATTAGGAAATAGCTTTAGTTCTCGGTTGTTTTTGGAAGATATGTGTTTCCCCCACCTCCTTCCATTCAATGTGCTCGTGGCTGCCGCAGTGCTTTACCACCTGAAGGATATGGATATTTCAAGAAATGACCCACATCGGTATTATATTTACTACCTCGTAATGTGGCTATTGAAGTTCTGAGGTTTGCACTCTAAGAGCTCACTGGGAAGATTTCTGCCTGTCCTAGAAATATGAGCGGATCAAAAGCAAGCCACAGAAACCTGGCCACAGGAGGAGCCAAGAACCAGGAGGCAACGGATGTCTTTCTTTTTCACAAAACTCCCTCTTCTTCTGTCATCCCTCTGAAGCTGAGTTCAACATGCTCATATAGAGTGATGGGTTAGTTTAAAACTTTATTTAGCCTGGTTGTGTCATTATTTTGGAGACCATTGTGCTGTTTGGCTTGTATCCACTGGAGACAATGATGCCATCTCCTCAGAAGTTGAGAACTTCCAGCCTATCACTTTGATTAGCTGCTGGAGGCACCCGTCGGCCACTGTAACTGCCCCACACCTCTAAAATGTGACAAGGAAAGCATGAGAATATGTGCTTATGGAAATGTTAGATAACTACAGTCCCATGGAGATCCAATTTTAAAAGTACAGTGAGGACCTGTTGCAAGTGCGGTTTATTAATGAAACATAGGTTTAGAAAATAATGTAGAATAGACATTTTCAGGTAGGTTGCTAGAAATGGTGGGCACAGAGAGGTCTTCAAGTTGATGAAAAAGTGAAGTTTAAAAATGATGGTAATTTCAAGGCAATTCTGCTCTAAATAGTGAGGCCAAATAGTAGCTCACTTGCACGACTTTCCTCCGTAATTATCGTCGTTAGTGGTGTTTTGTTCTTCAGTTCTGTGTTGTGCTGAAGAAGAGGAAGAAGTTTTAGGAGCCACAATAAAGTGCTGTTTTCAGCACAGTTGCCCAAATAGCAGTATGGGCCCCTGTGAAGGTGCAGTCCTGAGAAAGTTCAGTTGGGCTATTTCATCTCTTGTTTATTTTCATTACCTTCCCAGAGCACTGGTTAACCTTGGCCTCCTTTTTGCCTCTGCTTTGAAAGAAGTGTTTCTGTCTCCCCAAGAAGAGATAGGACTGAACGGTTCTAGTAGAGAGGCAGTTTAAAGATCTCCTGGTTTCAAACACCAGCTGCACGTGCCCTGAATTATGAATTCCAGAATTAACGAACTCCAGAGCTGGCCGGTTGACTAAGTAGCCTCTGCACCCTTTGAGCACTCCCTGGAGTCGGAACACCTCCAGAAATAGGTGGTTGTGTCAGTATCTGTGGCAGGTGCACGCCATTCCTCTCCCGTTTTGACAGTCTTGTTTATTTCATAACAGCCAGACACCTGATCTTGACCCTAAGTTGTCCTTGCAATTTGGAAGTCAGAAAAGCTATTTACCTTACAAAGAAGTAAGAAGTAACTGATTTAAACTGTAACAGCCACCAACAAATTATTGTTAAAGCTATACAAGACATCATTATTCAGATCCTCATTCTAAACAGTGATCAGGTTTTCCCCTTAGGTGTGATAAACACAAAAAAAAAAACAACCTCTGTGTTTGGCGTTTTCTTGTATCTCAATTATGGCAATATTTTTATTTCCTTTCTTTGTAAGGACTGAATGATTAAAAACTAAAAGAAAAAAAAATGTTTTAAAAACAGGAAAACAACATTTAAAAACAAAGGAAAATTACATTTTAAACTGTATTTCCCTGTGAACATGCCTAAAGAATGTTTTCTCTTTGAACCACACAAAAAGTATTTTGACAATGATTTCAGCAATGTCCCTGCCTTGGCTTCCTTTTAATCCAGAAAAATAACCCTGGTAATAAGGATGTTACTCTACACAGTATTAATATGCAGTTTTTTGAGTGCTTTTCCAAAGTTATGTTTCTTTTTATTTTTGAAGTAATATATGTACATAGTAAAAAATAATTCTAACAATATGTTGGTGATCAAATGTAAAAAAAAAACAAAACATCTTTTGTACTTCCCAGCCCTACTCAAACATATTATCTTTAATTATTCTGGTGGTTAACAGTGTAACAGAGTAAGTATATGTGTCCCCTCAAAATTCATATGTTGAAGCTCTAACCTTTAATTTGATGGTGTATGGAGATGGGGCCTTTGGGAGGCAATTAGTTTTGAGGTCATGAGTTTGAGGCCCTCATGATGGATGGAATCAGTACCTCTATAAGAAGAGAAAGAGATACGAGAATGTGTGCTCGTGTGCACTCCCTTTCTCTCCTCTAACCCCTGCCATGCCACCATGTGAGGGGGCAGTGAGAAGGGGGCTGTCTGCAAGCCAGAAAGAGAGTCCTCACCAGGAGCTGAGTCATCTGGCACCTTGGTCTTGGACTTGCCAGCCTCTAGAACTGTGAGTTGTCAATGTCTATTATTTAAGACACACAATCTGTGGTATGGCTATGGCAGCTCAGGCAGACTAACACAATGCCTTTACCTCTCTTTATTTATTAATTTCAGGAAATGTCTATTCACTGCCTCTTTGGAATGGTGAGAGATTTTAGCCAGACACCCTGTTATCCTTTGCCTGCCCTCCTTGGGTGCTGTTAATTATTATTTTTTGTTTTTCAATTGATTTGGTAAAATAATATATCTAACTTTATTTCTCATTGCATCAATAATAGAAAGTATTTATTGACTTCCCATTATGTAGGATCTGGAAACTAGAAATTCTAAATTGTCCCTAATCCCTTCACCTCCAAAGTTGGCTGAGTAGCTCATTACATTTTAATTTAATTATTATAATGTTTACATTTTGCCCATCTGCCAGTGGCTTTTTGTAAAATTTTCGGAAAAAAATTGACCAACTTTACACAGGTAGAACTATATAATTTTATTTATTTAAAAACAAAATGGTGCAGACTGGTGAGAAAAAAAAATAAACCTATATTATTAAATCTGTGCCCCTTGAAAGAGAGTGTTTAAAATATCAAAGTTAACTTGATTTCTTTGCTTACATGCCATTAACTGTGTTAAGGCATGCCATATATCACTTTATAGAAAAAGTTTTATGGCACTTAATACGCACCAGTACTATTCTAAGAGGGAGACAGATGTTACTACAGAGTGCAGTTATTAATGCTATTTTCAAGAAAAAGAAAAAGAAAGAGGCACAGGAAGATACTAACTTATCCAAGATCACACAGCAAAATGCTAGAATGGTAAAACCTATCCAGGGCCACACAGGGAAATGTGAGAGTCATAACTCATGCAGAACCACATTGACTATGGTTTTTAAGTCTGTGATTATAACGATTATGCTAATATGGGGGCCATTATTTTCTTCTATGGCTTTTTTTAGAGTTTCAGATTTCTTTACATTGTTGTTGCTATTCTGAACAGAAGACATGCAGACATTCTCCATCGCTTCATTGAGATTTTCCAGATTCATATTCAGACCATTTAGATTCATGAAATTTATTTACCCTTTGAAGGCATTCCTAGGAAAGTCTGGAAACTCCCTTTTCTAGTTTGGAATAAAGGATAATACAACTATCCAAGGAAAAGTATAATTAAGCCCCAAATCACTGAAAAACTGATGCACAGCCATCCCAGAAAGTCTGTAGACCAAAGATTTCCTAAGACTAGGAAAACCTAACCTGTGAGAGGAAAGAGTGACAGATGCTGACACAGCAAAATGAAATGTTCTTTTCAACTAATACGATGTTGGAACACGAGTTTGTGTCTTTCCTGTGTCCTTTGAGATCCACGTTCCATCCTGTGCCTCAGGAAGCTGAGCCTCCTGGACTGCATCCACCAGCAGCCTGGCCTCACCCAGCCAGCTCAGATAAGTCAATGGGGCCCCCACAGGACATGGCGCAGGTACAGCACACAGGACCCTGCAGACATAGGGCAGAGAAAGCAAAGTGAGGTTGTGGCGTTTCTTCTTCCTCGCCTCTCTGATGGGCCACAGACTGGCTATCTGGTGAATGCAGAAATGAGGGCTGGACATTGATTGCATTCACACTGCTGCCTGCTGAAATTCAAGGATCATTTTTAAATGATAGCTTCTGAATA
Source organism: Sapajus apella (assembly GCF_009761245.1). Taxonomy (NCBI): domain Eukaryota; kingdom Metazoa; phylum Chordata; class Mammalia; order Primates; family Cebidae; genus Sapajus; species Sapajus apella. The sequence continues at coordinate 20,890,166 of NW_022436970.1, read as the reverse complement.
TGGTGAGGAGTTTAAAATACCTAAGCATTGTAGGTATAAAACTGTAAATTTGCTCTTATAAGAGATGTTCAGGTGGATAATATCTCCATTCTCTAATACTGTTATCCAATTGGAAATAGATACAGGAGGTTACACCTGTAAAGGCTGCAAGCTGATGCAGTGGTGATGGGGAGGGACAGTTATGTCCATTCAAATAAAACAGCAACACGGGTATGCATCCTGACACTAACTAATTAGTAATTTCTCCAGTTTATTACATTCAATTTTTTAAAAGCAGAAATTATATTTTTTATGTTATTAAAATATATAAAAAGGTTAAAGTTTTGTTTAAGCTTGAACAAACAGTAAGCTCACATTAATTATTTTGAAATGAAGTATATTTGAGTTATAATTTACAAAATAGGATCTCCCTTTTAGTATATAGTTTTATTAGTTGTTTTTAACTCAGCCATATAACCACTATTACAACTGAAATATGGTGCAGTACATTACCTTCACTCCCAAAAGTCTCCTTGTGCCCCTCTGTAGTAAACCCTCACCCTGGCCCATCCCCTGAAACACACTGGTCTGTTTCTATAATTCATCTTTTTCAGAATGTCATGTAACACCATGTGATATGTAGCCTTTGGGATGTGGCCTCTTTCTCACAGCATGATGCATTTAAGAGTCATCCATGTCATCATGTGTTTCAGCAGTTGGTTCCTATTTACACCAAGGAATATTTTCTTCTATGGATGCTCCGCAGTTTGGTTATCCATTCACCAGTTGAAGAACATTTGGATTGGTTCCAGATCAAGCAGCTGTGAATAATTCTGCTCCGAACACTTGTGCACAGATATTTGTAGGAATATAACTTTGCTTTTCTCTAGGATAATACCTAGGAGGAGATTGCTGGGTTGAAAGGTAAGTGTATGGTTAACTTGATGAGACACTGTCAAGCTGTTTTCAGGTAGCCAGATCAGTAATGTTTCCACCAGTAATGAATGAGAATTCCAGGAGTTCTTGTCCTCACCAGCACTCCAGCACTTGGCATTTCAGGTTTCTTTTTGAAATACTCTAATTGAGTGTGAAGTGGTATCTCATTGTGGTTTTACTTTGCTTTCTCTATTCACTACTGTTGTTAAAAGTCCTCTCAAGGATTTATTTTCCATTCATATGTCTTCTTTAGTGAATTATCCATTTTTTGTTACTTATGCTTTTTCTTATTAAATTTTGAGAATTACTTACATATTCTAGATACAAGTTCTTTATCAAGTACGTATTTTGCAAATATTCTTCTCAGCCTGTGACTACAGTTTTCATTTTGCTAATGGTGTCTTTTGGAGAGCAGACGATTTAAACTTTTTGATATCCAATTATTAATATTTTTATGAAACATGCTTTTTTACACTACCTCTAAACCATTTTTCCCCAAATTAAGGTGGCAAAGATTTTTACCTGTTTTCTTCTGGAAGTTTTCTAGTTCTCCAGTTTGCATTTAGTTATATGATTCATTTTGAGGTAAATTTGCTTTTGGTGTGTCATAGAGGTCAAGGTTTTTTTTAAATGTAGATGTCCATTTGTTGTAACATTATTTATTGAAAAGACTAATTCTTTTTCCATTAAATTCCTTTGAACCTTGGTCATAAATCACTTTGCCATGCATGTGGACGTGTTTCTGGATTCTATTTTATTTCATTGATCCACGTGTTTATCCTTTTTATAATACCACATTGTCTTGATTGCTGTAGCTTTACATTAAGTCTTGAATTTAGGTAGCTGAACTCTCAAACATTCTTCTTTTCCAAAATTATTTTGGTTATTCTGGTTCCTTTGCTTAACTGTATACATTTTACAATCACTTCTAAAAACAATCCTGCTAGGATTTTCACTGGAATTGCACTGAGTTTGTAAGTCAATGTAGGAAGAATTGACATATCAATAACAGGGGGTCTTCCAGTTCATGGACACAGTATTTCTCTCCTTTATCTGTGATTTCTCTTATTCATGTTTTACAGTTTCAGCATATAGGTCATACACATATTTTGTCATATTACTTATATTTTGTTAAATTTATAGCAAAATATATTTTTAATGTTTTAAGGAGCTATTGCAAGAAATATCGTTTCAGAAATTTTAATTTTCATTTGTTCATTGCTAGGATATAGAAATACAATTTAGTTTGTTTATTGACCTTGTAGCTAATGTTCTTGCTAAATTTGACTTATTAGTTGCAAAACATTTTCTTGGACTTCTTGGGATTTTCTAAGTAGAGGACTACCTGTGAATGCAGACAGTTTTATTTCTACCATTTCAATCTATATACTTGTAATTTATTTTTCTTCACTCATTGCATTGAGGTGGGTGGATCATGAGGTCAGGAGTCCAAGACCAGCCTGGCCAAGATGACGGAACCCTGTCTCTACTAAAAATACAAAAATTACTTGGGCATGGTGGTGGGCACATGTAATCCCAGGTATTCAGGAGGCTCAGGCAGAGAATTGCTTGAACTCGGGAGGTGGAGTTTGCAGTGAGCCAAGATCGCACCACTACACTCAAGCCTGGGTGACAGAGCGAGACTCTGTCTTAAAAAAAAAAAAAAAAAAAAAAAAAAAAAAAAAAAAAAAACAA
>NW_022436970.1:20863831-20887456 GCF_009761245.1 Sapajus apella | reverse complement strand
TAAAAAAAAAAAAAAAAAAAAAAAAAAAAAAGTCAAAAATAACAGATGCTGTCGAGATTGTGGAGAAAAAGGAACCCTTATATACTATTGTTGGGAGTGTAAATTAGTTCAACCATTTGAAAGACAGTGTGGCAATTCCTCAAAGATCTGAAGACAGAAATACTATTAGACCCCGCAATCCCATTACTGGGTATATACTCAAAGGAATGTAAATTGTTCTATTATAAAGATACATGCACACATATGTTCATTGCAGCACTATTCACAATAGCAAAGACATAGAATTAACCCAAATGCCCATCAATGATAGACTGGATAAAGAGAATGTGGTACATATATACCATGGAATATTAATATTATGACTATGCAGTCATAAATAAGAATAAGACTATGTCCTTTGCAGGACGTGGATGGAGCTGGAGGTCATCATTCTTAGCAAACTAACACAGAAACAGAAAACTAAATACTACATGCTCTCACTTATAAGTGGAAGCTAAGTGATGAGAACACATGGACCCATAGAGGGGAAAAACACACACTGGAGCCTACCAGAGGGTGGAGGGCGAGAAGAGGGAGAAGCCCAGGAAAAATAATTAATGTGTCTAATGGGTACTAGGCTTAATACCTGGGTGATGAAATAATCTGTACAACAAATCCCCATGACACATGTTTACCCATGTAACAAACTTGCACATCCTTCTTTTATAACACTGAACTTAAAATAAAAGTTAAAAAATTAAATAAAATTAGAATGAAGTGACCTAAAATTAAAAAAAAAAAGTAAAAGTCTTTCTTTTGATTTTAATATCTGGGAAAGTTTTTGTATTAGTAGAATTTGTGCCTTAAATGACTGGTGAAATACACTCATGAAAACATCTGGGTCTCAAGTTCTCTTCATGGAAAGATTGTTAACTATGAATTCAACTGCTCCAATAGATACAGGGCTATTTGGTTTATCCATGGCTTCTTGAGTCACTTTGATAGTTTGTGTCTCTGAAGGAATTTGTCGATTGCATCTCTGTTGCTGAATTTATGGGCATAAAGTTGTTATTCCTATACACTTACTCTTTTTTGAACAATGTTTGATCTGTAGTGAAATCCCACCTCTCATTCCTGATACTGGTAATTTGTGTCTTATCTCCTTTTTTCTTGGTCATTCTGACTAGAGAGTTATCAATATTATAGATTTTCTCAAAAGAAGAAACAACCCAAGCTTTTGGTGATGTTCTTTATTGTTTTTCTGTTTTCAATTTCATTGATTTCTGCTCTTATCGTTATATTTGTCATTTCCCCTTGATTTAGGCAAACTGGCTGACTTCAAAATATTTTTTTCATGATTGGTTTTCTGCAGTATGAATATGATATATCTAGGTGTGATGGTGTTACTTTTATTTTTTAAATGTTCTTATTTTTCCTAAGTATTTGTGGGTTTATTATAATTATCCTGCTTAGGTCTCTCTGGATGGCTTGGACTTATGGTTTGATATATTTTATAAATATTGGGAAATTATACTTACAAACCGCAAAGAGTGTGTGAGCCCCCACGTGTCTGCAGTCTCCAGGGGCTTCTCGTTCTCACACCATTCTGCTCCCAGCTTCCAGCAGCCAGTCTAAATTGTTTGCCAAGTCAGTGTTCCCATGAGCTCAAGGCCCCAGGAGCTTCCTTCTGCTCCAGGTAGCTGAACTGAAGTGCTATATCTCTTTGGTCTTTCCAGATTTTTGGAATGACAGCTTGCCTTGCAACTCAGTGCTCTAATGGATCCAAGAAAGGTGTGAATTTTCAGTTTGTTCAGCTTTTCCTTATCATAAAGTTTGGGGGGTGGTGACTGCCAAGTTCCTTATATCTTGGAGCTGACACCAGAAATCTAATTATAATTTTGGATTTTTCTGTTTCTTCTTTCAGTTCACTCAGTCTTTGTTTTTTGGATTTTGAATCCCTGTTGTTACATGCATACACACTCAGGATTATGATGTCTTGACCCATATGTCATGATGTATGGTCCCTCATTATCCCTAGCAATCTCCTTTCTTTCTAAGTTTACTTTGCCTGATATTACACTAGCCATACTTTCCTTAGTGTCAGCATGAAATGTATTTTATATTTTTGTTTAACCTCGCTATGCCTTGATATTTAAGTCACCTTGAGGATACCTTGCACACACCTTGCATACCCCTTGCTGACAGCCTGCCGTTGAACATTTCTGTTTTATTCCAAGTCAGAGAATGTCTGTATTAATTGGTGTGTGTAGTCTGTCTGTATTTTATAGGATTATTAGTTTGTTTGTATCTACCAATTTCTTACATTTTCTATTTGTTCCACCAGTTCTTGTATTTCTCTCCATCTCTTTTCACCTGCTTTTGGCTCCAGATGTGTTAAGTTTTAATCTCATCTCCACTATTTATTCATTATTTATGTATCTTAAAAATATTATCTGTGGCTGTCCTAGACTTTATAATGTGTCACTTTAATTTGTTACATTATATCTTCTTATAATAATACACTGCTTCCCATATACTATAAAAATCTTACCCAGCCTGTTTCTAATTTCACTCTGCAGTCTTAGGCGGTATCGCTGTGGTACGTTCTGCTGCTACATATGCCTCAACTCGCAGTACGTAGCTGCTAGCTTTGCTGACTGCTTGAACATTAGAAAAATCATCTTTATTTTAATCATGTTCTGAGTTCTTTTCTAAGATTCTAGCTTGTATCCTATTTCTTCTCCTTGAAATTGACTGCTATTGAGCTCTTTGATCTTTTGTTTCCCTTCAACACGTCTTTATTCTGAGTTCGTTTCTGATGGATATTTTGGTTGGGCGTGGATTTCCAGGTTCATGGCTTCTCTTTCTTCCCAGTGCTTTAAAGCTGGCTCTCGCTGACTTCTGCTTGCATAGCTCTCCCTGGGCCTTGGCCTTCGCAGCCCCTGTGTGCCTGAGCCTGCAGGGTGGGGCTTTCTCACTGACCTCCCTCCTCCTGCAGCTGGCCTCATCCTGGCGCCCTTGGTGGGGCTTGTTTGAGAGTTTCCTGCCTTTCTTCTGCTACCTCTACTGGTATTGATACAGAACCATGAGCCCAAGACAGTTTCCTGCCTCTCCCTCCTGGCAGATTTCTTGTTACCTTTATTCTTCCTCTAGCCAGAGTGAGTCTTTCCTTGTGTCTGCAGGCAACAGTCTTTGCTGCCTCTCCAGTAGCTTAAGGATTTTGCTTCAGATAGGAAAGAGCTGGAGGTGTGCGGGGCAGGGCAGGTTGTGCTTATCCCATCGCAGGCGCCAGTCCTCTTCTCCAGGCCTGCGCCATTGTGGACTTTCTTTTGTGTGTGGTATTTCACATTATCCAGTTTTTCTCGTGAGCATTAGGTGAGCCTGTGAGGAATGGAGCCTGTTACTGGGCACAAGCAGCACCGTCTGAGGCTTCCATGAAGCTTGCACTCTCACGCTCGTCTACACGTGGCTTTTTGGAAACACTTCACATTCTGCTTTAAATTGTCATGTGCTTGCTTGATACCTGTCACGGGTGATAAGCAGAACTTCACATCTCAGCTCTCCGTGGAAAGATTGGTATTTCCTCTGATTTGGCGTCACATGGAGGGAAACAGAAAATGAGAGTGGCTGTCCATCCAAGAGAGGAGAGGAGCGAGTGTCTGGAGGACAGCGGGCAGAAGGGGGAAGGAGGGGAGGCTTCCCACTGGTAGGGCTGTGGCTCCCAGAGCAGGAGCTTGCTGGCTGAGCAGCCACTTGGGGGTCCAAACACTCACAAACACATCTGTCCTGTGATCAGGACCGCTTACCCTCTCTGTGGGAATTGGGGGATGAAGGGAGAATCTCCCCTCCCTCCATCATGACCTGTGGGAGAATTCCCTGCTGAACGGAGCAGGGGAACTAGGCTAGAACTGGATAAATTGCAGCATTGGGTAGCAGGGACATCAGATGGCCCTTATTGTGCCTGTCACCAAACACAGTCTACAGTTCTTTAAAGGCACAGATGAAAATTCTGCTGAAAACTGGAACGAAAGACAGCACTGCAATTAGACCTCGGTAGACCCTCTGCTACCTGGGCTCTCAAAGAACCAGGCCTCCTACAAGGGGAGTGGCCCGTGGGCACGGCTTGCCCACATGCCACCTTCAGGTGCCTAATGATGGCTCTGCCAGGCAGTGTGCTCTGGGAAGCAAAATCTTTTTCTTCTTTTGGAGAACTATGCTTTGGGCTATGTCAGATGAAGCTGCTTGCTACTTGAGAACTGTGGATGGAAATATTCCTGAGAGCTGGTCTGAATTCCACCAAATTTCAAGCTCCAACCGGAGTATTAGTTCAGCATAAAAAATATCCAAGTTATGTGCTTGCTAATTAGTTTTTGAGGATAAAAGTGGAGTATGTGTTCTTGCCTAATGCTTTTCCATAACCCCTGTGTACCTCCAAGTAAACAGGACAACTGTAGGGTTTTTATTCTCTGCTCTTCCTCATGAATCAAGTCCCTTGTATGAAACAAATCATTACAACGACAAGGAGTGACAGCCTGACACCCTGGTCGGTTATTAATGGGAGTGACAGCCAGCAAATCAGAAGTCATGGCAATGTATCTGTATGAACAGCATTTTGTGCTTAGTTGAATAACCAGGAAACTCAGAAAATCCTGGAGAAGGAGAAGGAAGGAAATCAAACAGATACATTTCTATCCACCCCACACTACCCTAAAGTAACTGACAAGTGGAAGGACAGCGGTGTTCAGAACTTCTCTAGGATTTGCTTTAATTCCACATCTTACACACCCAAGGGTTTAAAAATCAGACCAATAAAAAGGAAGCTAAACCAGCTTTCTGTTTTCTTCTTACAAGACTACATACCTGATATGCTGCCCATCTAATTATTTTATGCTGGATTTCCAGGGAATTTCTGACTCAGTATTATCTGGAGGGTGGAATAAACGTCAGCTCAACTAGAAATACAACTTTTAAAACTTTCAGTATGGTTCATAAGCTTAAATATTCTGTTTTGTGCACCTCAAGGGCTTGCTGGGGTTTTTCTTTGGTGTGTTTTTATTATTTTCAGAGAGTAGCATTCATATTTCTCGTAGATGGTTGTTAGAGCAGGTACTTTCTCAAAGCTACCATAGTTGTTTTTATTTCTCCCTTTTCCCCCTGAAACTACAAATGTGAACATTCTGGTGATTAGGAAAGTAGATGTTGAACTACTTGATCATGGTAACCATATAATGCCATTGCTTAAGGAACTGAATTATAGCCTTACTGTGACATTCAGAGGGACCAGGGATGCTCATCAGGGAAGGTGTCATGAAGGACACTGAGCTGGTCTGGAGGAGAAGTGGGTTGCTTGCACAGTGTGTGCACTGCTGTGTGCAGGGGTGAGGTGCAAAGCTGGATGGCTCACAAAGCACAAAATTGATGTCAGGCTTGTTTTTGCTAATGTTCACTATTTTGCAAGTGCAATGCTACTGCATCTTGAGAGGAAGGTGAACAGTCAGACGAGGTCATGCACAGGTTTCCAAAAGCCCCAATGCCACCAACAGTCCAAGGTGAACAGGAAAGACTCTAATTCAACTTCTGATCTCGCATTTGGGGCTTGAAGTTTAGGTTACTGACCAGAATGCTAGGCACATCTCCTGTTTAAAGCCGTCACTACCAACAGGATATCCTATGAGGGCAAGAAGCTGCAAAGACTTGAGAAAGTGCTCTCTCCTCCTCGCTCTCCTTCTCCCCTAACCTTTCCCTTCCTCTTTCTATTTCTCTCCCCCACCCTTCTGTTTATTTGAGCTTTCCTAGAAGAGCTCCTAATTAGGTTAAAGACAATTATCCAGAAAAAAATTTGTTAAAAAAAAAAAAAAAAAACTTTAATAGTACTGTGAGGATGCAAGCACCTTGCCCTCAGGAAGCTCAGGGTTTAGTGAAAATAATCAGTCAGGTTTTTGCCACACAGAACAGAGCTGTTTCTTATGAAGACCTAATATCTCTCACGACACAAGGGGAAAGAGCCCCAGGTATCCATGGATGCGTTATTCTCTCCGGGAATGGGAGAGGTTGTGATTTTCCAGGAGGGGTATGAGGGCAGCCATGCGTCACCCTGACATGGGTAATGAGAGGTTCTCTCTTCCCAGGGATGATGGAGGAACTGCCAGGATTCATCAAACCTATGACTGTTATTCATTTCTGCTGATTCGTGTGAGAATAAATGAGACCTTAAGAAATCCTGAAACTTATTTTTATTGACTTTGGAAGAGGAAAAAGGATATGGAATATGTGTAGCTAGATTGAAAATAAAAGCCAGAGCATGTAGCTTTCTGGATCGCTGCTGATGGTGTCTGAGTGATGGGTGCAGGGAAAGTGGGTTCCATGTATCTGACAAGGGCTTGGAGGAAAGAGGGGCACCTGAGCAAGGACTCCAGCCTGAACGCACGGCACGGGGTGGATACCAGACACCACATGGCAGGTGATAAGATGCTATGACATGGAATGAAGATAAGGAAGCATTTGAAAAAGTGTAAGTACAAAGCCTAAATTAAACACATTTTAGCACAAAGTACTATATGCTATCACTCTCACACAGCTTTATGCTAAAGAGCTTATAATTAGAAGAAGACTATTAGAAAGAAATTGCTCTAGGAGAAGGGGAGGAGAAAAGTATATTATTCATCAATGCGGGAAGGCATGAACTTCAGATATAGAGGGATCAGTTGCATTGCTAAGTGAGGCCCCTCTGAGAGTGACCTTAGAGTTAGCCCTTCTCCACCCACTGAATGATTAGAAAAGCTACTTATTCTCTGTGAGGAAGTCACAGTGCCCAATGTATCTGACCCGTAAGGGTGCTGTGGTAAGTGAGTGATTGGCGTAGATGTATCTAGCCTGATACCTGCATAGTAGATACCTGAAATGCGATTGTAACAGCAAAGCCAGGAAACACCACAATACTCCTTTTCGAGAAAGCATAAAGAAGCTTCTATGCCCATAGTAACTTTTGGAGGTGTCTATGACCCCTGGTAATCAAGCTTGGATCAGACGATTGTGGGTTTGGCCTCCCCACTGTGGTCTCATGCTGTTAAAGATGATGGACAAAGCACTCCCGCTTATGGATCCCCTGAGGCGAGCCGAGAGCTCTCGTCGGTAGAGGTTTGCTCCATACTGGATGGCACAGGCCAGCCCAGTTTGATCCTTTCTTTAGGAAAGAGGCATGCAGCATAGACAGGGAGAGAGATGACAGGAAAACACAGCTGCTAAGAGAACACAGAGGGCAGGTGCTAAGCAGACGTCACTCATGAAGCAGGAGCCAGAGGTCACCAGGGCTGTAAAGATGACTTACATAACAGAGGAAAGACACAAGCCCAGCACTGTGGCACTCATGGGCCATTGGATCTGCTGCTGGCAACCTTGTTCCTTCTGCCGAGGGGCTGCCGGGGGGATTCCTACTCTTCCGTGTCACTCTGTCCATTCTCACCAGCATCACCTCGTCACTGCAGCAATGCACACTGGGCTTTTGTGCCTTATTATCTTGAAGCGCTTGAACCTTGCAGAACTGCTATTGCTATCATGACCTGCAAAGATACTGTAGATGTATATCCTGACTTTGAAGAATTTCTCCATAGTAAAGAAGATACTAAGTTTAACAAATAAGGACAATGGGGACATAGAAAGGGGTACATGCTGCAGGAGTGGTGTAGATAGCTGGCAACAGAAGTTAAAAGGAGAGAGATGTTTCGTAAATGGGCCACCAGAGACTTGAAGGAATAGACAGCTTCTTGGCTGGAACACAGAGAGGAGGTCACAAAAACCACCGGATGTAGTGAGCAAGAGAGGAAGGAAATAAGATGAGCAGAGGTCTGAGAAAGGGTGGGAGGAACCTGTGAATACACGTGTAAGTCCCAGGAACACAGGGAGAGGGAAGACGGGCTCAGCAGCAGGATGAATGGGGCCAGACTGTGGTGGGATTGGATTCATTTCTAACAAGGTGCATCCCGATGGATGGAGTACGCACAGTGGGATTCTCTATTTTTCTTCCACCACTGCTTTGAGCCATGTTCTGCTGACTCTTCCACCCTGTGTCTGCCATATCACAGACAGGTCCCACCCCACTGCAGGCAGGCACTACCCCCTCTACCAACTGCACCCTCTACCAACCGCTCCTGAGGCCTCAGAGTAGCAGCACCACCACCAAATGCCCCCACCTGACTGTACACCACCTCCCATTACAAAATTCTCAGGAATGCAAAAAACACGAAGCCCAAAAATACAATCCCCTTCTGCTTTTATGTTGAAGTTGAAAAACTAAAATTCCAAATTTATTCACTCTACAATCTCTTATATATTGGGCACCTTCTCAACCACACCATCCTGAGAGTCTTGGGGTGGGCTGTTTCCTTAAACATTTGTTCCAGACACAGTCACGAGAGTGTAGAAACCAAGGCCTCAGTTCAAGCACTAGGAAAACTTAGCCAGCCCATAACAGTCATATCCTCTGGAAGCTTCCAGGCATTCATAGAACCCTGTGAGCTCACTGTGGCTCCTGGTGCCGAGTGCTATGTCCAGGGTCTAGCTGGAAATTCCTTTGAATTGCTCTGAATTTGAAATGCTATGGCAACACAGACTGGAGCCATCAAATCTGATGGACAATTGCCTCAAAATGCAGGGCCTATTCTATTTTGGAAAAGGCTATTTTTTTTTAAGTCTAACTTTTCTCTTCCACAGGCTCACAAGTCATCCTAAATAAGGGTCACATCCTTGGTGTCAGATTCTCACAGTACATCGCCTAGAAGCAACCCTATAACCACTCAATGACCATCTCTTCCACTGTCTCCAGTGTTTTGAGCAATTACCAAGCCCATGTGGTTGTAGGGCATTGCTTTATTATAGCACCCGTATGCAAGGTCATGTGTGAAGTCTCAGTCTTCCCGCTGTGTGCATCCCACACAGACTGCTTCCAGGAAGCTGAGTGTGTGTAGCAGCTGCTCATTTCTGCACTTGATCTGATGCCCAGCACCATGGCCCCTGCATTTCCACATGTTGATACTCACAGGTACCTAGTTCTCATCCTATAAGACCCGCTGCTTCCCAATAACTAGGATAGTCAGAGGTCTCTCGGTGAGCTCTGGCCTGATAGAAGACATTACCATTTCTATGCAGAGACCCAGCTCTGAGACACTGCTGAGCTAGTAACAGTTTGTGAAGATGGAAGCCTCTTAGAAGGATGGGCTCCAAGATCCATCCTTTTGCTCATCAAGCCAGTACTCTTGTCACCTGTGATTGTTTTGGATTGCTCAGAAGAGTTGGGAACTTGCAGAAGTAAGCCATGCCTTGAGGTTAGGAAGCTAGTGTATCACCTGTAGGGCAGCATTATCTTAGGCTGTCACACCGTCACCCAGAGTTCCCCCGCTGGCTACAGGTGAGTGATGGATGCCCTGGGTCATAGCCAGGTACTAGGAAATCCATATCCTCTCAGGCCCACTTTGGCGGGGGACGTTTACAGCATGACTTCCCTGACTTCTGTCACAGCCATGGTCCTTCCAGGACGCTGACCATATTGCATTATTCAGTTTCCTAACTTTTCATCCCAGCCTCTTAAAGGCACCACTTCAAACCCAAAATCGGAAGGGAAACAATCCCCAAAGTTCTTCTCTGGGCCCTGTGAAAATACTGATCCCTGCTTTCCCTCATCAGTAAAATTTGCCGAGAACACCCAACACTACCAGAATAGGAGTGGAATTTCCAGACCTTGGGACTGCTGGGTTAGCCAGTTCCTCGTGTCCACCTAGAAGCTCAGGATATGAACGTTTTTGTAAACAGGGCCTTTGCAGATGTAATTAAGGTAAGGACTAGCATGAAGTCACGCTGGACGCAGGTGGGGTCTCAGGAAAATGAGCGTAGCCTCCCAAGGGACAAAGAGGATGCAGAAAGCATGGTGAGGAATGCCACAAAGAGACAGAGGCAGAGCTGAGAGCCACCAGAAGCCCAGAGAGGCATGAAAGGAGCCTCCCCCAGTGCCCTCAGAGGGGGATGCCCCTGCCCACACCTTCTTTTTGGTTTTGTGGCCTGCAGAACTGTGAGCAAATGGATTTCTGTTGTTTTAAGTCATCTAGTTTGTGGTCATTTGCTGTGGCAGCCTGGAAAGCCTCTAGCTTCTGGAGTGTGCATGTGATACTAAGGGGGCAGCTTCCACAGACACTCCTCCACTCCTGGACCTCCCCGTGGATGGCAGCTCCAGAGCGGGGTGCTGCGCTCTAGGCAGTGTGCTCCCAAGGACCTCTCCCAGAGAGTGCCGTCCAGGTTCCTTCCATAGCTGACGAACGTTCCCCATTTGGTCCTCTGCTCACCCCGTGAGCCTCCTGCCCTTCCTCTCTTTTCTTCACCTCCCAGCTTTGCAGCCGCAGTGAACTTCTCTCAGCTTTCCACGTTCAACAGACTCTTCCCCCTCTGTGGCCTTCTTGAGGCGGTTCTGATCATATTTTTCTCTCCATGACTTGGCCATGTGGGAGGCAGTGGGCCCGGTCATTCCTGTGCTTTGGATCACCTATTATGTAGACAGACACGCCACCCTAGAGGGAATGTAGTGTGTAACACCCTGTCTCCCTATCCCGCCTGCCTTTCGCCCCTCGAAATAACCCCAGCCTCTAATATAGCAGTTGTGTTTGTCTGTCTGCAGCCCTAGGCTCTGTAGGCTCAGGAAGGGTGGGGTGGGGCCCGCTGCAGTCACTGCCCTGCTCCCCTGGCTCAGGCCGGGGTCCCAACTGCTTCATGGCCTCACTGTCTGACTCTTCCCTGTTCTAAATTAGAAATTCATTTGTTTTCTATTATAGTAAGGAGGTGAAAAGCAACCTCTTTGAAGGGTGAAAGAGTTTGTCCTCAGACAGCTGAGGGGTAAAAAAGCAAACAGTTGTGGTCAGACAGGGACACGGCTGACGACAAGGTCCTTGGTTCTAGGTACACATTGTGGCTACCCCTGGAGACCATCACAGCCAAGCAGGCGCTGTTGTGGCCAGAGCTGCAGAGTTCAAGAAACTCTCAAGCAGGGTTATTGCCAAGGTCCTTCACACAGGTAACAACCGTGGGGCCAGGCAGGGGTTAAGATTGTTGGGAAAGCCCCGGGAGTGTTCTCAGGGCAGCGAATAGCAGCAATCCCGAGACGAGGGGAGGGTCTCTGGAGGGGATGGCACCTCAGAGAGGAGGGCCGGGGAGAAACAGGATTCACAACTTCTCTCTAGGTCACAACTTTTGTCCTCATTACAGATCGAGAGAAGTAAACAAAAGATGACTTCCGCTGTATATGAAAACAAGGTTTTAACGAAGAGTTAGTGGTTGCCTGTGTTAGGAATGGGGGAGGAGGAGGGGGAGAAGCCTGGTGTCACACCAGGGCATCCTGGTCCTGGAGCTGATATGAGTTGCGCTGTGATGTTTGTCATACAAATCCACACGTGGACAGGATCTGCATGGAGCTAAATGCACACATACGTACACACTTACAAATGAGCATGTGTAAAACTGGAGAAATTTGATTGTGCCTGTGGATTGCATAAATATCAATTTCCTGGTCATGATATTTTTCCATAGTTTGGTTAAGACACTACCACTGGGGGAAACTACATAAAAAGTATACACGATCTCTAAATTATTTCTGAAAAATGCATGTGATTCCATAAATAAAATAAAAAATTTCAAACATTAATTTTAAAAACCATGGTTGGATGAAGAAATTAAAGACGAGCTGGTATTAAAGAAGCTTGACAGGAAGACGGGCTGGAGCTCGTGCGGCATGAAGACGAAGCGGGCCCCCACCAGGAGGGGAACGTGGGCAGCAGGTAAACAGAAATGAAGAGAGCAGGTCTGCGCACGGTTTGCCATGGCAGCGAAAGCAAACTTCACCTGTCCAGATACTGGATAAAAAATCACTCTGCTAAAAAGGAAACATATTTTTACTTGCTATGCTCACAGTTTATTACTCTGGAGGTGGGGAAAGCCTAGGAGGATAATGAGGGAAGCTTTTTAAGAATTTAATTCAGCAAAAAATAAATAATTGTTGTGATATAGAAGTGATTGGAAACACAAGAGGACATGATTGTGCAATTTGTAAATTAAAAATACAAAAGAAGTGAAGGAAAGGCACGGTCATATTTATATCCCAAACCTTAGAAGGACCTACATCAAAAATTTCTGATAAAACCTTTCCTAAGCTCTATGAAAAGCAATACACGGGGTTCTAAAAAATTCCTGATAAACAATGACAAATTATCCAATAAAGAAAAACTAGAAAAAAAGATAGGTAGCAATTTATATTTACAATAAAAATAACAATTGCAAATAATGACTACAATTTATTGAGCATGGCGTAGGGCACTTTGCTAACTTATATGCCTTATTCTTCCATAGCTCCCCCTCCTCCTCGTTTATGCTTTGAATAAACTTAGTCTTGCCAACCAAAAATTAAGCCTCTGAACCTGGAAATGATTTTCCCATTGGCAATCCCAATTTAACCTAGAAATCCCATATCACGTTAATGGGTCCGTATGTGTTTCCTTCACAAATGAGCAGTGGGCGCGTTCACCAAAAAAGACTGCTGAAAATAGTCACATTGTGAGAACTGCATTTGTTTGCTGGTAGGAGAATTTATGGTTTTCTGTTTCATTAAAAAAAAAAAAAAGAAAACTATCTTCCTCTTGGCATCATCAAAAATCTTATTTGTAAATTTTACTTTGGGCTTTTTCAAAACTAGTGGAATATCAATTTTCTGTCTCTTCTTTGTCAGTCTCCAGGCTGATTTGCATCGCACGGTGCCAGACTGTGGCTCTGCGGCCCCCCAGGCAGTGTTATCCTCCGATGATTGAAGTTGAAGGAAATCTTGTGCCTTTCAGGCATCTTGTGAAGCACAACAAACACCTCCCCGTTTCCAGGAAATCTTTTCTTTCCTTTTTCTTTATTTTCTTTTTGTCAACATAAATTCTAAACAAAACAGACTAAAATGGAAATAACTGTGGCCCATCTGTCACAATAAGAAGCCTGTTTGTCACTGCAGCTTCTTGGGCTTGTCAGCCAATCACAGAAGAGATGCAAATCATCTCAAGCAAGGTTTGCAAACAGTTGTTCCAAGGACCAATCTTTGTAAGATGCTGAAATTTTGCTGTGGGGGGAAAAAATTAGAAGAAGAAGTGATATGCTTTAAGGTGACGGAAAATACTAGTAATTAAATTGGTAACTTGGAAGTCCCTCGTTTTCACGTGTGTGGGGTAACTGTAAGGAGGAGGGATACAATGTAGCCCTTCTTCACAGGTCTCTCACCTTCTGCAACCTCGTTTCACAGAACAGCTTGGCCAACATGGACCTAAATGACTAGTAAATCATGGCCAGGGCTCAGAATGATTAGAAATGAGATGACACTAAAGGAAGAGAAAAATCCAATGTTCCTACCTTTTAAAAATTATTCTTCGTGACAATATTCTAGCTAGAATCACTAACAAATACGTTTCTTAGACACTTACAGAGTCTCATTGGGAGATGTTGAATGTATCAAGGGAGGTGCTTCCAGTAGGTTCTAAATATCTCCAGTATAATTTAACTAATCTTATTCAAACTACCCACTTGTCCTTGTCCTGGATCAGGCACCATTTACTCAGGATGACTAGGATATTTGTCTCAAGCAAAAGTATTAGACTGTTAGTTCTTCGTACCATTTTTGGACATTCTAAATGCCTTTGCTGGACAGCCAGTGAATTCCAGCAGCTCTAATCTGATTTGCCTGGCCACACAGCAGAGAATGCATTTAGGAAATTAGAAACCAATCATCTCTGCAAATGTCCTTTTCTTCCCTTTCCTCTTCCAGCAGCCATCACCTATTTTATGAGACCAGACTTTGTGTCATTTAAATTCTTATCAGATTCCTCTAAAGAGAAAGTTCACAAACTGACCAAGTCCATTTATAATTGGTATCAGTTAAGTTTCCTGTATATCATCAACAATATCAATCAAAGAAAGGAGACATAAGGACCACAAAAAGACGGGCGCCTCGCATAGATCTCATTATCAGCATCATTGCTCCAGAATTCTGAATGACTTTGGTGTGATGGAGGGTCATTGGCCCTAGGGTACTTGGAAGAAGATCACACTAAGTTGTATTTTCTTGGTGGACACTTCAGTTTATTATTGCTGCAGTTGCCGAAGTCAGAATGAGGTCTGCTTGCCATTCATCCTAGAATTTTGTATATTTAAGGTGGGCATCTCCAGTTTACTGTATAGATTGTATCTTAAATGACTAATCATCATTTGGACTTTTGATGTAGTGTAATATACATCTGGATACTCATAGTAAATGAATATCAAAGAATGACAGAGTGGAATCTAAGTCTAAGAGAGAAAATGTTGATTGATAGCAAATAAAGAAAATGGAACTTGGTATAGAAAACTATGCGACTAATTATATGACAAATTAAAAGTAACTATAAAGAACTAGGAATTAGGAAAAAAAAAAACAGCTCATAGATCTCAGTGATTTGAACTCTCCAAAGTTCTCCTCAACTACATTTTTTAAATAGCATATGAAAAGTTAGTAAGAAAGTTTGGTGAAAATCCATCCACTGGATTTGCTTCTTAGTCTAAGGGAAGGAACTGCGATGGAAGCCCAGATCAGGAGGAGCGTTGGGGCATTCTGTGCTGCCCTGTGATCTGGCCATGCGTCTACTCTCCCAAGACAGAGTGCGCAACCCCCTAATATAGTACGGGAATGCGACAGGCAGAGTAAGCGGATATGGAGTCTCCTTTAGCAATCTCGTTCTTGCCAGACACTGTATATTAAGAAAGGGACTATTGTATTAACCTAAGAAAGGGGATTTGCTAATACCCATGTGGGAAGTGGGAGGAGAGATGTGCATGAAGCCCACACTGTTTGCTGGCCCATGCCTAAGTGTATTTATCATGTGCAAGAATATTTAACAGAAAAAAATGAATACATGGACCTATGAAATGGAAAACTTCCCAGAAGGAACAGAGGAATAAGAAAAAAATATATGTATATATTACTAAAAATGATGCTCTAGCAAAAATTTAAAAAAAGGTGAAAATTTAGAAGACATATGCTTCATATCTCAAAAAGAAGCATGCACATATGGAAATAGTAAAGAAAAATGGAACTAGGTTGGAGAAAGGAAAAATAGAAAGTCAGAGATGCAATTGGATATAAAATTAGAAAAGCAAATCAAATCCATGATGGGGCAGCAAACTTGAAAATATAGAAGATAAAGACTATAAGATAAATAGAATGCCAAGATACTGAAAAGAGAAAAATTCAACCTCATAATAATAGATGGAAGATGATACATTTAATTTGGCATTGTTTGTAAGAAAGAATACTATGCCTAAAATTAATTTTGAATACTTGTAATGAAATGTGGCTATGAAAATAAATCCCAAAATTAAATTGATATTAAAAAAGCAAATCCATATATTTGGGAAAAACAGTTAAGTAAGATGGATCTAAAAGGTGAAGTTATATCAACATAAATGGGTAAAATGGAAGGAAACAAGGGACAGTAAAGTTGGACAAAATTATTGGCACTAATGTTGAAGGCAAAATCTAGTAAATACAAGACAGAGAACAGTTTAGCATCTATTAGAAAGTATGAAATGCTGCTAAAATTATATACAGCAACACTGCCATGTCATGAAATTGTTTCCTTTTACAGCAAGAAAAATTAAAATTAATTATCTGAGCACTGAATTATTATTTTTTAATTTTCTGTAGTATCTTAGTTGCTAAGTATCTTATCAACATTGATTAAATGACCATTTAGAAATATTCTATGGCACTGTCATCTCCATATGGCCAGATAAGCTTTACAGATTTTCATGAGGATAGGGACTACGTTCATTGGTGCATTCCTTTACCCCAAGCTTGGAACATAGTACTTGCTGATAGGAACTGATTGATATGTATTTGTTAAAGAGGTGGAAGGATAGGTGCATGGATGATGGATGGAGGGATAGATGGCTATTGCTAGCAAAAGGAAGAGGCAGAAATCTGCCTCAGGCCTCCCTCATTCAGCCTCAAGTACATCACAAGATGGAGACATAAAATATTTATACAAGCATATAGGAATATTATGAAGATGGCATGTAGTAAATATAGAGGATACAGAAGCGTGTCCAAAAATGACCCTGAAACAATGATCTTTTAGACTGGGATGATGCCATTAGCTCTGTCTTACTTCAGTTTCAAAAAACACTCAGTGAGCATTTATTGTTCCCTCACTTGTGGTAAGGAACATGGATGGCGGAAACATATTCTCTATACCTCATTTCCAGTATTGGGTCATGATCCAAGTTGTACGTGAACAAGTGAGAGAGCAGTCAGTGTGGAGAGTCAGTAATCAGATTTGCCTCATGAGAAATGACAGAGCTGCTTAAGCTGGTGGATTTGTAAGGGATCTAGGGCTTGGGTAAGTTTTATGGTTTCCATCTGTGTTCCCATCCAAATCTTGTGTTGAATTGTAATTCCCAGTGTTGAGGTAGGACCTGGTGGGAGGTGGTTGAATCATGGGGGTGGTTTCTCATGAGTGGGTTAGCACCTTCCCCTTGCTGCTCTCATGATAGTGAGCACTCACAAGATCTGGTTGTTTGAAAGTGTGAGGCACTTCCTCCCTTCTCTCTGTTGCTCCTGCTCCTATCATGTAAGATGTATCTGCTCCCCCTTCACCTTCTGCCGTTGATTGGGAGCTTCCTGAGGCCTCCCTGGAAGCGGAGCAGATGCCAGCATCTTGCTTCCTGTACAGACTGTGAAACTGTGAGCCAGTTAAACCTCTTTTCTTTATAAATTACCCAGCCTCAGGTCTTTCTTTATAGAAATACACAAACAGACTAACTAATGCAGTAAGGGTTGCTGGCCTCAGGTACCCTCTGGTAATGAGGAAGAAAGCACATGGGAAATATAGCAACATTGATTGGCACAAAAATTTCACTATGACCCTACTAATTGAGAGATGCTGCTCAGAAGTGTGACATATCTAACATTTGTTGGTATAACATTTAACTTCTGGTAACAACTGGCAGGTTCTTATCCGGACAAAAGGGGCTAAGATACCCTAAGTTTCATCTCTCTACTAGTAACACAGGAACACCCTGTAAAATTGTGCCTGCACTAGTGTTATGGAAACATAAAGGATATTACTAGAATTACAAAGCTCGTGTTGCTGATAATAATCAAAGACAAAGTCCTGCTTTCTTGAAAGCAGGAAGACCAGATAATATTTCCTAGGGCTCACCTCTCCTATTGGGTTTTCATTTTTAATCTCTCCATGCTTTCAGAGACACAAACTTATTGGTAATAGCAGCAGAACCTTCTTCGATAACTAACTTTTAAACAAATAATAACACTGATTTCATCAAGGTGTAATTTTCATCTGTTTAATGAAAAACAAATGGAATTCTGTTTCTTGTTCAGTAAGTGAAAGCCAGCACAATGTTATGTGGTGATTACCGAAGGCAAAATGTCCCCTCCTTAATAAAAATTCAACAGAAGGCATCCTTAGGCTGAAATAGATTAGTTGGTAACTATTTTAATGTGCATTCTACCAAATGGACCAACCACAGAGGACTGAAGTGGGGACAAGAAGAGAATGACTAGAATCACCCAATTCTTCCCACTTAAGAAACTCAGCTTTTCCAATTCAAATCTGCAACTCGGATCAGTTTACCCTAAATTTACCCTGAGAGTTCCCACATAGTGAGGTTTCTCATCTACTGGGAAACTGAGATAAGGATCACATGGCAGGAAAGAAAGAGAATCAGTCACATTTTACAAATTGGGATACGAACAAGCAAGTGCTATTACAATAGGATACCAGCTAGAAGCATAAAATATCAATGTTATTTAAATAGGATTCACTATGTGTAGAGTTCATTTATTCGACAAACACTTATAAAGCATGTGACATGTGCCGAGATCTGTCTTAACCCCTGAGGATATGGCAACGGGCACATTCTCCACCTTTCTGGGTTGTACATTTTGTCAAGGGAGATAAACATATACTCTAATATCAGGTAAGTGTCAGAAAGAAAAAATAAAGCCAAGTAAGAGTTATGGGGGTAGAATTTTTTAATGGATAATCGAAAAAGTCTCATTGAGACAGTGATATTTACTCACAGATCTAAACTGAGCTATGATAATGAGCGGTGGGAATATCTGTGAGCAGCAAACCCAGAGCCCTGGGCAGGAGCAAGTTCGCTGTGTTCACAAACTTCCAAGATGGGCAGTGCAGTAGGAAGAGCCTGAGCAAGGAAGCGGCCATGAGAACAGAGCCCAGGCTTGGGCTCACTAAGCTAACCTTAAACTATTTAAAATGTCTTTGTTTTGAAAGAAAGACATGAAGATTAGGGAAAACATATAAAGAATGTAAATGATGAAGTTCTCTGCTTTTAGTTTTGAAAGGGCCACTCTGGCTGCTGCACAGCCCATAAATGGGCAATAGAAGGGAGAAGAGCAGGGCACAGGAACACTTGTGTGACCCTGGGGCCAAAGGCGAAGGCAGCTTGGACGATGGAACAAGTAATGGTATGTTTGGAATAGAAGAGGCACCGACAGGATTTGCTGACAGGTTGGATGAAGGCTGGGATATGGAGGAATCACGTCTGATGCCCGGGATTTCAGATGCAGCAACAGGGTGAACGTCTTGCAATGTATGTGTAAGAAGACTGCAGGGGAAGAAGGAAGCTTTGAAACAAGAGTTTGGATTGGGCTTAGGTGCCTATTATACTATCCTGTGGATTTTCGGAGTGGGCACTGGATAAAATATGGAACCAAAAAGAGGTACCGAGTTGTCTTAAGATGTGGGAGTTTGCGGAGATGTTTCTGCCTCATGTTTTTCTCTTGTCTAATCAATAACCAGATACTACATCTTATCAACGCAGGCAAACTGCACACTTCAGTCTGTAACTGTACGTATGTAGCCGAAACATGCATGTGAAAAGAGAGAAACTACTTCAGCCATTTAGATGGTTTTCCTCTAAAGGATTATTTCCTGGAGAGGATTTATTCTTTTCATCCTTTGATTTAGTAATGCAGTATCATAAAGATTTGGCATAACATGGAAAGAACAACAAGGAATGTCATAAAATATTTTTTCTTTTGATCAAAAGATTTGAATAGTTCAGAAAATTAATTTAAATCATGTAAATGATGAAAAACTTGGATATGTGACAAAGGTGCAAAAAGACAAAGTAAATGTATGTGTATCAGGGTTAAATTGTAGTTTACACAGAAGAAATTATATGAATTTACCAGTTTGACATCACGGGCGATATACTGTATTGCCCATGAGGACTAGGCAGGTAGGAAGGAGAACACAGAGGCTTATATATCAAACTTTCTCTATAGTCTCTCTATTAAAAGAGAGTGGTTTGCATTCTAAATATTAGAGAGTCACTGATAGTCCCCACTTACGTTAATTACTCAGAAGTATATGTTATGTTGCAGGGCTCAGGAAGCAAGTTGAAATGCAATGAATGAATGGTCCACAGTGGCTTATACAGTTGCCTAAAACACATCATTCACCCTATGCTAAGTTTGAGAATTGTATTGTATGGAAGAAATATACAATTTAAAAGGTGAGACTGGGTTCCAAACTGTATTAAGGAATGTTCTATTAAGGGTTGCATATGTTCCATTAATGGTTTTTGGATTTGTGTTGTATCTTTCGTATAAAGTGAAAAAAAATCTGTATTCAGCTAAATATGTGGAATAGAGCAGAAGGCTTCTCATGGGTTGGCTTAGTGGCTAATGATGCACTTTAGGAAACTGCACAGGTTTGGGGGCGCCGAAAACAGAACTGCGACAAAAGCAGATCTCCCCATGTTATGCTGTAGCTTTACTGAGGTACACTGGCTTTACTGAGGTCAATTGTCTGTCCCCATAATGAGGACAAGGGTAGAGGCTTCATCCCCCATAAGGAACAGAAAATTTGTTATGGAAATGTCTCTGTGGACTCAAAATCAATAACTGAAATAAAAGGAAATATGGGAGGAAACAAATGTAGCCATAGATGAACATCATTGTTATATAAATTGATTTCTAAACATAAGAAGCCTCTGGTAGAAAAATCTAGAATGAAACGAAGACACAAGTCATACAAGAGAAAGGAGAAGTGAAGCCAGCCAGCTGAGAACCAACTTCTAGTAGCTCAAGAATTAATGAAAAAGTTCCATTTTCATATACAAATAATTAGCAAGAAACGTTGAGTTGTTCTGAAATACTAGAATAGAGACACACTGTTTTAGAAAATATTTCCTCCTGTACATTAGGAACCACAGGATGCTTCAGAATTTTGACCTAGTGATTCTGTTTTGAGGAATTTACCTGATGATCCATAATAATTGGAGTAATCTGAAAAAAGAAGAAATATAGTTCCATGTCATAAAGATGTTCGCTGCGATACTATTTACAATAGTTAAAAACGGAAGGCAACCTAAATATTGGAAAATAAGAAATCAGTAAATGAAATATTGAAAACATTAGTGACCACAACAAGGAACTCAGGCAAAATGCTTATAAAATGATATAATGTAAAACAATACACAATTTTATTTATAATGTTTTATCTATGTAAATATAAGAGTTGGGATAATTCTGTAAGATGATAAGGAAACATGAAAAAAATAGGTGCATTATGTGATCTTGTGAGGTTTCCTCCCATCTTATTATTATCTTATTATCAGTGTTATCTTTGCTCTCCTGTGGTGCTTGAGACAAAAATAAGAGAAAAAACAGTCACAGCAGAATTTTTAAAATTAAGGTTTCCCACAGCCACACAATGCGTCTTCTCACGTGAACCATCTCAGAAATAAGAAATTGAGTGTGTCAAAACATTCACCTAAACTCTTGAGATGGCTAACGAAAGCACATGTAAGTAACAGACAAAACTGTGGTTATCTTTAGTGATATTCATTGGCCAACAGAATTTTTAAGAATGTAAGCTTTATTAGTTAATATTGCAATTGAGACACTGAATTTAGGGAATAAAAGCTTGCTTAAATTTTCAGCCTAAATGCTATAAAGTCATCTCTAAGGGAAATATACTGAAGTTTCATATTGGGTGTCGCCACCATAAATGGCTCAAATAGTCACGGACACCTTTTGCCCAGCGCAGCAGGAAGAGCAGTGACAAATGCATGATCAGCATCAACTCTGGATGGAGCTGTAGTGGGAAGCTTGCATGACATAGTAAAGATCGAGAGCTTTGGAGTCAAGGGGCCAGAAATGATAGTGGAGACAGAATAGACAGCAGCCACCAAGTTATGAAACAGGTTGTTGTGGCCTGCTTGTTAGTGGCTGTGTTTGAAGATAGGGCCTCCATCCATTAAAGACGCAATTAAGATAAGAAGGTTGCAAGAGTGGGGCCCTGGTCCTGTTGGATTCTTGTTTTTAGAAGAGACACTGTCTGGCTGCAGTGGCTTACACCTGTAATCCCAGAACTTTGGGAGGCTGAAGAGGACAGATCATGAGGTCAGGAGTTTGAAAACACCCTGGCCAACATGATGAAAGCTCTTCTCTACTACAAATACAAAAAAACTAGCCGAGTTTTTTTTTTTTGTATTTGTGGTAGAAAGCCCGTCTCTACTACAAATAGCCGGGTTTTCTTGTATTTGTAGTGGTGGTGGGCACCTATAATCCCAACTATTTGGGAGGCTGAGGCAGGAGAATTGCTTGAACCCTGGAGGCAGAGGTTGCAGCAAGTTGAGATTGTACCATTGCGTTCCAGCCTGGGTGACAGAGCAAAACTCCATCCCAAAAAAAAAAAAAAAAAAAAAAAAAAAAAAAAAAACCACCCCAAGGAAAGGCCACGTGAGGATGCAGTGAAATGGCTGTGTCTGGAAGCCCGGAAGAGAACCCATCAGACACAGACTCTGTTGGACCTTAGTCTGGAACGTCTGGGCTGCAGATTTGGGAAAACATAAGCTTCTATTGTTTAAGCCCCACCTGCTTGTGGGTATTTGTTTTTTAATGGAAGTCTGAGCAGACTACTACACAAATCTAGTTGTGCAGGTTAAAGTAGTATTACAGGTAAAAACATAGAATCATAATTGGTAGCTAAAGCCAGTAGCACTACATATAATTGAAATTTAACTGCAGTGGAATATTAATTGGGACTTTCTTTGTTGTCCCAAAATTGCAAGGCTAAAGCAAAGGTGCCCAGTACCCTCAAATTCTAAAACGCTATCAACAAGCCCCACTTACACCTCCACACAATGTGTTAAGAAGTGGGAGAAGGAGTCCTATTCCCACCAAGCCCCATCTCCCCAGCCCCAGTGAAAGAGCTGGGAAAAGAGTTTACCAAGCGGTCTTAGGGCTGCAACACTTTCAGTGAGAGGCAGCCCTCATCCTCACAGTGAAGGGAAGTGTTTTTCTTTTCCCTAGAAACTCATGAGAGGTTTAAGAGAATTCTTCATTGAACTTGAAGGTTCCTGAAAAGGAGGAGACAGGTTGTCACTCACTGGACCAACACCTACTGAGCTGCAGAACGAGCAGGTCCACCTTGCATGGTCACTGGGAACAACTAAAAGTGGGAGTTCTTGAGATACGTGTTCAAGAAGTCACAGAAGGAGATCTAGGTCTTCTCCAACCAGCTTCCACGACCCTGCTTCCAACACTTTGATTTGCATTTGTTTGATGTTCTTACCATGGTTGCACTGCAGACATGTCGTTTGGAGAGGAAGACCACATCATTTCAAGGCTACATACTGTCGACATTATTAATCACTATTGATATTGACTTTGATGACTTGGTTGAGGTTATAGGGCTCTTCATATTATTTATTTATTATTGATGGTGTTTGGATAGTTTTGATTTTCAAAGAGTTGGTTCATTTCTTTTAAATTGTGAATTTAAGAGCATTTGTTGTAGTATTTCCTTATTTCATGAAAGAATCCACTTTTTGTTTCATTGATTTTAAAGTTTATTAAATTCTTTATCATTTGGTCTTTATCATTTGTCTCCTTCTTGCTTTGGATTTATTTTGCTCTCATTTGTCTAGTTTCTTTAAGGAGAGACGTAGATGCTTGATTTTAGATCTTTTCTCATACCTAAGGTATGCACTTAGGCTATGTGCTATGGTTTCATGGAGTCCATTGTTTTAATATATCATTGCTGGCTAAATATGTAAAATAACTGTTCTTTCTTGCTTAAATATCTATAGAAAATACAGAAGATGTATGTGTGTCTGCATGCACACATACACACACATACATATTGCATTAAATATATGGAGTCTTCAGAGGACCAGAGACCACAAGAGTCTGTGAAGATAAACAGCAGTTAGGTTTCCCATTGATTAAATCATATACAACCTCTTAAAATGTAGGACTCATGTATCAGGGGGAAGAGGTCCCAAGGGTTTTCGGTACTTGAGAGAAGCAGGAGGAGAGCAGGACAACTAATAGGGGATGATTTGTAAGGAAACAACCATTCAGTTTGGCCTATTCACATCCCTCTTCCCTTCCTCTAGTGAAAGCAGTGAATGTTGGTTCTTGGTTTGTTGAAAAGGGTAGTACCCAGACACAGGAAATCCCCAGATCTGAGAGTTGGCCATGATAGCAGCCATTTTGGATCTCAGAGTCGGCCATGCCACGGCCATTTCAGATCTAAGAGTTGGCCATGC
>NW_022436970.1:20727606-20863821 GCF_009761245.1 Sapajus apella | reverse complement strand
GATCTGAGAGTTGGCCATGCGGCGGCCATTTGTACATCCTCCCCTTCTCCCAGCCCCACAGGAGACTGTCTGCCATGGATGCAAACTTTGTGCTCTGCCTCCTTTCAAATGCTTCCTGCGCCAATGCTTCCTGAAAACTGAGAAACAAGTTGACTTACTGCTGTACTCACCTGTCTGTAAAATTGTTTTTAGAGATAAATTACAGAATTTGACAAGGATGTAGTATTATAAGATTTACCCTTTAAAACATACTCATATGTCAAGATTAGTAAATTGCTGCAAAGGTTATTTGAGATCATTACTGTTATAAATATCTAAAAAGAGCAAAAAAAGAAAAACACAACTCATTATATTTGTCTACATATCTTGATATGAAAATTGGACAAGGACATATTAAGCAAAGAAAATTTAAGGTCCCTCACTTTCCTTTATAAAAATAAATGTAAAAAATGAATTAAAATATTAAAAATTGAATGTAGTATATACTAAGTGAATAATATCATGAATAAGTAGGTTCCCTGAAAAACATAAGAAATGTTCAAGATTGTTTTACACTGTCAGTTTTTGGTCACTACTATAACATGTACAGGGGGTTGAAGAGATAAATGTCTTCTGTCTCTCTGTTTCTGTCTATAGATAGATATAGGTATAGACATATGTATATGCATATATGTCTTGATAAAATATAATTCTAGATTCAAAGATAATTATCTACAAAAACTTGTAGAGATCATCTCATCTTGTCATTGATATATGGTGGCTAGAAGAAATCTAACATAATCTCAATGGGCAACATTAGAAATAATAACATTGAAAAGCTAGGAATCACACAAGAAAGCCCATTGCACCTCTATTTTCCTGTACATTTCAGTCAATGCAATAATAAAAAGAAAAAGTTAAAATCTATAAATATTAGAAATGAAGAGCTGAAACTGCCATTTCTCTGGCACTATCACTATATCAAGATTAATTGGTGATGTAGTTTGAAGAAATAAAAGAGCTTTGCAATATGGTGTAATACAAAATATGCAAAGACTGATACTTTTTCTAATAACAATAATTCCCAAGAGAAATTCCAATCAAAATAAATGAATGCTAACAAATAAATCTAAAATTGTGCATGTGCAAGATACAAACAGTAAAGCTATGCAACATTCTTTAAAAAACTTTTAAAGGACATGAAAATATGGTTAGTTATACAGGTTGAGTACCTCTCATCCAGAAATCCAAAAGTTAAAATTCTACAAAAATCCAAATATTTTGATCACTGACATGACACCACAAGTAAAAATTTCCACATCTGACTTCATGTGATGGGTCACAGTGAAAACACAGTAAAAACTTTTCCTTAGGCACAAAATTATTTAAAATATTGTATAAAATTACCTTTATGCTATGTGATGATGTATATGAGACACAAATGAATTTTGTATTTAGACTTAGGTCTCATTCCCAAGATATCTCATTAAATCTATGCAAATATTCCAGAATGAGAAAAAAAAAATCTAAAACCCGAAACACTTCTGATCCCAAGCATCTTATATAAAGAATACTCAACCTATATTGCATTTATTCATAGATATTTTAAAGATAGTAGGTTTCCCATAATGAGTCTATAAACTCAATGTGATCCAAATAAAAAATCCAATAGAAATATTTTATTAAATTTTGCAATTTAATTATCAAATTAATCTGGGAGAGTTAAACCCAAGAATACTTAAAGCCATTTGTAAAAGAACAACAAAAACCACCTACTCAGAACCCAAAGGATACTTAAAAGAGTCTTTAATACACTGACATTTTGTAGATGAATAGATCAGTGCAATGATATCTCTTAGTGGGGGAGTTTTAAAACATGTTATAGTATTGTACAAGTCCAGCTAGAAAAGAAACTCACCAAACTGGAGATGGTAATAGAACTAACTGTGGAAACCAAGGTTATATTGCAAAGCAGAAGTAAAGAAGCATTAAAAAAAAAAAAGCAAGACAAATAAAACCCAAAATATGACATACTAGAAAGAAATTTGTAGTAACAATAAATGTAAGTGGTTAAAACTTGCCAATTAAGACCACTATTGTGTATGCTTATGAGTTTGTTTTCTAAATATCCATATAAAACAAAAGGATATTGAAAAATAAATAGTGAAAAAAGAAAAATATCTTAAATGATAAAAGGTTGGAATCACGTTATTATAATAGTAGAAAAATAACTTCAAGGTAAAATACACTATTAAAGGGAATAAAAGTTGCTACTACTTAATGATGAAAAGTCAATTCAACAAGAAGACATAACAAATCTAACTGTATATAAATCTAACGAAAAGCATTGAATCACATGAAAAAATTTTCAGATTTTAAAGAAGATGTTGTCAAACCCATAACTGTAATAGAAATATTTATTACAACTTTTTCAATTACGGATAAATAAAGCGACAAAAATTGGTAAATACATAGAAAAGTCAGAAAACATAATTAACAAATAATGTAATGAATATATTTAAAATACTTCACTAAACATTTAGAGAATATTATAATCTTCTCTGTTATATAAATTAAACCATTACTAGGCCATAAAGCAAGCTTTAACAAATTCTATAGGATGAGTAATATACAGACCAAGCTATTTGATTATCAGCAATTAAATTACAAATTAACAATAAAAATATACAGTTTTTAAACCTACATTTATATATTTTTACAAAGTCAAGAATAATTATAGTGATAATTATAAGATGCTTATAATGGGAAGACAACAAAAAACTACATATTGAAAGCTATGAAATTCTATGTAACAACATATTTAGAAAAATATATAATTTTAAGAGCTGAAAATTGAACTAATTCAATTTTAAAACGTATTAAAATGCTAACAGGATAAATCCAATGAAAGTAAAGGATGAAACAATAAAAAGCAAAAATTAAGTTTTTAAAAAAGAAGATAAACATAATAGAACATATCAGCAAAGCCAAAACTTCATTTCATTAAAAAGCTGTGAAATACACAAAATTATCAAAACTCAGGAGGACATAAGAGACAATAATAAATAAGCTAAGGTATGAAAAGAGGCTCATAACTAAAAATAGCAGATATTTAAAAACCAGAGAATATTATGAACAACTTTGTGCCAATATATTTGAAAGTTTATACAAAATGAATAATTTTCTGTAAATAACATGAGAAGAAATGAAAAATGTACTCTAAAATATTACTTTAAAATTTCAATACTTTAAAATTCTCTTACAAGAAACGATGCTGCCCTTGACAATTTTACAAAGGATTTTACCAAACGTTTGAGAAATCTCGATCTTGCACAAGTTCTTCTAGGAATTAGACAAAATAAATATTTCTTCATTTGTTTTTACGAAATAGTATATCCTTATTATCAAACTAGGTAAGCATAGTAATAAGGAAGAAAAATACCACTTGTAAAGGTTTTAAACAAATTTAAGCTAACTTACTACATGTATAAAAAGTATGATATGTTATTTGCAGTTGAGTTTATTCTGGAAATGCTGGATTTTTTATCAGCAGGAAATTTATTAAGGTAAGTCACCATATTAACATATTAGAGAGGCAATCTAAATGGTCATTTCAAAAGTTGTAGGAAAAGTGTCTGATAAAATGATGCTAATACATTAATCCTATGTGCTAAATACTGGTCTACACCTTTACCATGTATTGTTTTGCTTAACCTTCATAGCAATCTCCTAAATTAGGCACTACTAATTCATTTGCCAGCAGAAGAAACAGGCCCACAGAAGTGATGTGATTTGCCCAAGACTACGCACAGCTGAGGGCGGAACTGGGCTAGAATGCAGACACTCTAGCTCTACACTGAATTCCAGTAAATATTCCAACACATTTGTCTGTGGGTATGCTAGCAAACGTTCTCCAAATAATGGTAGATTTGGTTAAAAAATTCACTTGCAGTTTGGTAAATTCATTTTCTAATTCCTACAATGTCTTCTTAGGACATTTAAAAAATCTTTGCTGAATGAAGACATTTCCTAATGACAAAATATTAGGCTTGTAGGACTAAATAGAATTAAAGTATGATAAAGTTTATAGCCAATAATTTTATTTTAGCTTATTCGGACATCTTTATAATCTTGTTTCCATAAGCAACTTCCAAATTTGAATGCAGTATGCCAGTAATACCATGCTTACCCACTAAGAAAATTAGAAGGCCCTTAGCAAAGAACAGTTGTTTAAGCCTAAAGTATTGGCACCATTTAAATAATTTAAATAGCTTACACCAAACTGCAAATATGATGATTGACACTGGAAGAAAGGTGTCCTCCAGAATGTAAGCATCTACTATCCCCATCATCATCATCATCATCATGTAAAAACATGCGAAGTTTTTATTTCCTACTAATCATGAATTTTTGCTTTTTCTTTTATTAAAAAACAGGTGTTAGTTTCATGTGTTTTTAGGTATATTGTCATTAATAAACTGATCTGTGTGTGAAGTATGCATATTAAAATTTAGATTCTTGACATTTTGTGCTTGTTTGGAGAGGAGGCAATGCTTTGCTATTATCTACTTCCATACATACATGTACATGTCTACTTCCATATATACATATACATGTGTGTGTATTCCCATGCACACACAGACAGAATTTGGAAGAGAGAATGTAAACTTTAGAGATGAAATAGACTTGAGTTCCCATTTTAGCGCCACCATTTATAAATGTGCAACGGAGCAAGTTACTTAATTTTTCTGAAACATTGTTTTGCCATCTGTAAAATTAGGTAGTGCCAGTCTGAGGCAGTACAGGGATTGGTATTCGGGTCTGATGGACTGACCCTGAGAGCATCATGGGGATTATAAGTGTGAAGGAAGGGAGGTAAATTCTCCGAATTCTAACTCAGCTTAATGTAAATGAAACTCCTTGCACCCCATCTCATGGCAGCCTCAGACTGAAGGTGCCTGGTGTTATGCCTGGGAGCTGCTCATCTAAAAGGAAAAAGTGAGAACGAAAAAAAAGTCTGCTTTACTTTTTTATGTCCCTGACGGACTGCGGAAATCTTTATGCGAAAAAAGTTTAATTTCAGTGCATGAGGCCCCTTCTTTTTGAGATAATTAGAGCCCAAATTTTACATTATAGAATTGGCATGCTATAAGTGCTCAAAAATATTTTTGGAGTGAACAAGTTGTCAAAGAAGGTATGTCCTGCCCTTCTGTACTCACCTCCAGCTTCTTGATCTTTAATCTCAGAGCTATGGTTGTGATGTGACCACAGTCCTTCTTCAGTTGTCCTGAGTCCCTGTACCATCTTCCTCTGTTTTCTTTTTTCTTGGATTCCTGTATCTTGCCTTAGTTTTCCTTCCATCCCCACTATTCTTCTCTCTGTTTTCCACTCCTTCCTCAAAGAGCAAAACCTCCTTGGCCTGGGCAGAGCTCAAGCGTCCCCCACACCGAGGGGCCAGCAGGAGCACTCCGGACAACCCCACAGGATTTGATTGTGGTTTGCTCTGTTCAATTCCAAAACCACCAATCAATTCAAGAAAAGAGCTCTATTTTAATCAGCACTGTAAACTGTACAGTGGAAAAAACAAAAACAGAACAACAACAAAAGAATAAGTCTTTTAGGCCAACTCAGCAGGGACCTGGCTGACTCACTCCCTTCCCAGTGGGCTGGACTGGGGTGGGGGTTCCCAGTCTTTGTTGACTAAGCGGTTAGTCTAGGGGTTTCCCAGCCCTGTCATTTGAATAAGCTCTCCTGCCATCCATCCTTCCTGTTCTGTGATATTGGCATTGGCCCAAAGGGATCTAATTGCCCAAATCTTGTTCCGTCAAAATGTGGCCATCAGCACACAGTGATGTGTGTGCTGGTGTCCAGACTCCAGGGAGAGGAAAGGCTGAGTGCTGAAGGGCCATGTGAAAGAGTGGGAGACAGCATAGAGGCGTCTAGGAGCAGCCAACATGCCTCAAAGACAGCCAGACTCTTTAAGCATCATGCAAAGTACAAAGAGATATAGAATGCTTCTGGCCAACCAAAGCCAGAGTGCAGGTGGGTGATGCCAAGGCCTCCCATGGGGATCCACAAAGCAAAGGCTCTGCATCATATCCGGTGCGGGATTATGCCTGAGGAAACTGGCATGCTGTCGGTTCTGAGCTAGAGTTGATTGAAGAGAGAGCTACACATTGAAACGGGCTAAGATAACAAACTAGAGGACACCAAGCTGCTTCCCGTTGGAGAAAGCACATCGTCTAGGAATCAGGTTTCCATCCACAGAATTCGCATTTGTTGCCTCTGCTGGGTTGGCCCCAGGTATCTGCACCTCCAGATTTCTGTGATGCAGCTCTTTGTGCCCCCAGGTTCTCTGCGCCCCCAGATCTCTGTGCATCCAGGTCTCTGCACCCTTGATCTTCTCTCACAGGCACCAAGCAGAGGCCATGGAAGGTGGGCATGGGGACATTTCCGTGACTTCTGCTACTAAGAATTTACAACATGCTGAATGCAGAGCCTGGTACGCTAGGATGCAGCTGCTCCGTTTAACAGCCTTGGGCTTAAAGAAATTGAATTCAGACTCCACTGAACCCCAAGTGTTGAAGCTTGTACACTGTGTCATTCTGTCCCTCCTCTTGTCCTTTTACCTTTTGCACCTGCTGTTTTTTTTCTTTATGGACAATGACTTCAAATTAGACAGTTCCAGCACTATAGAAGAACAATCAGCTTGAGAAACCAAGGGGCCAAAAATATTTAATTACTGCCAACCATGTTTCCAGAAGACACAGCCTCAGGAAAGATCAGACCCCAGGGCAGGCACTGGTCATTTCCACTCTGGTCCTAACACTGCCACGTGGCAATGACCCTGGCCAGCCCAAAGCCCTCCTGGAGCTGGGCCACGGCACCCTGCCCATTGCTCCTTTTGGCAGCCTAAAGTAAGGGTCCCCACCCCTGGTGCCGGTCCATGGCCTGTTAGAAACCGGGGCACACAGCAGGAGGAGTGTGGTGATGAGTGAGCATTGCCATCTGAGCTCTGCCTCCTGTCAGGTCAGCCATGACTTTAGATTCTCACAGGAGCACGAACCGTATGGTGAATTGCTCATGTGAGGGATCTAGGTGGCATGCTTCTTACGAGAAT
This sequence comes from Sapajus apella, assembly GCF_009761245.1. Classification (NCBI taxonomy): domain Eukaryota; kingdom Metazoa; phylum Chordata; class Mammalia; order Primates; family Cebidae; genus Sapajus; species Sapajus apella. The sequence goes on along the minus strand of NW_022436970.1, from coordinate 20,856,722 downwards.
CTAACGCCTGATGATCTGAAGTGGGACAGTTTCATCCCCAAACCACCCTGCCACCCACACACACACACACACACACACACACACACGCACGCGCGCACACACACACACACACGCACACACACACACACACACACGCACACACACACACACACACGCACACACACACACACGCACACACACACACACACATTCTCATACACACAATCACTCTCACACACACACACACACACGCACACACACACACGCACACACACGCACACACACACGCACACACACACACACACTCTCATACACACACAATCACTCTCACACACACACACACACACATTCTCATACACACACAATCACACACACACACACACACACACACACACACACACACACACACACTCTCACACACACACACTCACTCACACACACACACACACACCATGGAAAAATTGTCTTCCATGAAACCTGTCCCTGGTGCCAAACATGTAGGGGATGACTGCCCTGAGGGGTTCATAATTTTGCTCCCCAACATCTCAGCTCCAGGTGAGGATACAACTGTTACTCTGTCACAGCCTCCCTGCCAAGGTGTAGCTGAGGTTGAAGCCACACTGGGCAGCATCATGGAAGCAAGAACCCTGAGCATTTGCACAAGGGAGACCAATGCCCAGAGCCCAGGCCTTCTCTCCTCTGGCTGAGTAAGGCACAGCTTCTGTCTTCTGTCGTGGAGCAGCCCAGCTCAGCCTTCTGGCCAGCTCCTTGCTCGTCCCTGCTTTCCAAAGCCTCAGGCTTTAGTCTTAGGGAGCTGAGGGATTCAAGGTTATGCTTCACCTTTGCCCTGTGCCATGTAATCCCCCTTCCATATCACCCTCAGCTCCCGGCCCTCTTGCAGCCTCCCAGCTCCCTCTGCCCTCAGCTCACCTCCCTCTTGGTGATGATTTGGTTCATTGTCTGCCCACACCCCAAGCCCGCCTTTCCCCTCAGCATTCCAGACAATCCCAGATGCCCCCGAATCTTAACGCTGACTGCCCTCAGGCTTGATGCTACTCTGCAGCTACACTGTTTCCCAGCTTTGCCACATAGTGATGCTGGACCCCAGGCCGTCCGCTGCCCAGTTCTTCATTCCACACAGTGTCCCCTTTCTCTCCCTAACAAGAGTGAAGTGACAATGCGAGTGTCGCCTGCTTTCTCCGCATCCATGGTCAGGCTCTTTCCCCTTTCTCTCCCTAACAAGAGTGAAGTGACAATGCGAGTGTCGCCTGCTTTCTCCGCATCCATGGTCAGGCTCTTTCCCTTTTTTAACAGACACATTTAATGTATTCTAATTTTTTATTTTCTAAATTACAAAAGATGTATATGATCATATAACTATGAAATCAATGAAGTGATACAAGAGAGGCGTTAGTTTATCTTCACACATGGCTCCTTCTCTGTCTCCCACCCCGAGCGCCACCACAACCAGCACCAACAATCTGGCCCCGTCCCTTAATGCTCATGCAAACATATGATCGTTTGCAAAAAAAGTAGAAAAATGGCATGCATAATACTTGACAGCTTTCTGTTCCCACTTAAAAATACACAAGTTGGCATAGCAGTAAACTCATCCTGTGATAGGTGTGCGACATTCCATAGTTCATCCAACTCTAACCCAATATATGAGCCTGTTCCCCTTTGATAAGCTGGGACACAATATATTTAGCCATACTTATTTTGATTCATATCTTTTTACCACCATAAACATTGTTGTAGTCAATTATCTTGAGATTATATCCTCACACATTGGTTCTATTTTTCGTTGTTTTTTTTTTTTTTTTCCATTTCTATAAGATAGATTTCTAAAATGGACTTACTGAGTTCACTGGTACTTATATTTTTAATTTTAAGAAACGTTTCAAGATTTATTTTGGGGAAAGTCTGCAGCACTCCCTTCTCACCCCAGCAATCCTCAATAGTATCTCCTTCTTTGCCTCCTCTGTGGTGTTAGATGTTACCATTTTCCTCCAATTTTTTGTCAGTCCAATTTCACTATTACTTTAACTCACATTACTCAGACTCCCAGTAAAGTTTAACAATCGTCTATATGTTTGTTAACCCTTGTAATTGCTTGTTCATCCTAGCAATTTTCTTAAATTATTTGTAATGTTTTAGTCAATTTTAGGAGATTTTTATATGAGGGAGATGGTAACCTTGTGTCATATGTATAAAAATAATTTTCCAGTCTTCCAATTCTCTTTTGCTTTCTGTTTATCATTTCTCACCACAGAAAAATGTTTAACCTTAACGCAGTTGAATACACCTGGTCTTTCTCTTTCACACACATTAAGTATTTAATTTACATGCCTTTTCTAACCAACTTAGTTTGCCAAGGGCTTCCTGGTATTTTGATGACCATAAAGTTGTCATTTTCTTCTACAGGCTTCCATATATTCAGACTGCTGAGCAATGGTCTCATCTATTTCAGTTGGTTTTGTTTTTCCTTTTCTCATCTAACAACCTTTGTGTATCAAGTCTGGCAAGTCTATTAGGGCTGTTACTGGAGGGAAAAGTTCATCTAGAAAGTGAAAATAGACCAGAAAATATTGAGTATAAATTTTGCACCTTGCCATGGAGTTAAATAATTTTAAGTTTAGGCGTATTTTGCCTAGTCCTTTACTCTCATTCTGGAATCGAAAGTTGTCATGCTGTGGAGCCCCTTTCCTCCCAAAACTGGCAGAAAGATACTCTCTTCCTCCTCCCACTGTGTGTCTCGGAAATATTGGCCCATGAAATAGGAGAAGCAGACGGAAACTGTGACTGACAGACTTAGCAGAAGAATGACAATATGTGGAGGGAGAAAATGAGATGGAATTATGGATATGATGGGAAAAATGTTAGATTCTGTTGAGAGTAATGTATATTCAATACAGAAAGAGCTAAATAATTTAAATGCGATTTTGGTATGAATAGTAACAGGAAATTTATAGCTATTGCTAATTATAGAAGATACAATTCAATTATTATATTTTCCTCTCTATTTGCCCAGGATCACATTGAAAGGCAAGGGAGATGATAGATAGATGATGATAGCTAGCTAGCTAGCTAGATAGATAGATAGATAGATAATCTAAAAATGACAAACAGAAATCTAAAAATACAACTACTGAAAATGTTTGCTCATCAATATAAATGATAAGGCAATTTACATATATGTATACTTTATAGGTAAAATTGGTTAAGATGAAAATAGAGATAGTGAAATTTCATCAAAAATACAAGGTGGTGAGCTGAGAACAGGACATGTGAATACGTGTTTCTCTCTGTTAAAATGATTTGCTCTGAATGGAATAAGTGATTGGAAACTACTAAGCCTATGGGATGTCCAGCATGTTCCTGCATTCCCAAAGCCTCACAGACGTCCTGGGCTCACATTCAGGTGTGGGCCATGTTGGATCCTCCCCTTTATCTTTATCTCAGCAGGTCATCCCCAATATTTTGTTTCTATTATATACCAAGGACCTGGATTTTCCTTGACTATAAGATGAGCAGGCTGGGCACAGTGGCTCAGGCCTGGAATCCCAGTACTTTGGGAGGCCAAGGCAGGCAGATCACTCGAGGTCAAGAGTTCGAGACCACCCTGACCAACATGGTAAAACCCCATCTCTACTAAAAATACAAAAATTAACCAGGTGTGGTGGCGTAAGCCTGTAATCTCAGCTACTCAGGAGGCTGAGGCAGGAGAATCGCTTGAACCTGGAAGGTGGAGGTTGCAGTGAGCCGAGATGGCGTGACTGCACTCCAGCCTGAGTGACAGAGCTAGACTGTCTCAAAAAAAAAAAAAGGGATGGGGCCAGATTGTTGGTGCTGGTTGTGGTGGAACCGAGGGGTGGGAGACAGAGAAGGAGCAGTGTGTGAAGGCATTCATCTTGACTTAAGGAATACATTTAAGATAGAAGAGTTTTTAACCTAGTATTTAAAAAACCACTATATACATTATATGCAAATTAGAGGCTATAATTTCCTAGGACATCATTACAGTCATTGGGTTTACCTTCACAAGCCTGGCAAAAGTCAAATTCCCAGTTTTATGCTCCAGTGAATTTTTTCCTTCCCATTCTCATTATGATTATTTATGTTTATTTGTATTGTTTTGCTTAATTACATGTTGTGTTTCATATATCTTGTGTTATTTCTGAAAAATGGCATTTAATGAAGTGAAAGTAAACAGGTAACTGTCAAGAGGAGATGACAGTCTGTTAATTTATGTAAAGTATAACCAACCAGATGTTCTAGAAAATGCTTCAGTCACAGATAAAGAAAACGCTGTTCTTAATAAACAGGTGATGACTGTGTGTTGTGACAAAAAAAAAAAAAATGTTTTCCAGGACGTCTTCTAGAGCTCAGCATAGACTCGAGAGCCTAGACTTCAGGAAGCCACTGAGTGGCTGAAGCAGTGGGCGCACAGGCACGTCGGGGCCAGGCCTCGGCTGGCTACTCTGCCAGGAAGGAGATGTGCTGAGGAAGCATCTACATCATCGGTGTAGCTGCTGTCTGTAAAAACTGAGCTTTCCCATTCGGAAAGCTTATAGACCAAGATGGACACCGTCGTTCTTCCCAGAGACTAACATTGACCCGATCCAGCGAATGTGAAAGTGTAGGGAAGAGGGCAGACGTTCGCTGTTATTATTTACTTATTTTCGTATGGTATATCACACATACGCATCTTGCCATCTTGCTGAGTCAGTGGTCATGAAGTTGGTTGTCCGCGTCCATTTTCTTCCAGTGAGCTTCCACGTAAGTTCCTCCTGATTCGTTTATAATAAAATTCAGAAACCAGCAGGTGGATCTTGAGTGTGCAGTTGCGGCTGTGGAATTTAGCTGTGCCGGTCACCACCACTCCTAAGATACTTTAGTTCATTCTGTAGCAGTCATGACATATTTCGTTGGGGAAAAAATACTAATATGGCAAAACAACCCAAAAAATCAACCTTGCCTCTTATAGAAAGATTGTAATTGTATGATAAGAAGGATGAATGTCTTCCCGGTTCTTTTCACTGGGTGTCTAGACTTCTACTCACAAAGGCCTGGTTGTGGCTGGAATTTTAGGAGCAAATCAATTCCCAATGGTTAGGTGTATAGCTCTGAAAGGGTCAGCTACATATTTTTTGTGGGATTTCAATCTCCCTCAGTGAATGTCATTTGTATATGAGCTTGAAAGATCAGCCATACATAATGCTGCTTAATATTTATCTTTACATTCTTTCTCTTTTTAAGTTTTGCTTTCAAAAATAAACAATGCCACTTTCCTTGTGTAGTGTTTTTTGGGTTTAAGTGATTGAGCAGTACCTCGTTCTGGAGAAATGGTTGGGCCTTCCAGTTGGGCCCAGGGTGTATAACGTGAAAAAGAGTGCTACACATCAGTATGCAAATGAACATATCAACAGTCTGTCTTGTCAAAATCTATTGTGTCACAATTATTACCACAAGTCCCACTTTGCTGCCAGGATTTTTACATCCATGACAGGTACAAGAAGATGAGCTTTTTCTTTCCTTCTCATTTTTTTTCTACAGGCACATGGTTTACTCAGGCCCAGAGGAGTAAGCTGATATAAAGAAACTGTGCCACACAGGCAGATGGGGTCCAAAGGAAACAATGGCACTCGATGGTGAGTACTGAAGAAGAAGCCTAAAGAAAGATTGTCTTATCAGCTGACCACAAAGCTGCTTCCTTCCACCTGGCCAGCATGGCTTATCCATTGTAGTGCGTCTCTCTTGGCTGGAAATGATGCACCAATCACTCATAAGTGAATAATTTCTTTCTAGATTACATGCCTACACCCAGGTGGCTGCCACAGGTGCAGTCCGTTTAGACCAGCAGTTATATTTATTCCGTGACAACAGAGACCAGGAAAGATGTATCCCACAGTGTATTTGCTCCTGCTCTTCATACAGAAGTAGACCTCTTTAAATTAGCACCACGTAAGATCTGATCATCCACTTACCAGCAATTTAATATCCCACAGACCACATGGGTTAAAAGCAAATTACGTTTCAGACACTAACTGCAATTTACTCATAAATATTTCGCTTCTAGAATCTTTGTTTATTCAAGCTCTGGTTCTATACAGATTGGCAAGTCATTCTTTATTTTCCCTTTCTGTGGTTCTAGGCCCTTCTAGACTGAAGATACATGACGTTACTGCTGCCTTTTCTAGATGTTTCTCTGAGCACAGGTGTGAGCTTATTGTTAACAGCAGTCTCCTCTTTAAAAACTGGTTTTTGTCTCATGACTCTGGTCTAAGAGAGCTCATTCTGGATTTCTCTCTGCCAGTTTTCTAACATAACTCACAGTGAGAAATCTATTTTATGTTGGGAATAAGAGAATATTTATATGTACAGTCAAACAAAATTGAAGTTTGCTTGTGCTTTTCTGCACTTTGATATTTTCTATATATTCTTCCATGTTCCCCAATATTCTTTGTTATTCTATTTTATTTTTAAGAAGATGACTGGTCTCCACCCACGCAATGATTCTGCAATCCACTGTCGGAACATGACGCACAGCCTCGAGCCACTGTGTGGGAGCTTCCTTGTCAGAAGGGAGGGGTACGGGGGGTGGGGCGGCCCCGGGTGGGGGGATTCCCAAAAGGACGGCTCTGGTGGCAGCCTCTGGTGGGCATCTATACTATCATATTTCAGTGTCACACTGAAGCAGAGAAGTAGAAAATTAGAGACTTTGGAAAACAGCCCCATTTTCTCTAAGTTACAAGGATAATAAGCAGTATTTGAAAGATCCTAAATAGTGGTGAAGATGGAATAAGTGTTTGGGGGGAATCCCTGCCCTCGGTGATCATAATGCCTGCCTTGAGTGTACACGTGGTCTTGGTGGCATTTCTGAACTATGAGCTGCAAGAGCAATTAAGACCACAGAGTCAGATCGCTCAGAGTCGAATCCTGACACCACCACCTGCTAACCGTGTGACTTTAGCAAGTCCCTTAGCCTCTAAGAAATTTAGTTCACTCAAGTAGAAAATGAGAATAACGACACTGGTCATCTTACAGAATTGTTGCAAGGATTAAATAAACTAGCAGATGGAAAGGACTTAATAGTGATATCTCACACAGCAATGACTGAACATAGGTTAGTTATTATTCTATCTTCTTCTCTGCAGAGTGTTTCAGCTTCCTATTGCTGCTATAACAAATTATCACATATCTAGTGGCTTATAGACCCGATGTATGGGTCTAGGAGTCAGATGTCTGCTGTGGGTCTTACCAGCTAAAATCAAGTGTCTGCAGAACTGTGTTCCTTCCGAAGGTTCCAGGGGAGCATCTGTTCCTTGTGGTTCCAGCCTCTGAAGCCTGTCCCATTTCTAGACTCCTGCTTGACCACACCAGCCTCTGCCTCCATATCACACCTTCTCTCACTCTCACCCTCTTGCCCCCGCTAAGAAGGTCACTTGCGATGACCCTGAGCCCACTTGGATCCTCAAGGATTATCTCTCCATCTCAATATTCTTAACTTAGTCACTCCTGCAAAGTCCCATTGCCATGAAAGGTGACTTGTCCACAGTTTCCAGAGATTAGGATATAACAGCTTTCTGAGCCATTATTCTGTCCACCACTATAGGCAGCCTATGCTTCTGAAAACTCCCGCATATCCTAGGTGTGTTACATGTATTGCATGCACACTCTGGTAACATGCTGAGACTATGGGGAGCTTTCAGGAAAATAGGTTGCCCATAATGGTAGACAGAATAAATGGCTCAGAAAGATGCCACAGCCTAATCCCTGGAATTCCCAGTGTCCACTTCTCTTTGATATAAGGCTCTTAAGAGGAAGAACCAGGGCCAGGTGCAGTGGCTCATGCCTATAATCCCAGCACTTTGGGAGGCTGAGGTGGATGGATCACAAGGTCAGGAGACTGAGACCATCCTGGCTAACATGGAGAAATCACATCTCTACTAAAAATACAAAAAATTAGCTGGGCGTGGTGCCATGCGTCTGTAGTCCCAGCTCCTCAGGAGGCTGAGGCAGGAGAACGGCTTGAGCCTGGGAGGTGGAGGTTACAGTGAGCTGAGCTGGCGCCACTGCACCTCAGTCTGAGCTACAGAGCAAGACTCTGGGTAAAAAAAAAGAAAGAGGAAGGACCACATCTTATTTGTGTATCATTAGTGCTGCACACAAAGAAATTGTCCCATCAATACAGGGTTAATAAATTAACTGATGACATTGTAAAGGGCATCTTATATCCATTGAAACTTCCCCAGAGTGAGCCTCGGGGGGCATAATAAGGAACAGAGCCGGTGCTGGCAGTGCTACCATCATGCTGACTGATGACCAAGAGTGATCAGAGAGGTCGGTGGCACACACTCACCTGCCATGCCCTCAGACGTAAGCACCTTGAACTCATCTCCATCTTTAAAAGTCTTACACTCAAACATAAATCCCTTCAAGGGAATCACCTTTCTCCCTACCAGACCGATATGAGGAGGAACAGAGGCGGCCAAATGTGTCCTCCAGTGAGTGAGAGAAAACAGACCCTGCTCTCGGCTCCAGCTGGCATGGAGACAGACAAGGCCAGGGCCACCTCCTTGGCTAACATGGTCGGCAAACACTCTCCGGGCAAACACAGCTTTCTCCACAGTAAGCTCTCAAACCAGCCCTACTCACAGGCAGAGAGCAGACAGGAAGGAGACATCCAGTAATACTGTATTTTAGGGGGAGAAGAGGCATTTCTGACCATTGGATTCAAGATCTTCCTGACTTAAGCAGGTCCTGTGATATTTGGGAGATTCCCAAAAGAGGCGGTGCTTCAGGGAATAAATAGGGGTCAGGGGTTTTGAGAGGCCTTTGGGAAGGAGTTGGAGGGGCCCAGGGAACTGCACTTGTGTCACAGGAGGGATGGATGAGCACCGCCCAGCAGCTGACAGGCAAAGCGCCCTGTCCCTCCCTTGGGAACAGGGCCTGCCTTTCCCTCCCTTGGGGACAGGGCCTGCATTTCCCTGTGGGTGTGGGCCACAGAGCAGCAGGGTTCTCTCTCACAGAAGCAGACCCGGTGTGGGCAGAGTAAGCGCTTGGATGCTGCAGAGGCGCTCTGGGCACCTGCAATGAAGGCTGAGCTATGGGAATGAAACCAGGGCCCCTTGCTGAGGGCATGCAGGAAGCCCAGGGCTTGAGATGAGGATCAATTTCTCATCTACTTTGCAGATGTCATGAGTGAGGGCCCCATGCTCCACACTCCTGTTCTGGCAGCCATCAAGAGGGGTGGCTCACGAGCCGACCCTGGCAGGTGCTGCGTGGAATGGCACCGGGGATGTGCCTCCCCAAACACCGCCATGTGAAACAGGAACCAGCAGAAGGTGGCGTGGCATCTCAGGGGCTGCAGCCAGGAGCTCGTTTCTGAGCTGCTCCGTGCTCCGTGGCCTGCCACTTTTCCCATATGCCCTTTCCCCATGCCTATCAAAATATGTCCATTTCAGTTATTATGCAAATACACAGAAAACAGGGTCCACCTGAGAACACCTTTAGTCTATGTCAGAACATCAGGTCAGCAGGCAAATTCAAGATGTTTTAGAGCACACACAGACATTCATATATGTTTTAAAACAAGATCAACAATTTAATTCACAAGCATAGCAACACCTTGGCAGCACAATACCTTCCCGAATTTTATCCTTGCTTTACCTCATACTTAATCATGAGTCATTTTACATATATCTGTAGCACAGGGACTTTCTTTCATCCTTCCTTTGCTCATGCCCATTAGTCCCTTCTGTGATGATATACTCCATGTAGTTGTATTTTTGCTGTTGTTGTTTTAATTCTTTTCTTCCTGAATTTGAAATAAAGACAATGGTTTTACCGTTTACAAAAAATATCTACCATCCTCTTGTTTGTCAAAGAATAAACATCAGCACCAAAGATATAAAGCCTTCGAATAGCCACAGAGCTTCTGACCTCCCCAGCCTCCAAGTACCTGGCAATTCAGCTATATTCCTTTCAAAAATATAATAGCCTCGAAGAAGTTATTATTATTTTGCGATGGCGTCTCACTCTATTGCCCAGGCTGGAGTGCAGTGATGTGGTCTCAGCTCACTGCAACCTCCGTGTCCTGGGTTCAAGCAATTCTCCTGCCTCAGCCTCCTGAGTAGCTGGGATTAGAAGTGCCAACCACCACTCCTAGCGAATTTTTGTATTTTTAGTAGAGACAGCCAGGCTGGTCTCGAACTCCGGACCTCAAGTGATCCACCAGCCTTGGCCTCCCAAAGTGTTGAGATTACAGGCATGAGTCAGTGTGCCTGGCTGAAGAAGTAATGTGTTATTTTACTAACTGGGGAGGAAGGTGGGAATATGGGAGAAAAATAGCACACTTAGCCTCCTGAAGTTTATGTAGCATGAAAAGGAAACTTGAGAATCCATGCTTTCTCCTCTGACTTGTGCTTGTTTACATTTAAAGATGTTTATGCATAAATTCCCTTTGCAGCTACAAATCAAATTTAAAGACAGGATTACAGGACCTGTTTATCTAATTTATTATGCAACCATCAGGAAAACCTATACAATTTTTTAGCTTTCTCTGAATATTGTACATAGACCTAAAGAAGATGTCAATGAACACATGACTTTCAAACAAGCACGAACTTCATATAACTGTTCAGTATACTTCCTTCTGTTTCTTTATTCTCCTATGTAGACTAAGATCTTTTAAGAAGATATAAATCTGTTTTATGGTGTTTGTTTTAATACTTAATCGGCCACCTTCCCGAGAAGCTGTTGCTTTTGCATTTAACTTTTAGACTTTATTTTTAGACAAATACTATTATTTACCAAGCGATTGGAAAGCAAATGATGGCAAGGCTCGATACTGTTAGCCCGAGTCCTTTATGACTCAGTACTCCATAAACCACTGTCAATTTTTGTATTAGACACTTATTGACTGAGGTTTTACAGTGGCCTCAACACACAAAGGAGGATGATGCCAAAGGGACTGGTGAGTGTTGTCAAAGGATGGCTCGGAGCTGAGATGCGGCTGTATATCAGTCCAGAAGGAAACATGGGCTACTCCTAAGTCACTGCACAAAGAAATTCAAGAAATTTCTCATATTTCTAAATAACTTCTTAGAGCTAGGCTTCTTACAAAGCTGAAGGGAGACAAAAATGATTTGCAGACATAGAAGATAGTTGATATGTGGGTTTGTCAATGAACCTCTAGGCATCGATCTCCAAGTTCCCTCTTGGTAACTGGTGGAACCCGTGTTCAAATTTTTTAAACGTATTACTCATATTTGGTCACGAATGCGTCACCTTAAATATGAAATTGCATAGTTAGGAACAAGAGTTAGAACTGGAGGAGGCAGGCTAACTTTGGGATGCTCTTTGTCGTCTCTGAAACGGATGACTCATGAGACAAGCGGCTCCGCTTATAAAGAACCCTCACTGAAAATTGTATTGGCAATCACAGAAAGCGCTGCATGTCTTAGGTTGTAAAGTGTTCTTAACTGGGTATGTGACAACTGAATGAATGGATACATAAAAAGATGTTACAAGTATCAGTGCTTTTCTTTTTTATTTTAATCTTTCTATTTTCTCTGGCAATAGACATTTTTTCGACAAAATTTTTCAGAAGATTAACATCAGTGAAATAATTCTGTTTTTCACTGCTTGAGTTCAACTGTATTTAGGTTCATAGATATGTCTCTTTGAAGCAATCTATTCAAACTAATATATTCTTTTTGTCTACAGGGGTTTGATATATAACTTACATGTTTCTAAATGGAGCTAAAAGTTTAAAATTTAAGGCAGAGTGGTTATAGAAGTAAATGCCGACAATTGATACCCTGAATCCACTTAGATCTAGGAATCTTTTACAACATAAATGTTGACTCTAGGTACTTTTCCTCCTGATAACCTTTGACTTTTGTGTAAGGGACTAAAAACAGAATGGACAAACATTGTCTATTTCTAAAGGTAATCAGACTAAACAAGACAGTCATCATCCTCCCATTAAGACCCCTTGCATAGATGTAACCCCTGCATGTTTGGTCAGACTTAGCATTTAAACCCAGTCTTCTCCTTGAGACCTGTAGAGACAAGAGGTACAAAGCCCTGTTCTGGGATTTTTTATTTCATACAGGTATCAAAGTCTCTGTGTGGCTTCTACAAAATAAAGAGATTGGATGAATCATCTCTGAATACCTTTTTGAGATCCTGCATGCAGAACGAACTACTTAATGAAATTAATCTGCAGTAATGTTGTTTCAATAAAAATGGCAGCAAGCATTGGGCAGTCTGTCTTCTGTTATTCTGAGTACTTAGGAAGCTCTTGTGGACACCATGCTGGTATTCCTATTATCCTAAGGTACCGAAGCCTTGAAACATTGCTCTCCTACCTATTCCTTTTCTATCTGACAACACCACTTCCCATTCTGCACAGTATCCTCTCTGCCCTTCGACAATGCTTCCTCCAGGAGCTCTGGGTCTCCTCCTGTTCACGAGGCCCCCCTGGCGTGGGGTCCTTCTCGGCCAGGCTCCTCTTTGCTCTGCACCCAAGTGGTCCCTGCTGGGCAGAGGCTGGATCTGCGGTAAAGAGAACGGAGGCATCTGAGAAGAGCATCATGTATCTTGGAGACGTTCCTTCAAAGCTTTTGTGGCCTGGACCACCTGTAAATAGGTCTGGAGTCTTGAGGTGTTACCCTTAGGTTGCAAGAGATGAAGTCAGTCTTTAGTTCCTTAGGCTTCCTTTCCTGCAAAATCCATCCTGTGGGGCTTTTAACCTTATTTGCATTCTGGAGCCAGAGAAGAAACTTCATTGTTGGTAAAAATAAAATGCTCTTCTTTTCACCATTCTAGGTGGTTCTTAAGAATAGAGATTTCTCACATAGAGCTGTCCTCTGCTCATTTGACATGTTCTTTCCTGTACTAAATAAGGAAAGCATCTGGAGGTCCAAATAGTTGGATACGGGTTATGGTTGTCTTGTGCCCTCTGCGTTCACAGTACCTAACACAATATTTGCTATAGAATAACTACTGATAAAAATTTGGTTAATGGATATGGAATGAGGTTTACATTTTGAAGTAGATATGAAGACCAACAACGTAGGATGAGAAATCTAGCAGACACACATCTAATGACGCTTCTGTCAAATATCTCAAACTTAGTATAAAAATGATTTTCATGTTTTGTTATTTTGCTAAGTTATATATTTATGATCCGTTATGATTTTTCATGCTACTTATAATGAAATAGTGTGACAAAAAAATAAGTGAAGGACACTAACAGCCTGGAGGCTATTACCCTAACTGAAACAACTCAGAAGCAGTCAAACACCACGTGGTCCCACTTACAGGTGGAAGCTAAATAATGTGTACACCTGGGCACACAGTGTGGAATAACGGACACCAGAGACTTGGAAGGGTGGGGGAGAGGAGGGTGGGAGGGGAGGAGGGTGCTGAGAGATGAGAAATGACTTAATGGGTACAATGTGCATTTTTCTGGTGATGGTTACATACAAAAACCCACACTTTAGCACTATGCATTATATTCATATAACAAAACTGCACTTGTACTCCTTAAATTTATACAAATGAAAGAAGCAAAAAATAATAATATTAATGAAATAAAATATAATCTTAAAACTATGGGAAAAGAGTCGGTAGATAAAACAAACGGAGTCATCTCCTATGGGAAAGAGAGTAAAGGGGCCGAAATCGTTAACGGGAGCTTACGGCTGCACCGGAGCCCCCGAAGGACCCAACACTCTGCACTGGGCACTGTCGTCATGAAGCCTCCGAGCTGCTTTCTGAGATGTCTCACAAGCCTGAGTGGCAGTTTTCTTAGAGGCTCATCTTGCTCCAGCTCAAGTGTTAAAGGAACAGACACAGTGAAAAAATATATATATGTGAATGGGCGAATGGCAAAAATCGGGCAAGGGATTCCTCATTGACCGAGAGTCTGAGTTCTTCTACTGTCAGCAACGCCTGTTTGTCTGTTTGTCTGTTTGTTTTTAATTTGCCTTTTTATATTTAACAGTGTTGTCTTCATATCATATGTGTGGTCAAGGAAATCACAAAATCTTGGAGTCAGATTTAGAAGAAGTTTTCGTCATTAGCAGAAGAAATGCATTATGAGCCCAAAGCGAATTGATATCCCTGGATCTTGCAGCTGTGAGCTGGTGCAGGACTTGGGTGAAATGTCTTCCCTGGTCACCCCACTGCTTCTGAGTTTCTAACCAATCTTTTCATTTTTGTTGAAACCTGACTTTTCTGCGGCCAGGTGTTCCAGGAGATTGCCCTTTCTCTGTTACAGCACTTAGCTTCTTTCATATACCAGGGATCGAGCTTTTTAGAGTTGCATTTTCAACCCTGCCCAATGTGTCGTATGAGTCCAGGTGATGAACCCCCGACAGCCAGGGGTTGACTGTGCCTTGCTAACACCAAGGCAGATGCTCCTGCCATCTCTGTGGGTTTGTTGCCCCCTCCCATTAAGCCTGACAAAGAATATGTGGACAATATGGATTCCTTAAATATACAGCCACTGAAATTATTGGAATTATGTATTTTCAAATAATTTATGTAATTGCTGTAATTAATTTTTGCTTTATGTTATGTTTGAAATAAAAAGTAATAAAAAAAATTTAAAAGCCCCCCTTACATACAAAGGACTAAGCACTTGCAATATTTTGGCTTCTTTTTAATTGCTCCATTTTTTACTTTGATTAGTAAGGGAAAAAAGCATTCAACTGCAAGAGAAAAACACCTGATTTCATTTAAACATAGGATTAATTCATTTGAGCTGGCACTCAGACTGAAGCTTGTATTTCAAGTCTTAGTGCAATCATGCTATTTGCTGTGCACTTTACCAGGTCTGAATTCAGTGGCATACAGAACCGTGGGCCTGGCAGACCAGCTTTCCTTGTGCTAGAAAGTTCAGTGTAAGTTAGCTACATTCCTAGAGGGCTATGCCACATTATTTTTGCATAGAGGACAGTCAAAATACATTGTTTCATTTGTTGCTTTAGTAACCAGAAATATAACAATACAATTTTTTCTTGTATGTGTAAAAATCTAAATTAATTCTCAGAAAAGTCAATATTTGGTCAAATGTCAATCTTTCTTGCTTGCTTTTTCTTTTTTCTCTTTCTTTCTTTCTCTCTCTCTTTCTTTCTTTCCTCTCTCCCTCCCTTTATTTCTTTCTTCTTTCTTTCTTTCTCTTTAATTCTCTCTTTCTCTTTCTTTCTTTATTTCTTCCCTCCCTCCCTCCCTCTCTCCTTCTCTCTCTTTCTTTCCCTCTCTCTCTCTTTCTTTCCTTCCTTCCTTCCTTCTTTCCTTCTTTCCTTCTTTCCTTCTTTTCTTTCTTTCTTTCTTTCTTTCTTTCTTTCTTTCTTTCTTTCTTTCTTTCTTTCTTTCTTTCTCTCTTTTTCTTTCTTTCTTTCTTCCTTTCTTCCTTTCTTTCTTTTCTTCCTCTTTTTGTAAAGGAAAAGTATTGGGAAGCAGTGAGCTCATTTTCATTAACTAGGCTCCCGTGTGGGGGTCAGACATCCGGGTGTCTCCTACTGAAGAGAAATGCAGACATCAGGCAGGAGGGGAGAGTAAGTAGACAGCTCTTCAACACTGAGAGTTTCAGAGGGTCTGAAAAAAAAAAAAGGAAAATGCTTTAAAATGAAAAACAAAAAAAAAGTCTTGCAAATGGAATCAGGCAGTTGAGCGTGTCATTTCATGTGGTGACGGCTTTTCCAGGAGTCCTGAAAGAGACCCACCCATTCCTCTGCAAGCTTCCCAAGTGGGGAGCTCCTTGCCATCTGGAAGCTCGCTCCAATCCAGGCGAATCGTGGCTGGGAAATGATCACTGTGTTGAGCAAAGGCCTGTTTATCCCCGCACCTGCTGAGCTCTCGGGCATTTGGCACCTGAGCATTTTTAATATTCGCAGACAGCCACCATGTGTTCCCTGGGTCTCCTTTTCCTAATCTTGGAAACTCTGCTCCTCTTAGTGCCTCCCGGCCAGAGTCCTGGGGATGTTAGGAAATGTGGAAGAGTTTAGGTTGGTCTGAATGGTCAGTACTTACTGGGCAGGGGTCATGGATACTAGACTTTCTGCAAAAAGGAATAGTCTGCCATGATGAAATATTTTCTTCCCCAAAATGCCAGGAGGGCTCTACGTTCCCAATTTGACCAGAGTATTTATCCTTCTGGTCACTCTCTTCGGAAGATACCAAAATGTCATTGTTTGAGAGGCAGTGGTAGTTTTTGCCCACCAAGGCATAATGGGCAGATTTGGAAAAATACATTTGGTTGTGTGGATTAAAAATGTTTATATAGTGTGGCCACACATTCTGTTGACAAAGCTGGGGGGAAACAGAAACTCTCATAGGAAGCAATGATATAAACCCTGCAGCTGAGAATTGGAAATACCTAATAAAATTATCTCTACATTTACCCTTTTACCTACTAATTTTGTTTCTAAGAGTCTGGGAGTCTACTCTGATAGTTTGCCGCATCAATATAAAACAGGATTTAAGAACAAGATTATTTATTGTATCATTATTTACAAAAGCAAAAGACTGACTCAATCCAAATGAGCATCAATAGGGAAATAAAAGTTGAATAAATTATGATATAGCTACATAATGGTATATTGTGCAGCCATAAAAAATGAGGAAGATCTTTATGAGCAAATAAGTAAAGACTGCATGATACAGAATAGTGTGTGTGTGTGTGTGTGTGTATGTGTGTGTGTGTGTGTGTGTGTAGGCATGTATATATATGCTACCTTTATATAAAAAAGAATAAGAAATATGTTTACACACACACATATATGAATCATTATTTTAAAACAAAGCAAAAGATGAATAAACCAGAAATTGAATGAATTATTGACTGTGGGGTGGGTGGAGGTGGGTAGAGGGCATAGGGATATGAGTGAGCATTCTTTAAATTTATGTGTTTACATATTTTGATGTATGAACCATGTAACTATTTTACATATTTAAAAAATTATGTCCAAGAAGTTAAAAAAAGCTTTCTAATTTTTGTCCTAGTAACTCTACCTCTAATGAACCTCTGAAAATGCAAAAAACCAAATGTTTTCTCAAGTGAGCTCTTTGTAGTATTATTTTAATAAAACCTCTGAACTTAAAGTAAATACTGAATAGGACATAAAGGATTAAAAATAAAATCACAAGTCATACATGAAATATTAACCAAGCATTAAAATTACATCTATAAACAGTGTGTAATGATCTGGGCACATTTCTGTGTAGGGTGCTGTGGAGGATCTGTGGGATTATGGACTTGGGTTGATCCTCATTCACTGATGGGGAAGACAGCTGGCCTGTCCCTTTTGAGCATCTGACCATACACTCCCAATCCTACTCCTCAGAGCTTCTCCCTAAACACACACACACACATGCACAGACACACACACACACACACACACACACGCGCGCACACACACACAAACACCCAGACACATGCACACGCACAGACACACACATGCACACGCACACGCACAGACACACACACGCACATGCACAGACACACACACACAAACACCCAGACACACGCACATGCACAAACACACACACACACACACGCGCACACGCACACACACAAACACCCAGACACACGCTCATACAGGCCTCTTCTCAAAACTCCCTGACGTCATGCTGCCCACCAAACCTCATGCACCCAGTTCCAAAGCCTTTGGCCCCTTCCTTCTCCAGCTGCCTCCACCCCTGCCTGTCTATCACTGGGTGTGGGTCAATATTTCTCTAAGCTTCTGAAAAGCCTCCTGAGCAGATTGTTAGCACCCTTTCCCAGGGACTTTGCCACGGTGTTAAATCCTGTATCCGAAGAGACTCCTCCGGCATTGGTAAACTCTCTCTTCAGTAACACTATCTTCTGCCCACCTTCTGGGTTTTTGAACAGATGCCTTCAAATGCCACTCGTTTGCTCTCAGTTTCTAGGGGCAGGGGTTGTCTGGACCCAGCCTCTCCTTTGGTGTTGAGTCTGCTTCTGCCCCAGCAGGCCGAGCCACTCCCTGGCCAAGTGTACACGTGACTCACTCCTGGCTGCTGCCTTGCTGTCCAGGAGATTCTGACCTTATAGGGTAATACATGGTCTTCAAGTGAGAGGCCTTGTATGTCTGATGTGAGAGAGTCAGCCTCTAACCAGAAGAAAGTGTATGCTTCTGCATTCTGAGGATTAAAAGACTCTAGGGATAAGATTTTCAAGTGGACCAAATGCATATTTTCATTTTCTTCTCAGGGTCTCATTGTTTCCCAAGTAGGGCCCTGACCTTAGCCATAGATTTCCCTAGGTTGAGAATTCCACGTTCACTGTAACTCTGTGCTCCACGTTTAGAAGCTAGTTCTGGTTCTCAGCTTCCCCACCACTGGCTGAAGGCCTTGAGAGTCTCTGCATAAGCTCCCAAGGAGGCCCTCTGCTTCTCGTTCCTATTCTTAATTACTCTCAGATTCCGCCACCACTTTCCAAAGCATCAGCTTCCCTGAGAGTAGCTAGCTAACGCCTGTGTCCCTATCGTTACCCTTTCCCCATATTTATCAGGTCTCTGGTATGTTTTCTAGGAACTGCATTTTTTCACCTAGTGCACCATCCCAGTTCACCACGGTGCAAGTTTTAACAGTTGCATTCCTTCCTTCCTGCGCTGGAGCGGTGCCTGTCTGCACATGCCAGGATTGAGGTCCCCATTGCAAGCTCCTTGGCCGGTGGGTGAACCTGCACAAAACCTACCTCAGGAGGTCCTGAGGCAGAGACCAGCAGCAGGCAGTGTTTCCTGGAGTGTGCTCTAGGTCTGACATCCACCTGGGAGGGAAGAAAGTGAAATAGAGGAGAGGGGAAACTGGGCTGCAGTGACATCTCCACAAAGAACTCAGCCAATCTCCCAGCAATGCCTTAGCTGGGAGGGGTCCTGCAGTCCTTCCCAAGTTGAGGCAAAGAGGTTGGGCCTTTTTTCTCCACACAACAGTCATTGGTTGCAGGCTCAAACTTTGGGCAAAGCTCTGTCTCCCAATGAAGGCCATTTCTGGAGACGACTACACTGTCAGTGAAAGATGTCTATCCCGTCAGCAGGAAATGATACTGTCAGCAGCATTTCAAGTTGCCGGGGAAGTGAGTGTTTCTGCCTAGAGGTGATTTCAGGTGTACGTGGAGGGGCAGATGGGCCAGAGGCACTGTCACGAGTGACTGACCAGCCAGGAATAACCCAGGTGCCCATCATCCCGGAGTGGATGCCTGAAACACAAACTAACTGGGAGAAAAGCTACAGAAGGAAGTAGAGACTATGGAACATAATGCAATCCAATGTAGACACATTGATTTCAAAGTATCTGTAGACCATCCAGTGTGAAATGCCCACCAGAAAGACAAATGACCTGAAGAGTCTAAAATCTAGGGGGTCTTGGGAAGGTCCAGGCTAGAGGAAGCTTTAGGAGTCTTCAGCATAAAGTTGGCATTATGGGTTCAAGTGTGTTCCCCAAAATATGTTGAAGTATTATCTCCCAATACCTCAGAATATGACCTCATTTGAAGACAGGGTTGCTACAGGAGGAACCAGTTAAGACGAGTTCGCACTGGAGTAGGCTGGGGCCCGAACCCCATATGACTGGTGTGTTTATGAGAAGATGTCTGTGTGACATTGGAGACCCACAGGGGAAGGCCACGTGGAGACAAAGGCAGAGACTGGAGTGACGCAGCTGCAATGCAACGGCGGCCAACAAACGCACAGCAGCAGCTGCACAGGGCGGGGAGGGATGCTACCCGGACTCTCGGAGGGGGTGAGTCCCGTGGACACTGTGATTCCAGACTTCCTGCCTCCCAAACAGTGAGAGGACAAATTTCGGTTGTTGTATGCCACCCAGTTTGCGTTATTTTGTTCTGGCAGCCCCGGAAGAGTGACACAGATGGTCACTGAAATTGTGGAGGCCAGGAGCCTATGTAGCTAGGAAGGGCAGGGGAAGGCGGAAGCTCAACAGGTGAGGAGCAGGTGGAGGGAACCTGCGGGGGGTCACCAGACAGAGTAGGGAGGAGCTGGAGAGTGCAACTGCCCCCCAGCCCCCTACCCCCAACCCCAGACGGGGTCCCAGAGCTTCAGCAACTTCACTTAGGCATGGGAAGAGTGGAAGAAGCTGATGAAAACAGGGCAGCTCCGAAAACATGGGGGCTGATGAATTTTTGGGGGCCTATCTGAAAGGTTAATTCGAAAGCCAACAGTTATCAGTTAGGATGTGTAAACGGATTGGAAAGCTAGCGTTGCACTCCCTCCTTCCTGAGAGTGCAGCCTAACTTATTTGTGATGCAACATGCCTGCTTGACATTTATTTCCTTTCCTTTAAAAATGTAACATGTATCTATTTAAAACAATATTAGTCTTGGCATTGTTTAGCTCTTGTGTACACTACTGTCAAATATGTGAGAGAGAGAAAAAAAAAGAGAGGAAACGTCCTTGGCTCAGATTATAATGAATGTATGTGACAAAAATTTCCATCGGCCAATGTTTGCCAAAAGAATGTTATAAGCGTGAATTATTTTATGCAATTTATAAACATATTTAAATGAAAAAAAAAAAGCTTTCCTTTTACTATGCCTTGTGACTGAATTTAAAAGACAGGAAGTAACCCACCTTTGGGAATAGCACTTAAAAAGTAGGCATCTCTTCCCTTCTTCTCAATATTAAATAATTGGCTTTTTATTTTATTTTATTTTTTGGTATGCAAGTTTTGGTATGCTGTTACATGCAAAATCAAAATAGAAACAATCTACTAAAATTTGTTTTTTAAAACATGCATAGTAATTAGAAATTTTAGTCTCTCATAGCCAAAGGCCCCCTGGACTTCTGAAAGAATTCCAAAGACATCAACCTTGCCACCAACCCAAAATTCTTCCTGCTGCCTGTGTCAGCAATCCTGAGTTTTGTTTGCTGCCTGGTGTCTCTTGAAATTCATGAAAAGCCAGATTGCTCTACCAAGCATTCCAAAGCCTAATCCAAGTTTTGGAGTCCTGAAGAGCTAGTAGTATTTAAATACAACCCTCCTTTTAAGCATGCACTATCCAAAAAAAATCAGGTTCATAATGGTCGATCCATAGCTGTATCCTTTGATCGAAGGTCATTTAAATTTTATTAAATGGCTAATGCAAAGTAAAGTTTCCCTTATTTTTCCTGTGATTTTTCACATGCTGATTATCAAGCTTCTCATGATTACTTTGCACTGTATAATTGGTTATATAGCTAGGGCTCTGTTCTGAAAATATATTTGTTGTTGGCAGCTGTTCTGTTATCTTATGTAGATATTCTTCTTGTGTTTGAATTTATGTTTTCTGGGTCTCTTCCCAGAACTAGATAGATTGCTTAGGGTAGGACAAAGAAAGACAAAGTTTTTGCACATGAATCTCTGAAATCCAAGAAACTAATGATTTGCTTCATTCTTAGAAGATGTGTTAAAGTGCAATGACCAACTTTCTGCAGTTCCTTCAGTGAATTTCATTACTTGAAACAAAAGTATCTGCAGAGATTATTTGTCTATGCATTTTACAAGATTGGGCTGATAGAAAACAATGTCACAGCACAAGTTTGCTATTTTTATATTTTATCCTGGCACTTTTGCAGTTAATGATAATATTTTATATGATCACTTTTCAATTTTTAAAGTGCGTTGGCAAACAATAATTCATTGCCTTTTTGAAACGCATCTGACTTGTGAGTTATAAAAGGGAGCTCTTGTTCTTATTTTTCAGATGATGTTTAGACAGGTTAAGTGATGTCCCCCAAACACACAGCTACTAAGTGAAAGCTCAAACATAGGGCCTTAGTTCTCTCCCTGGAAGCACAGTCAACCCACATCAGGTGCTTTTTAAAATAAATACCAATGCGTGGGCCCCACCACAGTCCAATTCAATCAGAACCTCTGAGTGAGTGTCAGGCACTACATTTTTTTAAAAATTCCCCTGGTGCGTCCATATGCATTCAAGGTTGAGAACGTTGCTCTGGCAGATAGAAACTCTCAGTTTATTATTCATCCAGTTCCATGTCAATTATTATATGAAAAAAATAATTATTTTATTCTCAAAATTCCATAGAGTTGTCAAGAGTATTGGATAAGCTGATATGTATGAAGTGCTTGCAACAGCGCCTGATACACAGTACACGCCCCATGAAGAATAATTGTCATCACTGCCATCATCGTCATACAGAAAGGCACTTCTTGGACAATTTGACTCAAATTACTCTTGGATTGGAAGATAGAATGTGGTTCATGAAATTTCCTTAATGCAGTGTCTTTTGCTGATGCAAAGTAAAGTCATATGGAACTAAAAAAGATAGAGACAGGGAGAAATGGAATTAAAACCCAGTTTCTTAGTGGTACTTTTATTTCTAATTTTATTCAGATAGTAATCTGTGACCATGTAGAACTGTCAGATAGTTAAGAGTCTACCAATAAGATCCAAATAAAATCAAATGACTAAAAAAAGCAACAATTTACCTCAGAAAAGTAAGGTATATTCAAGCATCATCATATGTTTCAGTTCATGAAAAAGGATTTTACTAAATACATACACTTTCTACATAGTGCAAAACATCTGATTTAACTAAATCTTTGCCAAATCTTTGATAATTAGGTAGGTTTTATTGGCAGATGTGTCATAATAAGACAAAACCTTCTTCTGTATTAATTGCTTATAAAATCTGGAAAATGAAACAGGTGCATAGCTTGTGTAGCTCTATTTTTGGCAGGCATTATATTTTACATGGTTTTTAGACTTTATTACATAAATGGGATGATTATTCCTTAATAATAAAAATCTCATTATTGCCTCCTGGAAATAATCATGGTACCGAAAAAATCTCTTTTATATGGAATGTAAACTTAGATTGATCAGATTTCCTTTTATCTGAAAATCATGTGCCCAGGCAATCTAATGGAAACAATAGATGATATTCTTATTTAGTAAGACTTTGGCTTCAGATAGGACATATTCATTAGCAAAAGGTAAAATGTCAACAGGATTATAACTACTTGCTTTAACTTTTCTAATGGAACATCACTGAGATTTCAGATCAGATATGTCAATTTGAGGGGTGGAGAAAATCTCTGCAAGGCCCCAAATGACTTTTTCAATAAGTTCAATGGTGCTACATTTGTCTCTAACTCAATCTAAAATTCTCTCATTAGTCCCAACTGTAGGTTAGAGCTGCAATTCCCTGACTCCAGAAACAGTAAAATTTACCAAACATATTCAGTAACATGTGCACAGCAGAAATATAAAATAATAATATTAAAGTTAAACCAGGCAAAACTACCATCTACTACAACCAGCATTTCATTTCAGAAAGGTCATTTTAACAACAAAAATCGGAAAACCAAAAAACAAACAAAAAACTCATGAACCCAGAAGCAGCCCCTTAAAGTGATTAAATTTAGTCTCATGAAACTTGTTACAACTGTCATTATTTCCCTCTTCTTTTGTGGGTTTGATGAACGCTTGAGATTTGGAAATAAGTCACTAAGACTTGGAAACTGTTCTCCAACACTATAAAAATGGGAATATGGTCCCCCACTGCCTATTATTCCGCCGTATGTTAGCTACATGGAAAGAAAGAGAGTGTGCTCAGGGATTCCTTCAAGCTCTTCCTATTAGAACATCAGTATTAATTCATTTATGAGTTGACCTTATTGCTGTGTAAGAAATGTAGAGCATCTGACCATGAGGGGATCAAATATTGAGCAACATAATTTAAAACTGAGAAAGATATAATTGGCAAATGTCACTGACATGTTTTAGGATGCTGACCATGAAAGAGAACAGGCCACTTGGAGCACAATGCTGTGAGCAGCTGAAGGGCCACCTGGAGAACTCTGCAGAGAATGAGGTAAGATGGTGTGAAGCATAGTTTCCACTGTCCATCCACAGAACTTGGCTTCTGCCCA
The DNA here is from genome assembly GCF_009761245.1 of Sapajus apella. NCBI lineage: Eukaryota > Metazoa > Chordata > Mammalia > Primates > Cebidae > Sapajus > Sapajus apella. The sequence continues at coordinate 20,832,815 of NW_022436970.1, read as the reverse complement.
ATAACAATAGCTTCAGGAAGAGCCATCTCTCCTTATGACTGCTTCTTCCTTAGAATAAGATATCAAAACCAATGAGTATAGAGGCAGGACATCTGGAATGTTGGAGTGAGGAGCCCAACAGATCCTCTTTCCAGCAAAACAACCATTTAACTGGAAAAAAAAAAAAAAACTATAAAAATCAATTATTTAAATTGTATGGAAATTTTCTTAAGGATATACAGCAAATGGAGAAATATTTATTATAAAAAATCTACTTAATACTCGTTAAGAGCAGTGAGAGTGTGCAGCATTTGAAACACGACTCTTTGCCCCACCACAGGTCAATGTTACAGAAGCTCTATGGGGGTGTTCCACTCCAGGTGGGAACAGCCAAGAAGATAGGGTCTCCCTGCATCTACATCTCCCATATTAGGGCTATGATTACACCATGGGAGGGGAACTCTAACAGGTCTTTTCATTACCCCCCACCCCATGTTGCAGACAGGCATGGTCAAGAGGACAGATCTTGCTTTTCTCACCTAGCCTCTGCTTGCAGAGTGGAAGCTCTATTCTAGGTGCCAGGCCACTAATTGCCTCTACCCCAGTTTGCTTGCAGTACAGAAGTTCACCAATAGGAGCAATCAGAGAAAACCAGAAGCTACCACACCCCCCAAGCAACCACCCTTAGTGCAGGGATTATTATTCCAGAAGAAGCAGGTTGCTATCCCTGCCCCCAGCTTCTGCGTGGTAACTCAGAAGTGCTGCTCAGGGGAGAATAAATATGCTACATAAAAAAGAAGAGAGTATGCCTGAATAGTATCTGGAGAGACCTAAACAAATGGAGAAGTATACCATGTTCATGGATTAGAAGACACATTAATGGAAGATGCCCTTTCATTTGAAATTGATTTACAAATTTAGTGCAATTTTAATAATACTTTTATAATGTCGTTTTTGCAATTATATATGCACATATATGTATATGTTTAAATGCAAATTATCTGGAAGAGCTAAAACAAATTTGTATACAAGGAATAGAGTTTGAGTATTGAGCGTTTACACTATTTGATTTTAAGATTTACTATAATGTTAGGGTAAACAAGAGAGTGTGGTATTGATATGATGATGATGAAATAGATCAATAGAAGAGAATAGAGTCTAAAGGAGACTTACACATATATAGTCAATTTATTTTTTAGCAAGTTAATCAATCATTTCAATGGAAAAAAATAAGGTCATTTTAACAAATGATGCTAGAATATCTATATGAAAAATAGTGAATCTTGACCTCTAGATCCTCCACACAAAAATAACTAATTCTAGATGACTTATAAACCTAAATATAAAAGCAAGAATCAGAAATCTTCTAAAAGAAATCATAAGACACTATCTTTGCAATCTCAGAAGGTGCAAACATTTCTTAGAAATAACACAAAAATCATTAATAATAAAAATATATGAATTGAACATGATAAAAATATTAAAAAATCCATTTGAAAAATATGTTATTAAGAAAATAAATTGGTAAGTCATATATTAGAAAAAATATTGAAATGCACATAACTGACAAATGACTTGCATCCAAACACGCAAAGAACTCTTAGAAACATATAAAAAGACAAACAACCTAATAAAAATCAAAAAGTTGAACATTTAACAAAAGAAAGTACATGAAGAGCAAATGCACAAAATATTACATAATTAGTTGTTCAATAACTATAAACTAAAACCATAGTGAAATACCATGCTACACTTACCAGAATGGTTACTGCAAAACAATTTGTAATGCCAAGTGTTGGTTAAGATGTGGAGCACTATCTTAGGCATTGCTGGAGGGAATGTAAAATGGCACACTTTGCTTAGTATTTTTATACAAAGATAAACACAGATCTGTACTTTCAGTAATTTAATTCCTAAATATGTACCCAAAACAAATGAAATATATATCCACAAAAAGACTTGAACAGGAATATCCATTCTACTATAGTTGCATTCAAAATAACCAAAAACTGGCAGCAATCAATATGTCTATCAACAGGAGAATAGATTACTACAGGTTGGTTTGTTATTACAACTGAATGCCACTTGCTAATAAAAAGGAATACATTATTTTTGTTTATTTGTTTATTTATTTATTTATTTTTGGGATGGAGTCTTGCTCTGTCACCCAGGCTGGAGTGCAGTAGCGTGATCTCGGCCCACTGCAACCTCCACTTCCTGGGGCTCAGGGGAATCTCCTGCCTCAGCCTCCCGAGTAGCCAGGACTACAGATGTGCACCACTACCCCTGGATAATTTTTGTATTTTCAGTAGAGTTGAGGTTATGCATGTTGACCAGGAAGGTCTCAAACTCCTAACCTCAAGTGATCTGCTGGCCTGAGCCTCCCAAAGTGCTGAGATTACAGGCATGAGCCACTGCACCAAGCTATTTATTTTTTAATTGACAAGTAAACATTGTATATATTTATGTTATACAATATACTTTTACATATGTATACCTTGTGGAATGGCAAATGAAACTATTAAACATATGCATTACCTCTCATACTTATAGTTTTTTTGTGGTGCAAATACTTAAAATCTGCTCTCAGAAATTTTTGAATATACAATATCTTGTTATTAACTATAGTCACCATGATGTATGTAGATCTCATAAACTTATTCCTTCTATCTAATTGAAATTATTGTGTGTCCTTGTCCCACATCTCCCCAGTAATTCCATTCCCCAGCCTCTGGTAACCACTATTTTACTCTGTTTCTCTAAGTTCAACATTTTTGCACTTTACATATGTTTTTGATCATGAGGTTTTTGTCTTTCTGTGCTGGACTTATTTAACTTGATATAATGTCACCTAGGGTATCCATGTTGTGGCAAATGACAAATTTTTTTTAAGGCTGAATGGTATTTTATTGTGTATATATACCACATTTTCTTTATTCATTTATTCACCGATACACGCTTAGGTTGATTCCATGGCTTGACTGTTGTGCATAGTGCTGCAAATAACATGGAAGATTGGATATCTCTTCAACATACTAATTTCAATACTTTTGGATGTATACCCAGTAGTGTAATTACTGGATCATATACTAATTCTGTTTTTAATTTTTGAGAAATCTCCATATTATGTTTTCCATAATAGCTGTAATAATTTACATTTCCACCATCAATGTACAAGAGTTCAATTTTCCCCACATCCTCACCAACACTTACCTTTTACCTTTTTGATGACAGCCTTTTTAACAGGTGTGAGGTAATACTCTTCGTGGTTTTAATTTGCATTTCTCTGATGATTAGTGATTTACAGCCTTTTAAAATATACCTTGTATGTCTTCTATTGAGAAATGTCTATTCGGGTCTTTTGTCCATTTTTAATTGGGTTATTTGTTTTATTACTATTAAGTTGTTTGAGTTCTGTGTATAGTCTGGATAGTAACCCCATATCGAATGTATGCCTTGCAAATATATTCTCCTATCTGCAGGTTGTCTGTTTATCCTCTTGACTGTTTGCTGTGGAGAAATTTTTACTTCGATGTGGTCTCGTGTCTATTTTTCTTTTTGTTGGCTGTGCTTTTGGGGTCATTAAAAAAAATCACCGCTCAGGCCAATGTCATGCAGTTTTTTTCCCTTACATTGTCTTCTCATAGTTTTAAAATTTCAGGTCTTATGCTTAAGTCTTCTATTAATTTTGAGTTGATTTTTATATGTGGCATGTGATGAGGGTCTAATTTTATTCTTTTGCATGTGATATATTGTTTTCTCTGCACTATTTATTGAAGAGACTATCCATTCCCCATTGTGTGGAACACACTATTGATACATGTAAAAACATGGCTGAACCTGAAAAATGTTACCATGAGGGAAGGGAACCATCACAAAGTATACAAGCTGATTATTTTTACATATAGGAAGAACAAGATGAGCATTTAATCTATGGCGACATTCCTGGAAAGAAACACAAAAAAATTTTCTGTGTGATGGAGATATCCAATGCCTCGTTTTGTTTAGTTGTTAGACAAGAGCATACAATTGTCAATGCTAAAAATGAACTGAACACATAAGCTTTGAACTTCTTATCGTATGACATTGTATCTTAACTTCTTAAAAAGCAGAGGGTACCTATTAAAGTCACCTTACAATATTGCCAAAGCCTGCATCTTCATGCAAGGAAAATTTTTCCTGTTCCTACCGGGCATGAGTCCTGTGCCTTTGTCGGTCACCCTACACCAAGTCACGGTCCACCATGAATGCTCAATGTGACAATGTCTTTTCTCTGAGCCTCACACCCGACGTGTGTATTGAAGAGTTGCTGATGAGGCTTAAGGTCTTTTCTAAATGCAATAATTCATGTGTTCACTCAGCAAATATCTATTGAGGGTTTATTATGTGCCAACTGCTATGGCTGACCTCAGAGACCCAGTGATGACATGCCAAACACCTCTGCCCTCGAGAAGTTACGCTATAAGAGTAGCGATGAGCTGGATGAGTTTTCTTATTTCAACTGCAGATAGAAAAGTCACATCTAGTTGTGAGACCAATGGATTGGCACTTTTGTTAGATTTGAAGGTTTCAATTAATTTGCCTAATCTTTGTTCTCAAGAGACTTTCCAGAAAGTCTTCTCATATACATGCTTATGAAATATCTTTAAATGTTACTCTTGATGGATGTTCATTTAAGATAATACAAAACAACAATTTCAAAAATCTTACTTAGACTGTCTTAAGACAACACATTTTTGAAAACCTTTTCATTTATTTCTCCATTATGCCCATTTCTTGATGAAAGTATGTTTTTTAAGAAAAGGAACCAATAGGATTTATGGTTTTCTTGTTTAGGCTGATTAATTAGAAGCTTTGAATTTCTCACACAAACTTTTTCTCAATTGTATTTTTTCTTTACTTATATAAATGACTGCAACTAAAATTAGGGTACTTTATGCATCAGAAGTCCTACTATTTTTTCCCTCCTTTTGTCTTCGTGCAGTGAATAGTAACGATGACCTTGCAAAACAAGCATTGATACAAAGCAGAGAACAAAGTGTGAATTCAAAAAGTGAATTTCACATAAAAGTCATACTTTCCATACTATGTGCATTTTAAAACATTTTAATCCTCTCCCTATAGGTCAAATTTACAATTCAAGGGGAAACAAGATTGAATGAATTGTCCAACTTCTTTGGAAATCTGTCTTTACCACCTGATTCTAGATTGCATTCTCTAACCAGGCATTTAAAACACAATTTTCTGCTCATTTTTTCAAAGACAATTTCCAAGGCATAGGCGGACTTTTACAAAAGAAAGAAAAGTGATAGAGCTTCTATTTTAGACTACCCCGAGGTAATCCAGTAACTAAATAACTAAACGCCAACAGTCAACTGAGGTAATATTAAGGCACAGAATCCGAAATGGTCTCAGATAAAAAGGATTAAATTGTTGAAGAAAACAGAAAATGTAATTGAAAATATGGATGCCATAAAGTGATGGGATGTGAACTTAGGGTATAGATCTTGTCTGCCACTGTGTGCCTAGCACCTAACAAAGTGTTCAGCTCATAATAGAAGCTCGATAAATGTTGGTTAAAGATAGGTTGAATGAATTATTGTTTTTCATAGAAACATCATTCCTCAAGAAACCTTAAAAGAATCAGGTCAATTTTTCAATCATTACAACACACTTTCTGACTTCCTTTCTCTTCTATATGATAGATTTCATAAAGTTAAGTTAGTAACAATGCTTCCTCCTAGTCTTATTTTCTTTGAGGCTACATGCCTTCTTCAACTGATTTTGCTAAGACATCATTTTAAAATAGTAAATAATCCTGCCTGTGCTACCCTGAATGATCTCTGCATCTTTTTAAATAGAACACCAAAATTTAAGTAATTTTCTGGAAGCATAATCTATGGAGAGGACTGTGAAATCATTATTTTTTAGAACGTGAAGAATTTTATTCTGTTAATTCTATCTAAAAACAGAGTTGATTTTTTTCCTTCCATATCTAAAAATATACTATTTCAGAATTTAGTCATTGAAAAAAAGATTGGTAGCTCTCCATCCTTCCCTTTTCAATGGTAATAAAATCTCAGTCTCATAATTTGTAATTACTTTGCTAGATTACTTTTCTGAACTTCCCTTGCAGTTATGTATGACAATATGACTATGTTTTCCCTAATGAAATGCGAACACAAGGGTTGTAGACTATTTCTGGATTTAGAAACAAAGTCTTCAGAGCTGTGTCTTCTCTTTTCTCCTCCCACTGGCTGAAGTCCAGATATAATGACTGAGCTTCAACATGCAGAAAATGGTGATGGTAGCAGGGATGACAGAGCAGAAAATAGAAAGGAGCCTGGGCCCTGAATGACTTTCGAGGATAGAATTGTCCAGTTAACCTGAACTTCCCACCTTGGAATTGTCGTGTATGAGAAAAACAAATGTCCATATTCTTTACGTCAGTATATTTTGAGATCAGCTGGGATCCATAGCTGGTTTTATTAGTCAACCAAGAAACATCTCATATGTTTTCTCCCATGCACTGCTATTAAGATAGAGCTGGTTTATACTATATTTATTTAGTATAGCATAGCATAGCATAGCATAGAATATAAAACATGGCTCAAGGTCTACTCCTACTTATATCTCAACTTCAGAGGATGAAAAAATCCTTTACGTTAAGTAAGTGACAATTTAATATCACCAGGTCCTTGCAACGCATACTGTTCTGAATATTAACCTTAAACAAGGATATAGGTATGCACCCTTGTTTAAGGTTAATATTCAGAACAGTATGCGTTGCAAGAAACATAACTGATAACTATATATGGGTTATATATTCTGGATCTAGGCTTAAACATACCTAACATGGTAGACATTAATGTTATTCTGCAGAACAGTTTCTATAAAATGGCATGGGAAAACTAGGTTGGATTTGAGATTTGTATAAGTAAGAACGGTCAGTGAGCATGGTCTATTTTTGTCTAAGAAGTTTAACAATGCTCCTTCTAGTAAGATAAGCACAGGTTTCTAATCTATTCTCGAACTTCATCAACATGATATTGCTTAACATTCATTCTGACAACTCTAGATAAGAGGCCTTCACAAAGAAGAGTTTTCGGTTGACAAAGTACAAGTGGAGCCAGGACAAATGAAAAAGGGAAGACGTCGTGTGCCTGTTTATGGAATATTATGTTACTTAGCGTTGCTACTTTGCCTTCTGTAAGTGCTGAATTTTTGTCTGTGTGGTTTATGCTGTATTCCTAGCTTGATGCCTGGCATATTATAGGTGCTCAATACTTATTTGTTGAAAGCAAATAATTGAATATTTATACAGCAACAAAAAATAATGTGTATTCAATGCATTGACATACACTAGGTCTAGAGAGACCTCTTTCAAAGAGAGTCAAAGGAAAGGATTATACAAGATAGCTCTCAGGTTGCCAAGAAAGAATGATATTCACAGTAAGAAAAAAAAAAAGAAAGGCTGGGAAACTTCTGTGTGAAAGTTGGACTTTATGATATAAAATATAAAAAGTTGTGACAGGTAGAGATAAAAAGAGACTTGGCTGAGAAGGAAGTATCAAACAGCAGAGAGAAAGTGGAGTGTTCATGTTACCAAGAAGATAGGCACTGAATAACGACTCATGAACACATACAGCAAAAACCCACCAGACATATGAGGAAATTGTCAAAGATACAAAATCGTAGTGAGAAATGTCAACGCCTCTCTCAGTCTGACAGAGGTCAGTTTTGACTGGAGGTGTCCAGAACCCTCCCTGTTTCCCTGTACCTTTCCTTTTGCCTTGCATTACACCTAGCACAAAACAGAGACCCACTTATTATCTGTAAAAGGATAAAAAGAAGCAAAGAAACAGTGAAAAAGGAAGAAAAGAAATAGGAGAGGGAGGGAGTAAGGAGGGAAAGAAGGAGAGAGGGCACGATGGAAAGAAAGGTGAATTATCATTATTTCATTATATAGAAGAATAAAATAATACAACCAATAAAGTTGAACCAAGATATTCCTATTTGTTTCAATCTCTGTATAGTCTCATTTAAATATTTATAAATATCATGTATTATGCCACAAAATGTTTGATGAATGTCTTAAAAGCAGCAGATTTAAGGCAGGACAAAACCATTCTCCCATATAACTGAATGAAAAAGAACTCAAACTACAAAGATAGAAAGTGTAGATATTAATAAGGATGATATATTGCTGAAAATGGATGACACTATACTCAATGCTCATTAGAATTACTAAAAGCTTGCATTTGTAAGCAAAGTTATATACATATGGACAACAAAATAATCAAATCAAGAAGCAAAAGGAGAACTAAACCTGGCATCATAAGGGAGAACTTATAGATTGAATAAAAAGTAATTTTAAATTGAATAGTACCTTTATTTAAAAAAACGTTTAGTCTTAAGATACTAACAAAATCATTTTTCTTCGTGTATAATCAAGGAATAAAAAGCTTTCAAATTCACACAGAATTAGGATTAAAAAGGCATAAAAACAGACATTGATGAGATTAATGAAATAAGAAAATAGCATATATAATTCTGTGTTAATTAAATTTATTGGTTAAGCATTAATTACCAAAAAAAAAAAAAAAAAAAAAAAACCTAAAAATAGTGTAGTAGGCTTAGATCTGGCCTAAAGTTTTCAAATAAAGAAAATTATTTTCCAATAGAGATAGAATGCCCTGGTGATTAAATTGGCAATATCTTTTACACTTTCAATAAACAGCTTCCACACTTGATACAGAAAATATTCTAGAATTACTAAACATGTGGATAAAACAGATTATGGGGAATTAAAAACAGTTTATGAGGAAATACAAAAAATTACAGGCTAACCTCACTTATCAAGTGAGACAGAGCACTGCCTGAAAAGTTCAGCAGATTATTCATAAAATTTATTCCGGACATTCAAGAGTACTTTGAAACCAGAAAATCTCCCCACATTGTTCATTGTATTAATAAGTAAAAAGGGTAAACTAGTTTATCATGATAAATGACCAAAAACTGCTGCATGCAATTTAACATCCACGATGGGTAAATTTGGGATGCACTGATGCTTCCTTAACATGACAAAGCCATTTCAGACCAACAGATAATATGCTACTGTATGAAGAACATCATAAGAATTTCATTAAAGTTTAGAATAAGCTCACAATGCCCATTTTATCACCATTATGTTATATTGTATGTTTGATTATCTAATAATGTAATAAGATGTAAAAAGGAAAAAAAGATATAAGAATCGAAAAAAGGCAGAATTATTATTTCCTGATGATATAACAGCCTAAGAAATGAAGAGTCAACCAAAATCAGCTAAAAGTATTAATACCAATAAAACAATACCAACAATGATAAAATAATCAGTTAGAAAATTACCAGGAAATCAAACCACAAAAATATTGAAAAAATATATTTATATACAAAGAAGCTTAAAATTGGGAAACTCTTCTAGGCAAAAGGAAAAAAAAAAGTATTAAAGAAATGCTTAAGAGACTTGACTGTATCAAAACGCACAGTGAACAAAATTCAATACCAAGAGAGAAAATGAGCAAAGTACTTGTATCTAGAACAAAAACTTAATAGACATAATATGTAAATATGTTCTAAATTAATACAAAACACAAATTCTTCAGTTATAAAAGTGAAGAAAATTCAGCAACTGACAATTCAAAAAGATGAAACAAAAAAATGGCCTGCAAGCAGGTGATTATCAAAAGTTTTTAAAATATGCATTCAGTTTGACCTTATAATTCCCCTATGAATAATCAGCACCCAGGAGCTAATTAAGAATATGCCAAAGATTTGGTCACCAGTATTTTATACTCAAAGCTCTTAATAAAACTGAAAATTAGTAATAAGTAATTATAAAAATTATAAAAATTATAAAATAATAAAAATATGTGTCTGGTAAATGGGAAGTTTTTTTTAAAAAAAAAAAAGGTATTTATCTTATAGAGAATAGTTGATCACTATTTTTCCGGCAACAAAACTTTAAATTCTTGAGAACTCAAAATATATGTATTTGAATCTAAATAAATTTAACTCTTTGTATTTTTAAAATTTATTTTCTTATAATAAGTGACCCTTAATTACACTCTTTTCAAATTCATTTCCTTGTGATCTTTTGGACACATTTCAAAGCTTCTCAGAAAGGGAGCCTGAATCTTGTGAAAATGACTTCATGTGAACACAAGTATCCAGTCCTTTCTCCAGGGCCTGTGGACATAGAACCACTTCATTCTTTCATCTCCAGCGTTGTGGGCCTCTTGAGTTTGACAGGAAGTTGATTCTGGAAGCACAAGCTGTACAAGCAGAAGCACCAGAATTCGCTTCCTGGGTATGAATCCCAGCTCTGTTGTTGATTTGCTGTGAAGGCTTGGTCCACTCACTCACTCCATCTTGCCTCTCCTGAGTTATAAGAACCTAGCACCACACCCAACACATCAGAAGTCATATCTATTACCAATTCATGTCCACTTTGTAGTCTTAGGCAGGGTCTGAGTTGGTGCTGCCATAGATGTTTTACTAGAGTCTCCCATTGTACAGTTGTTTTAATCCCCAACCCAAGATCATTATGAATTGTAAGTCGGTTATCCAGGGTGTTCGTTTTCCTTGGAAAGTGACACCATCAGCAAAAGTAATGAGCATTTTTTTCATCCTAGTAAATGCTAAATAATAGTATACCCAACTGGGTATCAGTCTTTCTGTTCTTGCCTGTGATTACATTAAGAAGATAATGTGTCAATATGGATATTTTCAGCTCCATGAAAGAAAACTCTAACACAAGCTGGCTTAAACAACAAAGCAATTTTCTTTCTCATATGACAAGAGGCTTCAAGGGCCTGCAGTGCTGGCTGATTCAGCAGCATGGTAGGGAACTGAAGGGCCTGGTTTACTTCATCTCCTTGCTCTGCAGTGCTCAGCATGCCAGCTTTGTCCCAGGCTCACCCCGACGGCCAGAGCAGCCGAGTCACATGTGAACAAGATAGCACCCAGGAAAACAAAGCAATTATATCCTATTTTATTAACTCGGGAGTAAGGAAGTCCTTCTTCAACCTTGTATCACAGAGAAGTTCCACTAGCCAGACAAAAATGGCATGACCATCTCTGAACCAAGACTAAGAAAGGTATTGTGTGCCCCATGATTGACACAGGCTAATCAGGAGTCCACTACAGCTGCAAAAGGATGTGCTTCCTCTGAAACTCATGGAGAAGCACAGACACGCCCACAGAATTGGGAGGCTATCCACGGAAGAAAGGAAGGGAAGGCTTGGGTGTGGAGCTGACAGCCAACAGTGGCTGCTGCAATTGGCTCATGAATGGTTTATTGACCGTAACTTTATTTTTTAAATGTTCAGTTGCCTGGCTAATGGATGAGCCAAAGGGAGCAGGTCAGGCTCAACATTTGGCTATACATTTAACTTGAATGTTAAGTCCAAGAGAGACAATGTCTTAGTAATTACATAATTTTGGAGAAAATACCCATAAAACTCAAAAGTGTGCCTTCTCACCTATTTAATTTTAAAATTCTGTTTAATTTTCTGAATGATTTTTATCATCCATTTCTTTGGTAAATATATATTATACAAATGCATAAATACACACATATAATTAAATGATATATGTGTTAAACCTATTAAGTTATCTATTATAGATATGCTTTCATTTCTACGTAATTTAATGTTATATGCATATAATAAAATACATATTAGTGTGTGTAATTTTAAAATCAAATTTAGATTTGTTCAAAACTACTAGCATAAAATAAATGCCTATGAAATGACACAGAGGCATCCTTGCCCATGGAAAGAGATAACCATTACTTCAGTGTTGTAGTAAATGTTTGCTGACCACTGGGAAATGTGGTAGAGAAGGAATAGTTACCACCTTATGGGGCTTATCTGTTAGCTGGTAGTAGTTTTCAAAGTTACAGGCTCTATTTACACTGCTAAGTTTTTACTTACTTTCATGAAAAAAGATTCACTCTCAAAATTTATTTTAGATAATCAGAAATCCCCATGGTGTGGGTGTCTTGATTAATATCCAAAAAGAACAAGTTAACAATGTTAAGAAACTCCGAACTCAAATACAGCAAGTTAGAATGGTATAAAAATAATTATCAACTGAACATCTATGTCATTAGAATACAGAAATATGAAGGTTGTAATAGCTTTTAACAAATTATTTCTATATTACTCATGTCACTACCAGCCCCTTGAAGTCTCTTGTCATATGAGAAAATAAATATTACAGGAGTATGCATAGGGAAACAGAAGAGTTTGTGATAAATTAATATATTAGGAAATATCCTTTAAGCTGCAGAACTCACACTGATACTTTCTGTACAGGATTCAGGTTCCTCTTTCTCAGGGTCTCTCTTTATATTATGAGCCCCCAATAAAAGTAAATTTCAGGAATGGGAAAGAAATTCAGACTGAAAAATAAAAATGAATACTAAATAGCCTTTAGATGAAAGCTAAAATGCAAATAATAACTATTACATTGGCTCTTTACATTTATTTACAATTTCTAAATTTAGTAATATCTGCAGGAATCTATTTCTCACATGTGCAAGGAAAACAGAGCTGCTGTCATCCACACCCACAGTGTTTGCTTTAAGCACAGTATTGTCCTCTGCTACGGACTTTAAGAGTTAGCAAGTAAATGAACACTGCTTATCTTCAAATTACACACCACTGAGCATGTGGCAGCCATGTATCAGAGCCTTACCTGATAGATACTAGTGAGCAAGAGGACATGGGTATCATCTTTCAGTGAAAAAAGTCAGCAAAAATCATAGTTGGCTGAGCCAACCACTTGTCTCTTTCTGTCTCTGTCACCACTGACCTGCCTCTAATCTTAGAAACATGATATTTAAATATTATCCCACTGAATAACTCACATAGGACAGAAATGCATGCTCCAAGAGTTGCTTGAATGATTCTTTTGTAGATTTTTTTTGACACCAATTGTTTTTACTTTAAGGTAAATTTATAAATTTACAGCAATTGTTCCTGTACTAAACCTAGCTGATCAATTTTAATGAAATGCCCTAAGTCATAATAATATGCGTTTTTTAAAAATAAAACCCTCTTTTATATCATAACAACAAGGAAGTATTTATGTGCCTTAGGTCCTAGCCTCGACCTGCTCCTAAATAAAGAAAACATGGTGCAATAATAGTGACATTTTAAATCTACTGTTTTTCTTTAAAATCCTGGTTTGTTTATCATGCTTATACGAGGTCAAAACAAGTGTGCCTATGTGATGTGCTAACCTGGAAACCCAGAGCCTGGCATGGGTTATCCAAAGGGTGGAGAAAAAAAATCATAGGAGAGAAGCTTACTATAGCCGAGAGTACATAACCTACAAGTTTATAACACTTTATTTTTTCATCATAAATAAAATTACTTTAACCTCCTCCCTTGACCCTGTGCTACCATGGAGCTAGTCACCCACTCCTCACCTTCCCTCTCCATTGCTTGAAAGAGCACTTCAGACTTGATGCTTTTACTACCTAACCCTCCTGACCTGACGTCTAACATCCCATTTTCCTCTAAGTTCCTTTTTGAAGGTTATCAATGAAGTGCTAGTCTCCAATTTCAAATGCTTCATTTAACCCTTACTTCACTTTCTTCCTCTGAAGAATCTGACCATGCCATCTGCCCAGTAAACCCATGTGCACAAGAGTGGACTTAAAACTCTTTGCTTGGGACCAGTGACATCATATACACAAACCTATTTCCTCTTCGATGTCTGCCCACTGTTTTTACGTGCAATGCAGATATTTACACTCTAAACATGAAAATAACATTTCTACACCCTGAGAGACAGGAGCCAGCACGGTGATAAGCAAGCCTGCTTAATCAGCCATCCTGGAGTCATAGCAGAAGCCTGTGGCCTTCATGATATGTCTGTGTGTTAGAAGGAGGCCTCCAGCAGCAGAGAGGTTACCTTAGACCCTCACAAAACTAGAGGCAAAGAGAAGAGTGAGAAGGTCTGGAAATTCTCCAGCAGGAAATGGCAGAGGCACACACCCAAACCTGTCCATTATATAGTTCAGAAGTGAAGAAGAACAGATAGAAATGAGAGCTCCTGGGAGTGGGGTGGAATCAGAGAACCTGCTCCTTACCTGGATGTGGGAGGTGGGGGGTGGGAAGAGAAAGGAGATCATCCATTTCCAGGTTTCTCCATTGGACCACTTTCACTGAGATGGGAATCCACGAACTCCCCCTTCATTTTAGGTGCAATTATGAATTTGGGGAAGAAAGCACTGCCGTGTTCTCCTTTCTTCCAGGGCCTTCCTCTCGCAGGCCTTGCCAGCCCTGTTGGATGATACGTCCCATCTCCTCTCTCTACACTCCAGTCCTGTTCTGAATTGCGGAATGCCTCCATTAGCACAGCAGAAAAGGAAGAGAGCAGAATGGAAATTCAACGAAAGGCAAGAGCTTGGAACAATGCAAGGGATACTGACAGATGAAAATGCTTGTGGTTACAGAGAAACCGTGAGAAGAAATCAAAGGCAAAAACAAAGCCTTTCAAGGAGAAGAAAGAGGTCTTCCTTGAAAGACTGTTGGGACCAGACCCTGGTATGGGTGGCATAGGGCCTTTTCCCAGTAGCGTGGTGCTCTGATTACCCTCCCTGACTCCAGTTCTCAAAGATGGCATGTCAGGGTGTCCTCCTCCATGAGCTCCCAAGGACCCCCTGGGGAAGACTGTTCACCCACTCTTTGATTTCACTGCAGGTACGGTGGTTATTGGATCTTCACGATAGTTGAATCAGCCTTTTAAATGGCAAGTAGCATTTGAAAAGCAAGTGGGAGTCATTTTAGATCTGGATGAGCTTAACTGTGACCTGAATTTAATATATAATCTTAATTACTTTCCAGACTTGAAATTAGGTGACCAGTTTGCTAACCGTTGTCCCTGTGTTCCCAATCCCTGTAACTCACCAGAGTCACATAAGCATTCATCTCCAAACCTTAATAAATATTGTAATTGTTATTAAAAGGAAAACTACTGGACCTTGGCAATAAGGACCACAATCTGCATTTGCATTTTTATTTTATTTCCATATAATCAATGATGCTCTAAGTTATGTTCAGTGGCCTCCCAATTCCAAGTTTGGGGTAACAATTAGGTTATGGGTGCAGACACTTTGGTTTAGGGTTCAGTAGGAGTTTCATAAGATTTATTTCAATGTTCTTCTTTCCCCCTCTGGGCAATAAGACCTGCTGCTCTGGATTTCCAGACAACAAAGATTGATCTCAAACTCATTTCCATAAATATGCTGGGCACATAGGAAGCACTAAAATGCACGCCATTCCTGGTTGAAATGTGGCAGCTAAGTCCAAGGAACAGTCGACGCTTATTGTGAAATTTCCCATGAATACTTAAGCTGCAACAGGGCAGCTTCTTCAAAAAAGACTTTGGTCAACAGATTTGTACTGAAATAAACTTCATGAGTTGACATGAGCTTAATTAAAAAGTGATAAATCTCCCTTGCCTCATCTATCAGCTATTTAAAAAAGAGAGAAACTTCAGGGCCTTGCTATATAAGTCACACTCGTTGACACCTACAAACACAATTTTCATGATCTGTTTTACATCTGAGGAATGTGGAGCCCATGTATTTTTCCTCAAAAAAATGTTAACTGGTTTTTCACATATTATTTTTCATCATTTACATTGTTCTTCAATGCTGGGGAAGAGCTTGCTGTTGAATTAATGTTGGGTTTACGTGATTTTAGTTCAATGTTTGTTCTTTTCCCTATAGTAAATAAATCCCTATGACTTGAAATGCCTAAGTTCCAAAGTCAGTTCCCTGCCTCACTGCAAAGATTAAAATGCTAAGGGCCTTGATGACTATGGATGGACACCTCCAGCCCTCTGAAATACATCTTAGGTAGGGAGAATCTCCCTAAGGATCCTGAGATCCTGCTTAGTTATGGAAATGCTAACACAGGAAGTTCAGCCCCCAAAGCTGAGAGGACTCCAGAATGAAGACTGCATTGTGTGAGTGCCTTTATACAGTAGCTAACTTTTCCTTCCTCAGATATAGTTTTCATGAGGGTGGAAGGGATGGCATGGTGGAAAGAATGATCTTTATGTCCTAGACACTGAAACCGACCTTGGCCCTGACCTCATGCTCTTAGGGTTGGCATAAAATGTTGAGAAGTAGGTAGAGGTGAGATCTTACTATTCCTCTCCCCGCCTACGTCACCTTCCTGTGGTTTTCACCCTTTGAATGGGCAGGTCCCAGTCAGGATCTCTTCTTGTGATTTCACATTCTAAGTCTCCTCTGTGGGAAACAGAAAATGCTCAGGCCTTCCCCGTGTGACTCTCAGGTCATCGTATACAGCACTGTTTACCATGTGTTTCTCTTGGAATTTCTAAAAAAATTTTAAAAGAAGGAAGAAAAAAGTCTTTATCACATTCAAGTGCTTGCTCTTACAAATGAGAGCCATGGATTTCAAGACTGAATTTTGGACCTCAAAGCCAAGAAACTGAATCTTAGTTCTACTGGATCTTTGTGTGATCCTATTTCTATAAAAATATAACTATCTCCTGTAGCTTTAGTGAAGGAAAGGATCAGAATAACTTGAATTACATTTTTTAAAAGACATATTACATATTTGTCAAAAAAGGTATATCACATATATTTCAAAATATTATCATATCACAAGTAAATTTACATTTAAGAAAGTGAGATGTTGATGAATATAATTTAAACTCGGACAACCATGAATTGCCAAGTAAAACACAAATAGATCTGTATAAATCAAGAATCTCCTCAGCCATTGCCTTTTCCCTTTGCTTTAACTGAAATCTATTTGTTTTATAAATTTAGAAAAGTTCAATTATTCTTATCTCACTTTGATATTCCATGGATGAAAGAAAAATAAAGATCCTCAAATGCCAGCTCCCAATTTCTCTGAGTGCTTCTCTTTCTGGTGTATTATCTATAGTTATATTTATATGGATATAAAATCAAAATACAGAGTTGAGCAAAATAGCTTTTTCTTATTTATCAATTTATGTATATGAAAAATCTAATATAGAAAGCAATATACGTTTAGTTGCTTTTAATTTTAAGCATATGCATTACATTTATTGAGAATTAATTTATCAATAAATGAAATTCTGTGATGTACAATTGGTTTCCCTGTGGAGGCATTACAGCATGTAAAGGCATTTCATCATGTTTTAGAATATAACTCCCCCCTGTCTTTTCTCTCCTATCAGATCACCATCAAAATAAGTACCATGATGCTATATTCTATAAAGCACTTTTTAATTCCTCTTGTGTATCAACTGTTTTTTAAAATACTAATAAAGAAGATAAAACCTTTATGTAAGATAGTAAGTGATGCAGTTTCTTAAGATAACATACTTTATGGTTTCTCTATGTGTATAAGAAAGAAAAATATATTGGTCCATTTTATCTTCCTGTGTTAACGGGTGGGGCTGAGTGAAAGGAAGTTTCAATCTTTCTAGGCATACAGATGGAAAGTGAAAAAGGGCTTTTTACCGGCAAAGACTAAGTTTCTAGGATTCCAGAAAGGTATTTGGACACCATGATGTTTTGACACACAGAGCAAGCAGTTAAGCTGTTATGCATATATGTGACCTGGGAGAGAACACTGAAAAGGAAATTTAGTAGAACTGGTTAAGCAATTTTCATCCCCTTCCTCCTCTTTGAAATAATAAAAAATCTTCTTTAAATCTAATTTTGAGAGAGGGAATTCTGGCAACAGCAGTGTAAAAAGGCTGGGAAATCATCTCCCATGTAAACAAATATGAACAAGCGTAAAACAGCTATTTCAGGGCTCTGGAGATTAACCAAATTTAAGCAACAAATTGAAAAGTATTTAATCAGGAACAACTACTAAAACTAGGTTTCAAAAAAAGAAAGAACTCTAGAAATACCTGGCCTTCTTGTCTGTGACACCGTCCATCCTTTCACTCCCACCCAGTTCATAACATGCTGGTTTTCCCAGGCCAAGGCTAGTCACCATCAGTGTGGGGGGAGGAGCGGGGAGGCAGCTGATTTAGAATGGAGACTGAAAATCCCAGGGGGTATTGTCAATAAATGTGACAAACTATATAGGAAACGAGTGAAGCCCACAGCTTTTCTAGCCCAGGGTTGCTGGTCCAGTTCGGACAGAGAGTAGACCAGAATAGATTTAATCAGAAAATCCTGGAAGTGAAAGAGTGCCATAGAGGGACAGAGTTAAGCCCCTAACATGTGCTTGGCTGACTATCAACTATGCCCATGTGCAAGGGAGACCTTGGAGAGCTAAGAAGTGTAAAGTGAAGGCATATTGGAAAAGTTGCTGAGCTCTGAGCTTCCCAGCCTACACAGAGCAACTGGCATTGGCAGAAGTCACACACAGACACAAGATGTTGGAACAGAACCCGTGACAAAATCATGAGCTGATCACTAAGCTGTGGAGACACAGGGGTGATCCCACAGGGGGCAATCTACAAAATAATGACTAAAACAAATAAAAACTCAATAGAAGGATCAGCGGCCACACACTACAGGGGAGAGAGATCCCACAGTTTAAGATCATGCAAATAACTAAAAAAGAAAAAAATCTCAGGGAGAAAAAAATTCAGAGTAGCTACAATCTATTTTCTAGAATTTATATTATTCAAGAAAATATGCAAGACATGCTGAGAAACAAGAAAGTGGTACGCATACTCTGATGAAAGAAGCAATCAACAGGAATTAACTTTAAGTCAGCCTTGATGTTAGTTTAGCAGTCAGACTTCAGAGCAGCAATTGTAAGCATATTCAATGAATTAAACTACCCTTAAATAATTGAAAGAAAATATTATTTTGAAGCCCTTAAACAGAAATTCTCAACAAAGAATGGACAGTAAATAATGGAAGTTATATAGTCAGTCAAACACAATAATTGAAATGGAAAATATACTAAATGGGCTCAAGAGCAGAGTTGAGATGGCAGAAGAATCCATGAACTTGAACATAGATCAGCAGAAACTATGCATGCCAAAGAACAGAGAGAAGAAAGATTTAAGAAAATGAACAGGCTAGGTGTGGTGGCTCACACCTGTAATCCCAGCACTTTGGAAGGCAGAGGTGGGTGGATCACCTGAGGTTGAAATTTCGAGACCAGCCTGACCAACATGGAGAAACCTTGTCTCTATTAAAAATACAAAATTAGCTGGGCATGGTGGCACATGCCTGTCATCCCAGCTACTCCAAAGGCTGACTCAGGAGAATCGCTTGAACTCAGGAGGTGGAGGTTGTGGTGAGCTGAGATTGTGCCATTGCACTTCAGCCTGGGCAACAATTGTGAAACTCTGTCTCAAGAAAGAAAAAAGAAAAAATGAACATAGCCTCATAGACTTGTGGATAAACATAAAGCATAGCAACATATGTGTAATGAGAGTTCCAGATGGAAAAGAAGAAGAGAAAGGAGCATATTTCAAAAAATAATGGTGAAGACTTCCCAAATTTATAAAAATAAGACTTTACAGACCCAAGAAGCTTCACAAATCTCAACGAGGATAAACACAAAGAGATTCACACCTAATCACAGTATAACCAAACTGCCGAAGGCCAAAGATAAAGATAAAATAATCTTGAAAACAACAAGAAAAAAAGACTCATTATATAGAGAAGAACAATGCAATAAACAGCTAATATATTATCATAAACAGTGAAGGCCAGAAACTTGTGGAATTACATATTCAACACACTGAAAGAAATAAAAAACTTCTCAAACAAAATTCTATACCCACCCCCACCAAAAAGAGGCAGAATAGAGATATATCCAGATAAATGAAAATAGAAATAATTTATTTGTAGTGGATTTTCTTTTTAAAAAACACTAAAAAGTTCCCTTGGGCTGAAAGAGAATGACACAAAATAGTAATTAATATTCTTAGGAGGATATAAAGACCACCAGAAATGGTAAAGATGAAACCGATGTATTTTGCTCTTTTAAGATTTTTTAAAAATTATAAGATTGAATAAAGCAATGCCATAACATTGCATAATTGGGTTTATACCTACATAGATGCAATGTATATAAAAATAATAGCACAAATAAGGGGAAGAATTTGAGCTATATGTGAGCTATGTTTGAGCTAAGTTGCTATGTTTTATTACACTTGTCTGTATAACTAAGTAGACTGTAATAAGCTGTATAATAAAATTTCTAGACTAACAAGTAAACAACAAATACATAAATCAATAATTTAAAAATCAACAGAAGAATTGAGCTGGAAATATAAAACTAGTTCTTTCATACACACAAAAAAGCCTGGAAAGGATATATAAAAGAACAAAAAGACAAATGGCATTGTAAGCAGCAAAATGACTGATGTGTACTTAACCACATCAAAGATTACATTAAATGTGAGTGGACTAAGCACCTCATTAAAAAGGTAGAGATTGACAAACAGTAAATGACTACAAAAACACTTTTCTACTCTATGCTGTTTAAACTCAATCTTGACTTAAAAAACTGAATATGAAAACAGAAAATGGTATGTATGCCTAAAAGCTAAGGACACAAAGACATTCTGCTGGAAGGGTAGAAGGCTACTGTAAATCTTTAAAGCATTTCTAAGCTTACATCCCCATATGCCAAAATGAAAGATACGGCCTTTCCCTTTCACATAAAGATGCATGTGAGCATATCATCTGTCTTTATGATTGCCATTTTTCATATTTATTCCCACTGTTTTTCTTGATATGAAAGTCAGATTTCAAGTTCTCAAAATTGTTGAACAAGATCAATTTATTTGAGAATGAGTTAGAAGCAAACTTTCATCTGTAGTCTTTGATGTGCTTTTTAATATACTTGAACATGTTCCCTTTTATCCAGAAATAAAAGGAATATATTTTGCTATTTCATGATGTTAATAAATATCAGCTTAAAATAGCAGAATAAACGTGACTATAAGTAAAAGCAGACCAATCATTCCAGGTTTAGTTGTTACTCATGAAGAATTCTTATACATAAAAGTGAATTTAATGAGCACTTACTACAACTATCTCATTTAATTTCTTCTTTACGGTCTGCCAAATTATGATGTAGGCTAAACAAATTAGGCAGCTGTTTTAATTTTTTACATTTCCAAATTTTTGTCTTTTTAATGTTGAACATATTCAACTTCCTAATCTTTTCATAATTTTCTTCAGTTATGACTTAAAAATATGACATACAAAGTTTATAATTTGTGGCTTCTTTTCTACACCAGGACAGGAAGGCAGAAAATAATGTGACTAACTTGACAACTTTCATATACGTAATTACTCACAAGGTTGAACCAGAATTAAAAGCTCCTCATCGACCCCCTTCTAAGTATAACCTCCTAAATGTGACAAAATCTGTAATACACAGTCTTCACTGATCATTGAAGGGGTTGGGTAGAACTGAATCATGTGCAAAAGCCAGAAGAATATACATATGAAAATTAATTGCTTCAGCTATCAATTTTTCATTATAGCTTAGAATAATTCATAAGACAGTGAAATTTATTTACTTGCTCTCAACAATCATTTTTTAGTGGGATGAGATAAGATATAATAGGATGGGATGGGATGGAATAAAATAGGATGGGATTGGATGGATGAAATGGGATACATTAAGGTGGGATGGGATAGGCTAGGCTAGGCAAGAATAGGATAGGATAGGATAGAACAGGACAGAAGACTAGCTCCGAGTACGTCCTACATGGTAAGATTATTTCTTCATGAAATTCTTATGTATGTGTTTGGTGACATTGCACAATACTTTATTGTGAGTTGCAGTAAAAATATTTGAGAAACACTGGCTTAAGGCATCTTTGCCTCTGGCTTTTTCATATGTTCCAAATCATCATTAAACACTTTAGATCCCTTTAAGAAATCTATCTCATGACGTTAAAAATAAGAAAAAAAAAGTCCAGTCACTTCTATTTAATTATACCTGTGTATACTAAATTTTTATACAATGACTCAGTAGAGCCGTTTTGTGATAACATAGTCACATTGATAGGACACAAAACCAAGTGCAGTATAGCATAAAAAATCTAGTTAAAAATTAGTACATTCTTCGTATTTCTTTTTATTCATATATTGGATAACCAAATAGTTTGATGGATTTACTTTATTTTAATTATACCAATCACATTTGTCACACTCACGACTCAAAAAAATAAAAAAATAAAAAAGTGCTTGAATGCAGGTGGTTGGGAGCAACAGAGCATTTTCATCAGGGTCTGTGTAACCAATACCTTCTACGTGTCTGCTGATGGCCAGCATTTCAGAAGTCACAGACACGCAGACGGCAGCCTGGCTCCTTGTACATGCGTGCTTTGCTCTCCTCTGTGCTTAAGCATGCCTGGTGCCTCTGTGTGTGGACATGCATGTCTGCGAGACATTGTTTAGAGAGAGAAAGAATGACAGCCATGCCAAGAGAGGGGTATCAACCACGGTGGATAAATCAATCTATCAAAAAAAAAAAAAAAAAACAATTCTGCCATGAAACTTAATCACTAAAGGTCATGTCGGGGAGTAAGGAACAGATTAAATTAGCATAGTATTAGATATGGAAAATGATTTCTGTCAAAATCATCTTTACCACAATTATAATATGTTAATTACATATTTCATTAAGGAAGTTGATTATGGTTCACGGATGAAATCATGCCTGCATCGACACCTGGAAGGAAGCAGCCGAGCCTGAAGTCTTCCTCCTGCTCCTTCCTCTCTCGCTCACTCCCTCCCGTTTGCTCTACCTTCTTCTTCCTCCCTCCAGCTGTCTTCATATTTCTCCCTCTTTTTCCCTTTTCCAGTTTCCTTCTCATCTGCCTACTGTTTTATGCCTCCATCATCAGTAATTAAATGCTTCCATTCTTCAAATTATCTCATGATAGGGACTCCTGGACATGCCCTTAAAGAAACATCAGTTCTTGGGACGGCCTCATGAGTACACCGTGATAGGAAGGGAACGAACAGCCACAAGCCACAGCCAGCTGTCGGGCTCGTCAGCTCTGCTCCTTTTCAATGCTCACCCTTGAATATTGTGGAAGCCCTTTTATCCTGCTCTCCTTTCCTCCCCTCCTGCCACCTCTTCCACCTCTACACTCTCAGCCCTGGGATTTTGCCGCCCAGGCATTGACTGTGTCCTTGCAGGAATCCCAGCAGTAACTGTCCTGTGGAGCTGTGCCGTCTCTTACACAGTGGCCTGTGACAGGCCTGCAGGGTTTATGTGGGCCATTTATAAGAGGCATGGACAATTATCTGGATGCCACGCCGAGGCTAATGTTAACAGCAGGTCGTAATCCTGTCCTAGGAAGTGGCCCTGATGAAGCCGGCGATGAGGACAGAGTCAAAGGTAGTCAAGTGCTGCATAAGATCTTCAAGCCAATTATATCAGTCAATCATCTGTGGGCATATTCCTCCCACAGATTTTATGATGGTCCAACATGAATTCATGGGGAAATGTGCAAGTGTTTGGAATTTCAGAGTTTTATGATGCGTCTCGTGTGGCACTTGTCCATCTAACTTACAGCTAACTTACAGTAAGTAGCAGAGATGGAGGGATCCCTCCTCAAGAATGTCTTTCTGCACTAACACACATCAAGGGCACTTAAGAGAACGTCAAGGAGAAAGCACAAAGGGCTCATGTCACCCTTCCTAGGCCCATTTCAACACAGAGGCGTGGTGAGCCCTGCAGCAGTAAATGATGCAGAAAACAAGCTAGGGGGACCACAGGTTGGGGAGGACACATTCCCAGAAGTAAAAGGTCCTGGTGACACCCCTGGGAATGGAGCGGCTGCAGCTTCTTCAAATATAATTACCTCGTTCTCATAGTTCCCTGTGAGTGAGAACGCATCAATGCTCACGTGCCCTTGTGCCGGCAGATTTTGCCACACAGAATAATCATTGTCGGAATTAAGCATAATTGTCAAGAAAGACTTGGTCATCACAAGAAAGACCGTCTCATACAACTGTCCCATTGCTTTCTAACAGTAATTACTTTAGTAATTAATCTCTGTCATTTAACTGTATTACATTTTGAAAAGAGAAAATGGAAGAAAGACCGGTTTCAAACCAATTTACATCACAGTTTAAAATCCCAGAATAGGGTGAATCGAATGTCAAATTTAGCCCTTTCACATTTTCTAAAATAGTCTCATTCTAACACCCAGTCCAATGGAATCAAAAGCAAGATGCTGAAGTCACCTCTTCCTGAAAGCCCAGGCTTCAAAGTCAGTATTGCTTCAAATGCTTCATGGAAATCCTCCTGCCTTGTCCCAAGGTGCTCAGAAATACAATTAATAAACCCACTGAGGAGAGCAAGAGGAAATCTCTTCTGTCGAAAGACCATTTATGCTGCTGGTAATGTCAATTGCCCATAATGCAGCACAAGCATTTGTTAATGACATCATCATACAGTAAGTGAATAAACCTGCTCCAGCAATCTCCTTTAATTCCTTTTCACCTCATTTCTTTGTTTCAAATTAACTTGTTTGACCTTGTTTATTGTACACCTCATTATGCTTAATTTGCAAAGAAGTGCTTTTAATATACTAAAATTTTCTTCAATTTCTTATTAGTTTTTTAATATTAGTAAGAGCCCATATATTATCTTTCTTTTTAATAGGAACTCTTATTAGAAAATGTTTCTTATAATAGACTACCTAAAAACTTACAAGACATTGTTTTAAAAATCAGATTTGCTTCACTCAGTCAAGGTGTGTCACAGCTTGTTTAAACAAAAATTCTCTAGGCTTAGAAATCCATAATAAACTTTAAACAAAATCTCCCTCACTGAGAACTATATGGGAAATGTAAATGTCTATTCCTCTCAACCTGGAGAGGCTTAATATCAGATACATAATAGGTTTGGGTAAGTGTCCAGGCCTTTTCTATTAGTTGGTTGGGTAGTACTTTTATTTTCCTGCAGTAAATAAATGGTTATGCATTTATTTGTCTAATATGCAATTTGTCCAATAAGGTAGATAGCTAAGGGGCATTATTTTCTTTTCCACAAAGGGACAATTCAGATGTACAACTCCAGTATTCAACAAGCAACTAACTTGTCTCTTCAACTAATATGAAATGTTGTCATTTCCATTGCTATATAAAGACACAGGGAGAAAAAGAAACTAACATGTGTGAAGTAGGAAGAGGCTCACAAGCCTATATGTAGGATAAGAGATTCAGAGCAACGTGCACGAGGAGGAAGAGAAACAGGAGGTGGGAAGGGAGCGGGATAGGAGAGGAAAGGCAACAGTGGGTTGACGGTGAGCCAGCGTTCTCCTCCCCTCAGCCGCTTCTGTGGTCTAAGGGAGGATGTCTCTGCCCGGCAGATTATTCCAGGATCAGTTTGAGCCATCTCTTTGTCACACACAGATATACAAATAGAGTGAATAAGTGATGCATGTGGTTTATTCTGCTTGTTGGCTGAATTTTTTATCTTGTAAAAAGACAACTACTTGGATGCTTCAAATATTTATTTCCACTGCACCTCATCTTGCTTTTGGTTTTGCTTTTTGGGCACGATGAAAAGGATACAAGATTTATTAAAACAATTGAGATACTTCTGCCTTTGACTCACGGCATGACATGATCTTAAAGCTCTGAAATGGTTTTTTGGGTTCATTTGAAAGTCTTTATTGTTTCCTGGCAAAAAACAGAGCAGGTATTTATATAGGCCCAATACCTCCTGATTAGAGAAGGCTTATGGTCCACATAAATAAATATATGGAAAATTTTTTTTTAAAGAAAGGCTTGCGGCCATTGACTTGCTAAGTGAATGTATATTAGGGCACAGTAAATAAAAAGGCCATGAGGTTTTAGTTAACAAGAACTGACTGAGACTTGAAAGCCAGGTTCTTCCCCTCCCGCTCCTCCTCCAGAGGCAGCTTGTTATCCTTGCAGGCCGGACAATACACCAGCAGGTCCGTCTCTCCCCCTCTTCTCCCCAAATCAAAGATCAAAGGCTGCATTTGTAAAGCAAATAGTTGGAGAGTTACAGCCCGGTTTGATGAAAACCCACTCCAGGCCTCTTGGGAGATATTACCTTCCTCATTATTCCACTGATTGGCCTTATTTCATCCAAGGATTACTGCACATTCTCCTGACGGCTGATGAGCAGCTTCATGAATATACAAAATAATCCGGCGGCACTGGGCCAGCACTGATTATTATTGTGAAACTCTGAGGAGCTGCTTCAAATGAGCTGCTGGAGACGGTGGAACTCTTCCTCCCCGTTTTCCATCTGATTTTACCACAAGGATCCTTATTAGGCTATTTTTCACATGTCTGTAAGAGAAAGAGAAAGAGAGAGATATTGCATCTAGTTAAAAATGATCAGGGAATTCTGGGTACCAGATGTTTTTTGCTTAATATTGCAAAATGCCTTTTATTAGATTACACTGAGCACTTACTAACTACAGTTAAACTGCTTTGTAGAAAAACCCAGTGGGAATGGTGCCCTAAATAGCTTTCCTGGTTTTTTTTCCCCTTTCTTTCTTTTTTTGTGCACAGCCTCCAATTTGTATGTGCTTATTCATGGTGTGTTTGTGTGTGTGTGTGTGTGTGTGTGTGTGTGTGTGTGTGTGTTAAAAAATCGGTATGTCAGTGGGGAGAGAGGGTCTGTGGATATGAAATTATCAAGGACTATTACACACGAGCCTGGAATAATTTAGTATCACACTGAAATCCAGTCTCTTTGGCCAAAGAACTTGGCCAAGGTGTTAATGAAACAGTAATGATAGAGAGCAAAGGTGTTTATTTTCGGATTCAGTCAGGCAGAAACAGCCTTGACACAAAGCACTTCTGATGGCTGCAATCTTCTCTGATGGCTTCGGGCTTGGATTTAGGTGACTTGTGGGTGCAGAAGCTTTCTGTCCCCTGTGCTCACTATGAAAAGCCCAGGGATATTGCAGAGACCCCCACCCTCCCCAGAAAGCAGCCCCTCTAGGGCCCTAGTTTTAAACAGAACTGGAAAACCCTTATACGTCACTCCTAAAAATATACGTGATCCCGTGATGCCAAACAGAACCAGGAACACTTAAACCCCGTTCCTAAAATCATATGCAACCCATAATGCTAAACCAGAGGGTGGACCTCCCATTGGCTTCCGTTACTCTTTAAACCAATCAGAACCCTTGATTTACAACACTGTGAATTTAGTATCTGAAAAATGGGGTCCTGTGATTGTCATTTATAGCTGGACACACTTGTTTTTAACTGACTGTGAACTGCTGCACCTCTGTAGGCAATAAATGTCTTATCCTGTATCATGTAATATGTCACATGAAATGAATGACCAAAATGTGACTCTTGATCTCGTCCTACTGAGGTACTGTGGTAAGGAAAAAAACTTCTCCTTCCGGGTCCACGAGGGGCGTGGTTTCAAAGGCAGGAGCTTCCCAGCGCCATGTCTCCATCCACGCCCCCATCCGTAGCATAAAGTTCTGGGTCTAACTTTCCCAGGCGAGGGCTCGGTGGTAAACCCAGGGGAGCTCCTTTGTTCAAAACGCCCGCAGGACGCGCGGGGAGGAGGGGGCGCTGTTGCAGACCAAGCAGCCAATCCGGTATCAGAGTCAAAGATCAATCACTCCAGAGGAAGTTTGAAAGAACTCCTTTCATTGGACAAGAGCATGAATGGGGAGGGAATACCTCCTGTGTTAAAACCCTGATGCTCCTTATTTATATGGATTCCTTCCTTGGATCCCTTCCCATGGCAGTGTGGGGTGGGAGCTCTCTCTGTCTCTCTCTCTCTGTCTCTCTCTCTCTGTCTCTCTCTCTCTCCCTCCCTCTCTCTCTCCTCTCTCTCTCTCTCCCTAATAAATCACTCTTTGCTAAACTTGGGGTCCACAATATTTATTCGAATGGTAAGCTCACTGTGCCTCTGGGGCCCTTATCCCCATTCTTGGGGTTAGAGAGGCCAAGGACCTCGGAATCCCAACGGGGAGGAAGTTGAGTCCACAGCCCCGCCCCGGTTACACTATCATATTGGCCAGAAAACTGTTCAGCCAGACATATTTTCTGAGCAGAGGAGGGGAAATCTGCTCCACTTCTTTGACAGGAACAAGCAACTTGCCCTGTTTCAAGTAAGAGGGAGCTGCTTCTTGGTACAGGCTCCAGCTGTTAATGAGAGGCGAGTAAAATCCAGCTCTAGGTGAAGATGCAGTTCGCGCAAACTTATTTCAGAAGCCTTATTTATTCTGCTTCCATGGCTGTGTCTCTCTGAATCCATTCAACTCTGAAGATAACAGCTATTCAGGTGATGTATGTGAAAGCATTGTTAAACACGAGGCAACACACACATAGGGTATTATCATCCTGATGATATCTGCTTTGTCGTTATTATTATTGGCAAACAACTACCCATTATACGCACACATTGAGAGCAAATCCTACGTGAGCTTTCGGGGATTTTCTTTGTCTGGCCTTATGTCTATAAGGGGTCCACTAAAATTCTGGAGTCCTAGATAGACACTGTCTGGTCCAGTCAGAAAACACCTTTGTTCTGTTCTTTGAAACAGAAACGTCTTTAGAGCTGTTTGGGGAGGAACCTGTCCGGCTCTGCAGGTCCTGCAGCATGTTGACCCGTAAAGCTGAGCTGCTTCCTCCCCCGGCCTGCTCCACAGAACCACCCAGCACAGTAATTTAATGAATCTACATTTCATGACTGAAGCGATAAGGATGAAGCATTTTAAAATAACCGAAAGGTAGATACACCAAAAAAGCCTGATGAAACATTAAATGAATGTAGTGTAACACATTATCTTTGCTTCTGCACATCCAAAAAGCGCAACGAACTAAAACATTGCATTAGGCCAAGAATAAAGCTAAAAATTAAATTGGCTCAGAAAGATCTAGGGTGGTGGTTTATGCACTAAGAATGCAGTAAATTCGGTCATTTAATCTCACTCTCCCTACCTCTGATGTGCACACGTAAAAAGAACACGGTGCTCATGGGGAAAAGGTGAGAGAAAAGGAACAGCTACCATTCTGCCCTTGTCTGTTTACCTGATGCCAAAAAGCAAGGGGTGAGTCATATTAATGCTGATTTTTTTTCACTGTAAAATTGCCTTCATTTTCCAACATTTAATGCAGCGAATGTCAATGAAAATAAAATATAAGCAACTTTGTAAAAGATAGAAAACAGACCCAATAAAGAAGACCTATTCAAAAATATAATACTGCCCCTTCAAATCAATAAATAAAGACAAGCATTTCATACACTAATGCATTTATCTATGACCATTATAAATTAGTTGCTTGCCAGAAAATACACTTCTTAGCACAAGTGCCATTATTTAAAGATGTCTATTTAATGCACACTTAGTATATTTCCTCATCCAAAGCTCCTCTGCATAATTAGACAACATCCATTCTTAAAAACTAAAGTAGATGCCAAAAATGCAATGCATAAAGCATGACGCTTTACAAATTTACATCTTCAAAAGTTATGTGTGGTTTCAGAGAAAAGAAATTGCAGAAAGATTGCTATATTATGAGGGCCCTGATTTCACTGCGTTCACTCCCAGAGTGAGCTGGCAAGATGCAGTCATTCTCCTTCAACTCTAGTGAACGCCTGTTTCCTAGGGCGATTCTATGAACAGGATGGCTACAGAGTGGGCCCCTGATACCTTGCTGAATTGTGTCTGATCATCCTGCCTTGGGTCACTGGGCCATTTGCGTTTGAGGACAGCACTAGCGTGTACCACCCAGGCCTTCCCTGCCTTGCTGTATTTGAACTGATCATCCTGGTCAAACTCTTCTTATTTGCAGGGCCTGTGATATGTCGTAAAGGTAAGATATAAAGTTGGAGGACTGATTCTTAGGGTCTACATTTCCAGGGCTTCCTTCCTTAAATTTCCCAATTTTCCTTTACTCACATCCCCCACTGATCTCCAGGTCGCTGTCCCACCTCCAAAGCCCACCACTGGCCTGTGCCCATGGGAACAGCTACTGTCAGTTTCTTCACCAACAAGTTGACATGAGTAATGTTTGACTCACCATAAGATCATGACTCCAGACTGAGTAGTTATAAAGAGTCATCCGGGGGCTATTTTCACACATGATTACAGAGGCAGCTTGGACAGCAGGCATGGTGCTTAGATAGAAGTCATCATGGTCCTACAAACATCAGAACTGATGATGCTTAACATAATCTTTGAAGAAACACTCCTCTTGCTTCTCATGTGGTTCAACTCAGTATCATGCCCCTTTTTCTCTCAAGGAGATCTTTTCTGTATCTCCAGATAGTGAATGAGAGAATCCCTGAGAAACCATAGGAAATTCATGAGTTTCATAAATGCACATTTTAGGCTGAGCAACGCCATGACTTAAAGGTTAAGAGATTTGACCAAAGAGATCATTTATATTTTCACTTTTGTTTTTCAGATATTCCTACAATATGGTAAATGAATATTTATCCAACAACTTCCTGAATCTTTCTTATCACAGGTGGTATCATAAGATTGTGGAGCTAAAAGGGAAAGGGAAGAATCCTGAAGTAGAATCTCTTGGGTCTGGGATGGGTTAACATCTGGGTGGTGGCAACATCTCAAGGGAAGTCTGAAAAGGAGAACAGCCTCTACTCATGGTGTGAGCAGGGTCTTGGCACATAGAGTAAGTCACCGGCCCAATTTTCAGCCATATTTCCTGTCATCTTTCTGGCTGAAACAGAATCAAATCTTGTTCACTTTCCAGGAGCCCTGTCTTTCAAGATTGAGAGGGGAATGTGGTTTTTGGCTCAAGAAAAATCAATCACTGTGGCCTCATTCTAGTCATCATGATTGACTTCAACCTAGGCAGTGAGATCATCCTGGCTATTACAGGTTGGGTAGGGCTTTACTTTGCCCCAAAAAGGGGGCATAAGCAGAGAGCCTCTATTCTTATGCCCCTGATGCTTCCATCTGCACATGTTGCCTTGATCTGCAAGAACTATCCTGGGACCAAGTCCACAAGCTGAGGATGTCTGAGAAGAAGGATCTGGAAGAACCTGGATCCTCAGTGATGTTGTGAAACCACCCTACAAATAACTTCATTATTGCTTGGGATACTTTAGTTGAATCTACCATAATTTGCAGCCAAAAGCAACCTAAATGGTGCCAGTTTAGAGATGGAACAAAAAAAAATGGGGCTAATAAAGATGGGGAGAAGAAGGAGTTCAAGTTAGAGAGCACAAGCTGATAGGGGCTCTTGAAGCACACAAAGTAACAGAAGGAACAGAAAAGTGAGGACAGAGTGCGGACAGATTGTGAAATCTCCACATGGTGCCCTGAAGAGACCTCTCTAGTCTGCTGGATTGGAACTCCCTCGAGGTTGCCACAGAGGGCCTGCAAAAGGAAGCAGGATTCTTGGTCTCATCTTGGAGACGGTGACACATGTAGACACATGCAACTGTGACATGCCAGAAACAAACTGCACTTCCAATTTGTAATAGTATTAGTGCAAGTAATTTCCACATAATGAAAAAAGGCTCATCAGGGTAAAATGGTAGATTGGAAAGAGAAAAATAGCTCCTTATTTGTAATTGGTTTGGGCAAACATTGTGAAAGAGGTAGATTTCCCAAAGCTCCCTGGAAAGGAGGCATACTTTCTCCCATTTATTATGTATTTCTCTGTTGTAGATAATAAACTCCTACAAGGTATGCAGGTGTCTTTGATTTGTTGCATGCAGCGTCCAATATAAAGATGTGTAATGTAACAGAGGACATTCTCCCTAAGTATTGTACTTGTTTTTCCATTTACCAATGATGACTTGACCAAAACCCATTGATTTCTGGCTTTTTTTCATTTACTTACTCTGTTTTGACAACAGCTTGTTACCCTTACACAGGGTAAGCAATGAATGATAACTAAAGAATGAGTATCAGACACCTCTTCTGCAGTGTCATGCACCACTGTAGGGTCTATTTCTTGACACTGAATCTTAAAACTGACAGTATTTACTGAGAAGATTACTGGGGTTCCCCAAGAGACATAGACAACAAGAATCCCTCAGGGGCAGAGATGGAGGATTTGCGTCTAGCTTTTCTACGAGGTGCAGGTATAAGGTAAGAAGGTGTTTCCAGGTGAAGCTTCAGCTGGAGGAAGGTGGGAAGTGCAGTCGAAAATGAGCTATACTCACACACAAGCACGTAGAAACATAATGTGAACCTATGATGAGCCTTCTCTCCCATGATTTTATGTGGAGAAGCCTGATTATGGAGTGGCTGAGATTTCTAGCCATTGTATTTATTCTAGAATATAGCCAATGAAATACATTAGCAGATATTCTTCCTCTCTCTTCTCTTTACAAAAATGTGCTAAATCCTAGAGAAATGATGGAAAGTTTTGTCTTGGAAAGAATAAAATGTCATGTTTGCTTTAGAAATTGAGGACAGTACTGTAGTTATTATTGTATGTTTCAATATTTTGAGCCAATCTTAATATTCTATGACTTCCATGTCTTATGTGGTTTTCCATTAACAAAACCCTATGTGACCTCATAAGACAGAGTAATGGAGGAAAATGGTTGTTCAGGAATGAGAAAACGTGCCTTTTCCTCCCACCTCTGGTCTTTACCATCTGTGTGACCTTAAATAGGTCATTTAACTTCTTAGTGTTGTATGAATTCACAACCTCAAATCAGCTTCATAAGAAAAGTTGCTCATCTTTTTGTTTTCTTTTCTTAAAATCAAGCTGAGTTTTTAAAAAAGGACTACCCTGGCAAGAAATCTCCTATTGGGCTTCTTTCCCCACCACTAAAGAATTGTGCAAGTGTCACCACTAGCGTCAGGTCCCCTGGTTTACTCATTAGAGATGCAATGAGCAGTTGATGCATTCCTTCAGAACGCTTTTCTTTGTTGCTTCTGGGCATAGCAGGGACACAGGACACTTCAAGAAGTTTGAGAAACCCAGTGTCCAGCACCTAACCACCACCCTGAGTTCTTACCGCGTTCCAGGAGTAATGCCAGGAACCCAGGAGAAAACGAGCCATGAATCTCTGTGGCCACACCAGTCTTCACCTCCTTTCTGCCTGGGAAATACTGTTTTCCTCTGGCTTCATTCAAAGGCTTTATCTCTCTTCCCTTCCCTGTGCACATCCTCAGAAAAGGCAGGACAAGAGGCCTCTACACGATTTGGTCTTCCATTCCCCCTGCCACTTCTCTGCTAGAAAGAAAATTCAACCATGGCAAGGGTTTTGATCTTTGCCTGGAATAGTACCTAACACATAATGATATTCAATGAATAGGAGTATATGAACGAATGAATGAATGAAGAGGAATGGTGACCTAGGGGAACAATGCCCAAAGGTATTGTAGGATGTTTACAAGGAATGTCAGGATGACGAAAAATTATAATGGCTCTTCTTATGCCATCCTGCACACTGCTTAGACTTCTTAGACACACACACACACACACACACACACACACACACACACACACGACTTACTTGGTTATATACCCATCTCCCTCTACTACTATTTGGCAGTCACAAAACACAGTTAAATACAGGGCCAGGCATGGTGGCTTACACCTGTAATCCCAGCCCTTTGGGAGGGTGAGGCAGGTGGATCACCTTAGGTCAGGAGTTTGAGACCAACCTGACCAACATGGAGAAAACCTGTCTCTACTAAAAATACAAAAAGTCAGCTGGGTGTGGTAGCACATGCCTGTAATCTCAGCTATGTGGGAGGCTGAAGCAGGAGAATTGCTTGAACCCAGGAGGTGGAGGCTGAAGTAAGCCTAGATCACACCATTGCACTCCATCCTGGCAACAGAGCAAGACGCTGTCTCCAAAAAAAAAAAAAAAAGTAGTTAAATACATAATGAATGGAGTCTTTTTGGAAGGACTCTACAGGTTATAAGGTATTTTAATGTACATTATCACTTAATCACCACAACAACATTTGTGGAAGGTGCTCATAGTAGACAGAAAACGGAGGCCCAGGGACGTGAACCGCTGGCTCAGGGTACCTGAGAGGGGCAGGAGTGAAGACAGATGTGACGCCGACCAGGGTTCCTTCTGTTACTCTACAAACTGTTTCAAAACAAGTTAAAGAAGCTGGCCTTTCTTCCTTGCCTAAAGGAGCATGTCAAACTCTGCAGCTCAGCACAGAGCAAAGAAAGCATGTGACATACTTAAACTATGAAAAAATTCAAATTTTATCCAAATCTTGCTCTGACAACAACTACACAGGCAAACATGATATGCTTAATGGAATTTACAATGCATTTTCCAAATTTCAATACCAAGTCCTAGGGAGTACAGATTATGTAGGAACATGAATATTTGTAGCATTTTTACTCTCCCATATTTCCAAGTATGATTTTTATTGTTTGTTATGTATTAAACTTTTGAATACCCAAGTGGTTTGTAAAAAGCTTTTATTAAAAATCCCAACTTTTGGATGGATAGCCAAATTGAATCTGAACCCTGAAACAGCTGAGCCATAAGATGAGTTATTTTCTCACACAATTTCATTGAATATACAGGGAGTTCTATTTTCTAGAAGACAATTTTAGTGAAATGCTCAGGAACCAGCATTCTTTAATTATCTTGGCACTGTCCTGCCGAAAGGGACATGATTAGGGGAGCAGGGAGAAGAAAAGAAGGAAAATGGTTGGAAGGGAAATTTAATAAGAAAAGAGACTGCTTCTAATTCTCTTTTGAAACAGTCTATGTATGAATAATAAATGAATGAATCATCAGGAAAAAGAAAGAAGAAAAGTACAGCAGCATAAAGAGAAGAAGGGAAGGAGAGCAGAGGCAAATGGAGGGAAGGCAGGAAAGGAGTTTCTCTTCAGCACTTGCCTAGGTCCCAGCTCAGGAAAAAGTCAGAAAGAGGCAAACACCATCACTTCCCGCGCATTTCTGCAATCGTGTCCTACAAAACCAAGCCAAGGAAGAAAGGGAGGGAGAAAGAGGGCATGGGTAGGGAGGGAGGAAGGAGATTAGAGAGAGGGTTAGGAAGGAAATAATCAAGGATGAAGGGAGAGACGGCTGGAGAAAAGAAGGCTGGCCTGGAGACTGCTAGAACTTCACTAGAACGTCACATGCTTTTTACGCCTATGGCAAGATGAGGCACTTTTCATGAAGCAAGTGAGTGTTTTATGAAGCCAGGGTACACCTTCCAACATTTTGGCTATTGGGCTGAAATTTAGAAGGCTTTCTAGTAATAGATGCACTGTTTTGATGAGAAAAAATAATTGGGGTGGTTAAACCTCTATATTTCTGAGATTGTGGAGCCAAGATATCTAGAGTGACCATCCCCTGTTCTCCTGAGAGCTGGATTCTCCTCATCTTCCTGGTTTCTTGCGGCCTTCCTGCACCAGCTAGTCCACAGACCCATGTTGATGCTCACCCAGCAACAGCCACCCCTAGTTTCTTTGTCTCCATTTCATTAAATTCTATTTTCCTGCCCAAGGACCATGATTTCCAAGTATTTTGAGCTTTTTTTTAAAGTATGTTTCTCCTGTTAGACTGAAAGATTTCTGAAAACAGAACCAGGTTTGTTTCATGTATTGGTTCCCAAGTGCCTGATAAAATGCCTGGCATGTATTAACCACTAGACAACTCAGGAATTCCTGAAACAATTCATGGATTGTCTTATGCATTATATTTCTCAGAGAGTATTGGCCACACAAGAAAAAGTACACACCTAAAGTTAAAAGAACCCTTTTCCTCTTTTTGTATTATCATTGTTCTTATTAACGTCATACCTCATGGAAAGGAGAATGGACGGGGACTTACCTTTCCATCCCTATGTCTGTCTCAGAAGGCACTTATACACTAAAGAAAGAAAACAAGGAAAGAAAGGGAAAAAGGTGTGAAAGAGAAAGAGAAAAGGAAGAGAAAGGCTTAAGGTAATTAGAATACCATGAAAGAGCAAATTAAATTTACAAAATACTTACAAGCTACAAGACACACCAGAAAATGGAATAATATTTTTAAAGTGCTATTAGAAAAATGTGCCAACTTAAAGTTCTCTACCCATCTAAAGTATTATATATAATTAAGGAGAGAACATTTTTCACACATGCAAACACTAAGACATTCTACTACTCACAGACTCACTGAAAGAACTACTAAAGGATGAACTTCAGACAATGTGAAACTGAATTCAAATAATGAAGAGAAATGCATACAGCAGAGGCACACAAATAAATTGGTCCGTATACTGGCAAATCTAAATAAGTATTGTCAGTAAAAAATAATAATATCTAATCTGACATGGTAAACATAAGGTAGAACTAAAATACTGAAATCAAAAATAGGAGAGAGAAAAGGCGATAGCTAAGAGTTAAAGCTTTCTATGTTTCTTAACCTTGTTCGGAGGAAGAGTAAAGAAATAGTTAACTTTAAATTCTGATAACTCAATTTCATTTATGCTATTTTATGGCTTGACATATATCTGGGGCAAACATGACAAAATTTTAGCTTTTCTTAATGCTTATTTTATTGTACTATGGGTGTTTATTATATCGTCCCTGTACTTTTCTCTATTTTGAATTTCATATAATTAGAAAAAAATCCTTTGCACATTAATTGAAAGGCAAATTAAGTCTTTCAGACAATTATTTCACACCTTCCTCCCTCCACAAACTTTCAACACCTCCTCTTCTATTCTCTCAGCGATGACCTTGTTTCTTGCTCCACTGAGAAATTGAAGCGGCTGGTGGAGCTCCTGCGCTGACTCCCCCTGGCACCCACTCACCCTCCAGCACCTGCACCCGGCTGCTTGGCAGGTGCCGGCTCCACCGCCCTGTTCAAACCTGTCCTCTGCCTCTCAACCGGACGTATGCTCCCTTGCCTACTCAGGGCAACACTCCAGTGCCCGAGTGCTCCTCATTCTTCTGCTTCCCTCCCCCAAAACATGACAACATGCCATTGTTTCTCCCATTCAAAACAAAACCAACAATGACTTCCTCTTGTCCACACCTCCCCACCTGCTACTGCCCCATTAACTCTTCTGCCTTTTGCAGCAGAACTCTGTGGCAATTGTCTGTGCTTCCCACCTGGACAGGCCTCCCGCATTCATTTTCAGACGTGCTGCAGTCAGCCCACCATCCCTATCCCTCCAAGGCCCCTGCTTTCCCCGGGGCCACAATGACTCCACCTGGCAAAGTCTAAATCTCAATCCAATCCTCATCTACCTCCACCTCCTGGATGCCAGGGCGCAGTCCCTCTCCCCTGTTCTCCATCTTCTCTTGCAGCCTTCATGGTCCCCAGCCTCACGGCTTTGGACATCAGCTTTAAATACTTCCATTGATAGCTCCAGTCCAGAACTCTCGTGGGCTCCAGAATGATACATGTGGCTGCCTCCTTGATGCCCATCCACACTTGGTGTCGCCTGAGTGTCCGAAAGCTGCCATGACAAATTACTGCCAACCAAGTGGCTCAAAACAACAGAGATTTATTCTCTCATCACCTGGAGAGCAAAAGCCTGAAATCAAGGTGTTGGCAGCACCGCCCTCACCCAAAGGATCTGCCCCATATGTCTCTCATGCCCTCTGAAGTTGCCGGGAACACAGGGCATGTCCTGCCTGCAGACATCACTCCATTCTCTGCCTCAGTTGCCACATGACCTTTCCCTGTTCTTCCTCATCTTCTAGGTATTCCCCCCTCGTATAAGGACACCAATAACATTAGGTGAGGGCCCACCCACCCTCATCAAGAATGTCTTCCTTCAACTTAATGACAGCTGCAAAGACCCTGCTTTGAAAGAAGGCCAACCACAGGCACCAGCGGCCAGGGCTTGAACGTGTCTTCCTGGAGACGCTAGTCAACCTGCAACATACATCTACTAGACACTGCAAATTTGGCACGTCCAAACTGAGATTCTGAGCTTCCCAATCCAAGCACATTCCCTTAGCAATTCCTCTTCCCATTTGACACCATGCCTGCCTTAGGAGTCTCCCAGGTCACAACTCATGGAGCCTTCTTCACTCCTCCCTTCCTCATGTCTCATATCCAATCTCTCTATGTATATTTCAGCAGGATATCTATATTACATAGTACAGTAATTGTTTATGTATTACATGCATGTGAATTTGCATATATTACCTATTAGTACTATATACATTACATGGTATTATATTTATTATGTATATATTACATGTTACATACATGGATTGCACATCTGCATATTACATACACATGTATTTCTATAGATATATAGATAGTGCATTTATGTAGATATTTATACATATGCACACACATGCATCCTGTGTTTAACTCCTCCTTCCCACCCCCATTTTCACTACCCAGATTCAAGGCACCACACATTTTAACTCTTACCAAACGTCTCATTGCATCCCTGCTCTGCCTACGGCACTGCATATAGCTACTCTCCTGATGGTCGATTTCTCTGCCACTTTTTCACTATTATAAACAGCACCACAATGCTCATCCTCACGCCAGCATTTATGTGTCCCTAAGCAACTATTTCCTCTGAGCTGAATCCTAGAAGTTGGGTGAGGGGTCAAAGGCAAGCACATTTTGCAATTTGTTTGATCTCACTCAATTGCTTTTCAGATAAGTGGAAGGAACTGGAGCGCCTTTTAAATGCTTCGTAATTCATAGCAAAAATGAACCTTCTTGGTCATGACTTTAGAGGAAAATGAAGCCATTTGCTTCTTAGATTTACTATTAAACTAATATGTATTGTGTGCTCACCATGCACCAGACACCGTTTAGACATAAGTCCTGCTCTCATGGAGCTTAGCTTTTAATTGAGAGGACAAGCTATGAATGATAGCCATAGTCAAAAATGGGTCTGCGTAGAGTATTAATCAGAAGGGGATGTTCACCATGGAAATGAACAGCAGGTGAGGGAACCAGATGTGCAGCGGGGCGTGGGTTGCCCTTCTGGAGGAGAAGGTTGGAGCAGGCTCACTGGGAAGCTGATGACAGAGCAGAGACTGAAGGAGGAGGGCTTGGCTCTGCAGCCATCTGTGAGGGGGGCATTCTAGGCAGAGGAAACACCAGGGCAAGCCCCAGAGGAAAGTGCATCCCTGGCACCATCAAGGAAGAGCTGGGGACCAGGGAGGCTGGAGCTGAGGGGTGAGGGAGGAGCAGAAGAAAGTGAAGGCAAGAGGTCACTGTCCTCCGTGGCCAGTTCTTGGAGACCTGCTGAGCAGCAAAGGGACCTTGGCTTTTCTTCTGAGAGACAGGAGGTGAGGAGCAGAGGAGCACGGTCACATGAACTGGTCTGCCTTCAGAACTGTGCAAGGAAGCAAAGGTGAGGGCAAGGACAGCTGGGCGATGGTGTCTCCCAGCCTGCCAGTGACTGCTGCACACACCAGTCTTGGCCACCTGGCTCACTCCCTAACACTCTTCTATGCCAATAACCCCCACGTCACCAAGCACAAAGGACAGCGTCCACTGGGCTCATCTTCCTGTCCTCCAGCAATGCTCAGCAATGTTGCCACACTCTGTTCTGAGGCCGCGTCTCCCCTGCCCCCGTGGCTTCTGGGGATGGTCCTCACTGGCTCTCCTTTTCCTCCAGTCCACTCTGCACCCCACTGTCCAGGGTTGGTCTTCCCTAGTCGGCTACCAAATGCTTGAGTTCTTCAAAGCACAGTGTTTGTACATCTGCTGCTACTCAGCAATCATACCAAGCCTGAGGCTTGTGTAGCTAGTAATACCTTTTAAATAT
This sequence comes from Sapajus apella, assembly GCF_009761245.1. Classification (NCBI taxonomy): domain Eukaryota; kingdom Metazoa; phylum Chordata; class Mammalia; order Primates; family Cebidae; genus Sapajus; species Sapajus apella. Next base: position 20,793,179 of record NW_022436970.1, on the reverse strand, counting down.
CTAACTCCAGCACAAACTATTCCTCAGAGCTCCAGCCCCCAATCCAGCTGCCACATAGCCCCTCGCCATGGAAGCACGGGGTCCCTGGAACAAGCCCTGAGCTCACTCCTTGGGTTCTGCCTGCAAACCCAGTCTTCACGCATTTCCTGTTAGTGTAGGGCCCACTGGCTGTGCAGTCGTTCCAGCCGGCACACACATGACCTTTAACACCTCTTCTCCAATACGCCACCACATCTGCCCATTTTTCTTCCCAAATATCTTGCATCTGTCGCTGGTTCTCATTTCTACCGCCAGCTTCCAAATCCTACAATGTCATCATCACCTGCATTTGTCTGCGCTGTGCCTGCTGCCATCCTCCCTGTATCTTGATGTCTTCCAATTGCCTAAACATCAAAATCCTGGAGAGCCCTGACTGGCCTTGCTTTGTCCCATCCCCAGCCTCGTTTTCCACGCCTCTCACGGTTGCCGGGTCTACGCCAGCCTTACTGCCTTCCTCCAGGCTCCAGCCTTGGCCAGTTCCTGCCTGCCATGTGCCTTCACGCCCTTTTTCCATCCCTTAAAGGCTTGTGCCTCCCCATCTGCCCAGCGCGCTTCCCTTCCCCTTTGATCTCCAGCCTAGCTTAGATAATATTGTTTTGTGTGGCCATGGCACCTCTCCTGTATCCTGTAGCTCTTATTTATTTATTTTCTTTTTCTGAGTCTCACTCTGTCACCCAGGCTGTAGTGCAGTGACACATCTCGGCTCACTGCAACTTCCGCCTCCTGGGTTCAAACAGTTCTCCTGGCTCAGCCTCCCGAGTAGAGTAGCTGGGAGTACAGGTGCACTCCACCACACCCAGCTAATTTTTGTATTTTTAGTAGAGATTGGGTTTTACCATGTAGGCCAGGCTGGTCTCAAACTCCTGACCTCAAGTGATCCATTCACCTCAGCCTCCCAAAGTGCTGGGATTGCAGACACCATGCCTGGCCTTCTTAATTTATTTTTTAGTGATAGCCATGTTAGTCATCATCTGATTAACTAATGTATGGCTCCTATGAAGACCATGTTACTTCACGACAGCAGGGACTATGCTGTGTGTGAGTTTGCTCACGGCTTTATTCCAGAGCTTCATGATGCCTGATCATGGTAGGTGATCAATAAATATGTGTTCATTGAATATATAAATCTCTATGCATAGATACATAGACAGAGATTTCTTAAATGATATTGACCAAAATGTTGAAAGTAACTGGTTAGATTTAAGTTGCTTCTAATATTATTTTACATTCTATATTGTAGTGTTTGAAAGTTTTACAGTAAGCAGGATATCATTTTTATAAAAACAACATGATCTTCAAACAATAATAAATCAATTAGATGGCACATATTCAGGTGGTGGATGGAGGAGTTAGGGAGTTGGGTGAGGAGAGAATATGTACTTCAACCTACGTCTAACCAACAGAAGCCGCACAAACGTTCACTGCTGTCCCTCAGTTCAGCTCTGCTCCACTAACTCCATTTTAGAGCTGACCAAAGGAAGAGAGACAACAGAACATGAAGGGAGTTACCAAATTATGTGCCCAGCACTAGGCAGCTCAGAGCTTCTTCCTTGTCTGCATACCGCTCTGTGATTCGTGGAGACTCCTAAGACACCTCCTCTCTTCCTTTCACAGATGCAAAACTCGGGAGGCTGCCACATCCACACCCCACAACTCTTGAGTTTCCCTACAGACCCTGTTTCCTCAAGTGCACGTGTGCACGCACACACACATGTGCACACAAATGCACACACACACATGTTCACACAAATGCATGCACACACATGTGCACACAAATGCACGCACACACATGCACACAAATGCACGCACACACATGCACACACACACCAATGTTCCCAGCCTGCTGCCCATCAGATACCTGGGATAGTACCCTGTGAAGCAGCCTCAGCTGTGAGAGCCACGGCAGCATGCCTACCTTGTGGTCATGTTAGACACATGGGTATCTGTTCTAACCCTGGCTACGGAGGCCTGAACTGAGGTGTGTGGGGAACCCCTGGAGATGTTTTCGTTGTCTCACAATTAGGAAGCATTCTCAGAACAAATTGCCCCTCCTTCCCCTTTCGAATGTGGCTGCAGGAAGACAGGATGCTTAAGTCATCATGGCCACTTTGTGACCGAAGCTAACAAGCCTAAGGGCCAAGCTACCAGGCGGAGATTGCTGAGTGCAGAGAAGGAGAGAAAAACCCTGGGTCCCTGTCAGCATCATTGTGCTCCGGAGCCAACCCTCACATTGTTTACTTACAGATTCCTTATAAGGTGCGATCATAACCCCCTAACCCCCATTTCTTGAGTTCCTTTTGGTTTGGAGGACTGTTATCTGTAGTTAAAGCCTCCTCTGTCAGACACCAGATTCCCTTGAATTGCCTGCACCTGCCACTTCCACAAATGCACCCAATCACATGTGCTTTGCTTGCCCTGCAGGACTACGGGGCCCACGTCTTAGCATTCACCTAAAATCTGGATGATGAGTAGTAGGGTGTCTGCAGCATAGCAGCGGCTCCATGGATAATGAATGAAACTGGACAAATACATCTGCAGGTGAATGGATATGAGACTGTCCTTAGTGTACAAAACAGCCACCATATTCTGTAGTAACAACTATTTCTCTGTAAGGTTTAAGTGGAAGGAAAGAGAGAAGGACGCCAATCAGAGGCAGCGGTGGTTGTGGATAAAGAAGCAGGTGGACAGAGTCTGGAGTCCTGGGCAGGGGATCGTAGTAGGGCCTGTGGTTTAGCAGCTTTCTGCTGGAACCGTGCTCCAGAAAGGAGAGCTGAGGCCAAGTCACGACCAGTGTGAGGCTCAGTCTAGGAACAATGGACCTATTGGAACTGGGGTTCATAACCAAAGATGCAAGACCTCCATCTGTGGGCTTCTGGGGATGTGTGGGGGGTGAGACTAGTGGTTGTTATCATCAGGGCATCAGCAGGCAAAAACCCAAGCCCTGGGAGAAGAGAGTTGCAGGAAGTGAGTTAGTGTTCAACTTGCTAGCCTTCTCAGGTGAGCTTATTCAGGGTAGCTGGCCGAGGAGGCCCAGACCAGCCTGAGGTTTCCAAGCATGGCTTCATGAGGACTCCTAGGGGCTGGAAGCAGGGACGAATGATGGTCAGGTGACCAAAATATACCCAATGCTGGGTGTGGGACACCTGGCCCTTCCCAGGCACCATTTTGCAGCAGAGCAAGAGGGGTGAGAAGGAACGGACCAGAACTGTGGGGCATTGGGAAAAACTCCACAGCTGCCAGGCGTGAGGACCTCAGCTGATCCACACCCTGGGCTTGTACTCACAGGAGACCTGGGCTCCACTACCCCTCGCCAGGCGCTCTCTGCACCAGTGCCTGGAGGCCACTATGATCAGTGAGGTCCCAGTCTCTCTGTCGGACATTCAGGCACTGGGTGAGAACAGCTTATTTTTCCATTGCCAAGGCTACAGAGAACGGATCAGGCAGGCAGGTCTGTGTGCAGTCATGTTCGCCTGGAAACACAATCACAGATGGAGTTGAATTGCACCATAGGATCGGGGCAGCGCAGGCTCCCAGGCACCAGCCTGGGATGCAGACCACTGAGATCTGGAGAAAAGTGGGCATTCTGGGTGTCAAACAAGGGGCTTCTGTGTAAGCGTCTAGAGCAGTAAGATTGCCCGAATCTGGAGGGGAAGATCAAAGACAAAATGCCTTGGAATTGCTATCAAAAGGCCCTGATTTCTGTTTAGTTCACCCATCCCAACCTTTCCAAGGACTTAGAGTTGGGAAAGCATTCCCTGAGAGTAACCACTGTGGAGGAATAAAGAGAAGGTGAGAAGGACCTTACCCTGGCCCTGAGCTAAGTCATCGTGATGTAGAGTCGACTTTTAACTCCATGAGTTTGAATCTTTCTTCCATGCCTCACCATCAACCCAAGCAGTTAAGGTGGTAAATTCATGGGTTGTGGATTGCGAGTTGTAGAAATTTTTCCGCTCATAAAATACAGCATACAAGGGTTATAAACACACAATACAGATTATCAGACTATAAAAAGGCATAACAATGTGATATGATTCATTGCTGGCATGGGCGCAATATTGTGCTGGAAGATTAAAGACTATGTGGCTTAAATAACTTTTATTGTAATGCTTTCAACAGATCTCCTAACAGGGAAAGCAAACGGGCTCTGCCCAGTGATATGACTGGTGAGTAGGGCCCAGCACAATTCCCCAGACCCCCATTCATCTCTCCCTTCTCGTTGAGATGGTTCCACTTTGGTGAGTGTTTCGCAGCCAGACCAGGCAGCTCCTAGGTTTTGCGATAATATACCAGTCTCCTAGGATGTGCTATCGTTGAGCTAAATATAGCACGTGTCCTCAAAATAGTGCCACTGATGGTGAGTAATAGCCCCGGTCCTCCTCCCAGTCTCTTGCACAGGCTCTTTTGGATTTGGTCCAGGAATTAATTTATGGTAATCTGGGCCCAGAATAAATAACTTTTGTCTTTCTACATTGCCTTGGGCTTCACAGGGAGCAATATGCAGCCCTGACAACAGGCACATAGAGCAGGACCGAGGAGAGAGCCACTTGGTACATCTGCAATTCAAACGCAGCAATGAGGGCTGAAGCCATCAATCTGTCCCAGTGCTCTCATCCGGGCTGGATGAGAGCCGGGTCTTCCAGCACTGTCCCCCAGAGAAGACCTGAAGCAGTGACAAGTGGAGAGTCCTGCCGTCCTTCCTCCCTGGGCCTTGCGCAGAGGTGGCTGGCAGGGTGCGCCATCAGGAAAGGGATGCCCTGTGTCTGTGCCACTGTGGCCTGTCTGTCCCACGCCCCTGGGCTGGCTGAGCTGCTGTGCGGGGCAACGCTGAGTTCCTGAGATTTGTTGGCAGCCTCCTGCTCTTTGTTCTCCAGAATGTGAAAATAGTGTAAATAGCAGCATCTGCAACTGCTCCTGCTGCTCTGACCGCCAGCCAAATGCTTTTTTTTCCTCACTCTCCCTGTCGGGCCATCCACATGCTACACACAGGCTTGAGCTGCAGAGTGGGGTGCAGTCTGAAAACCCTGGGAGTGCTGGGGAGACTCAGGGTGACGGGGCCCAGGGAGGGCACTGGCTTCCTCCGCTCCTGGTGGAAAGCAGAGCTCCATGCATGACAGCATGGGTGTTTATGGGGTTTGTGGATGACCTCTACAAAATGCACTTTTGCCACCCCCAATGGCTGAAAAACAGCCCCTGCCTCATTCCTTAACAGCTGCAGTCACCTCAGCTGAATTGCATGCTTTGGAATTTCTTAAAAGAGAATTATTCTTATTCATTGGCCCTCTGACTACTGAAACGAGCCCTGGAAAGTAAGTAACTCGAGAAATTCTGCTCCTGACAGCAGCCAGGGGATTTCATATTTTGTCCAGATCTTTCTGTGTAGCCAGATCCAAAGTGTTCGTTTTTCTTGGATATTATAATTTCCTTTCTCTGTCTCCTGTCTCTGTTCATTGATTTTAAAAAAGGGCCATTATTTTCTCTATGTCAAAAGAATCTGCACCTTTTTCCTATCTGAGTGGCAGATGTTCCTGGGCTGTGAAATATAAATATCCTAAAGTTTTCAAAGGCCTGATCAAAATTAATGCCATCTTGATTTGAGAACTAAGTGACAGGGCCAGTACTATTGCTTATATTATTATAACTTCCACATTGTCATCCTGAGTCTTGCTCCAGAACAGCCTTAGCATAAAAATATAGAATTCCCAACTATATTTATCCCTTTAAAACTATATATATCTTTCTCATGCATATCAAGCCAAGGACATAAAACACTTGTCTCTAAGGGGTAACCTGTATTGTGTTTAAAAAATACACACCCACAACCCTTGGGTGCATTAGAAAATTCTGCACATTGGTGAAGCATGTGTGCTCAAAATGGCAATCTTGTTCTCCAGTCATTAAAAGCTGAAACTGATGTGGATCTCAAGTGTCCTAGGACTAGAGAGATGAGGGTGGATTTCCAAACTAATAGTAAATGACAGACTTCACAGTTCGATAAAGTAAATACAGGCTGTTTTGTTCAATTCCTTTTGTTTTTTAAATCTACACAATTTACTACAGCTTTGCCATCCCAAGCAAATGTTGGTTTGAATTTTTATGGTGAAGACTTCACAAGGGTGAAAATTTGAAATGATCCAGGAAGTCGTTTTTTTGGTTAGTTGTCAAGCAGGTAGAAAAACACTGGAGACAATAAAGTAAAGGGAAAGAATCATGACAGAAATAAGGAAAGTTCCTGATGCACATAGCCTGAGACCTCACGGCAAGGTCTTCAAAGTGGGACAGCTGGTCTCTGAGCCTTCCTTGTCGCTCCCCGCTGCACAAGGAAACCCCACAGCAAGCCGTCATGGACCCACGATCACACCTGCGTAATCAGACCTGTGGGCCTCAGTCCGACTCCTGACACAGGCACACTCACAGCACCTGTGAGGCGGGGCTTCTGCCCCAGACCTGATCATGAGGATCGTGTTGGCCATCCCACTACTTCCTCCTTGGGTTTTCTGACTACCGTACACAATGTCCACGGACGTCCCCCTGGGAAGTGAGTACTGAGCAGAGGAATCCTTTCATTGCCTGGAGCTTTGCATCTTCTCAGAATGCTGTCCACACTGCGTGTCTACCCATTGTGAGACATGACCCTGGGACTCGCCGGCATCAGCCCACAGAGCCCACTGTGCACCGCGTGCTGCTCACTCCCCTTCCAGGAGACATCAGTGGGACACCAGGAGTAGAAGTGGTGTCCTGGATTGCAGAGACTCCTGTTATCAGTGACATCGTTCAAAAACACTCACCGCTACTTAGCTTGAAACATTTTCCCAAGTGTGTTTCATTAAATTTAATAAAGAAAGAAAGAGACAGAGGAGGAGAACATCACCAATACGCTTCTGTGGGCACCTACATGGGGCTGGAGGGGCTCTCCACAGGGAGCAATGCCTCGACCACCTCAGTGGTGATATGTCCACGGGCATTTCTGGTGAATTCCTCAGCATATCAGACCACCATGTGCCAGAACAGTGAATTCTCTCTTGGTCCAAACTAAAGACAGAGAAGCCTATTAGTCTAACTCTGCTGTGGACAGAGGAGCCTCTGCCTGTAGAAATGACTCATTTTGGAGGAAAACATGCACCTAGAGCAGGTGGGATGGCGGGAGCATGTGAAGGCAGCGGGTGATGAGGCAACGAATGGAAACTGGCATCGGCCCATGTCCACACAGACACTGTGTGCTGCTCATGAGAAGAAGAACTGAAAGGGGCTGAAGACTTTGGAGAAATCCTGCTCTAACTTTAGGCCACATCTCAAGACACTTCTTCCTTGGGGCCCTTCGGACATTGTCCATTCCCTGGGCATCCCGTCCAGACGTGGACTCTGAAGTCCTGGTGTCCCCTGACTGCCATGTTCACATGCCTGCTTACGTGTATACGTCACGCCCTTCCACGGGGCAGCCCCTTCTACGGGGACTCCACCTCGGTCATCCCAGGGGCCATCACTCAGCACTTCCCCGGTGGAGGCTACTCAATAATGTTGGCTGAAATGGATAATAATTCAGAAGAACATAAACAAGTTTTATATTTCAAAATACAAAAATCCTCAAATAGATACACTGATAAACATTGCAAAAAGGAGTTCTGAAATATCATCACTCATTGTGGATCATATTTCTAGGTATTAATTAGCATGTGCCTCCAGCCCACTCACTAAATTCTTGCACCTGTATCCCAAAGACCTCTTCCCTCCTCCTCAGTCCCAGGAATACAGAACAGAAAAAGAAAGAAAATGCGATGGTTGGAATGTGTCCCCTCCAAAATTCAGGTGTTGAAATTAAATAGCCTCTCTGATGGCATTAGGAGGTGGGGCCTTTAAGAGGTGATGAGACCACATGAGCTTCTTGCCTCTTGAGTGACATTAAGGTCCATGTAAAAGAGGCTGCAGGCAGTGTTTGTCTCACTTTCCCTTCTCTGTTCCTCACCTGCAGAGGAGGGGCAGCAAGAGCAACAAGGCGACATCTTCGAAGTACAGACCATCCCCATCAGGCAGCCAGACCTAGTGGCTCCTTGATCTTTGGATGTCCCAGCCTTCAGAGCTGTGAGAAAATAAATTCCTACTTGTTAAAAATTATTCAGTCTCAGGTATTTTTCCATAAGAGCACACATGGACTAAGACACACGGAGAGACGAGCAGCACTGCATGACTGACAGGATCGGATGCAGCCTGGCAAAGAGAGGTTCTCCTGCCCCCAGAGGCTGGAGAGCAACGCCAGTTGGTGAGAGAGACCATGTGGCCCCTAGAGAGAATGAAGGCCTGGGAGAGCTCCGGGGGAAAGGACTTTCTACCAGGAGTACCTGGAGCTGGAAAGAAGCCAACTCATTACCCAACAGACAAGGCTATGCTGTTGTCCAAAAACAGCCACCAGTCCCTCGCACCATCAGCCATGCGCTCACAGAGAGTCGGGTTTGAGGACACTCATCAGGGCTCTGGATCTGTCTAGCACTGCCTTCTAGTACCCTCTCAAGGAGACAAGCTACTGTCTTAGCCCCAACAGCATCTGGACCCTGCTGCATAAAGACCCCCAGGGCATCCTCCCAAGGGGACAACATACTGTCCCAGGTCCTGGAAGTTATTAAGTCCTGGAAATGAAGTTGAAGGACTTGGATATTGTATTTGTCCATTCTCACACTGCTATAAAAACCCACTGACTCTGGATAATTTAGGAAGAAAAGAGGTTTAATTGGCTCATAGTCCATGCAGGAAGCACAGCTGGAGAGGTCTCAGGAAACTTACAATCATGGTAGAACGGAAAAGGGGAAGCAAGCACCTTCTGCACATGGCAGCCGGAGAGAGAGAGAACGAGGGGAGAAGTGCCACACACTTTAAACCGCCAGATCTCATGAGAATTTACTCACTACCATAAGAACAGCATGAGGGAAATCTGCCCCCATGTTCCCATGTTCCAATCACCTCCCACCAGGTCCCTCCCCCAACACTGGGATTACAATTCCACATGAGATTTGAGGGGGGACACAGCCAAACCATATCAGTTATGTCATTATCTGAAATCCATTTGAAGGGACGTCTCAGCCGAACAAAGATGGGACCAAATGGGACAGCCTTATAGATACATACCCAACGTCACTCTGCTAAGAGAGGGCCATCGAGCGGGCTCTACCATCTGGACAGATTTCTCTACATATGAAATGTCTGCAATGTCTATTCTATGAAGTCGTACGTTTTATATGCTTACATGTATATATAACAAATATAATGTTTGCAGGGTTTTTTACCTCAAAAATTTTTGTGTAAAATTAAATCTCCAGGAAGGTGCACCGTTTTATCTCGTAATTAAAGTGCCCTCTCTTCCAACTCCTCCCTCCATAGTAACATCTGTAGGGAAAGAGAATCTAGAGCCCTGGAATACAGTTCAAAAGAAGCTCAAGAGAATAACTGATGTCTGGGTGGGCAGCTCAGTGGGGTGTGGGTGGCCCAAGAGCAAGATAGTGTTTTGTCACATGCCTGCTCAGTTTATCACAGGTACCTGGTCAACTACATGAATTATGTCCTTGAAGCAGTGCAGCCAATCTGTCAATTCAATCAAATAAGTCAATCAAACCCAAAATTGTTTCAAATGAATTTCTTAATGGAGCAGTTATCTGACCAAATGTATTAGATTCATTTAAAAAATCATGGCACCAAAGAGCCTTCCTTTGGACTTGTATTTTATAGCTTTAAAAATCTCATTGACATATGAGATTAGCTTGATTCTCATAATATGTCCTGTGGGTGGTCAGGGCATATATCCTTAACTTCCTTGTAGAGGTTAAAAAACGATGATAAGCAGTTGAGTAACTCTCCCAAAGTCACGACGTAGCAGAGCAGACCTGCGCCTCTGTCATCCAAATTCATGCTCCTCGGACCCTCTTCACTCTCTATGGCTTTTGCCCATATAGAAACTCCCTCAATATGGGGAAATCCTACCAGAGTGACTCTCTGGAAAATGTGTTGGGCATATTCATGCTTACAACAGTGTGCGAGACCCAAAGCGTTACAAAGACGTTACGTCATGACTGTTAAATGTACAATGGGAGGGCCAAACTTTATTCCTTAATAACGAAGTTAAAAGAGTATCATATCAAAGTCATAGAGCCAGACTCACACCCCTGCCTACCTGCAGATGATCATGTGTTACCCTACAACACATTCTCCAGGCCTTTTGCATGTAGCATATTGAACTTGCAGACATGAGTCATGGCAGGACTGTGAAGTTTAGTCAAAACACCCAGGAACATGAAACAGAATTAGAGTGGTCTGTGTGTTTTCAAGCTACCAGTGGGATGTGGGGTCAATTGAATCACATTTCCAAACACTTCTCTGGATTATATGCTTCCAAAATAAATATATGGATATTGTAATGTGCTGCTCCAGAACTAAGTTTAACATAAAGAATAGACATTGGTTATCCAGACTAGATTCATTTCATGAAGGAAATGTACAGCCCTTGGACATGTGTGAGCTTTGCAAACCTCAGCCTAAAGTATTCTATTTGTCATTGATGACTTTTATTTCTGCTCCACCCATGTCCTGCATAAACCACTCACTTGGAGCAATCTGTCCTTACTGCACTCCTTTGTCTGACCTCTTCTCTGTCACTGGTTGGCACTAAGCATATGGCACTTATACTGTTGTTTTACCCCACTTTGGCAGATGGTAAATGAATATGGTCTTCATTTAACTGGCAGCATAGATTACTTACCAGGGAGTAGTTCTTGAAGCCATAGCTTCTAGACACCAAATGTGCTCAGTGCTTCACAAAACCAAGAGCTATTTAAATAGCAAGACTCGTTCTTGAAAAGTAGTTTAGTGACCATGTTTTATTAAATGAGCATGTCCTTGGGGTACTGTCTCCAATCTCAAACAGCTTGCCAAACTTTTTCCATCTCCAAGAGGAGCTCTGTTGAATTAAATTTCTGCATCTCATACGTGCAGAATTGCAGTGTGTCCATTTCTCCAGATGACCTAAATTCTATACCTATATTAAGAAAGTCTATTCTAGACCTGTGTACCTGGACTGCATTTCCTCTCCCACTCCCTGGTTATGGTTTAAATTACATTTGGGGGGTGATGTTTTTGAACCGCATTGAGATCCCTTATAATCTAGAATCCAGGGATCCCCTTGCTGCACTGAGAGTAGAAAAGCACTGGGTGTACAGCACTCACTGTTTCTTTGTGAGGCTACTAAGTCAGAATCCAGTTACAGATAAAAAAAATCTATTAAAACGTTTATCTGTAGAAAACTTATTAATGATATATTTCCTTATATCATTTAGCTCTGCTAAGATGTGTCATGCTTTACTCAACCATGAAGTTACCAAGCATAGTAAATTGAACACAAAGATCTCAAAATTTAGTATGGGACCTGGTTAGCTTTAGATAGAAGATGTATGGAAAAGTTGCTGACATTTTAAACACACTTGCCAAATTAGACAGTAACACCACAAAGACTAAGCCTAGCATGGTGCACTACAGAATGAACAATAGTGTAGGAAACAGTGTCCAGCATTTGGAAGCTATTGGCTTAATGTGAGGAGTTACCTCTCAAGCTTCAGTTTCCTCATCTGTAAAAAGTGGGTGATGATACTATTTTTGCATTATCTTGATTTCTTGCCTTAAGGCACGGTGTAATCACAGGGGAGGATCAAAGAAGACAGCAGGAGAGGCAGGACTAGGACATAAGCTCTGGTGATCCATTTAGCCCTAGGACTGGACTGTAGGGTATGGGATAAAGGACTGCTCACAATCTAAGCCTGAATGATCAAGGGCTTGTGCAAATTCAAAAAGACTCTGAATTGTCACTCGTGTCTGTCTTACTCAGTTTTGTGCTTTAGTAACAGAGTGCCTGAGACTGGGTAATTTACAGTGAATAGGAATTTATTGGTTCACAGTTCAGGAGGCTTGGAAGTCCAAGATCAAGGTACTGACATCTGGCGAGGGTCTTCTTGCTGTGTCCTCACTAAATGAAAAGCAAGAGGGAAGAGAGAGAACCAGAAAGGGAGAGAAAAGGGGTCTGAATTTGTCCTTTTATAGCAAACCAACTCCTGTAATAATAGCAGTAATCCATTCATGAGGGTGGAACTCTTGTGGCATAATTACCTCTCAGGGAACCCACCTCCTAATACCGTAACATTGGCAATTAAATTTCAACATGAGTTTTAGAGGTGACAAACATTTGAGCCATAGCAATATCGATATGGTTTGGCTGTGTTCCCACACAAATCTCATCTTGAATTCCCATGTGTTGTAGGAGGGACCTGGTGGGAGGCAATTGAATCATGGGGTTTCCCATGTTTTTCTCGTGATAGTAAGTCTCACAAGACCTGATGGTTTTTAAAATGGGAGTTTCTCTAGACAAGCTTTCTCTTTGTCTGCCACCATCCACCTAAGATATGACTTGCTCCTCCTTGCCTTCTGCCAGGACTGTGAGGCTTCCCCAAGCCATGTGGAATGTGAGTTTTCCATTAAACCTCTTTCCTTTGTAAATTTCCCAGTCTCAGGTATGTCTTTATTAGCATTGTAAAGACAGACTAATACAGTAAAGTAGTACCAGTAGAATGGGCGCTGCTGAAAAGATACCCAAAAATGTGGAAGTGACTTTGGAACTGGGTAACAGGCAGGGGTTGGAACAGTTTGGAAGGCTCAGAAGAGGGGAAAATTTAGGACAGTTTGGAACTTCCTAGAGGCTTGTTGAATGGCTTTGCCCCAAAATGCTGATAGTGATATGGACAATAAAGTCCAGGCTGAGGTGGTCTCAACTGGAAATATGGAACTTGTTGGGAACTGGAGCAAAGGTGACTCTCATTATGTTTTAGTAAAGAGACTGGTGGCATTTTGCCCTGACCCTAGAGATTTCTGGAACCTTGAACTTGAGAGAGATGATTTAGGATATCTGGCAGAAATAATTTCTAAGCAGCAAAGCATTCAAGATGTGACTTGGGTGCTCTTAAAGGCATTCCTTTTTAAAAGGGAAACAGCATAAAAGTTCAGAAAACTTGCAGCCTGACAATGCAATGGAAAAGAAAAATCCCATTATCTGAGCAAGCTGGCTGCAGAAATGTCCATAAATAACAAGGAGCTGAATGTTAATCACAAAGACAAGGGCATGTCAGAGATCTTTGTGGCAGGCCTTCCCATTATAGGCCCAGATGTTTAGGAGGAATAAATGGTTTCATGGGTTGGGTCCAGGGTCCCTCTGCTGTGTGCAGTCTGGAGACTTGGTGTCCTGCATTCTAGTCATTCCAGCCCTGACTAAAAGGGTCCAAGGTACAGCTTGGGCTATTGCTTCAGATGGTGAAAGCCCCAAGCAGCTTCCACATGGTGTTGAGCCTGTGGATGCACAGAAGTTAAGAATTGAGGTTTGGGAACGCCCGTCTATATTTCAGAGGATGTATGGTAATGCCTGGATACCCAAGCAGATGTTTGCTGCAGGGGTGGAGCCCTCATGGAAAACTCCTGCTATGGAAGTGCAGAAGGGAAATGTAGGGTCAGAGCCCCCAATCTGAGTCCCTACTGGGGCACTGCCTAGTGGAGCTGTGAGAAGAGGGCCAGTGTCCTCTAGATACCAGACAGCTTGTACCATGCACCTGGAAAAGCCATAGGTGCTCAATATCAGCCTTTGAAAGCAGCCAGGAGAGGGGCAATACCCTGCAAAGCCACAGGGGCAGAGCTGCCCAAGGCAATGGGAAACCACCTCTTGCATGAGAGTGAACTGGATGTGAGTCATGGAGTCAAAGGAGATCATTTTGAAGCTTTAAGATGTGACTGCCCTGCTGGATTTCAGACTTGCATGTAGGCTGTAGCCTCTTTGTTCGGTCAATTTCTCCCATTTAGAATGGCTGTATTTCCCAATGCCTGAACCCACATTGTATCTAGGAAGTAACTAATTTCCTTTTGATTTTACAGGCTCATAGGTGGAAGGGACTTGCCTTGTCTCAGATGAGACTTTGGACTCTGGACTTTTGAGTTAATGCTGAAATGAGTTAAGATTTTGGGGGACTGTTGGGAAGGCATGGTTGGTTTTGAAATATGAGATTTTGATATGAGATTTGGGAGGGACTGGGGCAGAATTGTATGGTTTGGCTGTGTCCCCACCCAACTCTCATCTTGGATTCCCACATGTTGCGGGGGGGACCTGGTAGGCGGTAATTAAATCAAGAGGGTGGGTCTTTCCCATACTTTTCTCATGGTAGTGAATAAGTCTCACAAGATCTTATGGTTTTTAAAACAGCTCCCTCTTTGCCTGCCACCATCCGTGTAAGATGAGACTTGCTCCTCCTTGCTTTCTGCCATGATTGTGAGGCTTCCCCAGCCATGTGGAACCGTGAGTTCTCCATTAAGCTGTTTCCTTTCTAAACTGCCCAGACTTGGGTATGTATTTATTGGCAGAGTGAAAACAGACAAATACAAGTATCTAAGGGTTTGATCTTATAAGCGAACAGCAATAATTCTTCCTGCTCTTTGTGTCATCCTTACATGATGAAAATAAATTTCAGCTAATCAATAATTAGATAAGAATTCATCTCCTTCTGTTCTCCGCAATACTTAAGCACCCAGTCCTGTGAAAAAGTGGGATTTTTTTTTCTTCCTGTACAGCTCCAACTAAAGTCCTTGAAGTGATTTTTGTTGACTTTCATGATCTAACTTGGTTCATGGAGCCATCTGGAATCTAGTTACTGTGGAGAAAGAAACAGAATAAAAATATTCCTTGACTTACAATGGGGTTATGTCCTGATAAACCCAACATAAGTTGAAAATATAAGTCAAAAATGAATTTAATACACCTAAACTACCAGATATCATAGCTTAGCCTAACCTACCTTAAGCACGGTCAGAACATACTAGCCCATAGTGGGGAAAATTATCTAACATAAAGCCTGTTTTATAATAAAGTGTTGAATATCTTTAATTTATTGAATTTGTTTATCAAATACTGTAATTTATTGAATATTGTACTTTATTGAATACTGTGATTTATTGAATACTGTACTAAAAGTGAAAAACAGAATGGTCATATGGGTAATAAAATGGTTTCTACTGAATGAGAATCACTTTCAGGCCATCATAAGGAGGAAAAATTGTAAGTCAAACCAGTGGTAAGTCAGGGACCATCTATGTACCAGGTTACCTCAGTCTTGGTGACACCCCTGTCCCCAACCCAGTGATCAGCTGTATAATACACTTTATTTCAAGTAAAAGGACAAATATTGGTTTCCAAATTTGGGTGCTGTTGCTATGGGGTAACCCATGACATGAAGTAAAAAGTAACAAAGGTCTGCTGCAGTCTCCCTCCTTGAAGAGGCTCTGTCAGAGGCCGCGAGAAGGTGTTTTTCACACAAAATCAACGTTAGGTTGCCGAAGGCTTCCTTGACTGTGGGAATGACATTGAAAAGACTGACTTGCTTTCTGAAGTTCTGTAGGAGGGGTGATTAACCCCAAGAAGTGAGAGATAAAGCAAGAGAAATGCCTAATGCATTGTGGCTATTAATAGAAATTACTACAAAGGAATTGTGGATATTATTCACATGCCTGACGCTCCAACAAAGGACTTGACAAAAGCTCTTGGGTTTGCTAAAAGGAAAAGTTCTGTGTCAGGGACCATCCCAACACTGGAGAGCCCAACATAGCAAAAACATGCAGAAGCAGGCCCACTGGTCCCGAAGGTCTGGGTGGTGGGAGTAGAGGGGGATTCTGTCTGGCCAGGCATGAAGCTCTCATCTCTGTTCATGGGAGACCTGGCGATATGGTCTGCATTTGTATCCCTGCCCAAATCTCGTGTTGAATTGTAATCCCCAGCATTCGAGGTGGCGCCTGGTAGGAGGTGATAGGATCATGGGGGCAGATTTCCCCCTTGCTGTTCTCACAGCAGTGAGTGAGTTCTCGTGAGTTCTTGTTGTTAAAATGTGCGCAGCACCTCCCTCTTCTCTTTCTTCTTCCTGCTCTAGCCATGTAGGATGTGCTGGCTTCCTCTTCACCTTCTGCCACGATCGTAAGCTTCCTGAAGCCTCCCCAGCCATGCTTCCTGTACAGTGTGTGAAACTATGAGCCAATTAAATCTCTTTATAAATTACCATTCTCAAGTAGTTCTTTATAGCAACGTGAGAACAGGCTAATAAGCGGTTTACAGGACACTAAGTGCTAAGAGTTTGTGGACATTTCAGGGTCCAGACAGCATCCTACAGAGCTACATACCCTTTACAAGTTTGCAACACTCTTGCATTGCTCAGCAAGCTGAAGACTTTCTGCAGGTGTACAAGTGTGAGAACTCAGAGGCTCAGGGTCAGGGACAGCAGGATCGCCCCATAACTGTGTGCACAGTGAGACCTCTATCATCATTACAAAGCTTCAGCTTCTGCTGTAGGTTTTTCTCCAGGTATGGGCAAGGGCCCCAGCAGGCAGAGCAGAAGGGCCCATGAGTAGAATTTTAGTTTTTATACTAGAACTCTCAGCCTCTACTTTAGGTTCAGATTGGGAGTAGACATTTGGGGAGTTGGTAGGTGAGAGTAATGCCAATGTTTTATCATCATCTTTGCCTACTTTGGTGACCAGTCCCTATGTGGTGGACACTGTGCTCATCTCCTGTATCTGTTACACCAAATAATTGTGAAAGCCGCCTAGAACATAACACCATTGTTCTCTGTTTCACAGATGAAATGTCTCTGAGGATAAGAGACAGGAGTAACTGCTCGCTGCTGTGGGGACAGAGGCTTTGCCTTATCCTGAGCTCTACTCTGCTTCTTTCCTGTTTCCTCTCAGAAGGCAGGGAGGTATTCAACCTTCCCTTTGTTAACTATCAGGTAAAACTGTCAGTTTGGAAGAGAAAGTAAAACGCGGCCCCAAACGCCCGTGGGTGGTAGGTGGCCTCGGTTGAAGTGATGGCACTGGCATTAAGAAGAAACAGAGGAGGGCAGATGCAGTGTCTTGGATTGCTTTCCATGTGCTGGGTCTTACACTGAGCTCCTTCCTCTTCATCACAGCAGAAACATAGCATCTCCAATGTAATGAATAAGGAAACCAAGGGGCAGAGTACTGGTCCTGGGTTTTGGATTCAATTCCAATCTATCTTTCCTAAACCCCACGTTTTTTGTGTGTCTTTTGCTTTATTCACAGTCCACACCCTTTGGACTGATGGGCTGTTCCTCTTGAGCCACCGAGTTCCCCGTACCTCCCTGTGGGTACCAATGTGATTCTGCAAGACAGAGCTCCAGGAATAGGCTGCCCAGCAGGAACAGCCCTCTCTAGGTCAGCCACTCTCTAAGGACCTGCCCAAGGAAGAGCCTTCTGTCCCATGGCCATAAAGACATTCACCACAAAGTTTGCAACTAGAGGTGGTGAGCCTTGCTGAACCAGCAGGGTGAGATTTCGTAAAACAGCTGTTCTGGTTTCAACAGAGCATGGTTGGGCCTTGCACTCGTGGGCTGCCTTAGCTACGTGGAAGGCACCTGGCTCTGTCTCCTAACTGCATGACCACACCCCTGGGAACTGCTCCTCGGGCTAGTGCCAGAAATACTGCCATGGGGGTCAGGACTTTCAGGCATGTGAGAGGTGGGCCTCTGATCAGCTTTCCCTCTAACCAGATTGTTGCATGATTACATCTGGGAGCTCGTCCATACTGCTATGCAGGTCAGCTCATTCCAAACAGAACCAGTTAATCCTTCTTGGAACTGGCTGCAGGAGGCAAGTTCATTTTAGTCAAAGTGGCCAGGAGGAAAATCTGGGAGCTGGGGACAGAACAGGAAACTGAGTGGTCCCTGACACGCAGCAGGTGGGCACTGCAAGTAACCATTGCTCGTTATTCAGGGTGGCCAAACCTTTGTCCTGCTCCACTAAGAAGTTTTCACAATGCTGCCAGCACGCATGACATGGTCTTGTTAACATAGAGACGAACACCTTTCAGCATTGTTTGCCAGAGGGTGATTGGGATACAGCCACAGGCCCACAGCAAGTCCATGGAAGGGCAATCTTGGAATTTTCAAGGATAAAATCTAACGTCTATTGAGGATTTGTTATGTGCCAAGCATTCTTTTGAGCATTTCATGTGTATTCACGTGTTTTGTCCTAGCAAGCATTGTGGATTCAGCACTGTTATTTTTAATTCATTTACAGCTGTGGATATGAAAGCACAGAAGATAAGGTAACTCATGCAAATAAATACGTTTATAAACAGCAGAGCCCAGATTGGAACCCAGACATTTTCCTATCTCTATTGAAAAAAAATAGAAAGTTGCATAACCTGAGGATTCTTATGTGGGGAAGGGTAGAAGTGGCTGTGTGATGTTGATATTCTTTCCCTACTTGATAAGTGAGAAATCGAGAGTGTTTCTATCCTTGTACAATCAGTTTCTCTCTAGTGTGACACTGCTCAATTCTCTGATCAAGGCAGTTATTAGCTAGTGGGAGAGTCTATGGGAGGGGGTCACAGAACTGCCTAGTTTGGGGCAGAGTCAGGGAGGGGCTGTGGTTATTCACCCCTAGTGCATTGGGGAAGGGCTTGGCACACACTAAACCCTGCAGCTGGTACTGGGCACAAGATGTCACACCAGAGAGCTGGAAACAAGGAAAATCACCATTCCCATTCATTGCTTTCCTAGGCCTGCCATACAAATTACATTTGCATAGCCTGGAAGCCAGAAGTCCAAAGTCAATGTATTAACAAGACCTTGCCCCTCCAAAAGCTCTGGGGGTGGGGAAACTTTCCTTACCTCTTCCAGCTTCTGGAGGCCCCAGGAGTTTGGCTTGTGGCCACATAACTCCAGTCCCTGTCTCCATCTTTACATAGCCATCTCTCTCTGTCTTTGTGTCTCCTTTCCTTAAAAAGACCCGAGTCACTGGAGTAAGGGCCCACCTACCCCAGGATGACTCCATCTTAACTTATTACATCTGCAAAGACTATTTTCAAATCAGATCCCATCCTGAAGTTCTAGCTGGACAGGAATTTTGGGGAGACATGATTCAACCCGGGACACCCATGCATGTGGCAATCTCTACACTTTGTGAGATCAACACCAGAGAACTCAGGAGAGAAAGGTGGTGATCTGAAGGGCAAATATGTCCATAGGAGGCTTCACTCCTCCCTTCCAGTGATGTCCCAAAGCTGTAATCCTGGAAGAGTGTGAGCCAGGACAACAGGTACTCAAGAAGGGACAGAAGTGGGATTTGGAGACTGAGGAACTTAGCTGCCAAGCGTCCTTTTTCTCAGCCCCAGGAAGCTTATTCCCAAGCTCCCCAGTTACAGCTGTGGCCTCCTGGGCTCTCAGCTAAGGATGTGCACAGCTTTCCAGGGCTACTGCTCTGATTTCCAGCACAGAGGCTGTGTCCACCTGGGGGATGGGAGCAGCAGGGTTGAGTATGAAACGTGCCTAATGGCGTAAATGTACCAAATATAAAATGTCCCACAAGAATCAAGGATATAGCAACATACGTGTAATTAACGATGCTAAGGATCATATTCCAAGCCTAAATATACAACATTTTAACAAAAATTTGTCCTTCCCACCCAAATGCCTCCATGATGGGAATTTTGACAGCGTGTTAGTTTAATTTCCACTACCAAAAGATAAAAGACCCATGGAAAGGAAATGAAAAAAGCTAAATGGCTAAAAAGAGCATGGAAAACCGTAACCACCAAGTTGTAAATCAGTAAAACAACTTGTTAGTCATGGAAACATAGAACTATGTGACTTCCTTAATGTGCTCACTTCTTTCATTTAATAAATATTTTCTGGCACAAGTAACAATATTGTAATCTCTTATTAGAGAAATATGTCAATGTTCTACTAAAACTCCAAGTCTTGTAAAAAACTGTTTTATATTCCAGTTTTGTGAATATTATTCATTTTTTTCTATAAAACAATGAGCAAATTCATTTGATTTAATTTTCTTTCCATTCTAAAAAAGTACTTAAATATCACAAAAATAAAGTTGGGCCCAATGTTGTCAATGAAGAGAAATGAAAACACTACGAATACTGGCCATCATTAGAATATTAAACTCTGTGAATCCTGTGTCCTCGTGCCTGAACCCTGGGGTCCCCTTCCTGGGCTCTTCACCCTCATTTCCATCCTCCTCCCTGGGTGCCCCTCAACTCTGCCATGTTTGGGACTTCCTCTTCCTTCATTCTCATCCTGCCTTCTCTCTGGACTCCTACCTCCCTTTCATTCCCCGTCCATTCCTGTCCATTCCTGGAGCCCTCAGGCAACCACCGCTTCTGGTCACCGGCTCCATCTTTGAGGTGGAATTTTCCACGGTCTTCTCTGACGTTTCACAGCCACTGCTTCTGCCACTGTGAATTCCCACCCTCTCCCACGCCTGTCTTTCCTGAGACCGTGAACTTAGCAAAGCTCATCTTTTTCGTGTGTCTGCCGCTGCTGCAAACACAGGGCAGGTGCCCAATTAATGCTTGCTAGGTGGCTCCTGAGTGCCCCATGACAGCTCAGACTACAACCAAAGCATCCTTGCATATTTCCAGTCAAACCAATGTCCGTAAAGCCTTTCCCCTGGCTGCCTTCATGCTCTCTGCCTCCTCCCGTGAACGTCCTCACCTTCCTGCCTTGTCTTCTGAAGCCTGGTTCAGATGTCATGCTGCTTACCACGAGGCATCTCCCTCCTCACTGTGTGGTTTTGCTAGGACCTCCACGACACTGTACACCAACCAGGGGGCTTAAGCAACAGAAGTGGAATGCTCACTACTCTGGAGGCCAAAATCCTGAGATAAGGGTGTCCACAGGGTTGCTTCCTTGCTTCCTTTGAGGGTCAGAGGGAGCAGCCTGTTCCCAGCTTCGCTCTTTAGCTCGTGGCCACCTTCTTCCTGTGTCTCCTCAAATCATCTTCCTTCTGTGCACATTTGTGTTCAAATGTCTTCTTATAACGACACCAGTCATATGGGATTCCGACCCGCCCTAGTGACCTCATTTTAACTTACTGACTTCTCCAAAAAGCCTGTCTCCAAATGTAGCCACATTCAGAGATCCTGGGAGTTAGGACTTCCGCCTACGGACTTAGGGAAGGGACACAATTCAACCTCTAACAGCCGCCTCATGCCTCTTTCACCTGGGTCCGTCTGTTAGAAGTACCTAAACACCTTGGAAAGACCCTTCGTCCCTGCCCCAGAGGGAGCCACACCCTGGGTTTGGTGAGTATCCCACCCCGGATTTTCTTCCAGTCTTCTGACTTCTCCTCTTGGTTGCAAAATTGGATCCAAAATTCCTCTACATGACATCCAGAATGTTTGTTCTGGTAAGCTCCAGCCTTTGAATTTATGAAATATCATTGCCTCAAAAGCAAGGCTAACTGGACCTGGTTCCTGGGCTTTCCCCACAAACAGAAAGCCAAAGACCTGCAATAAGAAAACACCTGGTGGGTTGAGACCTTCTGGGGAGAGATCCTAAGGGCAACTACTTAGGAATTCTTTTCATATATTTTTTCCTAACTGAGTGGGATCATACAGAATCGACTCACTAAAAAAGAATTGTCATAAAATCTCACACCATTGACTTGTAAATGGAATCGAATGTGTAGAGTCCACGTAATGACACCATCAAACAGGAAAGAGCTATCACACTCGTATGACGGCTGAGATGCTGAAGGAGTGCAGCGGGCGGGCCTCCCAGGGGCTCTGGCGTTATTCCACTCACTGTGTTTTTATCTCCAGTTTCTCTAATTTTGGTTATTTTTTTTCCTCAGGTCTCAAGACAAGAGCAGAAAGACTTTTTTTTTTCTCTCCTAACAAATCGCCTCATACAGAAGTCAATGATATAAATACTTACGTGGCTGGGGTCAGTGCCTGGACTTTATTAAAACTGATTTTTCACAATGTATTTCCACTGTTACTGCAGCTGCAGGGAAACCCTCCAATCAGGCACTCCGCATCCTAATGCCAACGCCTGCGTGGCACAGGACCTAAAAATGGAAAAAGGAGTGAGGGAGGAGGGGAGGTGCTGTGGGCTTCCCAGGGTGAGTCCCCCAGGTTCAGTTTCCTCAGGGGCAGCAAATCCCAGGGGAATTCTCCCTCACTTCCTTTCCAGGAGATCCCCCAAGTTCCCACACACACCTACATGGCTCCTAGATCAAGCTCTCACTCTGCTCAGCCTCATGGTTGGTGACTACGTAAAATGAACCAAGATGCCCTTGGTGGGAGTCAGGCACCCCTCCCTGTGGCTGAAGACAGGACACGCCCTGGAGGGTCACTGGGACACAGGCAGGACACTGTGGTTAGGCTGTCAGGAGCGTCTGTCCGGAGAGCGGACACGGTGCAGGTTCATCCCACATCCCGCCATCCTGCCCTGCAGGGCACTCACACCCAGTCTTCTCAGGCCCAGAGCCTGGTTTTCTGCAGAAAAAGTCAGAGAGGCCACTGGCCAGGTGCTGGACTGGGCCACCTGGGCCTGTGTCAAGCACAGCCCACGCTGTACGATTTCTTAGCCCTCCTCATAAATTACTGGGGCTCCTATGATGTGCAAGCTGGGGGACCTGGCTAAGGTCTGTCCTCTGGGCTTGTTAAACAGGACCAGCCTAGGGAAGGGCTGAGCCGGCGCTCACTCCGATGGCCTGCGGTCAGTACTCAAATTGTGCGCAACACCAGCCCCTGACAACTAAGATCCAGTAGAGGAAGTCGCTCTTCCCCATGGAAACCAGTGCCTGATGTCTTTCCAACACCCACGTCACTGGCTGACAGAAAGGAGAGGCACGGGTGTGCTCAAGAAGGCCGTGAAAAGCTTTGCCAAAGAAATGCAGGCCAGCAGCAAGAAGCTCCATCCACACAGACAGCGTAAAACCAGAGGGGGATGCAAGAAAGGAAAGTGTGTAAGGAACAGCAAGGAAGGAAGGCTCAGCCACAAATCACACACACACACACACTTGCACACTCACACACGCACTCACACTCACACACTGACACACACGCACTCACACACACACACACACTCACACATACACTCACACACACACACACACACACACTCTTACACTCACACACACACACACACACACACACACAACCCGCAGGGGATAACACAATGCTCCAAGGCATAACCCACAGACAAGGGGAGATCAGTCTCCCCTTTCTGCCTTTTCATTCCTAACCATTCTGGTCAACTTTTCATTTAGCTTAGCTGGTGCCTTCATTATATTCA
This sequence comes from Sapajus apella, assembly GCF_009761245.1. Lineage (NCBI taxonomy): Eukaryota > Metazoa > Chordata > Mammalia > Primates > Cebidae > Sapajus > Sapajus apella. The sequence goes on along the minus strand of NW_022436970.1, from coordinate 20,769,975 downwards.
TGCTTTGTACCTTTCTTTATGTGTCAGGGTTTAGGATATTTTGTTTTCTTTTGTAATTTTCCAAGAAATTGCAGGGGAGAAAAAGCATACATACCTTAAAAAGGGCTTGCAAAATAAACATTTTTCTTTGTACCCACAATAATCTTTTATTTCTATTATAAAGGCAACATGTGTTTTTTTGTGTGCAAAATTTGAAAAATGTAGAAAAATATAAAGAAGGTAAAAACTATCCACAATTCTTCCTCCCAGAAATAACCATAGTTGTATTCTAGAAAATGTATTTGTATGTTTATTATAGTTGATCAAAAAGAACAACTGAAGTAAATATGAATAATTTTATTGTATGAAGGTGGTATCACACTGTATGTACTACTGTATATTGTTTTTATTTAATGTTATGTTGTGAGAATTTTAATACAGTACTAAGTAGTCTTTGAAGGCATAATTTTTAATTGCTACAAGACATTTTTAATGAGTACATCAAAATTTCTATTCCCATTTCTCTATTCTTGGGTATTCAGATGGTTCCTAATTTTCTTGCACGAATCATGCTCCAGTGACTCCCTCTGTAGATAAATTTTTGAGCACATTTCTGATTATTTCTTTTCTTTAGGATACTTTCTTTTTTCTTCTTCTTCGTTTTTCTTTTCTTTCTTTTTTTATTGTACTTTGGGCTCTGGGGTACATGTGCACATCCCGCATCCTGCTAGATTGTTGCATAGGTACATACATGCCATGGTGGTTTGCTGTCTCCATCCCCCCCTCCCCCCCATCACCTCATTAGACATTTCTTAGGGTGTTATGCCTCCCCATCCTCCCCGCCTCCACTGTCCCTCCCCTCACCTCCTCTCCACCCCTCTACCTATCAATGAACAATGAGAACACTTGGGCACAGGGAAGGGAACAACACTCACTGGGCTAGGATACTTTCTTAGGCATGAAATTCTTGATCTAAAGAGAGAGTAAACCTTCCTATGGCAATGTCTCCCTCCCACCTGTATGAAAACATCTATTTCACATAATTGCCTAAAACGGAAACAACTCAATTGTGTCCATTCAAGTAGAATAAATAAACAAGTTGCAGTCTATCTACAGAATGGAGCATTATTCAGCAATTTAAAGGAATGTAGTTTTCACACATATTACAACATGGATGAACTTTAAGACCATATGCTAAGTAAGAGAAGCCACACACAAAGGCCACATGCTGTCTGACTCCATTTATGTGAATTGGTTTGCATAGGGACATCTACAAAGATAAAAAGTAGATTAGTAGTTGCCAGGGCTGGGGTGGTATCAGACAGTGATTGAATGTGGGCATGACACTTTTTTTGCTGTGGTGGAAACATTCTAAAGCTAGATTGTGGTGATAGTTGCACAATTTTGTAAATTTACTAAAAATCATTGTATATATTGCACACTTAATATGAGAGAGTTTTATGTCATGTAAATTAGAACTCAGTAAAACTGTCAAAAGTCATTTTCACTAGTTATTATTTCAGATTATTTCAGGATTATTCATTGAATTTTCCAAAAAATACCATCACTATTCCACTAAAATTTGAGGAAGACTAATAATTTAGTATCAAGAAAAATAATATGCATTTTTATTTCTTAAACTGTCTTTGTGTTATTAGAGTCACATTCTTCATTTTTATTAACTAAGTCTTTTCTCAAGGTGAGATCACTCCCTTTTTTTTGATTAATATAATTTTGCCATAAATATTTCCAGCCTATTATTACAGTATAGAGAAAAATATTTTTATATTTATTTAACCATCTATCCCTTTGCTTAATTTAACTCTTTTAGATTCATTTGGTATTACAAGTACATAATTGCAGAAACTTCTAAGAATTATTAGGTCTCTTTCTAATAATAATTCTTCCTTCCTTTACGCTGGCTAGACTTCCAGCATTCATTAGAAGGATAATGTTGGTAGCAAATAAACTTGCCTTATTCCTGATTTTAATAGGAATTTTTCCAGTGTCACCACTAAGCATAATGTTGACTTTTGTTTTTTTCTAGACTTTTAATTTTGAAATAACTATAGATTCACAGGAAGCTGCAAAAATAGTACAGAGAGATCCTATGAATCCTCTGCCCAGTTCGCTCTGTTGGCTATATCTTATGTAGATATCCTACAATATCAAAGCCAGGAAACTGGTGGGGATGCAGTATGCAGATGGTTCTGTGTTATTGGTGGTACACATAGATTTCTGTCACCATTACCACAGACAAGATGTGGAACTGCTCCATTATCACAAAGACATCCTTTGCGCTTATCTTTCCAGTCAAGCCATCCAGACCCCACCATCTCTCAACCCTGGCAATCACTGATCTCATATCCACCTCTTTCATTTGGTCATTTCAAAAAAGCTCTATAAGTCATATGGTATGTGACCTTTTGAGATTGGCTTGTTTTACTTGCCCCAATTCATTTGCCACCCATACAAGTTGCTACACATATCAATAGTTTGCTTTTCCTTCTTGCTGTATCGTTCTGTAGTATGGACGTACCATAGTTTGTTTAATCATGCACCTATTATTGGTAATTTTAGTGTTTTTAGCTATTGCAAATCAAGTTGCTATAAACAACCATTGCAGATTTTTGTGCAGATGTAAGATTTCATTTCTCTGAGATAGTTACTCAGGAGTATAATTGCTAGGGAATATAATAAGTGTATGTTTAGTTTCTTAAGAAACTGTCAAACTGCTTTCCAGAGTGGCTGTACAATTTTATATTCCCCAGCAGTATGTGAGAAATCTAATTTCTTTGCATCCTTGTCAGCATTTGGTGTTGCCATTCTGTTTTATTTTACTTGTTCTAATACATATGTAGTAATTTGTCATTGTGGTCTTAATTTGCATTTCTCTAATAGCTAATGATGCTGGAAATCTTTTCATGTACTTATTTGCCCCACGTACACTCTCTTTAGTAAATGCCTCTTCATGTCTTTTGCACATTTTCTAATTGGATTGTTTGATTTTTACTGGTGGGTTCTGAGAGTCCTTCACATACTCTAGATGTGAGTCATTTCTCAGACATGTGATTCGCAAATATTTTCTCCTTGTCTGTAGCTTGTATTTTGATCCTTCTAACAGGGTCTTTTGCAGAACAAACCTTGTTGATCTTGATGAAGTCCAATTTATGGATTTTTTCCTTTTATGGATCATGCTTTTGGTGTCATGTTGAAGAATTCTGCATCAAGTTTTAATCTTGAAGATTTTGAATTGTGTCTTTCTAAAAGTTTTAGATTTATTTTTACATTTAAGTCTTTGCTCTATTTTGAGTTAATTTTTGTATAAGGCGTGAGGCTTAGGATGAAGTTTCCTTTTTGCCTGTAGGAATCCAGTTGTTCCAGTAACATTTGTTGAAAGTGAGTCCTCCACTGAACTGCTTTTACGTCATGGTCAAAAATCAGCTAGGCATGTGTGTAGGGGTATTTTTGTTTCTCTGTTCCGTTCCCTTGTTCCCTTGATCTGTGTGTCCATCCCTCCATCAGCACTACATGGTTTAGGTCACTGTTGCTATATAAGGAGTATTGAATTTGAGTAGAGTGACCCTTTGAAATGTATTCTTTGTATTCAACATCATTTTTGCTATTTTAGTTAATTTCCCTTTCCAAATAAATTTCAGAATAATCCTGTCTCTATCTACGAAAAATCTTGCTGGGTTTTTAATGTAAATGTTATGGAGCCTATATATCAATTTAGTCAATAAGTCAATTGACTGCTTTACTATGTCATCTTCAAATCCATGAACACAGTATCTCCCTCTATGTAGATCTTCTTTGGTTTCTTTTGTCAATGTTTCCTAGTTTTCGGAATATCAGGTTGTGCTAATTTTTTTAACATTTATGACTATTTCATTCATATTAGAAATTATAAAAGGAATTATATTTTTTAATTTTGCTTTTCAAGTATGTATTACCAGTATACAGAAACAAAATTGATCTTTTTCTGTTGCTCTTCTGTCCTGAAACCTTGTTGAATCACTGTGTATGACTGCAATTACTTTAAATTTGCTCAGGATTTTCATGGCCCATCCTGCTATATGTTCTGAGAGCCCTGGAAAAGAATGTGCACTCTGCTGGTTTGGATTGCTCCATAAATATAAATTAGGTCTTGTTGGTTAGTGGTGTTGTTGAGTTCTTTTGTATGCTTGCTTGTTTCCTGTTCTACTTTCTGTCTCTATAAACTGGACTACTCTAGGTACCTCATATAAGTGGAATTAGTGTGTTTGTCTTTGTGACTGGCTTGTTTCATATAGCATAATATCGTCAAGATTCATTCATATCGAAGCAAGTGTCAGAGTTTCCTTCATTTTTAGGGCTGAAAAATATTCCACTGACTAGATTAGTTTTTGGTGTTGCAGGGTTTTGTCTTTTCTGTTTGTTGTTGTTGTTTTGTAGAACTTCAGCAGCATAATGGAAGATGCAGAGTTGGCAGTGGTCCCCATTTCAACCCAGTCCTCATTCCAACCCAGCCCCTATTCCAACCTGGTCACCGTGATAGGCAGTCCCCATTCCAACCTGTTCACTGTGATACTGCATTATGCTTCTGTGAACCAAAGGTTTTTAAAAAATACTCCTATTACTGAAACCAATTTCACCAAGCAATAGAACAAATAAAAGAACTAATAAACTCTATTTTTTATACAATGATCGTTTACACTATATAAAAATCAGATTAGTCATTCTGTTTTGCCAGAAGATATCTTAGAGAAAATAACTTGAAATTCTTTATTATTTCCATGGTAGAATAAAATAGACCCATCAATTACCATCTACTGAGTTTTTAAATAAGTATAATATGCTTAAAATAAACATTATTGTTATTGCCATTCAGTCTAAGATTTAATTATTGGCTTATAGAGTGGAAAGATTTTAAAGCCAATCAGTTGTAATGTGTAAAGGAATAAGAAAATACAAGAAACGCTATCATTTAATACTTAATCTATGCATTAATAAAGTCACAAAATACATATTTTCTCTTTTTAGCAATTGAACATAAAGAAAATAAAAGATGGATCCAGGAAAGAGGAAGAAAAGCAGCAAGGAAGGAGGGTCAAATAACCGGAAAAAGAGTGGAAAAGAGGACAAGAAAGAGCATCTCCCAGGTCTTAACCTGCCATATCAAGTTGCCTTCCAGAAGTGACGTTACCCTCAGCTGAGAGGACTCCATCCTGGGAGATGTCCATGTACATTCTGGCAGTAAAGGGTGAAATCTCAGTTTTGTGTCAATGAATGCCCTGGGACTTACAGGTTTAAGCCACCTCATTAATGTTATGTTAACTTTATTTTTGACATAAGAGTGATTTTTTTTCCATTTATTTCTGGTATACACTTAACAAAGACTGAGTATGAAAAATTTTCCTGAGGTGAGGAGGACATTTGAGACAGTGTAGACAAAAGAATATTTCTGCTCAAAAGACCATTCGAGACACAAAGACAGAAGTTAGAGGCCACTGCTCAAACGGAAGAAAGATTTTTAAAAGCTTTGATTATCACAGAAGCATACACTTGAGGACCTTTCACAAATGTAATTCAATCTGAAAGTCTTTTTCAAGGTTAATGAATATCAGTGAAAGTTATAAATTAAATGTTTTTAAAATATAAACCTGACCGTTTTTAATCAAGCTAAAAGAGTTATTTCAATTTCCTATGAAAATGTATACTAACATGATCTTAAGTTCAGAATAATTTGAACATCTAAATCTACACAATATACTCTTCCTATTCAGTAAGTATTTAGCATGACCATTTTCCATTAATCCTCTGTTAATACATCATTAATAATCCCAGAACTCATATGATATGACCAAACTCATAGAGAGATGACCTTAGATTTCACAGAGAGTTCATGCCAAAACTGACAACTTTAAGTGGTGTTTGCATTAGGAAATGAATTGGTAATAAAATGTGGAAACTATATGAAAACAGAAATCTATATTTTCCTTAATTAATTCACCTCCAGCAAGATGAGTTGGTTTTCTAAAATTTTTTCCAGCATACCGTTCGGCTTAGTTCTCGGATGTGTATTTCACTGTGGCTGGATTCTCTACACCATCCCTTGCTCCAAGCCATGCTCTAAGTAAGGAAAACTTGAGAAATAAGGCAAATATTTTCTTAAGTCAGAAACAAGTATTTTTTCATGACTTGAAATTACAAAAAGCAAGTCCTTGCTTTTTGTAATTGGGATGGTTTTGTATAAACTGCAAATAATTTTTGGAATAATAATTCAAAACATTTACAAAACATATCTGCCCAGCCTGGTGGAAGACAGGCAGTAAATTACTGGTATCTTACTTACCATATCATATTGTTGTGAGGATTAAATAAGAAAATACTCATGAAAACACCAAACAGACTCTTAACTGGCACATAACAAGTGCTTAAAATCTTATTAGTTTGTTGTTTTGCAGTATGTACCAGGAAAAGGTTTCAGGTCAGGTGGAAAAATACTACTGCATGTACGGGACAGAAGTGCTTACATATATATATATATATATATACACACACACACATACACATATACATACATGTACATACACACACATATGTATATATACACACATACATACATATATATCATATATATGCAAAAAGAGAGAATTATATACATGAGCGAATGATAAAATTAAGTCCTAAGCTATGTAGTATAGACAATACAATCACGATTGAGTTCAACTGGATCACTGTACATTGACTGTCTACTATGTTGAAGGCACAGGGTTGAAGGCCATACAGAGATATGATGTGTATGCTATTACATCATGTTATTTCAAAGATGATAGAGACCACTGAGTGGGGTCATTGTCACCCAATGTTAAATAATGTAAAATCTGCTTCTAAGGTGAATCATTAAATTATCACTGCTAATTTTCGTCTCTCCAGCAAAATTAGAAAAATTCAAAGATTAATGGTTAAAAAAGTTAAGTTGCAAAAGACAGTATTTCATTTATAGAAACGCAAAACAGCTTTTGAAATCAATGTTTCCATTTCCTTTTTCTCAACTTGTAAACCCATAACACTAAAACATCCTAACTGGTTTTGTTTCTGCACTTTGTTAAAGCGATGTGATCCCAAGCTGGGACCTCATCTGTCCAACATTTAAACCTCAGAAACCTTTACCAACCTGGTTTTGAACTCACAGAAACAGTAGCTTTTAATGGAAATGCTGACAGACTCTTAAGCATAGCAACATGAATGGCACCAATGATAATAAATATGAGGAGTGATTCCCAAACCGAAGACGGGCAAATAGTTACCCAGCTGCTACAGAAATAGCAAGATAGAATCTTAAAAAAAAGAGAAAAAAGAAATTAAATGAAATGGATATTAGCTGGAAACATCTGTGTTCACCACAGAGCAAAATGCATATTCAGCAGCCAGTTTATTGGCTCTTTAGAGGATGTGAATGGTGCATTGTAAATAATGACCCGCCTGTAATAAATTCCCAGTAAAAAAGAGAAGGCTTGTGTGTTCCTCCCACAATTCACATTTCTGGGTCCCTGCTGTGAGTGATGATTCACAGCAGTCACAAATTCCTGTTTTCAAAATGCTGTTGTATACTCCAGGGCTTTCATTAAGTTTTACACTAGCTGGGGAAATTTAAAACTTGAGAGAGAGAGAGACAGAGAGGAGAGCAGCTCTCGGTGGTGACTGCGCTCAGCACCCAGCCCGCAGGGCATGGATAGATGTGGTCGGAGGCTGTGTCTTCCAAATGACCCAGTTGCTTCTCATCCTTTTTTCTGGAAGTTCGTAAGGGCAGGAGAAAGCGAGGATCAGTGACCTCCTTATGTGACGGGAAGGAAAAGAGACAAGAGAAAGGTGTTCGTAGGTGAATTTTGGGAGGCAGTTGGGAGACAGCATGTGAATCCTGGGCACGAGAGTTAATGGGTTCCATGAGGGGCCTGCACTGCCATAACTTTCCGGAGTGCGATGTGCCCACTGTGTCTTCAGAGCTCTCTAAAGCTTGGATGGCCTGGGAAGATTTAGGATTGTGCTATTATGTGTTCAAAATACATCTGTTGAATATACATACTATGCCTGGGGCATCATGTTTGGTCTTAAGGCCATAAATACTTAAAGGGGAAATGGACCAGTCTGGATGGAAATCATTTCCTCTCAGCCAAAGCATCAGTACAAAGAAATGAACATTCTTGCCCAGCCCAGGGGATTTCAGTAACTGCATTTGATGTGCTTGGTGCTGGGCCGGCCTGTTGACACAGTGCTGAATACGACTTGTCCCCACGTCAGGCCTTGCCCCTCCAAGACACAGTTTGATATTCTGTCTGCATCATCTTATCCAAATGATTGTTCCACAGCTGCAAAGTGCACTAATGAGAAGAGTTGTTGGCAGGGTGTCAGAGTTCCCCATGTGCCCAGGGCTTGGGAAGCACACTGTCTGGGGCTGCCTCTGCTCACACATAGGAAGGAGAGGCGGATGGTCCCAGAGGCTGTCAAGGTGCCAAAGTCTGGGCTGGAACCCACCACTGTCTACATCTCACCAATTCCCAACGAAAGCAAGAGGCCCCCAACAGTACCAAACCCACGTGCACAAGTGGAGAAGCCAAGAAAGGCACTGGAAAAGGGTGAACTCCAATTAAGAGGACTAGAAGTGTGTTTATCAACAGCAACAGATCACACCAACGTTTTCTTGATGTGTCTCCTGGGATTCTTGGACCTCCACTCATTCATGTCCACATAGCAAATGTAGTCACATTACTTCTACCCTTTTCTTTTTTTCTTAAAAAAAAAAAGAGAAAAAAAAAACAGTTAATCTAAATACTTTGCATGTTTTCTCTTCTTTCTTTTCAAATAAACTAATCCTTTTCAAATAAGTGCATGGCTAGGATGAGTAAAATCTTCCTTTTTTGAAAAATAGTCTATTGAAGAATCTTCTGTAGAGGTGCTAGTATAATTCCCAATAATTTTATTCTTTGTCAAGGCTTTCTAGGATTTTGCAAGGCAGGGTTAAAGGCAAAGAAAGAAGCAAGCATGATTTCTTTTGCACAATGCCAAGTCCTACCTTTTGTAGTCTGCAGGAGGAGTGAGTTGTCAGGAGCACCCAGGGCAGCCAAGCATCCCTGCTTTCTCTGCGTGGGCACAGACAGGTAAGACCTCAAGTGGGTCCTGGTGGCCTCGCCCACTGCCCTACTACAACTTGTGTAAAGAATGACTGGGGCTGAGCAAAGTGACTCAGGCCCATAATCTCCGCACTTTGGGAGGCTAAGGTGGTGGATCACTGGCAGTCAGGAGTTCAAGACCAGCCTGGCCAACATAGTGAAACCCCATCTTTACTGAAAATACAAAAATAAGCCAGGCATGACTGCACACTCGTCATCCCAGCTGCTTGGGAGGCTGAGGCAGGAGGGTCAATTGAACCTGGGAGGTGGAGGCTCTTGTGAGTGTATGTTGCACCACTGCACTCCAGCCTGAGTGACAGAGCAGGATTCTGTCTCAGGAAAAAAAAAAAACAAACAAGAATGGCTGGAATGAGGATGAGGTGAATTCCTCAGGGACAATCAGGCAGTGGCCTGTGGCAAAATTGAGACACATATATGAAAAAAATCCCTGTGAAAATGAATTAAAAATTCAAGTAAAGGATCCAAGATGGCCAAATAGGAACAGCTCTGGAGTGCAGTTCCCAGCGAGAATGCAGAGGGTGAGTGCTCACTGCATTTCCAAATGAGTTTTTACTGTCTACAGACCAGGAGATTCCGAGGCAGGAAAGCACCTCAAGTCTCCAGCATGGCTGTTTCAGCAATGGGTCTCTGCACAAAATCTCACACAAATCTGGGCAGCCATTTCAACTGGTGCCTGGAACGCCTAGGAGACAGAGTTGCCCATTTAACTGAAAAAATGGGGGCTGAAACAGGGAGCAAGGTGATATGGCTCAGCGAGTCCCACCCCCACAAATACCAGCAATCTGAAATGCTCTGGACTGAGAGTTTCACAGCAGGCACAACTGGACCCAGGACAGTCCAGCTCTGTTGGGGGGGAAGGGTGTCTGCCATTACTGAGGCAGTCCACCACTACCAAGGCAGTCTGCCATTACTGAGGCAGTCCATTGTTACTGAGGCAGTCTGCCATTACCAAGGCAGTTCTAACCATATCTCTATAAACAAAACCTCAAGGAAGTTCACACAGCAGCTGGGCAGAACACACAGCAGCTCAACAACACCTCCGCTGGAGACTGTGACTAAGCTACCTCCTTGCTGGGCAGAGTATCTCTGAAAAAAGGCAGCAGCATATCAGGAACTTATAAATAAAGCCCCACCTTCCCAGGACAGAGCACCTGGGAAAAAAGGTGGTTATGAGTTCTGCTGCAGCAGACTTAAATGTGCCTTCCTAGCAGCTCTGAACAGAACAAAGGAGCTCACAGCTCAGTACTGGAACTCCTATAAGGGACAGACTGTCTCCTTAAGCAGCTCCCTGACCCCTGTATATCCAAAGAGACACCTTATAAAGGAGAGCTCAAGCTGACATCTGGCGGGTATCCTTCTGGAACAAAGATAACAGAAGAAGAAACTGGCAGCAACTCTTACTTTTCTGCAACCACTGCAGGTGATCCCACTGCAGGCAAGCAGGGTCTGGAGTGGACCTCAGCAGTCCTACAGCAGAGGGGCCACACTTTCAGAAGGAAAACTAAAAACCAGAAAGAAGTAAATTCATCATCAACAAGAAGGACATCCACTAAGAGACCTCATCTAAAAGTCACCAATTACAAAGACCACAGGTAGATAAATCCACAAAGATGGGAAGAAACCAGTGCAAAGGGATCACAACTCCTCACCAGCAAGGGAACAAGGCTGGATGGAGAATGAGTCTGATAAATTGACAGAAACAGGCTTCAGAAAGTAGGTAATAGCAAACTTCTCTGAGCTAAAAGAACATGTTCTAACCCAGTGCAAAGAAACAAAGAACCTTGAAAAAAGGTGTGATGAAATGCTAATGAGAATAAACAGCTTAGCGAAGAATATAAATGAATTGATAGAGCTGAAAAACACAACACGAGAACTTCGTGAAGCATACACAAGTTTCAACAGCCAAATCAACCAAGCAAAAGAAAGGATATCAGAGATTGAAGATCAACTCAATGAAATGAAATAAGAAGGCAAGATTAGAGAAACAAGAGTGAAAAGAAATGAATAAAGCCTCCAAGAAATATGGGATTATGTGAGAAGACCTAATCTACATTTGATAGGTGTATCTGAATGTGACAGAGAGAATGAATCCAAGCTGGAAAACACTTCAGGATACTGTCCAGGAGAATTTCCCCAACCTAACAAGCCAGGCCAATATTGAAGTCCGGGAAATACAAAGAACACCACAAAGATATTCCTCAGGAAGAGCAACCCCAAGGCACAAAATCATCAGATTCACTAGGGTTGAAATGAAGGAAAAAATGCTAAGGGAAGCCAGAGAGAAAGGTCGGATTACCCACAAAGGGAAGCCCAGCATACTCACAGTAGATCTCTCAGCAGAAACCCTACAAGCCAGAAGAGAGTGGGGGCCAATATTTGACATCCTTAAAGAAAAGAACTTTCAACCTAGAACTTCATATGCATCCAAACTAAGCTTCATAAGCGAAGGAGAAATAAAATCCTTGACAAACAAACAATTGCTGAGAGATTTTGTCACCACGAGGCCTGCCTTACAAGAGCTCCTGAAAGAAGCACCAAACTTACACAGGAACAACCAGTACCTGCCACTCCAAAAATATACCAAATGATAAAAAGCATTGACACAATGAAGAAACTCCATCAACTAATGGGCAAAACAGCCAGCTAGCATCAAAATGGCAGGATTAAATCCACACATAACAATATCAAACTTAAATGTAAAGGGGCAAAATGCCCCTATCAAAAGACACAGACTGGCAAATTGGATAAAAAGCCAAAACCCATTGGTGTGCTGTATCCAGGAAACCCATCTCATGTGCAAGGATACACGTAGGCTCAAAATAAAGGGATGCAGGAAAATTTAGCAAGCAAATGGAGAGCAAAAAAAAGCAGGAGTTGCAATCTTAGTCTCTGATAAAATAGACTTTAAACCAATAAAGATCAAAAGAGACAAAGAAAGGCATTACATAATAGTAAAAGGATCAATGCAACAAGAAGAGCTAATGATCCTAAATATATAGGCACCCAATACAGGAGCACCCAGATACATAAAGCAAGTTCTTAATGACCTGCAAAGAGGCTTAGACTCCCACACAATAATAGTGGGAGACTTTAACACTCCACTGTCAATATTAGACAGATCAATGAGACAGTAAATTAAGAATGATATCCAGGACTTGAACTCAGATCAGATCAAGCAAACCTTATAGATATTTACAGAACTCTCAACCCAAATCCACAGAATATACATTCTTCTCAGCACCACATCATACCTACTCAAAAATTGACCACATAATTGGAAGTAAATCACTTCTCAGCAAATGCAAAAGAATGGAAATCATAACAAACAGTCTCTCAGGCCACAGTGCAATCAAATTAGAACTCAGGATTAAGAAACTAAATCAGAACCGCACAACTTCATGTAAATTGAATAACTGGCTTTTGAATGTTGACTGGATAAACAATGAAATGAAGGCAGAAATAAAGATGTTCTTCAAAACCAACGAGAATGAAGACACAATGTACCAGAATCTCTGGGACACATTTAAAGCAGTGTCTAGAGGAAAATTAATAGCAATAAATGCCCACATGAGAAGCAAGGAAAGGTCTAAAATTGACACACTATCCTCAAAATTGAAAGAGCTAGAGGAGCGAGATCAAAAAAACTCAAAAGCCAGCAGAAGACAAGAAATAACTTAGATCAGAGCAGAACTGAAAGAGATAGAGATACAAAAAAATCCTTCAAAAAAATCAGTAAATCCAGGAGCTGATTTTTTGAAAATATCAACAAAATACAGACCCCTAGTCAGATTAATAAAAAAGAAAAGAGAGAAGAATCAAGTAGATGCAATAAAAAACGATAAAGTGGATATCACCACTGATTCCACAGAAATACAAACTACCATCAGAGATTACTGGAACAACTCTATGCACATAAACTAGTAAGCCTGGAAGAAATGGATAAATTCCTGGACACTTGCACCCTCCCAAGCCTAAACCAGGAAGAAGTCAAAACCCTGAATAGACCAAAAACAAGGGCTGAAGTTGAGGCAGCAATTAATAGCCTACCACCCAAAAAAAGCTCAGGTCCAGACAGGTTCACAGCTGAATTATACCAGACATAAAAAGAGGAGCTGGTACCATTCCTTCTGAAACTATTCCAAACAATCCAAAAAGAGGAAATCCTTCCAAAATCATTTTATGGGACCAATATCAACCTGATAACAAAATCTGGCAGAGACTCAACAAGAAAAGAAAACTTCAGGCCAATATCCATGATGAACATAGATGCAAAAATCTTCAATAAAATACTGGCAAACCAATTGCAAAAGCACATCAAAAAGCTTATCCATCACGATCAAGTAGGCTTCATCCCAGGGATGCAAGGCTGGTTCAACATATGAAAGTTTATAAATATAATTCACTACATAAACAGAACCAAAGACAAAAACCACATGATTATCTCAATAGATGCAGAGAAGGCCTTTGACAAAATTCAGTAGCCCTTTATGCTATAAATTCTCAATAAAATAGGTATTGATGGAAGGTATCTCAAAATAATGAAAGCTATTTATGACAAACCCACTGTCAATATCATACTGAATGGGCAAAAACTGGAAGCATTCCCTTTGAAATCTGGCACTAGACAAGGATGCTCTCTCTCCACTCCTATTCAATATGGTATTGGAAGTTCTAGCCAGAACAATCAGGCAAGAAAAAGAAATAAAGTGTACTCAGTTAGGAAAGGAGGAAGTTAAATTGTCTCTATTTGCAGATGACATGATTGTATATTCAGAAGATCCCTTCATCTCAGCCCAAAACCTCCATAAACAGATAAGCAACTTCAGCAAAGTCTCAGGATACAAAATCAATGTGCAGAAATCACAAGAATTCCTATACACCAATAACAGACTAAAAGAGAGCCATATCAAGAATGAACTGCCATTCACAATTGCTACAAACAGAATAAAATACCTAGGAATACAACTAACAAAGGATGTAAAGGACCTCTTCAAGGAGAACTACAAACCACTGCTCAAGGAAATAAGAGAGGACACAAACAGGTGGAAAAACATTCCATGCTCATGGTTAGGAAAAATCAATATTGTGAAAATGGTCGTACTGCCCAAAGTAATTTATAGATTCAACCCTATCCCCATCAAGCTACCTATGACCCTCTTCACAGAAACTGGAAAAAAACACCTTAAACTTCATATGGAACCAAAAGAGAGCCCACATAGTCAAGACAATTCTAAACAAAAAGAGCAAAGCTGGAGGGACCACGCTACCTGATTTCAAACTATACTACAAGGCTACAGTAATCAAAACAGCATGGTACTGGTACCAAAACAGAGATATAAACCAATAGAACAGAATAGAGGCCTTGGAGGCAATATCACACATCTACAACCATCTGATCTTTGACAAACCTGACAAAAACAGGCAATGAGGAAAGGATTCCCTGTTTAATAAATGGTGTTGGGAACACTGGCTACTCATGTGGAGAAAGCAGAAACTGGACCCCTTCTTGACATCTTACACTAAAATTAACTCCAGATGGATTAAAGACTTAAACATAAGACTTAACACCATAAAAACCCTTGGTAAAACCATTCAGGACATAGGCGTAGGCAAGGACTTCATGACCAAAACACCAAAAGCATTGGCAACAAAAGCCAAAAAAGACAAATGGAAACTAATCAAACTCCACAGCTTCTGCACAGCAAAAGAAACACTCATTAGAGTGAATCGGCAACCAACAGAATGGGAAAAATTTTTTGCAATCTACACATCTGACAAAGGGCTAATATCCAGAATCTACAAAGAACTAAAACAGATTTACAAGAAAAAAATCAAACAACCCCATTCAAAAGTGGGCAAAATATATGAACAGATACTTTTCAAAGGAAGGCATATATGAGGCCAACAAACATATGAAAAAATGCTCATCATCACTGGTCATTAGAGAAATGCAAACCAAAACCACACTGAGATATCATCTCATGCCAGTTAGAATGGCAATCATTAAAAAATCTGGAGACAACAGATGTTGGAGAGGATGTGGAGAAATAGGAACACTTTTACACTGTTAGTGGGAGTGTAAATTAGTTCAACCATTGTAGAAGACAGTGTGGTGATTCCTCAAGGATATAGAAATAGAAATTCCATTTAACCCAGCAATCCCATTACTGGGTATATATCGAAAGGATTATAAATTGTTCTATTATAAAGACACATGCACACGTATGTTCATTGCAGCACTGTTTACAATAGCAAAGACATGGAGCCAGCCAAATGCCCATCGATGATAGACTGGACAAAGAAAATGTGGCACATATAGACCATGGAATACTATGCAGCCATAAAAATGATGAATTCGTGTCCTTTGTAGGGACATGGATGAATCTGGAAACCATCATTCTCAGCAAACTGCCACAAGAACAGAAAACCAAACACCACGTTCTCACTCATAGGTGAGTGTTGAACAATGAGAACACATGGACACAGGGAGGGGAGCATCATACACTGGGGTCTGTTTGGGGGGACTAGAGGAGGGAAAGCATGGGGTAGGTAGTTGGGGAGGGAGAGCATGGGGAGAAATGCCAGATATAGGTGACAGGGATGGAGGCAGCAAACCACATTGCCATGTATGTAGCTATGCAACAATCCTGCATGTTCTTTACATGTAACCCAGAACCTAAAGTGAAATTATATATGTGTGTGTGTGTGTGTGTGTGTAAATTTTAGGAAAGAAGAAAGATAGATTTGCAATATTTGTTACTGAATGGATCAGCAAGACTTTACTGCACACATTTTATATGCAGACAGTGTAAGTTTTATAGAAGATTACAGATTATTGTTATGACATCTGCCCTCTAGGAGCACAGAATCTCAAAACACCTGCATCTTAGCAATTCAGTAACACAAAGAAAAGAGGGATGATAAAAGATAGAGATGAAAAGGGGATACTATTAATTTTTTAAGCTATAAAAGAAATGGATAAGTAAACTTAGATTACTCTCTAAATTCAAAAAACTGGAACATCAAACTATTTGTTAAATCTGAAAGAATGGCTGGGAAAATAGAAAGTGTTATTGCTTTGGATAGTAAGTAAACTATGTAGACCAATGACTCCAAGAGGTAATCAAAGCTGAAAACAATGTCAACAATGCTGTAAATCAATTTGAATAACATATCTATGTAAGTTTTCTAAGAAAGTCAAAGATATTTTGAATCTAATCATGCCCTTTAATTGAACAGGCACTGTTGAATTACCCACGAGTTGGACAAACCATGGGTGCTGCCCCAGAATGTCTTATGGTTGGTGTCTAGAAAGAAAGCTGGAAATGCTCAGAGAACAGCTCTGACCCATGGCTGCAGACTTAGGCCCTCCCAGCTGGGACCCTGCTGCCCTGGCTGTTCCCAGAGCAGACTTTAAAGCAAGTAGATATCAGATTGGAAGCAAGATGTCCAATTTTGAATGACAATAAAACATTCTCTATGCTGAATGTTTTATTGTACATGCTGAAACTCCTAGACTGTGCCTACACACACAAATATATAGCACATAGAACAAACATGTATATACTTGTCAAGGTTCATCCCAAAAGAAAAATATGAAAGTAAGCCCATCTTCCAGGTGGACACAAGCAACAATTCTTTAAAAATCAAAAGAGAAAACAAAGTCTTTGCAGTTCACTGAGGTGAGTATTGGCTTTGTCACTGGTTTCTTTTCTAAGACCACACATATCTACAAACTTCTTGTCTTGACTGTGTCCTGTTAGATGTCTTTAACTCTATATCCAGGTCCCCCTTTGCTGCCATGATGCCTATACCACGTTTGTGGTTTACAGTTAAACTTTTCAGTCTGTCGGAATGATCATAATTATTTTAGCTGATTCCTGAAGCAAACTGGAGTTCAGACAAACTGGACCTGCTTGTGAATATGTTAAAAATGCTTATTACCCATTATATTGCAAAATAAAAATAAAACACGTTACATATGCAGAATAAGTTCAATTTTACAAAAAAAAATCTATACTCATTCAAATACAGTGGAATCCTGATTTACTATCAATGCCTTCCTGTGGGTGGTAGGTTATAAATAATATCTGTTTTTACTTTTCTTTTTGCTTTGCTTCGCTTCGTTCTGTAAGTTTTCTGTTCTTGAGCTTGAGGACATAGTCTGTGAATTGTAACGATTGTAACAAAATATTGCTATTATAAAGTAAAATATAAAGATATAAAATGAAGACATGCTGAGTATTTATTTAATTCAAGCAATGAGAGAACCAAAAGAATGTCATAAGTAGTGCTAAAGAGAAGTTAAAAAAAAAAGAACAAATTTTCATAGTGTAATGAAATGTAAGAAGAGATGTGCAGATGGAGGTAAAACTGGTTTTTCCACAGGGAGAAGAGATCATTCAATTGAACCTCTGTCGACAGAATCACATGTCGATAGACAAGAATTATTTCACATTGCTATTCACTACCTACAACTTGCAAGGTTACAAAATAATCCTCGCAGAATAAAAATCTACTAGCTCAGAGTCCCTCCATGTGCCTCTAAACTCCTCTAGCATCTGGACAAGACACAGTTTTCCCCTTCACTATTTAGGTCATCTCTCTTTCCAGAGCCAAAAGGAGGACCACTTAATAAATATTTACTTAAAGAATGGGTAAATGTATATATTTTATAGTTAAAATTATCTTGATGAAAGCTTTTTTTTTTTCAGGGAAGTTCTATTTCTGGACAGTTGATAGAGTTGGGAAATTCCTAAATTTGCCTCATAGGACTGTCATAGTACAGTGGTGCAGGCTGCAGACTGAAAAGCCATGGGAAATATTTATTTAATCCATGTAAGTATCACTAAGGTTGTTTGGAACACATAAACATTTAATCCATGTAAGTATCACTAAGGTTGTTCGGAACACAGCGCTCTAGTGTCAGGAGTAAGAGTGAGGGGAACAAAGTAAGGAAAGGAGCTGAGAACACTAGTTCTGAGTCAGGATACAAGTTCATTCCATCTGCCATATCTAGGTTGAGACATGGTTGTTTATCCATCGGACATAGCTGTTTATTCATTGTTTTTTCTTCCCACCATAAACCAACCAGGAGCCAAGGAGGAACTGGGCAGAAGAAAGTTCCCAAACAGCATAAGTAGAAAAGTTTTGGGAAAAATTTTTTAGGATAGAAGATTTTGTTGGAGGAAGAAGGAAAAACAGACCGTTCCTTTTTAAAGATCCCTATCTGAAAATGACATGTTGCTGCATTTGAGAGATGGGATCTATTACTCATTTTTATTCCCCTTGAAGATAAGCCATTTGTAGACAGTGATGTTAAAAAGTGATCACTTTCTTAAGCATCCTGCTCTTTGCAACATGGCCAACTTCCAAAACAATTCTTCCAATTAGGATTATGTTTCATAGCTAGAAAGCCCACATTCCCTGTAAACCACCAAAATCTCGTTCCCTTCCCCTAGCACCTTTGGGCCCAATTATTTCACCACTAGGGTGGGAGCTAAGGGAGCTATACCATTTAACAACTTTCATTACCCTGTTTGTAAACCTCAGCTCTGCTGTGAACCTCCAAGGACACATTGCAGCTTCCAGGAAACAACTTTTGTTGTGTAGATTCGTGGGGTTCTTTTTTCAACTTAGAGCCTCTGGGGTCATCACCCAAAACTTCCTCCTTCAGCCTCTCTCATCAGACCTGCCTCAAATATGTATTGTAGAGAGAAATTCTAACCAGACAAAACAATGACCTATCCTCACTCCAAAGACACTGTTAGTCCTGGTCACTGTAGACTGTTTATGGCAATTCTTCCTAGCAATCTTCCATCAGATCAAACAAGGGGAAGTCTTCCCTTCTTCAGAACTTCAATACATTCTTTATGAGTTTCCAATTTCCAGGAGAGATTAAAACACACTTACAAAGGAAGAACTAAACTTTGCCAAAACTTACTAACAAGTTGGAAATTTGAGATAAATAAATCTGAAAAGAACAAAATTTGCTTTAGCAGATTGTTTTCCATTCTCTATAATGACCTTTTACTCTGAACTTCAGTGCAAACCCTCCCTACATGCAGACATGCAAAGGTGCTGGGAGTGAGAGGCTCAAAGAAAAACAGAGAGAAAGACACAGGGGAGCTGGGATAGAGACGGTGCCCTTGCCCCATGACCCAGGGCTCTGCCTCTCCACTTACCTCATGGACTTTGTTTTCTGCCAAGCAATGACTGTTCCACCACCCAGAAGTAAATGACAGGCAAGGTGGTAACACCTTTTTAATATCCCAATTGAAGGTGAACTATTTAAACTCAATCATAAAGATTCGTCCTCAGATAGTTTGCCATTGGTATATAGAAACACTGTAGATTTTCATATATTTATTTTGTACCTTGCAATATTACTTAATTTGTTTATTAAATGTAAAAGGTTTTTGGTGAAGTCTATAGGCTTTTCTCTATACATGCTGTCCCTACTCTATGTCCCCGCTAGAGGAACACTTCCACTCCAGGTCAGGATCTCCATTCCAAGAGCTCCATCAGCCACCAGCCTTCACTTGCTCTATTACTGCATTTGGATCATGTCCTCACCCAGGCAAACTCCACCCCTGAAAGCCTAAATCCAATTCTTTCATAAATGTTCTATACTTTTCATCATAGAGATCTTTAACCTCATTCATTAACTTTACTCCTGAGTATTTTATTTATTTATTTTGTAGATACCATGAGTGGGACTGTTTTCTTGGTTTCTTTTTCATATCATTTGCTATTAGTGTATAGAAACACTGCAGATTTTTGTGTATTTATTTTGTACCGTGCAATATTGCTTAATTTGTTTATTAGATCTAAAAAGTTTTTGGTGACGTCTATAGGCTTTTCTCTACATAAGATTATGTCATCTGCGAACAGGGACAATTTAACTTCTTCCTTTCCAATTTATATGCTTTCTATTTCTTTCTTTGCCTAACTGCTCTTGCTAGGATTTTCAGTACTATATTTAATAGAAGTTATAAAATTAAACATCCCTGTGTTGTTCCAGATCTTTTAAAAAATGTTTTCAACTTTTCCTCATTCAGTATGTTAGCTGTGAGTTTGTGTTATATGACTTGTAATATGTTGGGTTACATTCCTTCTATACCTAATTTGTTGAGATTTTGTTATAGGAAATGTTAGATTTTGTCAAATGCTTTTTTCTGCAGCTATTGAAATAGTCATATGGTTTTTGTCCTTCATTCTGTTAGCATGATGTATCATGCTTATTGACTTGCATATGTTGAATCATTCATGAATCCCTGGGATGAATCCTACTTTATCATGGTGAATGCCCTCATTAATGTGCTATTGAATGTGGTTTGCTAATACCGTATTAAGGATTTTTGCATTTATGTTCATGAGGAATATTTGTCTGCAGTTTTCTTTTTGTGTGTTGTCCTTGACTTGTTTTACTATCCATATAATGCTGGCCTTACAGTATGGTTTAAGAAAAATTCCTTCCTCTTTAAGTTTTAAAAATAGTATGAAAAAAATTGATAGTAGTTTTTCTTTAACTATTTGGTAAAATTCAGTAATGAAGCATTGAGGTCCTGGACTTGCCTCTGATGGACGACTTCTTATTATTGGTTCAATTTTCTCACTCATTTTTGGTCTGTTTGGATTCTCTATTTCTTCATACTTTAATCCCTTTAGACTGTAGTATGTATAAATTTCTTCTAACTTTCCACTTCGTTGGCCTAAACTGTTCATGATAGTCTCACGATCTTTTGTATTTCAATGTTAGCAGTTGTAAACTCTCCTTTTTCATCTCATTTTACTTATTTGAGTCCTCTTCCTTTTTTTCTTAGTCAAGCTACAGGTTTGTCAACTTTATTTATCTTTTCAAAAAACCAACTCTTTGTTTTCTTAACCTTTTGTATTGCTTTTCTAGTCTCTTTCATTCATTTCTGCTGTGATCCTTATTATTTCCTTCCTTCTACTAATTTTAGGTTGAGTTTTCTCTTGTATTTCTAATGGCTTGAGGTGCAACATTAGGTCACTTACTGGATCTTTCTCCTTTTCTGATGTAGGCATTTATTGCTATAAACTTTTCTCTTAGAATTGCTTTCACTGTATCCCATTGGTTTCAGTATCTTGTGTTTCCATTTTCATTTATCTCAATAACATTTTTAATTTTTATTTTAATGTCTTTATCACTCATTGGTTATTCAGGAACATAGTTTTTTATTTCCATCTATTTATAAAGTTTCCAAAGTCTCTTCTGTTCTTGATTTCTAGTTTTATGCCATTGCAGTCAGAAAAGATATTTGATAATGATTTCAATCTTCTTCAATCTCCAAAAATTTGTTTTGTGGCCTAATTATGATCTATACTATAGAATGTTCCATGTGCAGTTGAAAAGAATATGAATTCTGTAACTGATAAATGCAATGTTTTCTAAATGTCTATTAGGCCCATTTGGTCTGAAAGGTAGTTTAAATCTGATGTTACTTTGCTGATTTTTAGTCTGGAGATAATTTGTTCATTGCTGAAAGGATGTGCTTCAAGTTCCCTACTATCATTGCATTGTACTCCGACTCTCCCTTTAGATCTAATAATATTTGCTTTATATATTTGGGTGCTCTTGTGTTGGGTGCATATATGTTCACAATTGTTGTATCCTTTTGTTGAATTGATCTCATCACCATATTGTGATCTTCTTTGTTTCTTTTTACAGTATTTGACTTCAAGTCTATTTTAAGTGGTATTGCTATTTCTGTCCTTTTCTGGTTTCCATTTGCATGGAATATCCTTTCCTATCCCTTTCAGTCTATGTGTGCTTTTACAGGTGAAGCATGTCTCTTGTAGGCAGCATATAGTTAAGTCTTTTTATAGAAAAAAAATCTATTCAGCCATTGTATATCTTTTAATTGGATAATTTAACCCTTTTACATTCATGGCTATTAGTCATAGATAAGGACTTAATTCTGCTTTTTATGAAATATTTTCCTGCTGTTTTGTAGATCTTGTGTTCCTTTCCTCCTCTCTTACTGTCTACTTTTGTAGTTGGGTAGTTTTCTGTAGTACTAAGCTTTTATTTCCTTCTTTTTCCCATAAAAAAAAATTTAGATCTATTCAGACATCTACTTTCTCTGTTTTTATAATAGAGCTATTGGCTATTGGAAGAAATCTAACATTTTGATAGGAGTCATTCTAAACATGAATTATCCAATCTCACCTGCAATCTCAATGTGGTCTGACAGTTATATTTGGAGCCCAAATAAAGGTAGCAACTCTCAGTGTGAAGACAGAAGTACTGTAGGAGAGATAACCAAGCCAGTTTATAATTAGTTCTCAGAGAATCCACTGGCTAGAGCATTTCCCAAGAAATTCATCATTGACCAATTAATTTGCCTTGGGCACACGTTTTAGTTAATTGGTCACAATCAATTGATTCTGGTTATTTCTGGGATTTTTTTTCCTGATGATTGAGAGCTTCCAGTATCCATTAAGTATAAACACTTGGAGTTTCTACACATCTTTCAATTAATGAGTACATGTTAAGATCCTCTGTTTGCCTAATGATACACTGAGCATTAGAAATTAAAAAAAAAATTCATAGTCACAGTCTTTAAAGGTTTATAATCCAGGTGAGGCAATAAAATTAATGTGCTTAAAACAGTTGGAAAACAGATTTGGACACACTCAGTTATACTGATAGTAATTAGGGTAGAAACTTTAAAATTAGAGAAATAGTATCATAGGGAAGTTTTAGGGGCAGATCAGAATGTGAGCTGGGTTATTCAGAAAGAATGCAATGTAGAAGACAGCAAGATGGGAGTCCTTGTCTCCATATTTGCAGTTTCTTTAATTTTGTACCCCCTTTATGATTTTAAAGCAGAATGCAACAGATGCAACCACTGAGAATGGGAATTTGGACTGACAGTAGAATCCTTAATTCTAATTTACCTCCTGAAAAATGCCTTCAGGATCCACATGAAATTTTGCATAAATGTCTCTTTGGTTGTCTGATAATCTTAAAGGGGTCAGACATTCATCCACAGGATTTATATCAAATGAATATGAATCCTTTGACATTCATATCAAATCCACAGGATTCAATTGCACCTTGGGAATTTTCATCACGTCTCCTGTGTGTGCTCAGCCCAGGACCAAAGTCAGAACTGAACAAGGAGATTTGGAGAAGAGGCAGGTGAGCTCTCAGCCCCTCACATCCTTACTACATCCCAGATATAAGCAAGGCCCCAGTCCATTCTCAAGATCAATGGTGAAAAGAAACTTCCAAATCTGGTTTCCACCGAGGAGTAAAATATCTCTTCTTTGGTTTGAGAGGTATTCTACCTTCTGTAATAGAACAGGTATCATTGAGCCCCATAAACACAACTTTCCTTTTAAGTAAATCTCTTATACTAAAATGTATCTATGCTTAAAATAGAATCCCTCTGTATGTCTGAATGTTACATTCTGTTAAAAGGGCAGAAAAGTACATGGTGTGACTCACTTTCAGTTATTAAAACATTTGATAAAAGTTTTCTGTCCCTGACTTTACATAATTTTATAAGCTTTGGTAAGTTATTTACAATACAACTATACTGATCACTTTGGTCTTTTTATTTCTGGAATACAATGCCTTCTTAAACTAATAAATACAAAATATCATCAAAGTAGGTGATAGTTTTTGCAATGAAGAAAAAGAAATCTATTGATTCATGATAGCTTGTAACAATACAATCATATTTTTTTTCATTATTTTAGTTTGGTTTGATTATTTTGGTTGTTTGCTGACCATTTTATTCATCTTGTATTATTATGGGTTTTACAGAAATTTAGAAAAGGGATAAAATGCAATGATCAATTCTGAAGCCTATAGAGGAAGAATGATTGGAAATATTATATTGACAAAAGAAGGAGGTCCATTTTCTGAAGAATATGCTTAGTTCCCATGTGTAACTTGTAGGAATCTAAGATTATTGAAAATGAAGTAGATATTCTATATAAAATTATGCCATATACGTCCTCATAATTCATAAAATCCAGAGCCTTAAATAATGAGGTTATTAAAATAGATTGTAAAACTTTAGTGATTAAAATAGCAAAATAAGAATAAACAAATCAATATTCTTCATTTTAAAAACCTGAAAACATGTTAATTTTGCAACTCAAGGAGTTAGGCACTTATTGACATGAAAACCTGAAGTTGTGTCCATGTACTCTGCATATATAATGTAACCCCGTCTTAGTAAGTAAGTGTGTGTGTACATGTGTGTGGGGGCATAGGCATGCATCTGAGCATGTATGTGTGTGATTATACGGAGAGATCTGAAAGAATATCTACCTGGCTGTCCACAGTGCTCATCTCATGGCAGTAGAGTCTCACATGTGATATTTTTTAACTTCACATTTTGCTTTTTGCTTCTCTGCATTGTTTGAATTTTTGAACCATCACATATTTTTAGCAAACAGGCTGAAGCTATTTCCAATGGAAGAAAAAACAAAGGTCAACAAAATAATTTTCATGCAATGTCTCTCATCAGCTCCCAGGCTTCAGGTTTTGAACATGGCTGTTGCACTTGCTCTGTGCATTGCTTCTGCTCTTCCTTTATGTAATCTTCATGAACTCTAGGTGGAGGATGAAGGGTATGGATACTACTCTTTGGAACTCAAACTTCGGCTTCAACAATAATATAAAGATCATAGATGTAAGGGTGTGGCCTGCATATAATCATTACATGATTGACTTAGGATCAATTTTGTGCCTCTTGGCCCTTGAAATAAACAAAAATATAAATCCAGATGTGGGGCTCAGGTTGTAGGGGTTCCACTTTAGACCCACTGGAAGCTATATCATCACAGCTCAGCTTCTCCACACAATTCTCCATAGGTCCAAGATTAAAGCTGCTGATAATAACTCACAGGGAAGGGGAGGCATGAAAGAAGAAGAGAAAAAGGAAGTAATGGGTAGAACCGTACCAGCAAATTGTACCTTAACTTGGGACATGGATGGAGTAAGACCCTATTTCTAATGAGGAAAAATGGGGCCATAAAAATAGAAACTCATTAAGAACAAGAAAAAAGCATACTTCCCACATATTGTGAAGGGTGTGCTCTGTACACAGGACATCTACAACTTCCCACATATTATGAAGGTTGCTCTGTAGACAGGTGCCCTGGGAAGGAGAGGCGGGGGCTGAAATAGAGCCTCTCGCTGTCCTCATGAGCAGAGCACCCTATGCTGCTGCGGCAGGGCCTACATGTGGAGGGAAGGCTGCCTCTGTCCAGTTTCCACCAACGTGAGCAGCCATCATTTTCTAATGACACCTTATGCCTCAGCAGCCCTGATTCTCCCATTTCCAGAATAATGCAAGGACAAGACAGGTGATTAAATCAGTTACGCACTGGAAAGTAAACAGAATAGCCTTTATTTCTAGGATGAGGTGGAAAACTTATTGTTATCCTCCATTGGTGATTATGCGCTATCACATATGAGTGAATGACGATAAAATCCCAACGGAATTTGAAGAAAAGCACTTCTAGGGTAGAAGGTTTCTTTGCTAATAACTTAAAATTTACATTCAGCTGTTTAAATCAGTTCCCCTTTCTTCGCAGAAGCTAGTAGATGTCTCTATTTTACCTATGACACTGTTGTAAAATTAGTCAGTATGTAACTAAAATAATTCCTCAAAAAAGTCATAATGAGGAAATTAGGGAGGGAAATAAAACTAGCAGAAAGGACCTCAAAATTATGGCAAAGAGATTGTCAGAAACGCCAGGCCTCTACCCACAGCAGGTTCTGGCTGCATGCACTGACATACAGGCACATGGGAGAACCTGTTGGCGTGTGTGTGCCATGATACAGGAGTGGATTTGTGGGATTGTGAACTAAGTGCTAACAGAATCGCTGTGGTACCTTAATGTGCCCCTCTTTACTGTACTAAATTACACTCTACTCTTTAGCTTTCTACAGAAGCCCCGATCATCAAGTAATATTTATGGTTCTTCTCTAAATTCTTCAACTTCACATTTTTATATAGAAAACAACTCAGCATCATGATATAAAAATGAGAATCTAGAAATTCTAAAAAGACAATAGTTTTTAGTAATAATAAATGAGTTGTTTAATACTAAAAGGATATATAATACAATACAGACCAAGTTCTGTTTTGATAACTAAAGGAATATGGGTTGAATATTATGTAAATAGCTTGGAGAAACTTTTGGTGCAAAAAAACCCAGTGTTATAGTTGCCTTTGAGTTTGTGAGAAACACAAGAAGTTATCATATGCAACTATAAAAATCATTTTTAAGCAACATAGTCATAGGAGACAAAATCACAAAAAGAGTAATTAATTACTTCAAATATATATTTAAGAAAAAGGAGAGTACTTTTACTGGTTCTTTTTCAAATAAGAGCACAAAAGGTTAACTGTATATTTTTGAATATGCATTTAAAAATAATACTTGCCAATATTTGATTAAGATCGTGCAAAAAAATGTACATAGACTGATCCAATAGCTTACATAAGACTTTATCTTTCTGGTTGAAAATTACACTTAGAACAATTTGTCAAACAAATTTCCAGGAACAGTAGAACACATGCAAGAAAGAAATTAATATCATGCATCTCAGCACCAGTTAACAGCTGCATAGATCAAAGATTTGTTCTGGTGCCATGAAGGTCTGACTTTGACTTTCAAACAAGCTGAGAGCATGAACCACATGATAAGACAAAAGCATAAATAGCTAATTTCTAAGGATTTTATTAGATTATAAATAAAGCTCATTGTAGTGTGAGTGATCCCCAAAATGGTTGCACTGGAGTTTGCAGGCACACAAGCAAACACATGTGACAGAGAGGCTGTGGTTCCCTGTTACTTCTTTTCCGTAAACAATACTGTTCTCCTTTAATTCTTCCTAAAGCATAAATGAACAGTCCATATTTTTAAATAGGTTGCAAGCAAATTCTCAGTTATATCAACTGTAGTAATTAATACATTTTACTGCTTTCTGGCATTTAATTATAGAATGTGCCACTGAGCCTTGTTAAGGACATTTTAAACTTTTTAGTTTGCTAAAAATGGCATTAACTCTTTATTCTTATTGCACACACACAATTTCAAATAGAGTATCTTCAAGAGGGTCCTGTCTATTCTTCAAAACTAGATAGAGCATAAAAGATAGGCATATATTTTATCAGAAAACATTCCAAACTTAGAAAAAAAAACGGCGTGGGGAAAAGAAATACCAATAAAAATTGATGAGTGAAACAACCTGCTTTTGAAATCGTGGAGATTAGGACTTGTGTTTGCTCCTAAATCAGCCTTTATTTTCTTACCCAGTCGTGGAGTTTAACATCATAATTGTCCATTTAATTAGTTACTAAAGCCCAGGATCATGATGTAGAATGAACCAGGTGTTTAAATGCCTTGGTGTTGCCTTTAAAAGTCTCTGATGCCTAAACCAAGAGGGCTGTGGCCACCTTCACAAGTAGGCAAGTTGCTTTAATTGGCATAAGGGTGTTGCTTTATTTAGTGACAGAGTTGAGAATGTGATCCTGTGACTAACCAGGATGGATAATTCCTCCAAAGTGGTAATTCCACCAAAGTGGTTGAAGTATTCTTAGGCATATAAAGGTAGATGAAGAAGAAGGAAAGGAATACTAACAAAGTTGATCCTGGGTGACAGAGGGCAGAAAAACTTCCAAGATTGATATTTATGAAAAAGAGAGTCAAATCTACTACTATTAATGTAGAAATACTTTTTGCATGAGACTCCCCAAATTTTCAGAAATGTATATTTCCCAATAGCTGTAATAATGATGAACCTCTTGTGAAGGGATGGTCTTGGTTCCCAAGTCCAGATTTTAGCAAAATACTACATTGTCAATATTTTCTAGCAACAGAAAATTACTCTCTTGGATCTAGGTATTTAGGCATCTGCCAGAGAATAAGTATTTTTCTTTCATTCAGTGGCCTTACCTTGTACACAGAAAGCTATGCTAGAAAATTAAATAACTAAAAATATTTAACAACAAAGTAAAGTTAAATTCAATTAAAAAATCAAAAATGTTATAAAGTAACATTTCCATGTGTATCTCACTGTGCATCAGCATAGCTACTGATACGGTTGTTTCTGTGTCCCCACCCAAATCCCATCTCAAACTGTAATCCCTGTGTTTCAAGGGAAGGAATTGGTGGGAGGCGATTGGATTATGGGGATGGTTCCCCCCGTGCTGTTTTTGTGACAGTGAGTGAGTTCTTATGACAACTGATAATTTCATAAGGGACTTTTCCCTGCCCTTCTCTTTTGCCTGCCACCTTGTGAAGAAGGTACTGGCTTCCCCTTTGCCTTCCACCATGATCGTAAGTGTCCTAAGACCTCTCAAGCCATGAGGAACTGTGAGTCAATGAAACCTCTTTCCTTTATAAATTACCCAGTCTTTGGTAGTTCTTTATAGCAGTATGAAAATTGACTGATATACCCATACTTTATCTGTGTGGCTATTACAGGGGCTTCCCTTTTATGGTCATGATGGAGTAACAGGCACTGGATTTTCTCTCCCATCTGAAACAGCTGAAAAAAATTGGACACAATTTAGAAATTGATTGTTCTGAAGACACTGGACAATATCTGGTAGCAAAGGACACTGGCCCCTGTGAAATGGGAAACCAAGCGACAGGCCCTTCAGTTGCCCAGCTTGCTGCCTGGGGAGTGTCTATAGGCAGTCATTCAAGGCAGGGGAGGAAAGGGGGATCCCAGCAGTCTTCATGAACTGAGGTGATAAGCCAGGGAGCTCAAAGAGACTATATTAGTTTCCTAATGTTGTGGTAACAAATTATCATAAATTTATTGCCTTAAAATAAAACAAAATTGTTATCTATAATTCTGGAAGTCAGCCTGTGTTCCTCCCAAGGACTCTCAGGAAGCACCTGTTTTCCTGCCCTTTATACCTTCTAGGGGGTTTCTGCATTCCTTGGCTCTTGGCCCCTTCCTCTACCTTGTAAACTAGCAGCATAACGTCTTCTAATCCCTTTCTCTGTCTCTGACCCTCCAGCCTCTCTCCCTCTTACAAGGACCCATAGTATTATATTGAGCTTACCTGGAAAATCCAGGATGATCTCCTCATCTTAAGATATTTAATCTAATCACATTTACAGAGTGCTTTTTTGTCATTTAAGGTAACATATTCACAGGCTCCCAGGTTTAGGATATGGACATTTTTGCATGGTAGAGGAGAGTGTGGCCATCATTTAGCCTATCACAGAAGCCAAAGCAGCTAGAGTTTGCAGGCACAGGGGCAGAAAGAACAAGGCTTCAGAGTAAGAGCATTACAGATCTGAGGAGACCTGCAAGTATGCAGCAGAAAAGTCCTGAGTATTCAGCTAAGTGATAATCAATGCATGCATGTGAGAAAACTTTCCAAAACTGAGGGGGAAATCAATAGAATAAGAGGGAATAAGCCTAGGGGCCCACACAGAGCTCAGAGCAGTTCCTGCTCCTGGCAGCCTGAGAAGAAATCTCTTAATTCATGGACATTGGGGAGAGTATTTAGAAGGGTTTGCCTCAGTACTAAGGCAAAATTGACCTAGATTAAACATCACAACACTCTAGTCCTCCTAATCAAAGCTTTAAGGCAAGATTCATAAAGATAAAAGCAATTACAGTAGCTTAACCATCTCCCAGAACAAAACTCCAGAATTTGTTTTTTGGAATAAAGAAATACCCAGTAGCCAAAGATAAAAAAAAAAAATTAAAAAATCACAATGAAAGATATCCAATGAACAGTTGCCAGGTGTGTGGAGAAAAAGAAATACACAACCCACAATAAGGAAAAACCCAGTCAAGAAAAACTAACCCAGATATGATTCAGAAGACAGAGCCAGTGGACAAGAACATTAAAACAATAATTAAAATTTTATTCCATATGCTCTGGATATTACAGGAAAAATTAAAATCTGAAGTTGAAACATGAATTATATAAAAAAGATGTAAATTAAACTGCTAGAGATGAAAACATATTACCTGAGATTTAAAAATATACTGAATGGGATTAAAAACATATTACATGAAGAAGAAAAGATTACTGAACTTAAAGACATAGCAATAGAAACTATCTAAAATGAAACACACAGAGAAAAGAGAATTTAAAAACAAGGAAAGAGTTGTGAAATGTGAGACAGCCTGAAGTGGCCTAAGATTTGTGTTACTTCAGTTCTCAAAAGAGATGGTGAGGAGTGAAGAAAAAATATTTGAAAAAAAAATGGATAAAAATTTTCCAAAATTGATACAAACTATAAACCTACAGACCCAAGAATCTGTAAAATCCCAAGTAACTACATCAAGGCACATCATCATCAAATTGCTTAAAACCAGCAATAAAATTTTCAAATGAGGCAGAGAAAAATGTCACATTACATAAATAGGAATGAAAATAAAGATGACGGTAGATTTCTCACTGAAAACAACGCAAGCTAGGTGACAGTGGAATGGCATCTTCAAAACACTGAAGGTTAAAAGTGTCAACCTACGGTTCTTAGTGAAAATATATTTCAGAAACTTGTTTAGTTCTTATATTGTTGGTGGTAGATTTCTCTTTGTTATTCTGAAGCTTTTGTATGTGTTTGTCAGATAAAGCAAGTAAGTAATTATGTTGTTGTCATTAAAAAACTGGAATTGTCAGCATAGGCTAAAAGAGGCACACACGCTGTCCATGTGGTTGAGTGAGAACAATGTACTCCTGAAATTAAATTGGAAATATTAATAAGATCTCATTATATATTTTGTTAAGAAAATACCTGCTTATAGCTATGTTCACCCTAAAATGATTAGATCAATGGATTAGAATTAAGATTCCAGGAAAAAAATACATCTATAGTCGATTGATTTTTAACAAATGATGACAAGACTGTGCAAAGGGGAGAGAATAGCCTTTTCAACACATTGTGCTGAAAGAGCTGCATATCCACATGCAAAAGAATTACTTAGGACTCTTGCTTCATAACATATAACAAAAAATGGCACAAAATAAAGACTTTATTGTAAGAGCTAAAACTATACAACTTTTAGGGAATAAAAACAGACATAAACCTTAATGACCTTGTATTAAGTAATGGTTTCTTATATATTGCACCAGAAACACCAGTATATTAAGAAAAGATAAATAAATTGGGCTTAATCAAAATTAAAAACTTCTGTGCTTTAAAAGGCACACCAAAAGTGAAAGGGCAATAGATATAATGGGAGAAAATATTTGCAAATCCTCTGTCTGATAACAGCCAGGTATCCAGAATATACAAAAGAGCTAATAATTCAATAATATAAAGACAAGTCTATAAAGAAAATACACAAATGATCAATAATGACATAAAAGACTTAATACCCTCAGCCATCAGAAAATGTAAACCAAAACCACAATGAGATACCACCTTACACTTACGGGGACAGCTAGAATAACAGAAAATAATGCAAAATAAGTGTTGGTGAGGATGTGGAGAAGCTGGAATATTTGTCCATTGCTGATGGGAATGTAAAACGGTGCAGCCACCGTTGAAAAAGGTGTGGCAGTTCCTCAGTAAGTTAAACCTAGAATTGTCATACGACTCAATAGTTTCACGCTTACGTATACACCATAAGTAACTGAAAAGAAAGTTCAAACTAAAATATCTATATAAATGTCACTGCAACACTCATCACAATAGTTAAAATTCAAAGCAACCCAAACGTTCATCACTTGATGAATAAAAAAAATATGAAACAGAATACACTGAACTATTCTTAAGTTATGAAAAGGAAGGAAGTTCTGATACATGTTGCAGTATGAATGAATCTTCAAAACATTATGCTACGTGAAAGAAGCCATACACAAAAGGCTATATGTGATATGATTCCATCCACATGAAATATCCATAGGTGGCCAATTCATAGAGATAAAGCATATTTGTGATCCCAGGGCCTGGGGGAGGCAGGAATGGGAAATGATTGCTTAATACGTACAGAGTTTCCTTTTAGAGAGATGAAAAGTTTTGGAACTAGATAGCAGAGATTGTTGCAAAACATTGTGTATGTCACTAATAGAAATTTTTGGTATAGATATTTTAGCACAAAACATCATAGACAGTAGTAAACAGTTAATGTTATAATTCCTCTATAAGTTTAAAAACTCTGGAGTGGGGAAGTAGGGTGAAGATATAGATGAAATGAGTTGGATCACAACTTGATAATTGTTGAAGATGAATGATAGATAAACATGGAGCTTTTTACACAATTCTTTCTATTTTAATTAGGTTTCAATATATTCATAATCAAAAATATAATCAAATATACAGACACCTTAAAGATTGTATCAAGGAATCAGTAGATTTTGTAGATTCATGTTAACAGAACCATTAATCAAGGATATGTCCTTGGGAAAAAAGTTCCATGGGCTGTGACTTTAATATAATTTTACATGTGGTTGGATAAGCTACTTTTTCCAATTATGTGGTATTATTTGACAAAGCCACAGAATTAAGTTTAGAAGGACAGATCAGTGGCATAGTTGCCAAGTGAATATCAGTTTTAGAAATTATGGTATAAGTGTAGATGCCTTAAAAGTATCCAGGGCTTATCTCAGCACCTCATGCAACAAACTCTCAATATGTAGTTGCTTATTGAATTAGTGAATGCTCCAGTATCTGCGCTTGGCCATATACCTCATAGGATTGTTGTGAGTAATTGAATGTTGTTAAATTGGGAGGAATACAAATTTCCTCATGAGTGGGGAGATCTCAACTGCTTTAAGTGTTTTGAATCAATTAATTGATTTCCAAAAATGGTGCTTTTCAAAACAACCGACAAACTAGTTAGGTCAAAATAAATTGCTGGACTAATTGTTTGTAGACACCATATCAATCTGAATGCATGGAATTAACCAGTTGCTCAGTGTCATGTAGCTATGACCTGAGATTTTAATTTATAACTTAAAATATCAATGCTGATCGATTCATCTAATTTGGAGGCAAAAAAGTATTGTCAGTTATAAATTAAGTATTGTTTGACAATGCCACAATTAAAAGTATTTTTAAACTAAGTATTATTTGATAATTATTGTAAGATGAAAATTATTTGACAATAATAATTTGGTTGGGGTTAGGGTTATTGTTATTGTTACCTATTGTTATTGTGTCCTATTATTATTGTTAAATAATAGTTCTACCTACTTACCCCAAATTAAATCAACTAATCTCATTTTGATATATATTTCTATAGCCCAGCAAATCATTCAAAGCTTGAGAATCATTCCTGCGGCTACAGGTCCCCCCGTTTGTCCATCTCCAGCTGGCTGCCTTGACTGAAGGCAGCACTTGGCTCCTGATGGTGCCATGTGGGAGTTCACACTGTGCTAGGTGAGGAGCCGAGAGCCAGCCTGCTTCCACCCCGGAGACCCATCTCACCCTGGACCCTCTGCCCAGCCTGCTGGCTGCATCCTGCCCATTTCTTCCCCTGCCTGCCTCCCTCAAAGTATCTGCCCCTTTCTGTTCCAGTCGCTCCCTGCTGTTTCACAGTTACAGCCTACAGTTTCAGGAACTGTTTGTCTATGGCTGTCTCTCGCTTCCAGGGAGCAGGAACCATTTCCCACTCCTTGCATTTGCTGTTTACATGGCCTTCGGAATTATCTGGGATTTCTTTTGATCACTCGGGATCCAAATCATTTGATTATCTTAAGAACATAGAAACTAATTCTTTTTTAAAAAAAATTTATTATACTTTAAGTTCTGGGGTACATGTGCAGAATGTGCAGGTTTGTTACATAGGCATACACATGCCATGGTGGTTTGCTGCATCCATCACC
Organism: Sapajus apella; assembly: GCF_009761245.1. NCBI lineage: Eukaryota > Metazoa > Chordata > Mammalia > Primates > Cebidae > Sapajus > Sapajus apella. The sequence goes on along the minus strand of NW_022436970.1, from coordinate 20,736,017 downwards.
CCGTCATCTACATTAAGTATTTCTTCTAATGCTATCCCTCCTCAATCCTCCATCCCTTGCTATCCCTCTCCTACCCTCCCACCCACTGACAGGCCCCAGTTTGTGATGTTCCCCTCTCTGTGTCCACGTGTCAGAGAAACTAATTCTTATACACTGTGATGACCAACTTAGATGAAGTAGATAACTTGCATGACTATAATAATACAGACCATTTGGAAGTTAGACAAGAAAAGCCGCATGTTCTGTCACCACCATTTCACCTGAGATGTGACTCATTGGAAAAATGGCCACAGCTAGAGTACCCGTGAAACAGGTACAGAGGATGAGGCCACGGGGAATTGTCTAGCATGTCCCCACCTGGTCCTGTGGTCCAAGGCAGAGGTCCACACCCCTACTGTCACCACTGGCCACTCATCAGCCACCATCAGGCCAAAGGATGGCAGCAGACAGGGTTGCCAGCCAGTTTCTGCTCCAGAAACAACATTAGACCCACGGCACAATTTACTGGAAGGCTGTTGTCCATTTTCACCAAAGAAAATGAGGCCAATGCCTTCCAAAGGAGGAAAAGGAAAATGAAATTAATAACAAAAGATCCCGCTGGCTATAATTATATTAGGTAAAGAAATAGTGAGTGTATGTTTGTTTTTACCCACTATTTAGTAGAGCTATTTTCATATACGCACATATATAAAGACATTGTTGAACAGTAAGTAGTACAATACTTTAACATGATTTGGTTATACTAAAAATAAAATCTTTTCTTTTCCATATTTCATTGTGGTACAATTTCCTGTCTCAAAGAAAGATGGAAACTTTTACTTGGAAGATATATAGTTAGAATTTCCTGTAATACTGAATTAGCTCCAGTCAAAATGAACTATTTTACACTGCCATTATTACTCATTTACCAAAAATACTTTGTTCTGGGTTTAATATTTTCTTAATACTTTTAGCTTTTCAAAGCACTTTCTCATCAAATATCATTTTTAGCCTCACAATAAGCCTGAGTTAGGTTAACCCAATATCTAACTAGAATTTTTTTAAGCAATAGAAGTGAATGTCATTTGTTTATGATGACTCTGTGTGCCTTGACACTTTAAAAAATATTTCAGGAGAAAAATCACATTAAAAATCACATAAAAGACTTTTAATACCATACCTTGACAACAGATAGGTCCACACAAAGCTGTGAGACTCCATTACAGTTTTATTATGATTTGATTATGATGTCAGTGCAAATTTCAAAACAGCTCTATCCAACTGTAATTTCAAGACAGTTTCATTGCATTAAGAAACAAAACAGTCAACATAGCGTTGCATTAATTTGGGGGGTTTTGACAGAAAGCTATAAAACAAAGGAATGTGACAAAGTCAACCTAAAATTTGGCTTCCCTGAGAATGGGGAATATTATCAAAGTTCATGATTCCAAATATAGAGACCAGTAGGCGATGCCAAATGGAGCCTGGAGAACTTGGGCACCACTGGCTGGAATTAATTAACGTGCCATCCAGGAGCCTCACGCTGCTGACTTTCTGCATTGCTGGATCTGGTTCGCACAATGATATGTAGCCTTTTCCTGGTGCCCTACTATTGAAGCCAAGGGGAGTGGTGCTGGCAGGCATTCCTTTCTCTACTTTGTTTTTTTTTTTTTTTTTTTTTTCCATCCTGTGTATTTATGGGGTTTTTAAATACTATCTTTTCCTGTTTACGATATGTCAAATTCTACATGAACTGATAAAAACATGCAAAGTCCTTATCGCTCTAATCTCCTAAAATAGACTCGATTCCCTCCTACCTCCTACACTTCATCAAGCCCTAACTACTAATTACTAAAATCTAAAATGCTCATCTGACCGAACTGCACTACGTGTCCATTTTTAAAGACCTCAGTTCCATTATCCACACTGATGTGGGCACCCAGGAAAAAAAAAAAAAAAATCTCTGTTTGTATTTTTCCATGATGCAGCCAAACTCAGCTCTGGGACAGTTCAATATAATGATTATTTCCCCCTCAAATAGAATATGCTTTCTTTAAAACAAGCTAGCGCCCTGCTCGCTACTGGAGCTCTGCTGCCTGGATTGACACCGCAGCAGCCGCCTTCATCAGAGCCTGCTGTGATGCTCCCAAGTCCTCACTCCAGGGAGTGCTTCCCTGCTTGATGCTGGTAGCAGATTAAAGCTGTTCTAATTTTCCATCCAAGCCAAATAGATGCATAAGCAAGCTGTTAGATTGTCTCAGGATCAGCACCGTACACCAGCCTCACGCTTTTTCAGAGCTCCACTGCAGTTAGCATATCAGTGAACATTTGCAAGTGAAATCACGTGGGGAGGAGAGGGGAGGGAGGGAGTGGAAGACAGAGGTAGGAGAACACCACTCCCAAAGCCAAATGCAGATCCCTGCTGAAGTGGCAGTGAAAAGTCAAAAGGCACTCTACCAGAATTCAGTGAAAAACACATGCAATAAACACTGAGAAATGCCGCTTATTGAGAAAAAGGAAGAGAGTAGCATGGAGGATCATCTCCTTGCATTTGTAGTAAAAAAACAATTTGTCATGCTCCATTCTGCACAAGACACTCTGTCCAAACAGACAAAGGAGAAAACAGAATTGTAAGGCAGCTCGGTCATTAGGAGCTGAAAGCAACTGCGGGCTGTGTTCTGCGACCCAGCTGCAGGTCACTACAGATGCCCACTTGGGATTTGGGGCTGAAGGTGCAATTCGAACTCATCTCCCAGCCCCTTTCTCAAATAGAGCTCGTGATGGAATTGCCGGTAAAGATAGCAGGCAGTTATGTAAATGAGATAAAGTGTCCATTGCGCAATATAAATTTGGGTGTGACACGTTGCCAGATTTGGAGAAAAAAGTAAGAACCAACATGGTAAAATGCAGAAAGGCAAAGAAAGTTTAAATTCAAAGAAACATGCCTGCAACTCACAGTGCTGAATAAATGGGGTGAAGATGAGGGAGAGATAATTACATGCCTTGTTAGAACTAGTTTTTATCATCATTGTGTTAAAAATTTATAATAAAAGCCCAGGTGCATGAAGCATTCTGCAGAGTGTGGCACAGAGCAAGACACACAAAGATACTCTTTGTCCCTTACAAGACTCTCTGCAGAGAGAGCTGGGAATAGAATACACACAAATGCTATTTGTGACAAAGAAGGCCCACCAAATTGTTGACTGTGGGCCTTCCCACGATGAGCTTTCTTGTGCACATGCAATATGTGCCCCTAAAAAATGCAAGCATAACATTTTAAAAGGACACCCTCCCTACAAAGATTTCACACTAAAACAAACACGTGAAAATATGCTATAAGTGAAATAAATGAATATATATTAGCCTTCCTGGGTAGAAATGTGTCCCCCCCAAAAAAAAAAATATGCTGAAATGCTAACCTTGGGTACCTGTGAATGTGATCTTATTTGGGAATAAGGTCACTGCAGTGAAATCAAGGTAACAGGAAGTCATGCTGGAGAAGGGTGGGCCTTATTAAAGGAGAAAGACACACCAACACAGAGAGAAGACAGCCATGTGATGACAGAGACAGAGGCGGGGAGGATTGCTGGGCACCACCAGGAGCTGAGCAAGAGGCGAGAAGTGTTCCCTGGGGCCATAGGAGCAGCACAGCCCTGCTGGTACTTTGGTTTCAGACTTCCAGCCTCCAAAACCGTAAGGATACATTCTTGTTTCAAGCCACCCTGGTTGTGACACACTGTTACGGCAGCCCTGGGAAGCAATCGTATTTACTAAAGTCAGATCTGCCCTAATGTGATGCACAGCTTTGCAAATTTTACATTACATGTACAAAGTATTTCAACTGCAGGAAGTGTCTGACCTTATAATTTAAAAATTGCATTCCAGTACAAGTGATGGTCTGAGTGCATGTTTTCCATGACAGGTAGGGTGTTTACCTCCTCCTCACTCAAGTGCCCTGTGCAGCCAAGGTATCCATCCTCAAAATAGGCCAGTGCCACCCAGTGAGCCATTGCTATGCCATGAACCTCTGGCTTTGCCATGAACCTCTCTGCAGAACTTCAGCGCAAGTTCGTTCTTCTCATTCTCCTATCTGACAGCTTTATCCTTGGAAGCTCCTTTTTATTTTTGTCCCTCCCATCCAGCTGCCGATACTAGCAAGGATGTAGTGAAATTTAAATCTCTCAAAATTCTGAAAAGATGTGAGTTGGTTTCTTTCTGCAGATCAGTCAGATGACACAAGATATTTAAATGTGTTCATGACTTTAGGACCTAATACTCTTCCTCCTAAGAACCTCCATGCAAGAATCAAGTGTCTATGCAAAGCTGTTCATTTCAGAGTTCTATCTCACCTCATTCACTAGTGCAGAATCCAGTGCCTGAGAGGGCCTGCCACTGGGGGCATCCCTGAGGGGCATCTGCCATCGGCTTGTGAACACACCAATCAATTATTGGTGCATATCCACATTTGCTCCTCTTCTCTTGGTCCTTCCTCAAGGTATTTCCAGGAATGAGGGTTGTCCCAGCATGACTCCCTTGAGCACTGAGGTTCCTCCAGGCATCATCATCCCTTGAGCAGGAGCTGTGCCCCAGCAGGGAGCAGTTGCCAGATGGGGGGGGGTGCTCATCCACAGTGTGGTGCTGAGCCCACTGCTACCATTTCCACTGTGCATAACCACGTTTGTGCACAAAACCTCAGGAGTGATAGAAGGGAGCTGGAGAATAGTAATCCAGCCTGATTTGTATTAGACTCTACCATCCGAGTCTCACAGAGCCACAGGGCTCTATCCCACTGCTATTGCTCAGATATTAGTCTGTGGAAGGCCAAGAGGAACAGCCAGGAGAGGAAACTCCAGCAGCTGCGTCCTCCTCTTCAACAACAATGGCCTTGACATCGAGTGATGTGCTCAGTCCCTGGTGGAACTGGATCCTGTCTGGCCAGTCCCACCGCAGGATGGACACAGCTTATTTGGGACCATCCCACATAGCTGCAATATCAGCCAAAGAAAGTGTGACAGAAGTACATTAAAGCCATATGATGGAATAGCATTTATCCATTAGTGGTACATCTTTTCGATAATGAAGTTAAAAATTCCTGTTAAATATTATGTGAGAAGAGGATTCAGAATTATATACCAAGTAAAATCTCACTTATTAAGAAATATGCATATATATTCATATATTTATACATAGAAAAATAAGCTAGGAAGAAATACACCTTAACATTAACAATCACTATCTCTAAGCAGTGAAGTTATGGGTGATTTTAATTATTCATTAACTTTCAAGACTTTTTCAAATGTTTTGTATTGTTTTTTAATTTATTTAATAACTGTCATGCTTTTCTATTAAATAATAGGATACTTAGGAAATGTCCAAACCTTTATTCTCCTAAAGCCAAATTACACAGGACTCTGAGGGGAGCAGACAGTGCATTAATCAAATCTGAGCCATCCCAGGTATTCCCACCTCATCCCGCAGGACCATACCAGGTGTTCCCACTTCCCCTCCCCAGGACCATCTCAGGGTGTCCCCACCTCATCCCCTAGGACTGGAACATTTCAGGGATCCTAACCAGGAAGCTCTGGTCTTTGCTCTGTGCTCTTTGTGTGGTCTCCTAAGAGGCTCTCTGTGGCTCCCATGTCAAACCTGGGGTCCAAGAGCTATTTGCAGGGCTGGGCTCAGCCTCCCTAGGCAAGTGGAGCCTCTGTGTCTTCAGGTCTTGCCACGTGCCCAGCACTGTCCTGGTAGTCCTGGCTGCCACACAAGTTCATTCCCTCTGGATCTGAAGGGGCTCCCTCTCCATTACTTGCATCTCATGATCCCCTTACTCAACTCCAAGCTCAGGCTTTTTACAAAAGATAGAAAGCATCAAGTCTTCAAGAACTCTCTGCTTTTGCCCTTGAGGAAGCTCTGGTTTAAGAAATTTCAAAGTGGCTTGTCAGGAACAGGAAAAGGACAAACACTGGGGAAAATAAACACAAATAAAAACCTCAGTAAGAATTCCTGCCTCCTTTTTGTGATAGTATTTTCTAAAATGTGTTTCTTGAGTCATATAAAGAGAAAATAAACTGTAAGAATTAGGAATTTAGAGTAAGATACTTGGAAAGGAGTGTGATTGTGTTCAGCCAGAGACATTGAAAGTTGTGGCTTACCCTCACCACGAGCCGGCAAAACCACATTTGTGTTCAAGTCAAAGTTTATTTTTCTGACTTAATATGGCAGCTGTACTTGCCGTCAATCTTAGACGATTAAGCTGACCAGCAATTTACGTTTTTTAACCAAAGATGCCATTTTCCTGGACTGAATAATATGGAAGTTATTTTGATCATTCTGTGTCTTAGATTCCTTTGGCATTTTCTGTTTGCGGTTGCGAGGTGGAGTATGATTTCAAGTGTGCAAACTCTTCTACAACGTGTATCACGAGCATTCGAACCACTAAAGTTTACCCACCATAACAAACCTTGAAGGACTTTAGCTTTGGAAAGAGTGCATTTTTATGTTTGAGGTTGCTGTGATGTACAGGGTCTGACAGAGCAGACACTCATTTGGGGATTCTTGTGGGCAATAGAAAAATCCCAACTTGCCAAATTCTGTTTCCATTCAAATTGGGAGTTTGAAAGACTCTCCAAATGCATGGGAATGAAAGGAAAATCAGAAGAAGCAAAAGAGAACTTACCTGTGAATTCTCATCCATAAGTCCCTTCAGAAACATTTATGCAGAAGGGAAAATATATATCTAAAGAAAGCTTAGATTGATTAGGAATGAGAAAGGAAAACATTATTCAAAACTGCCGTAAAATATGCTAAGAATCCGTTTGGCATTTCTGTAAGCTCTTGTTTTCCAAGCATGGGGAATGTGGGGGACACATAGCCTGTATTTTGCCTTCTCTCAGGAGGATGGGCACTAAGCTGAGGTTTCCAAATTTTTTCTCATCAGTCATACATTGTTGGAGTGACGATCTTCAGTCCCCATCCAGTCCTAAGCAAGAAGCCAAGACTAAGAAACCCTCTGCTTTTCTTATTAGTCACTGAAGACAAGCTTTACCCGGCCATCATCAATGTCACCATAACTAAGGGGTTTGTGTTCCCATGATAGGCCCCCTTTCAATTTAAAGAGATTTTATCAGTGCCACCCGTTTGCATTCTGCAGAAAACACAGTAGGTTTTGGATCCAGTGCAAATGTATTAGGATTACTTTGAAAAACAAAAAAGTTTTAGATTAGTTAAGTCTGTATTGAATTAAGTCATAATAAAAGAACAGTCTCTTATGGATTTAACTGTGGTTTGGCCAACATTCTAGACAAACACACTCACGGTGGGTGTGGGGAGAGAGAAAGGGGATAGGGGAAATAAAAAGCCTTTCTTCTAGAAGGAAAGTCATTTTAGAATGTGGTAATTCTCAGTAATGAGGACAATACCCTCATTTGTTGCTTTTTAAAATAAATTTCATAGATATTTTAATTTTAAAAAATTCTTCAGAAATGCACAGTAGTCCACTTCATTTTTTTGGTACACCTTTCCAACATCCTATTCGCCCTCAACTCACTAGGTAAGGGCTAATCAAAATTCTGAACCATTGGGAAAATGTTTTCCATGCAAATAGTGAAACTGTGTCAATTAATTATTTTAAAAGGTAGTGACTAAATTAATACATTTTAAAGTCATTAACCCAAGTTCTGACACACCAACCAAAATGGAACTATTAGCCTTAAAATTCTCATGACTCTTAACCCCACTCAGCCGGTCTACTCGCTTACTTCTTACAGGACGTGGACCTCCCTCGAGAAAATGAGCTTGATAATGGTAGACATTTGTATAGTATTCCACACGTGTTATATCATTTGGTACCTAGGAAGAACCTATAACAGTCAGAAGACAGATATGACTCCCATTTTTAACATGTAAGGAAACTAAACTCACGTTCCTAAAACTGAACTATCCAAGGTCACCTGGCCAGTAAGGAAAAGTAAACCTGGATTTTTCTGACTTACAATCCTATTTTCAAAATATTGAAAGCCTCCACCATATCCTATCATGGTTAAAATTTTCATTCAAAAGATAGTTTGGACTCAGTTTGGAAGTCAGACCTGATTCTACTATATCCATCTATATATATATGAAGAGAGAGAGAGAGAGAGAGAGATAGAGATAGGTTGGTGCAAAAGTAACTGCAGTTTTTTCCATTTAAAAGCAAAGTGTTATCGAGACCATCCTGGTCAACATGGTGAAACCCCGTCTCTACTAAAAATACAAAAAATTAGCTGGGCATGGTGGCGCATGCCTGTAATCCCAGCTACTCAGGAGGCTGAGGCAGGAGAATTGCCTGAACCCAGGAGGCGGAGGTTGCGGTGAGCCGAGATCGCGCCATTGCACTCCAGCCTGGGTAACAAGAGCAAAACTCCGTCTCAAAAAAAAAAAAAAAAAAAAAAAAA
>NW_022436970.1:20710663-20727506 GCF_009761245.1 Sapajus apella | reverse complement strand
AAAAACAACAAAAAAAAAAAAAAAAAAAAAAAAAAAAAAAAAAAGCAAAGTGTTTAAAATGTGTTTATTTAATTTAGTCACTCTCTTTTAGAATAATTCATTGACATCATTTCACAATTTGCATGGAAAACATTTCCATTTAGACTTTTAGATGTATAAACTTCCCTTACCTGGTGAGCTGAGGGCCCATGGGATGTTGGAAAGATGTACTAAAAAAATGAAGTGGAACTACTGAGGATTTTTAAGGAATTTTTTAAAAATTTTAATATCTATGAAATTTATTTTAAAAAGCAACAAATGATCATGCTGTTTTCATGACCAAGGGTTATCATGTGTACTTTCTGATCGTTTGAGAGCTGCCAGCCCTGCACTCCTCCCTGCTGGGTCTTCCCACTTACTAAACTCCATGACCTCATTCTGGTCACTGCTGGCCACTTTGGCCATATATACTAGTATATATACTATATACGCTATATGTACACACTATAGATACTAGTGTATGTATGTAATATATATCCTACTATAATATATATAGTCGAATAGTGTGTATTTATATATGTAAAATATGTATATATACACGAGATTGTTTTTACAAAATACCAGTCCATCTTGCCTGATATGGAAGGTAATGTTTATCTTTCATTTTCCTTCCCACCATTCTTTTAATACCTTTCTTCCAAACTTTCTTCCCCATATTACGTACAAAATATTTGTGTGTATAAGTATGTGTGTATGTGTGTGTGTATGTGTATATACCTGTGTGTGTATATGTATGTGTGTGTATGCGTATATTTAAAGTGAAATGAAAACGTCTTCTCTCCTTCTTTGATTCTTATGTAAATTCATTATCTGGCTAGCGGATGGTGTAAAACTGAGCATCACTGTCATGAACTGCCTTGTGACTCAGGGAAACTGCATGATCCACCTGATTGTTGGAAAATTCCAAGGAATGTATGGGCTAAGCCTTCAGCCTTCTACGGAGGAAACAAAAAGAATAAAAATATATCTATAAGACATATAGACTATGTATTTTTCAAAATGAGACGGATTTTCCTCATTTAGGCAGGAGAGGAATAGTTCTGAGAAATTAAAGATCTAAGAGCGTTCAGCACACATGGCAATGAACCATGGAAAGTAAGGGGGGCTTCCAAAGTGATCATGAATAAAAATATCAGTGATAATACCCTTTATGCTTTTGATCATACAATCGAGTGAAAGAGCTTGTTATAGGGAGAGTAACATAAAAAGATTTATTTGTAACTATTAGACACTCAGCAAAGAATGTATACATTATTTCCACCAAATCCTCATAACAACCACAAGTTCACATGCATTTGCCCATTTCATAGATGTGGAACTAAGTCTTAGGTAGTAATAAGCCTTTGCTAATGTCACAAAACTAATGATAGCAAGAGTGTCTTTACCCAGTTCTGTCTCGTGCCAGAGCCCATGTTTGAATCCTAATGCTCTGATAGTGCTTACAGCAGACCAGTGACGGAAGACGTGTGCAGATAATTTCACAATGCCAGACCTTCTCTCCCCTGCAGTGTGTTTGTCTATCTCGAATCTGTATTGTCCATCATGTATTTATTTGCCTTAAATTTTGTCCTTACTTACAAAAACACCACAGAAAGATACAGTAAATTAAACTTCATTATGCTGTAGTATACATCAATTTCTCAATAGGTTTTGTTTGGAGGAGTGAGAAACAGAACTCATGGGAGCCTGGGGGACTAACTAGAAGAACTGTAGAAGGGGATGAAGTTACAGAAGAATGGTAGGAAATTAAGGGGGAGGTAAACATTACCTTCCAGGTTAGGCAAGATGGGCTGGTATTCTGTGAAAACAATCTTACTGTCTCAGTAGCTTAACATTACAAATAATTTTTTCTTTTCTAAAAATGTAAGTTTTCAATTGACAAAGATTAATTGTGTATATTTATGCAGTACAATGTTATGTTTGGAAATATGTCTACATTGTTGAAAGATTAAATCAAGCTAATTATACCTATCACCTCACCTACTTTCAATTTTCTTTCTCACAAGAATATTTTAAATCTACTATTTCAGCAATTTAAAAATAGATAATAAACTACTAAAACTATGGTCACCATACTGTGCAATAGACCACTAAAGCTTATTCCTCCCTTCTAATTGAAACTTGCTACCTTTGACCCACATCTCAGCATATTTTTTTTCTTATTCCCACTGTCTACTCACTTTAGCTAAATGTGGTTCTGTGCCCAGCATGGTCCCTGCCCTGGGTTCCAGGTTAGCAATGTTGCCACAGTTTCCCACATTTTCAGCTGCCATAGCAGAAGGAAAGAGCTCTAGGGGGTCTCCCAAAGGCCACTAAATGCTGCAGCCCAAAAGGGACACACAGCACTCTGCTCCCAATTCACTGACCAGAACTCACAAGTGAGGACTGACCTCAGGTAGAGAGAGGAGGTACAAATCTGTGGCCTGCACACAAGGTGAGAAGCCAGAACAATGTCATGGTGACGCCAGTGAATATTCACACAATGCCCATTTCTCAGGATTTGCCCACCTGCCACAGGGCCTTGATTTGGCTCTGCTCACACTTGGGAGTGCATCTTCCTTCCAATGCATTTCAGTTCATTGCCCCATTTGCTGTTCACATTACTTTCTACACCTGTTACTTTTCAGAAGGTCAGCTTCTCTTCCGTCACACTCATATATCATATAATCAAAGTTAGTTAAGAATATATCTTTTAAACACGTTTGGTGGGAGAATGGGTAATGAGGGGTCCCAAATTTTTGATGGGAGGGTTTTGTCATCTTTATCAAAGGGGGAACCTTGTCTGCTACTTCAATTATGTTCTTTCCTTACACATTATCTTAGCAGAGGCATTGCATGAGATCTTAAAATCATGAATTTCTGACTGATGTGAATGATTCATCTTATTGTAATTTTCCGTGAATATTATGATAGCCAAGTGGAAAGGGAAATTCATTTGTATGCTGTGAGATCTTTGAAAATCAAACTTTACTTTAAAAATAAATTTTTATTGCCATGAGGCATTTCTTTTGTGTCATTCCTCACCTTGATGAGAAAGTGATGGACCCTTTGTAATGAGTAGTATCTGAATCATGCTGGAAGATGTCAAAATAAAATGAAGATTTCAAAAACGAATAGCTTCCCATCATTTTGAAAAAAAAAGGCAAATCACATCTCAATTTTAGTAAGCAAATATTTCATTTCCTGTAAATTATATATAGACATATAATTGTTTGAAGTTTGTTACAGCGATTCAAGGATTTTGTTGAGACTCAAATGGTTGTCTATGATATCCATACCTTGCACTGCACATAATGATTGAAAACTCAAGAATTTGTAAGAAACCAACTCAGCCCTCCAGGATCTTGAATCCTGATTAAGAAGAAGAGACAAATGGTGCCATAACTCAGTTTTACCAGTAGCAGAACTGGAGAAGACTTCACGTGCAATGAGTTATTAAGAAAGTATTCCCTGGAGAAACTAATGAAAGAGAGAAGGAGGCAGGGCAGGGAAGGGGAAAGGCCAAGCAGGGATGTGATTTCAGGCAAAATCCTACAGCAAGTGTTCCAGCCTGGTCCTTCAGGATAATTGAGAAGTATAAAGTATACCTAGGCGTTGTCTTGATCTGAAACAATGGAGCTGGGTTTCTGTACTCCTGAACTTCTCAGTCATTGGCCAAGGTCTGCATCAAGGGAACAGAAACTCCTAGCTACTTCCAGCTCTCTGTACATGTAATAAAAGTGACTCCAGCAGCCCAAGGGTCATCTTTCAAAGAAGCATTGCAGGTAGCAGTCATCAAAGGCAAAAACATCCAGATGTTGTGGTGGGGGCAAGAGGAAAGACACAGGACAGGGATTCAAGGGGAAAATGAGGAAGCACTGACAGTATTCATTACACTTCACCCCTTGCTTCGCTCAAATCCACGCACATTACGTTTGCTTTATGCTGCCATGACATCTTCAAGGTGGTTGTTAGTCACAATGTCTGGGGTAAATTGACGAGCAGAGAGTTGGTAGGATGACCTATAGCTCCCATTGCAGCCATTGGTCTAAGGCTATAACTTACATTCATCATCTCCATGCGTTGGGACGTATCTTTTTGCTCCCATGAAAATTGCTGCCATGCCTGTCCAATCTTATGATTTGGTGAGTCTAAAAACAGCCAGCTCTTGATAAACAGCTCTGCTTGCATGCTCATGTGATGCCTATGGCCAGACACTCAGTATCCACTAGGGCCCAGGGCCAAGCCAAGAGATGCTTTCCATGTGGCCCTCTGCTGCAGGGGGCTTGGCTTCAATCCAGAACTCCAGGGATGTGCACTGCAAGCCTCATATTGGGACCAGCCAGTGACGCCACATAATATTTACATCTATGGCAGGTACATCCAGCAGCATGGACTGTGATGACTTACACAGCCCAAGTGGCAGGGTTGTGCACGCTGCAGTTCTGACCTGCTACAGAGCCTCTCTTGCTCTAGGCCCATTTAAAACTGTCATTCTACAAGTCGTTTGATAGATGGGCCAGTAGAGTATTTCCAAATATGATATGTGCTGTCTTCAAAACAATACACCTGCAAGACCATCTTCTTTCTTAATGGTAGAAGGTACAAGATGTCATAACATGTCTTTTTCCCAAGAGCGAATGCTCTAACCCACCCCAGATCTCTGGATGCCTGAAAAATCACCAGTAGAGCAGACCCCGCAAACTTTGTAGAGTTTATCTCCTATCCTATGAAGCACAACTGGGATAGTCCCGACTTTCTGCTAATCATGTTATCAGTATAATGGACCAAGAGGATATTTCAGAATGCCCAGAGGGTTCAGCTCCTTCAGGCTGTATTGTGATGGAAATAACGCAGCCAAAGGCAAACAGCCCAACCTTCCAGGTGAATACAAGCAGACTCTGGCCCTCCTTACGATGGGTATGGGGAAGAAGGCGTTCACTGACTCCATAGCCATGCCACAAACCAGAGCCCAGCAGGGATACCACATCTGCCACAGAATCTGAGACTGGAGTTGCCATTTGGTTGAGTCTGTGGTCGTTCACTTTTATCCCAGAGGATCTGTCAGGTTTTTTTATTGGCAAGATTGATGAACTACATGCTACTGTATATGTACATATATATATATATATATATATATACACACACACTACAGATATAATGGAAAACACCACATTGCATCTGTTAAGTCTTTGAGAGGGAAATACTCTGTCATTCCACCCAGGCCGAGGTCATTTTTCTCCTGCACTATCTTGGCTGGGGCCAAGGAGAGTGAAGGGGTTTCTTCTTAGCCTTTCCAATCATGGTATCCCTTACTCTTCAGATCAAGAAACTAGTGAGGATGCTGCAGCATGCTAACAGTGTCCATCCTACCTATGGATTTGGGAACCAGAAAAATGACCATCCAGGGAGTTCCTGGATCCATCCGTATGGATCCAGGCCTGAGTCAGGACTTCCTATGTCACCTGACCCCCTCCAACAGGTGGCTACGATGGTACTTTGGGTTCCCCGGAGCCAGGATCCCATAAGACCCCATGTTCATTAGGCCTTGAAAGACGTGCTATTTCTTTTTTCTAAGTGGTGTGCTACTCAGATCAGTGTCTGAAAGTCCCATTGAAGAAGAACCTTGGGAATTGCTACTGCATACCTGGCAGAGATCAGGGTCCTTTTTCAAGGGTGCTCAGCTCCTCCTTCCATCCAAAAGCTCTGGGTTTGGGAACTGGCTCAGACTTGGAAACTGGATGAGGGATCCTGTCTTACAATGGGATCACTAGCATTAGCTTACTGCACATCCAGTCTTGAGTTTCCGATTATGTAAAGTGATATTCTCGTCAGCTGCACACAAGTCTTGTATGAAGGAACCCTACAGTCTATTAACCATCCTCATAGATAACTGAGGGTAGGTTCTATGGTGACTTCTGCTCCTCCTGTCTGTTATGGTAATCATGGCCACCTTGACTCTGATGGGCACGTGCTGCCTCCTGGCCACCGCTATTCTGCAATCCTATGAACTCCATAATATGAGGAGGGTGGATTATTTTATAGCAGCCTCTGTCATCAGCCCTGCTTGAGCTTCTCAGTTGTTCCGACACTCTCTATTAATGCATTCCTTACCTCCTCAGTGGAAGGAATGTCCTCTAGGCCTTCCCAAGAAGCAGCGAAGCAGCGGTGGCTGGAGGGCTCTCAGGTCTTAGAATGATTCACTGCAGCATGCTCATTTCTAAGACTCTTTTGATCCTTTCCTCAACATCCCGCCAAGGTAGTTCTGGCAGCCCACTTATTATAGGCTGTCATTTTTTCCTGAGCTTTCTAGAGTCAACCCAGAAGCACAACAGGACTGGCCTAGGAGTTCTTTCCAGGGTGTTGGTGAGTGAAGCACTCTTATCAATAAATGCTGCCTTATACGGTTTTGTACCCATCCCGTCCATACACATTCCCACTCATGCACACAGCTCCCTCGAGACCATTGCAGGCATGTGCTACCACTTTCTAGCAGTACATTTTAGCCAGTCTTGCAAATCTTCATGTGAATAATCTCTTCTCTCCCTTAGCTGGATGCTACCTCCCCAGTCATGATATTAAACAATTTGGCCCTAGATATTGCTCCACTGGTCATGAGGGAAAGTTAAAGCAGATCTTGGGTTGGGCAAACATATTTCTGCAAGCCATGTGCCTCAACTGAGACCTTGATAGTCTTCAGGCAAGGAGAGTTACAAGAAAAAAAGGAATAAGTATCTTCTGCAGGCACAGAAAGTTCAGGGGAGATAGGGGCTCAATGTTCTAGAATGCATGTGTCTTCACCCCGGGTTTTAGGGTTCCCTTTCTTCTCTAACATTGGTGTAGATTGAAGACTGAAAATTCAGACAACGTTGAGGTTCTGGTTCTCTTTAAATTAGGTCCTGGTCTTAGAGATTAATACAGTCTTCACTTTGGCAGCCAGAAGTGAGGGTCTTTTATATGCTCTGTGGAGACTTCCAGCTTTCTCTCACTGCCTTAAGTTTGTATTTGGCTGACCTCTCTGCAATCCATCAGTACCACTCAGCCACACTAATTCCCCATCTTCAAAGTGATCATTTTCCCCATTTCTCTCAAATACCAGAGATATCATAAAAGTCAATGCAGCCTCTTAATTTGTATCTCATCTAAATCCATCACTCATGAAACTCCTAGGAACTGCAACAGTATGCTACCACATGCCAGAGATGATCAATACCCCACCTACCACCAGTGAAAAGGACCTGCTACCATCTGGCCTGTAAATGATCTAACTCCAGAATCCTATCCCCAAAGTTGGTTTCCAAGCACTATTCCAAGTGTTATCTTTGTTCGAGTTCTCCCTGAACTGAACCTGAGATGAAAAATTGTGTGCAAGAGATCTATGAAGAAAGTGCTCCCAGGAGAAAGTGGCAAGGGAATGAGAGTGAGCAGAAAAAGAAGAGAAGAAGCCAGGCAAGGATATGAGTTCAGACCAAGACAGGAGGGCAGCCCATGCCCAGCCCTGCAGGGGAATTCTGGAGGGCAAATCGTGTCTTAGAATTGCCTCACCCTGAGGTGAGGAACCTGCCTGTTCAAATTCCCACATGCCTCAGCCATTGGCTGCAAGCTCCTCCTAGTGAATATAAAATCCCGGGGTCTCCAGGTCTCTGCACATGTGGAGAAAGCTCCAGCAGCTCCAGGACAATCTTCCAAACAGGAGTTAAGTATCAGCCACTGGGCACTTTCAAAGCAGAGGGGACATTCATCTACTCACAGGGAAGCCCGGGAATGGGAGCCCAGCAAAGGGATGGGGGGTCCAGGAGGACCATTAACAGCATCCTCTGCCAGTAGGAAGATGGCTCAGTAAAAACACAAGCCCCTTCATAGCAAGTGTTACTATGGGAGTTCAGAGTAGATCAAGTGCAATAGAGCTGAAATTTGAGGAAGCGATGAGATTTGAGTCAGGTCAGAAAAGATGAATACAATATGGATGGATGAAGAAGAGAAACACTATTGTTTTCAGAAAGCACACCACAAATAAATGGTTGGAGGCAAAAAATAAAATGTTTTTGGAAGGCAGATAAACACATGTGAAAGATGTTCAACATCACTAGTCATTAGGGAAATATACACTGAAACCACAGTAAGATATTACTACACACCTCTTAGAACCACTAAAATAACAAATAGTGACAGCACAGAAGGCTGGTGAGGAGGAAGATAAATGGGATTTCTCAGACATTGCTAGTGAGAATGCAAAATGGTACAGCCATTCTGGAAAGCAGTTTGGTGGTTTCTTATACAATTAAACATGACTTTGTCCTACTATCCTACAGTTGAATTACTGGGCATTTTTCCAGTTTATGTTTCCACAAAACGAGTACATAGTAGCACCAGTCATAAGAGTCCAAAGCCAGAAACAGCACAGATGTCCTTCAATCAGTGAATGGTTAAGTAACTGTGGCACATCCATGCCATGGAATACTACTCACCAGTGAAAAAGAGGGGGCTCATGACACAGGTGATGGTTTGGGTGGATCTCAAGGCCATTATGCTGAGTAAACAATGTCAACCTCAAAGTCACATAGGATGACCCCCACTTACATCACATTCCCAAAATGACCAAAGTCAGAATGGAGACTCAATCCACAGTTGTCAGAGTTGTTAAGAGAAAACATTGAGCTAAATTAAATGTAAAAGAGTTTGAGCAAAGAATGATTCACAAATTGGACAGCCTCCCAAAGCAGAGTAGGCTCTCAGACTCCAGCACAGCCACATGGTGGAAGGAGATTTATGGACATAAAAAGGAAAATGATGTACAGAAAATGGAAGTGAGGTACAGAAACAGCCCAATTGGTTACAGCTGAATGTTCACCTTACTTGATCACAGTTTGAATAGTTGGCCTTTTGGTTGGCTAAAACTCAGCGACTGGTGCAAGAGTAGACTATAGTCCGTTTACTACTCCATATAGGCTGTAGCTAACATTGTACAGAGAAACCTTTAGGCTGAACTTAAAATATGTAAGGAGGCAGCTTTAGGCTGAACTTGATTTAGCAGAGGCCAGTGATGATTGGGGATGGTGGTGGATTTGATTCTTTGATTACATGATTATATAAGGGTTGCACATCATACTTGTGATGATGGAAAATTCCTGTATCTTTATCTCTGTGATGGTTACGTGAATTCTTACATGTGATAAAATGGTGTAAAACTATACACGAACATTGTACCAATGTCAATTTCCTGGTTTTGATAATGTGCTATAGTTATTTACATGTAACCATTGGAGAAAAATGAGTGAAAAATACATAGACCTTCTCTGCATTGTGTTTGCACCTTCCTGTGAATCTAAAATTATTTTAAATTTTTACTAATTAAAAAACAGGATGTCCTTGAAGAACATAGGTCATCATCATTCTGGCTAAGCTAAAAGACTCTTGAGAAGAAATAATGGCTTATTCATGTTTACGGGTAAGGTGGGATCAGATAACAGAAGGCATTAAACATCAGATTAAGGAGGTGACTTTTATCTTGAAGGGAGTAAGAGACTGTTGATGGTTTGCATGAAGAGCAGGAAGTTAATGAGATTATATCAGAGTCCTAGAAATATTAAATGGGAAATGGTATGAAAGAGGAGGAGAGCAAAGGCGAAACCAAGGAATCTAGTTAAGACTACAGATCTCTAAAGGGAAGATCTGGAGGGAGCTAATGCCAGGGGAATAGAAAGGAAGTGCACTACTGGAAAAACACTTAAGGGAAGAAGGGATAAAATGTGAGCGTTGACTAACTGAAAGCTGTGGAAAGACAAGCACCATGTCACAGGCTGATATGGTCTAGGTGAGAAGAATCCCTTAATTAACCACGTGATTGAAGTCACAAACTCAACCCCGAAGCCCCTGTAGTTTGATTGTTCTTCTGTTTGTTCCTTTGTAAGCCACAAGTCTTAGGGACAACTGCTGAAATTAATTTCTATGTGTAGAAACAATTTCTGGATGATGGAATATTTATGAAATAGCTGTTTCCAATCAGTGTAAGCTGGTATGAGACCGGGACAGACATGCACATCCTTTCCTATTCCACGTTCAGTGACATCGCCTTGGGAGCTTGAAATTAGCTATGGTATGACTGGCAAACAATGTAAATGAGAGAGCTTCATTTTGTCTTTGAGAGTTGGCTGTTAAACATTTAACAGCACACCACTGGGATGAACCCAGAACAGGATGGGCCTAGGCTGCTGAGGCAGCTCTTGCAGATTGTACATGGCAGAACCTCAGATCGAATTGGACACAAGAATACATTCCAAAATGTCATTTGCATACAGGACTAGATTTCACCAATATTATGCTTTTGTTTTGATCTAATCGGCTTAAGTTAAAAATAAATGGGATCTGAATTTATCCTTAGAGGGGAGATAAGCTAGGAAGTGCTCTGTGAATTCATACTTACAATATTTTGCTTAAATGAACACTGGTCCAGTAATCTTTCATCCTTGGTCTAATTTAAACTGTTTTCTGCAACTTGTTATATAAAGTGCAAGGTTGTGGACAGGATGCCCATCTTTACCACTCACCACCGTGTCCACAATGCACCAACACAGCCTGGCACTGAGCAGGTAATAATATATCTTTCGCATATTCAATATTTAAATCCAAAACTGTATAAAGTGGAAAATAAATGTGACTGTACTCAGATAATCCATGTTAGCATAAAGAAAACAAATAAATAAATGCCTCCCTTCCTTACCACCATTCTTATCCATCCATCTATCCAAAGGATGTCTCTTATAAAACCACAGGTAGGCCAGGCACGGTGGCTCACGCCTATAATCCCAGCACTGCTGAGGCAGGCGGATCACCTGCGGTCAGGAGTTTGAGACCAGGCTGACCAACATGGAGAAACCCTATCTCTACTAAAAAAAAAAAAAAAAAAAAAAGAAAGAAAGAAAATTAGCTGGGCATGGTGGTGCATGCCTGGAATCCCAGCTACTAGAGAGGCTTAGGTAGGAGAATTGCTTGAAATGGGGAGGCAGAGATTGTGGTGAGCCGAGATCACACCATTTCACTCCAGCTGGACAACAAGAGAGAAACTCCATCTAAAAAAAAAAAAAAAAAAAAAAAAAAAAAAAAAAAAAAAAGAGTAACCATTACTAACATCAGGCAAGAAAATTTCAGACAGCTCTCAGGACACGTGTGTATACTAGGCTGAGAGATGGTGATGCTGGTAGTGGCGGTGGTAGTGATGATATCGATACGTAGGTAGATAGATAATATAAATGTGTTTACTAATATTACCTTATATGTATTGGTTGATACTTAGAGTCTATTTCCTTTCACTAGTTTTACATTTCAAATTTGAATAGCGCCACGTAGATTTGAACTCTCAGTTTTCACTTTCAGTTGTCCCCTAATGCTTTCTAAGAAAGACTCCATTGGTGCCAAAGTGGCCAACATGGCACAATCAGAAAGAAAGCCGGTGGATGCTATGACTATAATTGACTTCGTGAATGCATATAAAATGATCCCAAAATCTTCCAAATAAGAATATTCTAAAACAAACAAAATACCTGATTTTATTTTGCTCACTATCTGTTCATTCAACAGATCGTTACTGAGACTGACAAGATTCTAGGCCCTCTGCCAGGGCTTGAAAAGTAACAAACGAGGCATACGGGTCCCATCCTGGAGCCAGCGCCATGCTTCCCTCCCACTCACATTCCTCCACCCACCCCTGCTCACCCATTGGCCTGTTGAATCACACCCCTCCCCTGAGCTTTCCAGGCACAGCTCCATCTGGGAAGCTCCCTGGGTGTTCCTGTCCATTCAGATATCCCTGTCTTCTAATGACCACAGCACTTCCTGCCCACTTCATTTAGCAGACAGGTGTCTATGGCAAGAGGCCTGTGGGTCTAGGTGCATGGCTGTGGCAAGCGAGCACAGAGGAGCTTCACAATTTGGGAGCCCAGGAGAGGATGTGGACTTACACTGAGAGATAAGTCTTCTGTGGAAGTGTGAGCTACTTGCTGGGATCGACCATAATATAAGTAAAGAATAATACAATGTAGTAAACAACATCAAAGTAACATAATTATGTATTGTAATTATGTATTATGTATATAAGGGATAGATAATAGATCGATAGACAGAAGAATGGATAGATAGATGATAAGATAGATGACGGATAGATAGATGGATAGATAGATGATAGATAGATAGATAGATGATGGATGGATAGATGGATAGATGATAGCTAGATGGATAGATAAATAGATAGACAGATAGAGTTAGATGGATCTTATCTGGTTAGCATTAGTAGATCTATCTTATCAGTTTGCAGGTTAGAAGAACATACGGGCTAGTCAAGGAAACAAGCACCAAGTTTATTTTGATTTCTATAAAAGAAATAAGTGTAGGATCCAAACAAATACACCTTGGTAACCAAAATGTTTGTAAATCGTGGATTCCTTGCACTATCCTGTGGCATGAGTTATTGGGGTAGAAGCCAAGCTCCAGAGGCGCTGAGCCCACTCACACCTTGTTCCCTCTCTCTCCACCTTTAAAGGCATGAATTAGAATTCAGTCTTCAAACCCACCCGAGACAAATCCCGGCAGTGCTAAATGGCCATTCACTGGGCGATGGGGGCTGTGGAGCACATTCCTTGCCCTGGTGCACAACAGCCTGTATCATGATCCTCACCTCCCACAAGCAGAAGCAGAAACTCCCATCTCGGGGTCTGTGCAGCCAGGTGCAGCCAAGTGGCCTGAATCCTAAGAATCAAGAGAGCAAGTGAGCCGGGTGGGAAGCAGCCACAAGCACAGGTGTGGAGTGCTGTTTGTAAGAGGTGGTGGGTATTCCTGGGTGTTTACCTTCACTCCCGAGATCCCTGAAGCCCAGGGACAGTTGTCACTAGAGGTCCCCACGGTGAGCTTGGAAGCTGCCCCTGGCTCCACACTTCACAGGCTGGCTCTCTGGCCCTCCCAGTGTGTCTGACATCCACCTACTCACCTTTAAAAAGAACCTTAACACTCCAAGGCCTAGAATGTGTTGCCAATATGGCGATAGCAGAATTATAGACTGTACCACAATAGATAGCTCCTCCCATCCCAATCTTCTTACTCTTCTTCACCAGCAGTGATGATGGGGTCTCCACTGAGCCCATGACAGACCCATAAGTAAAATTATGACCTGTAATCCCAAGCTGGTGCAGAGCTACTGAATAATGGCGCTGGCCTTTCTGATCATCTGAGAGCGGCCAGCCCTGCACTCCTTACTGGGTCTTCTCACTTACTGCCCTCCTGACCTCATTCTGGTCAGTGCTGGCCACCTTGGCTGCACTCTGATGAGGCCATTGATGCCTTGGTCAGCCTATCTCATCTCTGCAGAGTGTGACAGTGGCCAGCACTGTCCCTCCTGCCCTCTTTTACAGCACGCACACCCCAAGCCCACCATTCCTGCCACTACAGTAGCTCATCTCTGTGCCTCAGCGTGCCGGGATCGGGGTCTTCAATGGAGCAGGTGGGGCTCACTCCCCAAGGAGAAGAAGCCCTGTAAAGATCTAACCCCTGTCACAGAGCTACAGGCCCTGCTCCAAGCATCCTGTTGACCTTACAAGGCAGGTGCAATGGGGCCACTTTAAAGTGAATGAACAAGAGAAACAACTGTGTTTATATTTCTCCAAAAATCATTTCGTTTTGTGTTTTGACCAGTTTTATCAATGAGCAGAAAACTAGTCTGAGTGAACAGAACGCTGAGGTCCCAGTATGGAGAGGTCAGTAACCTCGGAGGAAGAGGGGCGCTGAGAACATGGGCCTGTTCAGCAGTTGGACGGTTTTGACATTGTTTAAAGTACAAAAGTGCAGACCTGCGAGAGGGAAAGAGCATCACAAGGGAAGGAGAAAGAAGTGGTTGAGATGGGAAGGCTGCTCTTCACCAGAGGGGAAGCATCCCTCTGGGCCCTGTTCCAGCCAGCACCACGTGGACCCAGGAGAGGACATGAGCCTCGTGGTCAGTGCAGCAGAGAACCAGGCGGAGAGAACAGGGGCAAGGGACCTGGGCAGGCTGCCACTGGGAAAACACAGCACTTGCGTAAAGAGAAGGAAAACAAAGAAGCAGTGAACCAAACAGGACTCACCATGCAATGGGAAGGAGCAATTCATTGTCCATGCATCCACTCCACTGTCCTGTAAAATTATCTAGTGTATGCTTATTGATTTTGAAGAAATGCTTCTAAACTCAATGATTGTAGTTGTTTGGAGAGCAGAAGATCCTGGCTTTAGCAGGCCGCAGAGTCCATCAAGAACTGTAGAAAAAGGGGACCCTGCCAGGGGCAATTGTGGAGCTGGCTCTACCAAAGCAGGTGACACCAGGCACCTGTGGGTTCACTGCTGATGGCCCTTGTTGCTGAGATTGATGAGCTGAGCTCCCAGTGCTGTGGACAGAACTGTGGTCCCCAAAAGAAGCTATGTTAAAGTACCACCCCCAGCTCCTCGGAACATTGCCTTATTAGGAAGCAGCATCTTTACAGAGGGAATTGTACACAATTCCAATGAGAAGAGGTCTCATTGGAGGAGAACAGTCCCCATCCTAACATAACTAGTGCCCTCATCAGAGGGCCACTTTTGAAGATAGAGACACACAGAGAGGATGCCAAGTGACAACGAAGGCAGAGACAGGAACGTCCCAGCCACAAGCCAGAAAACGCCAAGAATTGACAGCAAACCCCGGAAGCCGGAAGAGGCAAAGCTTCAGAGGAAGCCTGGGTCTGTCACACCGTGACTTCAGACCTCTGGCCTACGGATCTGTGAGGGAACACCTTTCTGACTTTTAAACCGCCCAGTTTGTGGTAATGTAGTACAGCACCCAAGACAGTAACACACTCAGGATAAGACATTTAAGAATGTCTGATAATGCAGTCCACGAATTCAGATACATGACAGTAAAAACACAGAATTAGACAAGATGATTCCTCCAAGCATAATTTTTGTGTTGAGTACACATTTCCTCTGCTTATAACCCATTGAATCATATATCACTCCTGCCTGTAACCCCTTCCTCCCACTAAAACGCAATAGTATTGGTCCTGTCAGGTGGGGTACCTGCAAAAGGGATTTTGAATAGGAAGTAGATGGTAAGTGAACAAACAAACAAAAAGTAAGGAAACAACATGATTTCAAACTAACTCCACCTAAATTACTGCCACAGACAATTGTAGAAATTTTAAAGGGAACTAAAATATTAGGAGGGAACCACAGAGCCCCTGGCACATGTACCAGGTCCATGAAATTCTGGAGACTGGAGACCGCTTGGTTTCTGCCCCCTCTCCATTCCAAAGAAATCTCCAAGAAAAGAGGAAAATAGAGACTGTTGCTTACAACAAATCTTGCATGATAAATACTCCCCTGGTACACACAGCCAATTAAGAAAAATCTAAGGTATTTGGACATCGTGTTCTTCAAAGAGAACACGGAAGAAATGAGGTAGAGTGATGCATCCCTTTCTGACATTTAAAGCCACCCAGTTTGTCATAATGTACACAGCACCTAAAGACACTAGCACACTCACGATAAGACGTTTAAGAACGTCTGATAAGATGCGCATTTCGCAAGTCATTCAACAATGTATTTTGGTTCTTTTGGCCTCTAAATTAGAAGCAGAAGCGGGAGACCTGGGTCCTGTGAGGTGTTGCTAGGTGGCATCCAGAGGTTAGCAGAAGCAGTAAGATAGCATGAACCACCCCAGATCTCTAAATCTGGCATCCAGAAGTCCAGGCAACCAGTAGTTTAAACACTGCCCAAAACATATTGTGATAAATATAAAAATAGTATCAGAATGAGGCACGTGGATTTTAAAAGTAGAAAATTACAGTATACCTACATTTTAAGTGAAGAGCTTCATGTATTTCTGCATTTTTTAAAACAGAACCTGAAAATTAAGGGGTTGACTTACATTCAGAAAGTAATGCTCTATTCTGTTCACTCACTTCCCCATCTCCAGTCAGCCACCCAGAACATCTTAGAACCAGAGTCTTAGGAATGTCATCCCGTTCACCCAGGACATCTTAGGACCGGAGTGTATGAATTCAGTGGCAATGGGGCCATTCCTTCTGGCGCAGCCCCCAGGAGAGAAGGAGGAGAAGCTGGACACCTCTGTGGCTGAGCTAAACGCCCTCTTTTTCATGGAGAGGAGGTTCCAGAAGGCTCCTTCCTTTAGGTGTTTAACCTCTATGATTGGGTGGCCTTATCAGAGGTCTCAATACTTTGTGACTTTTCTTCACTGGATGCCAAAGATTGCAGCCCACAAATTAAAGAAAGCCTGTGCTTTGCCAGTGATTTCATCTGAAGTCCACACTTGCCTCTGAGCTATTTCTAGGTCAGTATGACCAGCCTCTGCTCCAGGATGCCTTCCAGCTCTCTGCAGGCCCACCTTGCTGAAGCTGAATGGCACACAAGCAGATGTGCACAGGACGAAGTGTTATAATTGAATGGTTTGGACAACTGAAGACTTAGGCTGGGCGCCGTGGCTCAGGCCTGTAATCCCAGCACTTTGGGAGGCCAAGGTGGGCAGAACACCTGAGGTCAGGAGTTCAAGACCACTCTAGCCAACATGATGAAGCCCTGCCTCTACCAAAAATACAAAAGTTAGCTGGGCATAGTGGCGGGCAACTGTAATCCCAGTTACTTGGGAGTGAGGTGAGAGGGTGGCTTGAACCAGGAGGTGGTGGTCGCAGTGAGTCGAGATCGTGCCATTGCACTCCAGCCTGGGCAAGAAGAGTGAAACTCTGTTTAAGAAGGAAGAAAAAGAAAGGAAAGGAAAGGAAAGGAAGGGAAGGGAAGGAAAGGGAAGGGAAGGGAA
>NW_022436970.1:20522694-20710263 GCF_009761245.1 Sapajus apella | reverse complement strand
GAAAGAAAGAAAGAAAGAAAGAAAGAAAGAAAGAAAGAAAGAAAGAAAGAAAGAAAGAAAGAAAGAAAGAAAGAAAGAAAGAAAGAAAGAAAGAAAGAAAGAAAGAAAGAAAGAAGGAAAGAAAGAAAGAGAAAGAAAGAAAAGAATGAAAGAAAGAAAGGGAAAGAAAGAAAGAGAGAAAGAAAAGAAAAGAAAAAATGGACACTTAGATGCAATCAACAGTTCAGCAGGAATCCTTCCCTTCCTTTCCTTTCACCTACAAATGCAGTGGACGGGCTGATATCTGCATCACTCGTTACCCACAAAACCTTGCTAATAATAATTCATGCCTGATCCAGACAGAGCACAGTTCTTTCATGAGTAAGAAAAAGATAAAGAAAGAAATCAAAAAAAGAGAGAAAAAAAGAAAAGACCTTACTGGAAATAAGAATGATCTTTTTTGTTTGCCTGTTTTATTTTTAACCTGATGTGTCGCATAGTGCTGAATGTCACCAGATTGTCATTAATGTCACTTTTCCTCATGTTCCATATGTGATGTGACATAGCATCTGACTAATGAAACCCGATGAACAATATGTCAACATAAAGAAGCACGCTGGGTCACAAATATGCTCCAAGAACATTAAATTGCAAGGAAATGTATATTGAACGTGTTTTCCATAGGAATAAAATTGAGTTGCATAGTTAACATATTACATTTAGGTATTCTACCTTAGAGACCAAAAGAACCAAAATGCATTGTTGAATGACCTATAAAATGCACATTATCAACACATATTGATAGCAGAGACAGTCAGATGAATACAAACCAGCACCAAGAAGAATTGCAAAGGGAAATCATGCTTTCTCTGAAAAGGCAAATAACTGTACAAATGAGCCAAGCCACAGGAGCAAAAATAGAAGGCACTGCATTATTTTGGATGAAACATTGTTACATTGTTTTCAAATACTTTTCGATTCTCATCTCACAAAGTCCTTTTTGGCCCCAGGCCTGGTCTTGCTGACCTGGCCCTAGCCCAGTTGGCTACGCCATGGGCTGCCTTCTCTCAGCCTCAGGCCTGCAACCTGCTGAAGAGAACCAAGATGGTGGCTCCCCCATGAACAATGCACCCAGCCTCCACAGGATCTGCTGCAGGTCATGGTGAGAACAAGCTCCAAACCCTCCCTGTCAACCTTTTTAGTAACTTCTCAGCATCCTGGACAGTTTCCTCAGTCTGGAATCCTAGCCCTGAGCTTTTTCAAATAGTTCTGCAGCCTGCTTCCCAGAGCAGAAAAGCTGTGCTCATATTAACTTGATTTCTTTTCTCTGCCTCCCAAGGCTTCTGCATTTCTGCCTCCCGCTCTGCCAGGCTGGCCTTCCCCCCTGCCTGCACTTGCTTCATTTCACCTGCTCTTGCTGCGTCCAGGAGCTCCCTCACCACTGCAGCCATTGCGTCTCCCAGGACCAAGAGTCGCAGTGTACCCCCTCTTTTCTTCCTGTCTTTCTCCCTCTGTGTTGGGGCCACTCCACTGGTGCAGCTGTTTCCAAGTGATCCCTGGGTTCCCAGTGCTCCGATCTGACACCCCAGCCTCCACCACTCCCTCCACACGCCTCAACCTCCTGACGATTCCTCTTCCCTGGGCTTCAGTGACACACACTCATCTCGCCTTGCTCCTCACTGACCATTTCTTGTCTTCTTCAGTGCACCCTCTTCCATCTTGCCTGGTTATTGAATTGGGCTATTCTCCACAGCCCTGGAGCCACCTCCCCTCTCCTAATAGCCTCTGTTCACCTCAGTGGCATCAGGCAGCCCTGTCACCTGGAGTGAATGCCAACATCTGCCCCCACTTTCCTGGTGATGCTGTACTTATCCTTCCTATCCTAGCCCTCCTTCTACCCAGACCTCAGAATCTGCACATCCTGCTAGCCACTAATGCACAGCCTATCCACACCCCTCAGGACGCTTTCTCCCAGCAAGAAGTAGACTTTCTTCGGCTGAATTTGTACCCCACTTCATCCAAATTGTTCCCCGGGTGTGGCCAATTCTTCACTCGTTCATTCATTCATTCAACCACCTTTGACTATTGGCAAGGCTTGTGCCAGGTGAGGAAGCATGGAGTCAAGACCACAGTGCTTGGCTCCAGGAGCATCCAGTCTAGCTGAGGAGAGCATCTGTGTAAACAGATGGGTGCATCAGAGACTGCTGGGGCAGAGAGAGGCTGGGCAAGAAACGCCATGGGGCTACACATGGGAGGGGCCTGACCAAATGGAGGGATCCAGGAGCATCCCAGAAGATGCAGCTTGTAAGAGGAGAACTAAAAAGTTAATTGGAACTACCCAGGAGGTAACTGCTTGTATCAAGGCCCAGAGGAGAAAGAGAGAGAGACAGGTAGAGACTGGCATGGAATAGCAGGTTCACTTGTCAGGAGCCTGGACAGCAAAGGCATCAGTGGCCAGCTCAGAGGTCAGATGCCCAAGCCAAGGTGGGCCTGGACCAGTAGCTGCAGTTGGCTGAGACAGGACGCAAGAAGACCGTGAGAGTCGCCCAGATGTGTGATCGTATTTCTTCCTGAACTAAGAACGTAGCAATGAAAATACAGAGAGAGATGCAAGAGATTAGGAAGACCAAAACAAACAGACGTGGTGTTTAGTTAATCATGAGGGAAGGAGAGTCGAGCCCAGTCCAATGGGGACATCCACAGTCGAGCCTGGAACAATTACGAGGCCAGTGGTGGTGCTGGCCAGGGTTCCACACTGAGAGGAGAGTTACAAGAGAAGAAGATGGCAAACCCTCATCAGCATCTCGGAGACTGGTGGACCTGCATCTCCCCATGCAACTACCAGCCCCATGAGGGCAGAGTTCCTGTTTTCTGCCATGGGGAGCCCACGGCGGCCAACATGCGGCCCTCACCATACAGAGCACACTCTGACAGCCACAGTCCCACCGAACACAGAGGCCGCCTGGGAGCTGCTGTCTTAGTTCCCCCACCTGGGAGGGCTTTCTTAACTTTTTCCTTCTAAAAAGAGCAAAAGGACTTATTAAGAATAACTGAACCCCTTTTGTGGAGTTAGAATGGTATGTATGCCTCATACATCAGATTTCACTATAATTATGTCTCACGAACCATGAAACCATCCAGTGGAATTCCAGTATTACTCTCCCTAAGCCAAGGCAGCTGAGACCATGATAACTTTTCTCATCCCAGGCAGAACCTTTCAGTTCTCCCACTGCAGCCTGTGCCTTTGGTGACCCGCGAGTCCCAGTTCCAACCTTGGGATCACTGCTGCTCCCGGCCACCTGGAAGAGCATGTGCAGACCTTACAGGCTCCCTGCGAGTGCGTCTCAGCAGACCCTCCTTCCCAAGCCTCCGTTTGCTTGCCCCGGCATCTTTTCCTCTCCACGTTTGATTCTGCCTTCTGTTTCCTGACTTTTCTTCTCCCAGAATCTGTGTATTGAGGTAACAGGAGTCACATTTTAAACCCCTTTTTGTGGAAAGAATTAATTCCTATTTAATGTCTGATCGGGAAAAACCATGGTGATTCTTATGAGCATAAGTTTTGCTTAGTTTTGAGCCCCGTGGAAGGTGTCATTTTCATCTGGTTTTTATAAGACACACACTTAGCTCTAACATTTTAAGACGGTGGAAAATGTTTTCTACCTAGTAAGTATCCCTTTGGTTTATGGTAATTAAATATCTCTTGGACAACTCTCTGGCAATAAGAATTAAAGATAGTACATTGAATATTTGTTGAATGAATCAATGAACAAATGAATGAATAAATCTAAGTAATTCCACGTGGCTCAAGACTAAGCAAAACTGCTTCTACAGTTGTCCAGAATTTGACTAGGAAATTGCAGAAACCTTGATGTTAGTTGTGGCATTCACCCGTCAAGTCAGACAAAACTAGAAAGCAAAATTAATTAATATTAATTATTATGAAACAATTGTCATGTGGCAGATACTTCACAATTGCTACTCTGTGGATCTTAACGGCAGCCCTAGGTGTTATGAACCCCATTTGCCCATGCTCTGCAGCTGCAGTGGCAGAGCTGGTGAGTGGAGTGGGATCTGAGTCTGGTTGTATATGATTCCACACTCACGAGCTCTCCACACTGACATGTTGAGTAAGGGTCCCGTAAGTACTCTCTTCTGGGAACTATTTTTCCCATATAGCATTATTCATCTGTATCTTTCCAAAATGAAAAACAAAAACACTTTTGTTCCTGAGTGCCATCAAGCACGTGTCTGAAGCTGCTTTGGGTTTGAGTGTAGCTCTTCATTTTCTCTTGCTTGTTCTTCTGTCGCTCACACATTTGGAGGAGGCATTCCTTTTGTGGGGAGTCTTTGCAGCAGAGACTCAAGCGACTTATCGTGTTGTCCAAGGTGCAACGTACTCCACAGTTACCACTGTGCTCATGGAATTGCCAGTCAGTTACTCTGTGATGATTAGGAAATAATGCTGCGTGTTTTGCCGTGAGTCCTTCATAACCCATGTCACCAGTACACCTACTATTTACTCCTGTAATTAAGATATTGTTCACTTTTATATGCTTGTTTAAACAAAAAAAAATGTTTAAAACTCTGTTTTTAAATGGCATTTTATTTAACTGGAGCCTAGAGAACGTGTAACATCAGATACCTGAGTATTTGTAAATGATCTGCCATCCCCAGAAGGAGATGCTAGAATTTATGTCAAATCATCATAATGGATACTTTGTTGTTCCAACCAGCACAAAAACAGATGTATTTACAGTTCCGGCAGCTGCAGACCCACTATTAGAAAGCCAGATTTGTACTTCCTATTATATTTGCACTTCCTTGGTTAAATCTCAGCTCTCTCTCCTGAAACAGAAATGATAAAATAAGGGAAGAAAAGCAGGAACCAAATGGCTTTGAAACTGGACAACACATTTTTATCTGGGTATAAAATTATAAAACACCAAAAACAATGGGTCTGGAAATTTATGAAGAGGAAGGACTCCAGTTTTCTGGTGTGGAACTATTTTATGCCATCTTAGAAATAGCGGCAATTAACAAACTAATACCACTGTGCCCTCACCAAGAAAAAATTCCCCACCCCACTAAGTAATATTAAATATACAATACATCTAGCTCCAGCCACCCTACCAACTGACGCTCCAGAGAACCTAAACAACAGAACAGCATCTCCAGAGCCCCGTGGAAGGTGTCCCTTTAATTCGTTTTTTATAAGATGCATACTTACCTCTAACATTTTAAGATGGTAGAAAATGTTTTCTACCTTGTAAGTATCCCTTTAGTTTATAGTAATTAAATATCCAGCTTGGCACATGGTTATCCAGAATAAAATTCTTCTACCAGTCTGCCTTTGACCAGATGTGGCCATACGCAAAAGTTCTGAGCAATGGAAATGAACAGAAGTCACGCATTCAAGCTTCTAGTTGTACCTGCGTCCTGCTGGCAGAATGCAGATGGGGCAGTTGGAAATGGGGGATGGTGTTACCTGGGCCTCTCTCGGCCCAGCGGAGCAACAAGACGGAGCCCACCCTGATAATCTGACAACGCTGCCACATCAACAGGGAAGCTGACTTGAGAGACATAGACTTGTTTTGCTTAAGAGAGAGGTATTACCTTGCATCCTGCCCCGTGTATGTAAACCCACGTAGTAGCCAATGAAAACACGTATCGGGAGCAGAATTCTGACGACTTCCTGTGGATTCAAAACTGTGGTGGAATTAAAAAGATCGTTGTTTGATTTCCTCCCTCTGTCTGTGTGTCTAACACTTCCAGGAACTCGAAGAAACAAACAAACAAAAAGTGAAAATTCTACAGAAGCAATTTTTCAGTACTTAAGAACATGTTGATATGAGCATATTTTACCTTGCTAGGTAAACATTTGTTAAAAGTTTGGAAGGCTTCAAATATTTTTCCATGGTCCCCAACATCTGAATAATGCAAATTCATTCCCATTTCTTTCTGCTGATAAATTCTTTTGCCATTTGGGAACCCAGTAAATGTCATTGGTTACCTGACAGACTAGACTACCGCAAATTATCTAGGAGTTCTGCTAATACAAAGATTCTGAAAATATTTTCTACCACATTCAAATGCTGAAGAAAGAGTATGTGTCACTTCATTGAAAATGATAATCTGGATGACAATTTATGACACTATTTTCTGAATCAGAAATGTGGGTGCCTGGTCTGTATCAATTTTAAAGAGATGAAGACAGAAGTCTTCGTGATGCTCACAGACGTCAGCTGAAGGCTCAGGCCACACCTTCCAAGGGCCACTGCTTCTGATGGCCATCACAACTCAGGGTCCGATCTCTGCACCCAAGACCCCTGGACCCCAGGTTGGTTACCTTGTGGATTGACCTTCAGATGCCATTCGAAGTGGTCCAATCTGGAAAAGAGAAGTCCTGCCCCCACATTTTGAGACATTCTGAAACACCTGCTGACAGTACCTGAATTTAGTTGGTGGGACTTCAGGAAGGCTACACAACAAAAACAGTACTTCAGAAAACGGGGGCAAAATAGTTCCCAAGTTTGCCAGACCTCCCTTAAGTCAGTTACTTGATGTCGCTTCTGTCTAACTTTCCAGTGGTGCTGCAGAGTCCACACAAATGGAGAATAAAATGAGACAACCAAATTTATTTTTACTTATGGACTTGAGCCAGAGTCTAAATGACTCTGGCAATGGTGCTTACTTCCCTTGGGAGCCTATTCTCTAGTCTAATAGATCTCGCTGTTAGGAAATTTCTCTTATAATTCAGCATAAATTGTCCCTTGCTGAATTCCATCCCATTATTCCTAGTTAGATGTCCTTGGACTACCTTAAACAACGAAGCCTATTCTCAGAGGCCTGTCCATTGCAAGGCAGGAGAGGTAGATGAAGAGGAGAAGAGAAAATGGGAAGGATGATTAGGAAGAATGGAGTCGAATCTACCGATTCAGCCCTGGCTTGTGTCTAAGCAATGAACAGTTCAGCCAGAAACTGTTACATATGGACACAGACAGCAAATGTATTAACAATGGCATTGGGTAATCTCAGAACAATATTTAATTTTCAGATAGCCTCAGCATCTACCTCTTTGTAAGTTTTCTGTACGTGAGATAGGGCAAAATCATAAAGTTAAAGACGAAAGA
The DNA here is from genome assembly GCF_009761245.1 of Sapajus apella. Taxonomy (NCBI): domain Eukaryota; kingdom Metazoa; phylum Chordata; class Mammalia; order Primates; family Cebidae; genus Sapajus; species Sapajus apella. Next base: position 20,703,154 of record NW_022436970.1, on the reverse strand, counting down.
GACGGTAAAGATGAAGTTAAAGCTTAAAGATACATGTCTGCAAGCTTTAAAATCAGAAGTTTGGCTGTATTTGTGGTTATTGATCTGTTCTTCATCCCTTTATTCTGCCCAGTACCTGGCCTTATTGACAATGGACACGATTCGTTCAGGCTTTTTTTTTTAAAAACATCTGACACTATGTAATCTCATCAAATACTCACAACCCGGTGCATATGACAGTTTACCCAGGACCTCATGATCAGAAACTGCCTCTCAGCAACCCCTTTGCCGCACCTCAGACACACATGTTTGCAATAGAAGTAGCCACATTGCAACGTGGCCAGACACCAGCTAGTTGATCAGAGCAAGTGTGAATCTGACCGAACTTGGACCAATGGGTCCTTCCCAGAAATGTGTTGGGCTTTTCCCAAGAAAGCCAAGTCAGTCTCCCTTTGGGTGTCTGGACCAAAATGCATGAAGCTTGGGATCAGTTAGCTGTTGTGTCATCTGGTCGGTGAACCAAAGAAGTAAAGACCATCTGTAAAGATGGAGGGTGAGGAGATGAGCAGAATGAGGCAGGGATAAAAGGCGTAGCTATGGCTTCAGCAAGGTCCCAGCCCCTGCTTCTCTTTGTCTCGATACTTGGTAGCCTCCTAAATTTTTTGTTTCATGAGGAATATCAGAATCCTTACAGTAACACAGAGCACTGATTCAGTTTGTAATGAGAAAACTGCTCAGCTAGTAAGCAGAGGAGCAGGGAATGAAATGAAAGCCTTTTTGATTCAAAGTGAAGCTTTCAGTCATGGGAGTACTCTTCTCACCACTGACTTTCCAATACACATTCCAAAAGGCCATAAAGGAGTGGGGAGAGGGTGAGGCCACCTTCACCAAATTCTTCAAGCAAAGTTGAAAACTTGCCTTTAGTGTAGACATGTCTGAAGCCACCTTGGGCAGCTCATCTGTAAACCAATTTCATGGCTGCCCTGGACCAAGCACTTCCCCGTGGGTGGGATCTGTGGGTCTTCAATGGTGGGACTAGCGTCAGTGCTCCTAAGGAGCCTCTTGAACTAGGTGCATGAAAAGTGCTTTTGTTCTTGGCTGTGCTTTGACAGGATTTGTATTTTATGATACAAAACACATCCTGTAAGCAGCCAGGATATCCATTCCATGCAAGAAATGCCAAACTAGGAATCCCACAGTTACGCTGATGAACGTGGAAATGCACAGCCACGACAGACCCGGGTCTGATGCTGGAGCATCAGACCGAGGATGGGAACATGCATTAGGTTGTCTTCACCTATTGACCTTATCTTCCCCCAAAATCTCCTTCCCAATTCATTTGCAAGATTCTTTGCAATGCTACGTTTACAATATACACAGTGCTTAAGGGAAATGGAATTCTCTGTAGTCTCACTTTATAGCCAGATGAGACATTTAGAAAAGACGTTTTATCCAAAGCTGTCTTGAAAGGAAACCAGCTTCTTCCCACTGGCAAGTAAATTTTCTGGCTTCAAGCCAATTTACCATGCTGTTTTGTATGCCTCACATCTCAGTTCCCCACTTCCTGCTTTTAGATAGGCCCTATAGTATTTCTTCAGGGCCCAGGTCTATTAAATAGCAAAAACTCAATATGCAAATTATCTCCCAACTACATGCATGAAGCCTGCAAACATTATTCTTAGGAAAGTGCTGATTATGGAAAATTATGAATTAACATGTCAGGCACTGAGGTTTAAAACCTTATAACTGTGTTTACTGTAGAAGAGCCCCCAAATGACTTGAAAAATAGAAGAGAAAAAACAGCAAAATCAGTGATTTAGTAATTGGTAAGGTTGCCAACATCCAATTTCTGCCTTATTTCCAACCCTACCAGTGCTTGCGTACATACACACGCGTGTGCACACACTCACGCACTCACACGTGCACACACACGTGGACTCACACGCTCATGCACACAATCAAGCAGAGAAGAGACTCGTGAAATAGAATCAGTAAGTGGCAGTTGGCTCCTTCTCTGGTCTAGGCTTCTTAATGAATCTCATCACAAGCTTGCTGTTCAAATTGCTTCTGTTTTAGCCTTTGCACAGGAATCCATGGCGCTCCGATAAGAGCCAGACAGCAGTAGGCACTAGGGGACGTGACGGTGAGAGGGGCAGATGTGGCTGCTCCCCACTGCAATCACAGGCCCCAGGGCACCGCTGCTTTAAATGCCCCAGCAGCAGTGACGGCAACACCCACCAGCTTGCTAGAAATGCACATTCTCGGGCCCTCTTAGACTCCCCTGATCTAGAATTTCTGCCTGTGGAGCTCAGGAAGCTTTGTTTTAACAAGCTCTCCAGGTGATTCTTAAGCAAGCTGAGCTTGATAAGTACTGGGACTATGCTGCTAATGTTTTAATAGCATTGCTCGGATAATTTTGGTAAATGGAGTGAATGTGATAGAAATTCAGTCATTTATAACAGCTGGTTTTGGCCTCTGTAGATTCTGAAAGCTCAGCCATTTCAGTAGGAGAGGGAAGCTATGGTTCAGGGGTTTCTGAAATTAGATCAACAAAGGATCCCAGACAACATAAAAAGAAAATGCTTTTTTTTTTAAATACTGAAGTAGTGTTGGCTAAACATCTCTACTAAAGATTTGTGTTGCTCCCATTAAATTATATTTCCATGAGGAAAGACCCAGTGAAAACGAAAGTTTTTTTGTCAATCTTCGATCCCATTATAGTTATTCTTTAAAAGGGAAAAAAAACCCTGATTATATGCTGTGCACATAGTCAACTGTGGAACAAATTGTTTTATTTGAGGAGGGCTGGTGGTCAATATGAAAGCAATGATACCCCTCCTTCTCTTTATTGGCAATAGATCAATATGAAGTTGACGGTTCCTAGTTCCCAGGTAAGATAATGTTTCCAGGTAAGAAGCAGTATTCAAGGCTTAGAATGGGAGGAGCCCAAGATCCTTTATTGAAAGTGAGGCCAGGGGAAGTGATTTCTTAAAAAACTGTTTTGAAAGTAAGCTTAAGGTTTCCTCCATCCCCCTCTGCCTGGCGGATGCCTAGTTCCTAGGAGACACAGCAAAGGCAAAGCACAAGCCACTGCTGTGTTCCTCATCCTGCTCTGAGCACCTGCCCTGAGGACCCATCTCCTTCCTCCACCGTTAAACTGAATTGCTCCTCTAAAGAAACCCAGAGACTGCCTTTCCGTTCTCCGCTGACCCATCCCTTCCTCCTTCTGAAGACCTGCTCTGCCCTACACTCGCTCTTCTTAACGCTCACCACACGGCAGGCACTGAGCTTCACACAAGCTGAGATGTGGGTGTTGCCACCTCCTTGTGTTACAGACATGGAAACTGAGTCACAGAGGGGTTAGCTAACCCACCAGACACCAAGCAGAGCAAGTAACAGCCAGGCTTTGAGACCCGAGTCAACCCAGCACTCTGCTACAACACGCCGTCCTCCCTCCTCTTCTGAATGCCCATTCAGCATCACGCAAGGCTATGATAACCCAGAGAAAGCAGGTGGAAGCCAATGCTATTTTATACTTCCACGACTTAGTGAAAACTGGTTTTTAAATATCAATGGGTAAACCTTTTTAGACAATATAAGGGGACACGCAAAATCGAGTTGACACTCATTATTCTTGGTAGTTTTGTCAAGTCTATATAGCGATCTACACAGTCATCTCTGACACTGAGCTAGAGAATATGGAAGCTTGGCTCCTAGAGGAGACACACAGCCAGGTTCCCGGGAGCCTCTGGTCACAACATGTCTTCAACCAGTCGACATATAGTCATTTGAGGTGTGCTTCTGCTCAAAGTCACCTTATTTAATATCTACTGTTGATTCATGATCACTGAACTCACAGCCAGCAGCACTGTAACTCATGCCTACAAAGCTAATCTGACACAGATTTTTTTCAGTAAAGTGTGCCGCTGCCTCCTTGCACCTGGGAACTCTAGACAGCACTGCAGCCCTGGGCTTGGGGGTCATTTCAAATAGGAAAATCACCAAGAAAAGGCACAAACATCTGAAAAACATGACATTACATAGACCTCAAAAAGGACACTTTGTGCATTCTGAGCTGAAACTAAGAAGGCAGAGCTTTGTCCCGTCTGACCTCAGGTTGGGACATGCATGGTGGGTGACTCACATTTCCCACCCCTCTGCACATGTATGTGAATGACTGTAAATGTGCTATGAGTATTTATTTTGAGATCAAAATTAAATTTTATCGAGTAGATGAACTTGCAAATATGAATCCACAATTAATAAGAACCAACCATATGAGACCTATTCTTCAGCTTGCTCTGCCACCCCACTGATGCCACTGGGGAAGAGCCCCGAAGCCCTGAATGTTGCTGAGTCTGGTGGATGCCACCCCAGTCTTATTAGACTTCTGCTCTGCAGTAATGCAGCCGGCACCTCCTCCCACCCCCTTTTCCTCCACCACTCCTTCCCTTTGCCTCCAGACACTGCAGCACACTTCCCTGATCCTCTGGGCTGAAGCTCAGGGTGTTCATCCCTCTGGCTCCTCTCCCTCAGATTCTGTGGCTTCTCTGGCCACGGAGGTTTTCCGAGTTTCTGTGTGTGCTCCCCGTGGTGATACCCTCAACCCCAGGTACTATTCATAAGGAAGGTCAAGCTCCGTCTTCTTCAAGGATTTTGCATTTTTTATCCTTCCCGGAAGACTCTGATGTTCACTTACACTCACTTTCTCAGTGCGATCAAGCATCTGCACAGACGTTGCCTCCTCCAAGCTGCCCTTTCCATGACTCTTTCCTCCTCCTTCCCTTATTTGCTTCACAGCCATTTATACCGCTTGAAATGCTATTTATTTGTTGTTCATTCATTTGCTGCCTTCAGCCTTCTGTGAGAGGCAGAATTCTGAACTGGCCCCAGATCACTGTCTCCTGCTGCACACACCCCAGAGCAAGGACAGGTGATATGAACACAGTGGAATGGAGGCTCCTTGACGTTGGTCACGTTATATGATGGCAGCTGTGGGTAGGGACTCCCATGATTGCATTACATTAAATAAGGTCCTGGGGTAGCAGCCTGGAAAGAGATTCTCCTGCAAAGTCTGAAGAAGTGCAATGCCACATTATGTGAGGGCCACATGGCTCAGACCTGAGAGCTGACAGCAACCTTTGGCTGACAGCCAGCAAATAAATGGGAACCCCAGGGGACCGGCAACTTCAATGAACTGAATGCTTCTGACAACCTGAGTGAGCTCCAAAGAGGACTCAGATCTCCAGAGGAGAATGCCGCCCAGCTAATACTTTGATTCCAGCCTTGTGAGGCACTGGACAGAGAACACAGCTAACCTCTTCCTGGACTCCTGACCACCCAGACTGTAGAGAATAAATGGGTTCTTTTGGAAGCTGCTAAGATTTCGGTAGCTTGTTATGCAGCAATAAACACAGCTTCCAGTTGAGTGCATGCGCCTCGAGGGCAGGGAATCTGTCCATTTTTTTTCATTTCTTTATCCTCAGCACCAACAGAAGGGTCTGGCACAGGGTGTGGGCTCAAAGATAAGCTGAGTCTGTCTGATCCCTCAGAGACTCACAAATTGTGATCCAAATTCACAGGGCCTGTGAGTCCAGAGCCCACCCCAAGATTTCCTTCCCTCTGGCTATCCTACTCTGATGCCTAAGTCAAGCCAAATACAATCTGGTAAGAGGCACTGCTGTTGATGAGCCTCTTCTCAAAATTCTGGAAGAACTTAGCATTCAGCATTGGGTAACTTGGGAGGGGTCATCTCCTGGGCAACGCCCTGAGAAGTGCTACCCCTCCTCTGCTGTACACAGAGTGGGGCTGCCCCAGCCGGAGCCCTCAGGTTCAAGCCTGTAACCCAAGAGGCCTGTCAAGGAATTCTTTCTGAATAAACCAGTGCTCTTCTTAGGAGCCTTATGGGGACAGCCGTTAACACAGTGACATTTCCCACATCATTTAATCTATGCTGATAAATTCAAGTTCCGACCTCTCTACCAAGACTCAGACGCTCTTATCCATCTGCCTGCTGGTTACCTACACCTGGAAGTCTCACAGGCACCACAAATTCAACATGACCGAAACTGAACTAACCACTTCTTCTTGAAGTGTGCTTCTCTGGGGTTCCACAGCTCCCTGGACAGCACTTCCACCCACTTGCTTGGAATCCTCTCCCCTGCCCTCCAGGTCTGAGAAGTCAGCCACTCTCAGAGGCAGTTCCGTGTCTTCTCCCTTCTACATATCTCTCGTCTATCCCTGTCGCTTCAAGCATCCACCGAAGCCCCATCACTGTCACCTCTCAGTTATGCTTCAGCAGACATCACATGGACTTCTCCATCCCTCCGACCACCCAAATTTTATTTTCCACAATGCAGCCCAACCTGCCCTTGTAATGAGAGTACCACCCGCTCCCCTCCTACTGTGCACAGCTCTCTGGGGGTTCCCAACACTCTCTCGGCCCCGGGCTTTTGAGGCCCCCCTGGCACCTCTGGTCTCCTTCCAACCCCATCTTCATTGGGCTTCCTCTTTGACTGGATTGCAGCCCTCTCTCCTGTTCTCAGCTCCTCAGAAACCCCCTGATGTTCCCACGCACCCAGGGGCCTTCCCATGTGTTGGTTCATCTGCGGGAAAGTCTCATCTCCCACTTTTATTCCTGGCTGATTTCTCCTTGCCCCTCAGGTTTCGTGTGTATTTTTTCCTTAGACTAAGTTAGGGTCCCATCTTCAGTGCTTTCATGTCCTATTGAAATGTTCACCTCAGTGTGTTATGATTGTCTGTCCAATGCTTGTCTTCCCTACTGGCATATACAGCCCACAGGGCACAAGCCACGCTTTCATGTCTGCGGTTGTGTCCCAGTGACCCATGGAGCATGGGCCACTAGACAGTGTCAGTAATTACACCCCTGTGAACAAATGAATGAGGAGAAGGCAGACTCTAGCCTCCCGAGCTCACCATCTTGCCACAAAGTTGACAATATGAAAGTTAACAACATAACTGCAAAGTCGCCAGCAAGGCTGGAACAGGTGACACCTGGCTGGTCAGGATTCAGGAACAAAAGTGGCCGTCATGAGTTCAGAGAAACATGAGATGCCTGTGGGCAGGGACTGTTTCAGGGAGAAGGCATGACTGGAGCTCAGCCTTGGTCATGGAGAGAATTTTGCCAGAGAATGAACAGTAAATGGTCCTCTGGAAGATGGAAGTGCAGGCAGGGCTTTAGGGTGGGGAGGGTGCATTCAGGGCTGGCCGAAAATAGAGTCACACAGGTGTGGGAGGCAGTAGAAACCAGTAGGGGCGGTGAGCTGGTGGGAGCCGTGGCTAGCACACGGCTTGGAGGGGTGACAGCAGGAAGCAGTTCCTGCAAGCCTGGGGCTGGCTGTGGAGGAAGGGCTGCCCAGAGAGGCCTGGCCTGCCCAAAGAGGGGCCGCACCTGCCAGCGTCCCAGGAAGGAGGAAGGGGAATCAGCAAACCCCCACCTCTGCTCTTCCCTCTCCTCTCCCGGACACCTCTGCTAGGAAGCAAGGACAAGAAAACCTGAGTGATGTTGACCACGGAGGTGATGAGGGCTGGCAAGCCCCCAAACTGGGGATTAGCCCAGAGGATTCTGGCTTCACCCGGGAAAGAATTCAAGGACGAGCTGCTGGTGTTAGCAACGTGTACTGAAGCGGCATGCACAGCAGCAGCAGAGGCCCTGCTCCTTGCAGAGCAGGGTGACCCAACAGGGAGTGTGCCCAGAGCAGCAGCTCGGGGGCAGGCCTGCAGTCATATTTATACCCACTTTCAATTACATGCAAATTAAGGGGCAGATTATGCAGAAATTTCTAGGAAAGAGGTGGTGACTTCCTGGTGGTTGGGTCGTTGCCATGGAAAGGGGTGGTAACTCCCTTGTGTTGCCATGGCAATGGTAACTGACCTGGCACACTGGTGGGCGTGTCTTGTGGGAAACAGCTTCTGCTCTGTCTGTTTTAGCTAATCCTCAGTTTGGTCTGGTGTCTGAACCCCGCCTCCACTAAGAAGGAGAGGAAGAGCCCAGGACAGCTGGGCTGGGCTGGGCTAGGGGGAAGGAGCTCCCGGGAAACCATCAGAGGCCTAAGGAAATTGGTGTAACGTGGCAGCAGAGTTGTTGGTTTTTTTTTTCAATATTTTACTTTAAGTTCTCAGATACATATGCAGAACGTGCAGGTTTGTTACATAGGTATACATGTGCCATGGTGGTTTGCTGCACCTATCAACCTGACATCTAGGTTTTAAGCCCTGCATGCATTAGGTGATTGTTCTAATGTCCTCCCTCCCCTTACCCCCCACACCCTGACAGACCCCGGTGTGTGATGTTCCCCTCCCTGTGCCCATGTGTTCTCATTGTTCAACTCCCTCTTATGAGTGAGAACACGCAGTGTTTGATTTTCTGTTCTTGTGTCAGTTTGCTGAGAATGACAGCTTCCAGCTTCATCCATGTCCCTGCAAAGGACATGAGCTCATTCTTTTTTATGGGTGCATAGTATTCCATGGTGTATATGTGCCACATTTTCTTTATCCAGTCTATCATTGATGGGCATTAGGGTTGGCTCCAAGTCTTTGCTATTGTAAATAGTGCAGCAGAGTTTTTTTACAGAGCTGGGGAAAGAATACCCAGAGAGGTGTTCATTGATCTGAGGGTGGGGACACAGAGAAAAGGTATAGCTGGCTTTCAGTCTCCATTGGAGAATCACTGAAAGAATGAATGAAGGAATGTGTGGGAGCTGTGCACTTGTGGCCTAGCCTGTGAGTTTGAGCTTTATCCTAGAGCAATGGACAGATGTTTTTTAGTAGGACAGTGACAAAATGAAGCTCAGCCATGGCATATTGGAAGAACTGAGGGGCAAGGGTCTGGACACGGAAGAATCAAGAGGCTCATGAGAGGTGTGATCATAACAGTTTTAAGAATTTAGTGAGTATGTCCCTTGGCGCACTGGCAGCAGCAGCGCTTCCAATAAATTACCTGTCTTAGTCCACACAACTCCACTCCATGAGATGGGCACTAACAGCCTCCTCATTCTACAGACAAGCAAACCGAGGCTCAGAGAAGCAGAGAAGCTGAGTTCCTATTCGAGCTAGAACGTGAGTTGAACGTGACAGCAGAGCACACACTCTTGACCCCCAGGCAGAACTACCTCTCAGGGTAAAAGCCATGAGGAGAGGCGTCAGGGGGCTGTGTAAGACCAGAAGCACCCTGGTCCGAGGGAGCACCTTCCTCTGCTTACCCTGCAGTGTTCCAGGCAGCTGGGCCCCACCGCCCTCCTCACTGGGCCATCATCATTGGCGTTTGTCTATTGTGTGTCACCCATTTCTCCATAAGTTCCCCGGTGCTGGAAAATCGTTGAGTAATCAAAACCACATTTTCTTGAAATTGAAAGTCTTTTAAGAAAAGTGACTATCAAAAAAAATTCAGGGATTCTATTAAATAACCTCCAAATAAAAACTTGGGTTTTCCCATTATCTGAGAACCATCTTAGAAGGAAAATGTAGGGCTGGGTGCAGTAACTCATGCCTGTAATCCCAGCACTTTGGGAAGCCAAGGCAGGCAGATCACCTGAGGTTAGGAGTTCAAGACCAGCCTGGCCAACATGGGGAAACCCCGTCTCTTCTAAAAAAAAAACACACAAAAAAAGAAGGAAAATGTAAATAGGTCCTTTATTCAAAGAGGCTAATCATGAGTAGGTCAGTCTTAGAGGAAAAAAAACCTTTTTGTATTTGATTACTAGTTGAAGAAAATATTTATATTTACAGGAACAAAATGTTATTATTTCTTTGGGGATCAATGAGAGGATAGTTGCACGACTGAAACCTCCTCTCATCTCTCTCCACCAAATGTCATGAGGTTGACCCAGATTACTCACTGGGCTGCTCCCTACACCCACGGATGGGCAGCAGGAAACAGAAAATCCAGAATATTTAGCAAGTGTCATTAACCTAATGCCATATCCACATAGAAACGCGTTCAGAGTGTTTACCGGAGCGGGGTAAAATGTCCTGGATTCTTGGAGGTCCCCACCTACTCCCTGAAAACCTGCCCTATTGAATCCAAGTCAATATTACACAGTACTGAACCCTGTAACTCCCTCCTGAGTCATGTGGATGAAGACTCAACCATCTCCCCTCCCATTTCCTCACCAAGGAAGGGAATAGATTGAATAAGGAAGGGGTAGATCCAGTAGGAATATAAACCAAAACAACGGGGTAAGAAATTCACCACTGATATAAAACTCATTGTTTTGTTGTTATTGTTTATTTTTGCTGTTAATTTTAGTTGCTTCTTCAGTGCACTAATGGGAGAAACTGCCACAAAGATGGAGGACAGCAATGACGGGTACAGCTCGAGAATGAGTGCCGTTCTGAGTTTTCAGAAAGTCTGAGTCTCTCACACCAGTAAAATTGGAGAAAAGGCTGAGCATATGAAGAAAGCCATTTTTTGTGACTCCTAATGCCTGTGTGCATAATTCCAAATCAAACATATTCACATTATTAACTTTTTAAAGTTTATTAGTCTCAGTGCTAATGAACTCATTCATCCTTGGCGAATGCACATGGCTCCCTGATGAAACGTCAATAGATAGATCGGCAGTGAAGTGAGCACGTCCAATAGTTGATGCCAAATTCCACTTGGCTGTAATGACTGGAAAGAGAAGATCACTTCCAAAGAGACATTGGAGACAGCCATCACATAACGGGAAAAGCACTAGAGTGGATGTCTGCAGACCAGGATTCTATGCCTGGCTCTGCCATTTGGCAGCTAAGTGACCTTGAGCAAGTCACCTAATATTTCTAGGACTCAGTGCCTTTTCTGCAAGCAGAGGAGACACGTCTAGCTCATCTCCAATGTTCTTTGATCTGCAATTCCATGCCTTTTCTCCCTACACCCTGCCAAGGACACCATTCCCTAACCTTTAAAGACGTTATCAGGAGCATGTACACATTATGATGCATGGTATCTTGTATTTAGACATAGGCCTAGTTAAACAATGGTTCCTTCTTTCTGGATCAAATTAAAACTTGGCTCCTTAGGAGACACCATGCCACAGGTTATAGGTTTTAATTTCTGACCTGTTTGAACATTGCACAAGTTCAGAGTTGTAATGAGCTTCCTAACCTGCGTTGGTTTGTGTCAGCCTGCATGACAGTGTGCTGAGCATGCTACGTGAGACAGAAAATAGAAAGTTAAAAAAAAAATCATCTAAGCAAGCCTCCCTTTCTCTCAATTATCAGTTTTGAAAAGGAGCCTGAACATGAGCACTCTTCTCTTTGGAGGTGCCTGAACTGCTTGCATTAATTCTCCAGGGTAAACTTCCTGTCTTCATGCAATGATAGGGTTTTTTTTCTACTTTACCTCAGATCTTTAAATTGTACAACAGCTTGGAAGTCAGGATGTTTTTCTCCCAATGCTTCATGAAAAGAGGCTGCTTTATTGTTGAGCAAAAGCAAAAATAATAATCGTGCAAAGCTTTTCCTTCTGGACCACATAAATTATCTCCAATTTTCCTCATTATTTTCTACTGCAGGGCATAAAGAGATTGCCTGTGGTAAAATATGTATCAGTACAAAACAAATAGAAAACAGTGTAAGCCACTGAAGTATTTACCTTTTTTTGTTTAAAAAAAGACATTTTAATCCTATTAATGGTAAATTATCTTACCTATTGTGAAAGCAGACATGAAAGAAATATTTGAAGCATGCAGTTAATTATGATACCAAGTGACACATAATATTTATGCTCTTCTTGTATAGCCTGAACAATTTTTCTTTCACTAACTGTGAGTCACACACTGATTGAAGTCTGGAAACTGATGCTGAGACAGGACCACAGGCACATCTGCTGCCGATACTTCATTCCATAGATAATTAATGTTACAAGTAGTAGCCATTGTTTAGTCCTTCATAATCCTAATTTCACATCGAGCAAAAAATTCTCTTCCCCAATCCTTTTATTTTAATTCTCCACTTCAGCATATTTATTAAATGTCCACACCAGCACAGCACAACAGGGAGTTTGCAAATGAATTTCAATATAGGACAGCTGTGTCTTCACCGGGGCTGTGGACTTCTTGCAAACTCCGAGACATTCATGCAAGCAGAAACCATCTTGAGGGAATTGACCAAATCCATCTAATTCAGTGTTTAGACATGAGTATGTGCTTCTACACTATTAGAATAAAAGATAAAATATTGGTTAAAATTAGTAAGCCATATTCCTGTTTGATGATGGTGACATGACCAGGCTGTGGCAGAGCAGCAGGCAATGTGGTTTCTGGATGCCTGGCGTTCCCATCACATGCAGCCCACCTCCAGGGTGAAGTTGCTGGGGGTCACTCTTGATGGTGGAGGGTATGATGGCCCATGCTGCCTCTGGGCAGAGTTTCAACCAGCAAAAGCCAGCTCCTTCTTTCAAACATAAGAGGCTTCGGTTGAGATCATCACAACTGATCCTACCAAGTGGCTGACTAGCGGCGGCAGACATTTGCCTGGCTTCTGTTGGGGTCCCGCTGCACGTGCTGTTGTTCCCAGCAGTGGTTTTGTGGTTTCCTTGAACATTCCCAGTTTTTACTCTGTGACTCATGTAAGCATCTCATCTGACACTCTGGTTTTATTACTACTTGCAGCCCCAAAATGGATTGAGTAGGAATCTCACTGACTATGGAAATAATGGTAGTTGATCACAAGACAGCCCACTATTAGATGGCATCTTAAGATGAGGAGCGAATACAATCCTAACAACAAGAATTTTTATTCACCTATTTTTTTCATTAGATTTCTATTAGATTAAGATTAATTTTATATGTCATAACATAAATAATACCACAAATATTTGTGATTTGAAATAACAAGAGTCATCAATCTTATTGAACACTCACTATATACTAAGTGCTTTATACACATTCTCATTTATCCTCACAAAGTAAGTTTGCAAAGGCAACACTAATATCCCCTTTGGTCAAGGCAGAAACTGAGACTAAGTAACTTGCTGAAAACCAGGAACCAACAAGCCAAGGAACTGTGATTCAAATGCAGTGAGTGTTTGGTCCTTACCGCCATCTATTTCTCATATATAGTGTAATAGTTTGGTACTATGAAAATATTATACAAATATTAGCAATGGAGTAAAAGCATTTAAATTTGATTTCAATATCCATTAAGAGTTAGAGAAATTATTCTACCAGACCTCATTTTTAGCTACAAAATATTCAGAACATTTAATTCAATTTTTAGATTATAATCAGTTACATTTTTTTTTTTTTTACTGAGGTATAATTTACATTTTCTGGAATGCGTAGGTCTTACTTAAGTGTATGGCTTGTTAAGTTTTGACAAATGCATATGCCTAAGTAACCCAAGGCTTCGTCAGGATACAAAACATTTCTATCACACCAGATCCTGGTCTCTCCCTGCCCACCACATACACATCACCACTGTGATTTCCATCAGATCATCCTGCCTGTTTTTTGCTTCGTGTTGACTCATGCAGCATTGTGCTTTTTTTCTGTTGCTGCCATAACAAATTACTGCATACTGGGCCAATGTTACTTGTATCCATTCATAGGTGTGAATTTAGCTCTCCAAAATTTCATTCCATGTATAGGTTTTTACCACTACAGTTAAGATCCTGAACATTCTATCATCACAAGGATTTCTTGTGTTACCATTTAATCACCATAACCTCCTCCCTCCAGCTTCTCCCCTGCCACATCTAACCCCAGAAAACCACGAATCATTTATCCATTCTGAAATGTTGGCATTTAAAAATATTCTATAGATGAATTGCCTTTTTTTACTAAGTATAATTACAAATTCATTATTATAATTGTATAACTGGAAATTCACCCCAGTTCTTATGTATATCAATACTTTATTCCTTTTATTGAAGAGTGGTATTCCATGATTTATTTAACAATATACCTGTTAAAAGATGGCCAGGTTGTTTCCAGTTTGGGGCTAAACGAGAAAAGGAGGAATATTAACATTCATGTGCAGGCTTTTCTGCAAACTTGCTTTCATTTCTGTAGGTTCACTGCTGAATAGTGCAGTTGCTGAGTTGTTTGGTAATTGCAAATTTAGCTTTATATAAAACCTGCAAAACTATTTTCTAGAGGGACTGCACCATTTCAAATTCCCACCATCAATGTATGATTGATCCCCATCCTTACCAGCCATTGATGTTGTCACTATTTTATGTTCGCCTTCCTAATAGGCATATAGAAATAGCTCAATGCAGTTTTCATTTGCATTTATCTATTAGCTAATAACGTTGAGCATCTTTTCATGTGTTCATTGTCCACATATTGTATATCCTCTTCAGTGAATGTCTGTTCACATCTTTTGTTCACTTTCTAATTGGATTGTTTATTTTTTGAATTTTGAGTGTGAGAGTTTTTTATATATTCTAGATACTCCTCCTTTTTTTGAGTATGTGGTTTGCAAATGTTTTCTAATGATTTACAGGATATTTTTTCATTCTCTTTACAGGAGCTTTTGAAAAACAAACATTTTTAATTTTAATGAGGGCCAATTAACCCAGTTTTTTATGAATTGGACTTTCAGTGTCAAGTTTAAGAACTCTGCTTATCCCTACATTCCAAAGGTTTTATTCATTTTTTTCCTAAAACTTCTTTAATTTTATGCATTACATGTCAGTCTATCATTCATTCGAGTTAATTTTTTGCATAAAGTGTGGAACATGGGTCTCCTTTCTCTCTTTCTCTCTCCCTCTCCTTCCTTCTCTTATCTCTGTTCAATTGTTCAAGCACCCTGTGTTAAGAAGTTCATCCTTCCTCCATTAAATTGCTTTTTTCAACTTTTTCAAAAATAAGTTGAGCATATGTGTGGAGTTCTATTTCTGGGTTTTCTATTCTGAGCGTCTATGTATCTAGCCTTCCACCAGGGCCACACTGTCTGGATCATGTAGCTATATAGTAAGCCCTGATGTCAGGTAGAGTTATTCCTCCTGCTTTATTCTTTGTCATCAATATTATTTTCTCTATTCTAGAGCCTGTGCCTCTTCACATGAATTTTAAAGTAAGTTTTATCCATATCTACATTAAAAAAAGGAAAACCCTGTAGAGATTTTGAAAGGAGCTGCATTAAACCTGTGATCAGTATGGGGAGAATTGAGATCTTTACTATGTTGATTCTTCTAATTTATCAATATGGTTTGGTTTTCCATTTACTTATATCTTTTTTGATTTCTTTAATCAGGATTTTTTAATGTGCAGCATACAGATTCTGTATATATTTGGTAAAGGGGATACTTTAGGATATATTTTATTTTGTTCAAGGGCAATAATAAATAGCATTGTGTTTTAAGTTTTGGTTTCCACATTTGTTGCTGATATATAGAAATTCTTGTTGAATTTGTGTCCAGCAAGTTCACTGAACTCACTTATTAGTTACATAAGGGTTTTTTTGTATGCATAAATTCCTTGAGATTTTCTATGTAATCATGTCATCTGCAAACCAGGAAATTTTAATTTCTTTCATATAAACCTGTGTGCTTTCAGTCTATTTTCTTATCTTTTTGCAGTGGGTAGAATTGCAATTACTAGGCTGAATACAATTGGTGAGAGTAACATCCTTACTTTATTTCTGATCTTAGGAGGAAAGCTTTAAGTCACCATTAACTATTATGTTAGCTACAGTTTTTTAAATAAATGTTCTTTATCAAGTTGAAGTAACCCCTTCTATTCCTTATTTGCTGAGGATATATTTTAAGTCATTAATGGTGTCAGATTTTTGACAATTTGATGCTTTTTTATATCAATTAATGTGATCATATAGTTTTTCTTCTTTAGTGTGTTCTTATGGTAGAGTACCTTGATTGATTTTCAACTGCTTACCAGCCTTGAATAACATGCTACATCCATTCTGCCAATCTCTGCATTTTGACTAGTATATTAAGTCCATATACATTAAGGTAATTATATGTTAGTGCTAAAGTTTACCATGTTTATATATGTTTGTTCTCTCAATTTTTTGCTCCTCTTTTTCTTTGTTCTTGACTTCCTTTGAGTTATTTAAACATATTTTTACAAATATTTCTTGGTTTATATATAGAGTTTTTACATGTATTTTTTGTATAGTTTTCAGAGTAATGCTCTGGGTATTAAAACATACATATATCATTTGACATGACCTAGTGTGTCAATATCTTACCACTTTAAGTCTGAAACCCCTATCTCCATTTAGATCCCTTTGGCCTTTTATTTAATAGATAATTGTCTTGAGTACCAGATGGTGTTAAAATACTTATTTTAATCATGAAAAATTATTTATAAAAGCCTTGAGAGCAAAATAGTCCACCATATGTATATATCTTTCTGCTCCTCCATTGTTCCTTCCCCCTTCTGCATTATTCAAGACTTTTTCTTTTATTGTTTCTTTTTTTATTTGAAGAACTTCCCTTGGTGAGTCTTTCAGGATAGGTCTTCTACCAACAGACTCTTTTAGTTTTTCTGTCCTCTGAGAATGTCCTTATTTCTCCATTATTCTTAAAGGATGGTTTTTCTGTGTATAGGATTCTAGGTTAACAGTTCTATTCTGTCAGCAGTTGAAAATTTTTATTCCATTTCCTTCTGGCATCTACAATTTCAGGTGAGTATTGGCAGAGTGCTCAGTGAATTTGTTTTCATCAATATTGGGGAAAACAGACTAAATGCTATTTTAGGCCTACCTACCAATGCTAAAATGTAAAAGAGGCAGGTAACAGACTTTCCAACAAATTTTACTGCATGAGAACAAAGTTTAAGAATGTTTGTAGATTTGCAAAAATATCCAGCACCCAACAGAGTTAAATTCAAAATATATTGTATCCATCAAAAAGGCTGGCCCTGCAACAGTATAATGTCTAATATTAAGAAGAAATTTTTCTTAATCAAAACTGGCTCAGAAATGACACAAACAAATAGAATATTTGTTAATAAGGACATCAAAACAGTTAGTAAAACTATATTATACATATCTAAGAAGCTAGAAATAGATTGAGCAGATTAAGTGAAGACATTGAGAATATAATAAAATCCCAAAGAAAACTTCCAGAAGTTAGAACTACAGTGTCTGAGATTAAAAATGCATGGAATTGGATTAACAGAATATTAGACATTTCAGAAGAAAAGAAGGGTGAGCTTGAAGGCACAGAAATAAATACATAAAGAAAATAGAATTTTAGAAAATGGAAAGAGCATTAGAGAGATGTAGTCAACTTTAGCATACAGAGGAACAAGGGTAAGCGACCCCAAACTTCTATTCAAAAACAATGCAAGTCAGAAGACAGTGGAGAAACATCTTTAAGTACAGAAGTTAAAGGGAAAATAAGAAAAGTAAATAAATGAAGAAACTGACAATGTAGAATCTGTACCAATAAAAATGCTTTCAAAAACATCAATGAAACAAATACTTTCTCAGATACATCTAAGCTGAAGGAATCACCAGCTTAACTACACCACGATGAATGTTAAAGTCAGTCCTTCAAGGAGAAGGAAAATGATCCCAGATGGTAATTCTGGACCTATTCTAAGGTTGCTCAATTATAGCATTACTCACACTTTGGGGAGATAAATTTTTGTTGTGGGAGGATTCCTATGCATTGGAGGACATTTTGCAGCACTTCTGCCCTCTACCAATTTGATTCTGGTAACACTCCCCACTCCCTAGTTGTGAAGACCAAAGTCTCCACACATGGCCAATTTCCTCTTGCAAAGAAAAAAACTGCTTTAGTTGAGAATCACTGATCAACACAAAAGATGAAGACCACTGGAAATGGTCACTATATGAGCAAATGTTAAAAAAAAATTTCTTAAAAGCTAATTGACATTTAAAAGCAAAAGTAATAATGTAGCTAGGGCTATATAACATGTAGAAATAAAAAATATGACAACATTAGCACAAGGCTAGGAAGAAACAAAATTCTATCTTCCTGTTTCTTATTCTGTATAAGAAGTGATAAAATATCACTTGAGGTAGACCCTTATAAGTTAAAGTTGGATACCATAAATCCTATAGCAACCGTTAAAGCATAACAAAGTTTTCTAACTAATAAGCCAACAAAAGAAACAAAATTGAATGATAAAAATGCTCAAATTATTCAAAAGAAAGCAGAAAAAGACAAAAAGGATAACAAAAACTGGATGGCACACTAGAAAACAAATACCAAAATGGTAGATTTAAACCCAACCATATTAAAATTATATTAAACATAAATTATATAAACACTCCAATTAAAAGACAGAGATCGTCATACCGATTTTTTAGAAGTCATATCCAGCTATATATTCTGGCAACAAGAAATCCAATTTAAAGATACAGATGAAAGTTTTAACAATGGAGAAGTATACATCATAAAAACATTCATTTTTACAAAGCTTGAATGGCTATATTAATATCAGACAAGAACAATTTCAAAATCAAGATTTTTTAGGTATAGTTATTTCATAATGTTAAAGGAGAAAAGGTTGGGGAGGGATAACATGGGGAGAAATGCCAGATACAGGTGCCAGGGACGGAGGCAGCAAACCGCATTGCCATGTATGTACCTATGAAATAATCCTGCATGATCTGCATATGTACCCCAGAACGTAAAGTACAAAGAAGAAAAAAAAAAAGGACAGGAATATTATCCAAGTGTACCTAATCCAATACAATGAGTCTTTAAAAGCAGTTTTATTTATTTTTGTCTGACTGCCTTATTTCTGAGAGCCAATTTTCAAGCTCTGAGATTCTTTCCTCAACTTGGCCTATTCTGCTGCTAACACCTGAAAAAAAAAAATGTACATAACAATCCTAAATGTTTACACATCAAACAACAGAAATTCAAATACAAAATGCAAACACGAATAGAACTGCAAGGAGAAATCGATAAGTCTACAATTATAATTGGAGATTTCAATGCCCCTCTCTCGTTAATTAATAGAACGACTGAAGCAAAAATCAGTAAGTTTATGACAGACTTGGCCAACACCATATACTAAATTGACTTATCATTAACCAGAGTAAAATACACATTATTTTCTAGTGCATACAAACATTTACAAAGAGACTAATTCTGGTGCATTAAAAAAAACAAACAAACAAACAAAAAAAACTAGAAATAAATGAGAAATTCCTTGAACTGATAAATCACATCTATTTTTTAAAGCACAGCTAACCATAGACCTAATAATGGTAAAAGATAGAATGTCTTCCCTTAAGATCAGTAACAAGGCAAAGATACTTACTACTTCTATTCAACATTGTATTGGAAGCTATACTCAGAAAGCAAGGAAGAGAAATACAAGGCATCCAGATTGGAAGGAAGAATTAAGACTGACTTTATTTGCAGATAAAATGATAGTAAATGTGGAAAATCCCATAGTATCTAAAAAATTAAAATTAAAAAACCCACTAAAGCTAATAAGTCAGTTTAGCTCAGTTGAAGGATTCCAAATAAATACACAAAAAACTGCATTTCTGTATGCTAGCGATATGTACAGAGAATTAAAATCTTTTAAAATCTATTTACAATAACATCAAAATATGAAATATCCTGTACTGAAGAATGAGTCTGACGAAGATGTGCAAGACAGGTACAGTGAAATCCATGATACTGCTGAGAAAAAGAAGGTGTCAACAAAAGAAGAAACACACCATTTTCAATCAAAATACCAGCAGTGTTTTCTAGAAATTAACAAATGACTTCAAAATTTTAATATTGGAAACCTTGCACTACCTTATTTCAAGATTGTTCTAAAGCTGCAATAATCTAAACAGTGTGATATTGGCCTCAAGATAGAAAAATAGATCAATGGAACAGAATGGAGAGTCCAAAATGGATAGACACATTCCGGTGAACCAATTTTTGACCAGGGAACAAGGAAATTCAGAAAAGATGGATTTTGTTAACAAATGATGCTGGAAAACTGAAGAACCATATGGGGGAAAGAAGTACTTTTTCATACGTTGGACAAAATTAAACTCAAAATAGATCATGGACTTAAACATTAAACCTAAAATTATTAAATTTAAAAAAAGGGGAAAGTCTATTTGAGCCCTTTGGCTAAGAGTATGATCCATAAAAGAAAAAAAGAATTGTAGATTGGGCTAACTGAAATTAACAACTTTTGGTCTTTGAAATGCATTGTTTAGAGAATTAAACAACAAGCCACAGATTTGGATAAAATATATCGAATTATATAACCAATAAAAGTTGTATATCTAGAATATACTAAAAAATGTAAAACCTCAATAGGAAAGCCTACTATTTAAAATAATGCAAAAGATGAGGACACTTTGCCAAAAAAGATATACAGATGGCAAATATGTGCATGAAAGACGTTTAGCATTGCTGGTCATCAGCAAAATGAGACTTAAAATCTTAACAAGATGCTGCTATGCATCCTCATTAGACCATCTAAAACTGACCCTCCTGAGTGTTGTTGGGGAAGTGGAGCAACCCAAAGTCTCACACACACCTGGGGGGAGTCAAAATGGTATAATATCTGCAGACATCAGTTTGCACATTTTTAAAAGTTAAGCATACACTTCCCCTACAACTTGACAATCTTATTCTTGGATATTTGCCCAAGAAAAATAAAAGCATCCATCCTATATATGAATGTTTACAGCCGCTTCATTTATTGTTACCAAAAGCTGGAAATAATCCAGAATGCCCACGTAGAGGTAAATGGTGAAGAATTTTTGGAACAAGGAATACTACTCAGCAATGAAAAACAACAAATGCAATCAACACAATACCAGGAATAAAGCTCAAAGCATTATGCTAAGTGAAAATAGCCAGACACAAACAGCTGCGTGTCATATGATCTTATTTAATTTATGTGACATACAGAGAGACATAAAATTATAAGGACAGGAGTCAGACCAGCAGATACCAGGGTCTCGGGGTAGGGCAGAAAGATTTGGAAATTCTACACATTCATCAAAAGTCATAAAATTCTACACCTAAAAAAGTGATTACCATATTGTATTCTATCTTAATGAAATTGACTTTCCTCCTGCATACTTTGCTTACCTTTTTGACCTTAATTCTATGTTTTCTTCTCATGACTTTCATAGTGAATAACGAAGTTTATTTCAGCTTGTGTCTTATCGGTAGTTTTGTTTCTAGCTCGTAAACTGCAAAGAGAGTGAAAATATTGCTTCTCTGTTAAAAGCCCATGCCATGAACCCATTCCTCCTTGCGGACCCTGTTCTCTGATTCCGTGGCAGTGGACAGGCCCCATGCAGGCCACAGATGTCTCTGTGACTTCGGCAGAACAAGTTGTAGTGCTGACAACACTTGGGTCCTTGTCGGTGACCCCAATGCCATTTGTTTCTGGGAATTCCATGCCTTTTCCAGGCTCCTACTGCTAAGATTCATTTTGGGAAATGTGATCATGTGACATCTTCTGGCCAAATGTCCACGAAGCAAACTTTATTCCCTGACCATCCTTTGCTTCCCCAGCAGAGATGGGACAACCTCTGTGGGATGGAACCTTGGCGTTTCTCTGCTTTCTTTTGGGCCTGGTGGCCAGAAGCAATGCTAAGCCACAGCCATCTCCTTCTCCTGGGCCTCACTCTGTTCCCTCTCAGTTCACCAGAGCCACAGGTTCCCCAGACTGAAGCCCCGATGTGTGTCCAGCATCTATTCTAACAAGACTTTCATTCATCCCGTTGAAAGTGTGCACTGCCATCCCAACCCCACATCCTACCTAGGACTCCAGAGACTTGGAGAAGGGGAGGGGCCACCCAAACTCTGATGAGCATGGACCTTCATTCTTTTCTGGGGTCCTTCCTGCCTGACTGAGACCCTCTCAGAAGGGAGTAGAAGAGGGCACTGGGAAATAATGGCAGTGTGCTAAAATTCAGTATTTTAAGAGCATGTATTGGATGAAGGGGGAGCATCTGGTCCATTAGGGTTTTTAGAGGTTTGAAAATTGGAGGAAGGCTGAGACAGCCTATCTGGACACCCCGCTTCTTACAAGGCAACACTTATTGAGATAAGAAGCGTCCCCTAAGCATCTCCTGGTGTGGTGAGCATAGTGAGCTCTTATCCCACATCCCTTCCCCAAGTGCTTGCTGCGGGCTGGCCATGAGCCAGGCATCCTGGCAGTGGGATGTACCTGTGAACAAAGAAAGCAAACCCTGCCCAGGCAGAGCTCATGTTATTTAAATGGTTATTACAACCAGAATATGAGAATGTAACTTATTTCGTGTTTGAATCTTTTTTTTTTTGTCCGTTGCTTTGAAATTTTTTTGAGCCAATATTAACACAGATCAGGAACAAACAAGACAATAAACAAAACCCCTAAATGCATCCTTAAAAAGCCCAAATTATAACAAGAAAATGTCTTTTATGTTTGGTTGGCCAGGCCACCAAAAAACAATAGTTCTCAGACCCACCAAGGGAAAAATATCTCCAAAGTCTGCAATGGCAGGCAGAGACCCACATCAAGAGCCATCTCAGATGATAAGCACAGCCTATGGGGCCAGAAAACCTGGATTCCACTCTCAACTTGGAGGCGTTGCTTAAGATTTCCAGGCCTTGGTTTCCTTAGCTATAAAAATGACTATACAAATGCTGCCTGCCTCCCTGGCTTGGAGGGACGAGCAAGCAGATGAAATGTGCACAGCTGACCAGGCCAGTGTGTGCAGGCCCTTTGTGGGCCGCTTGTTGTCACCTCACAGTACAGAGAATTCCCCCAGAACACACATTCAAAAAAGCACACAAAACTACGATTGCAGCAAAAAATCATACAGCAAATCTGTGGTTTTTAAATGGTAATATAATGAGATATATACATATATATATGCATACATATCACAAAAATAATGGTATATATATACATATATACACACGTAAATACAGTGGTATATATGTGTGTGTGCATATGTGTATACAAATATAATGGTATATCTACGTAATACAAGGCTATAAAGGACAGGCATGCTTCTTCTTGAGGATGTTGGGTTTTGGGGGTGTTTTAATCTTAAGGCCAAGCTGAAGCTAGGGAATTTTTAAAATACAAATATAATATTCACAACCTGATCACAATCTTCTGATATCTAGCTGTTCATCAGAGAACAAGCAAACACAAGGAATGCTTTCACCCCCACCACCGAGAGTGCGCCTAATGCTAAGGACTCTCAACAGGCAAAATCAAAGGCCCTTTCCAAGAAGCCCTTCTCCAAGATCAAGACTGGAGCTCACTGCGGGGCCGGGCTTGGGAAAATATGTCATCTGTCTTTCTATCGCTAAAAATGTGAATTATCTGAAATCCCTTTCTTCCTTACCCACAATTGTGTCATTTGCTTTTCTCGGTGTGGCAGGAACAATCTGTTTCTTTTCTATTTCCTGCTAGTGTCATTTTGTCGTATTTGGGTTCAGCAGTAAGATTCCTGTGTTTTGTATCTCTCAATACTAACTAGGGAAATTCAAATCTCCAAGCAAGTTCCATGCACTCACACACACACACTCATTCACATCAATTTCATCATTAACTTCTTGAAGGCAGGGACCAGGTTCTTTTGCATTTGGCAATGCTCAGTACCTGCATTTTTGAATGATGATTACATTATATAAACCTATTTTTGGCCAAACCCTAAAATAAAGGGAAAATTATCTGTGTCTCATACCATGCATTAAAACATGAACATTTGAAATAGTTTACTCTGTGGGCTCACACCTGTAATCCCAGCACTTTGGGAGGCTGAGGCAGGTAGATCACTTGAGCTCAGGAGTTTGAAACCAGCCTTAGTAACATGGCAAAACCCCATCTCTACAAAAAAAAATTAAAAATTAGCCAAGCATGGTGGTGCAAGTCTGTAGTCTCAGCTACACAGGAGGCTGAACTGGGAGGACTGCTTGAGCCTGAGAGGTGGAGGCTGCAGTGAGCCAAGATGGTGCCTCTGCACCCCAGCCTGGGAGACAGAGAGAGACCCTGTCTCCAAAAAGGAAAAAAGAAAAGGAAAGGAAAAGGAAAGGAAAGGAAAGGAAAGGAAAGGAAAGGAAAGGAAAGGAAAGGGGAAAAGGGAAAGGGGAAAGTGGAAAGGGGAAAGGGGAAAGAGGAAAGGGGAAAGTGGAAAGGGGAAAGGGGAAAGAGGAAAGGGGAAAGGGGAAAAGGGAAAGGGAAAGGGGGAAGGGGAAAGGGGAAAAGGGAAAGGGAAAGGGGAAAGGGGAAAAGGGAAAGGGAAAGGGGAAAGGAAAGGAAAAGGGAAAGGGGAAAGGGGAAAGGGGAAAAGGGAAAGGGAAAGGGGAAAGAGGAAAGGGGAAAAGGGAAAGGGAAAGGGGAAAGAGGAAAGGGGAAAGGGGAAAGGGGAAAGGGGAAAAGGGAAAGGGGAAAGGGGAAAGGGGAAAGGGGAAAAGGGAAAGGGAAAGGGGAAAGGAAAGGAAAAGGGAAAGGGGAAAGGGGAAAGGGGAAAAGGAAAAGGGAATGGGGAACGGGAAAGGGGAAAGGGAAAGGGGAAAGGGAAAGGGGAAAGGGGAAAGGGAAAGGGGAAAGGGGAAAAGGAAAAGGGTTCGCTCCATTTTCTATTGTAAATAGCACTGACCCACTGACTTTTCAACAAAATTATTTTTAAACTTTATTGACTCCATTTTTTCTGTCTTTTACCAATATTCAAATTATGGAATGCAATGTATCTACAAGAGTGTAGACCATCAGAGGTTGGTATTAAACTGTGAGAACCTGTGGTCTGTGAGATATGAGGCGATCATTTTCATCATTCCTTATTAAAATTCCAGTGGATATTCCCATCAAAAGAAGGATACCATCAAGTAGGCACCATTCTCTCCCCTTCATGTGCATGAAATTATCATTATGTCTGATCTGAATACACGTCTATGTAGGAAAAATAGACTAGAATTCTTTTTACGGATCTTTACTGAATTCCTTAAGCTCATCATTCACATGGTCCTCTTCGTCCCCAAAACACGCGTGCTTAAGTCAGCACAGATGTGGCAGGGAATGCGGGTTGGAAGATGTGTCACATTTCATATCCTGCCCCATGAATGCCTCAGTTTGCCATAGGAAAGCTAATGGCTGTGTCTCCAGGAGATGTGAAGCTGGCCCACGGCAGGCAGCTCCAGAGCTCCATATGGAAATCTGCTATTTAATGTAGGTGCTCTTAAGGTCTGCTTAATTAGTAAACTCAGGCGGCCACACAGTTCGCCGGCTCCCTGGGAGAGAATCCCATTCCGGCAGTGAGGTTGCATCTGGCATGTGGCGTCTGCTCCGCACCCTCCTCCATGCCAGCTCCAGGCGATTGGTTTGGTGAAGGTCTCTGCCTGCTTCTGTGCATGCTTCTAGTGCTCGTATTCACTAAGTCTATTACTTTTGCTGTGTTTTGTTGTCTTCACCCCTCCCTGCACATCTGATTTCAAAGCCCCTTCAGCACCATTCTTCGGGAGGTTCTCCCTCCCACAGTTCATCTATCATTTTCACCGACTTCAACCCGATCTCTGACACCACCCCCTAAGCAGGCAGGGGGCTGGGTTAGAGGCACAGCTGCTCTGTGCCCTACAGGGACTCACACTTCCCCTGCTCGAAGCCCTCTGTTGTCACCAGCTTAAAAGGCCACAGAGCTAGAATGTCTGGGTCAACTCTATCTGCTTGCTATCATCATGGCCTCAAGCCAGCCATGCAGGTGTTGTGGAGGGCGTGGAATAGGTGGGTGAGGATTTCTAGGATTTGGCTCTTCCAACGCCTTAGAAAATTCTTTCACCTTCCTCTTATGTTTTAGAATCGAAAACAAACAAATGAAAGATTTCAATTCGGCATTACAAGAGAGAGAATGTAACTCATATCCAGAACTTTAAATACTCCAGATATGACATCACTTCCAAATTAATTATTAAACTACCAGGCAAGCATTTGCTTTGAAGGAGTCATGTTGATGTTGATAGCTTACCTTCTTCACAAACTGGCAAACTCGTCACAATCAAATTCACATATATGCCTGCTTAATGTGTTCACTTTGCTGAAAATACCTGAATATCATTTCCACAATGGAAAACATGACACTCCAAGACCTAACTTGATGTTTGCCCTCAGCTGCATCTGGAAGAACATTCTCCCATTCAGCAAAACCTCCTAGATGGTCAGTGTTAGGTTTTCCTGGACCTGACTTGAGTGTGGAGAATCTGACATGTTTCAGGAGGACTTAGAAACTTTTTTCATCTAAAATATCTAGAAGAAATGTGTTCCATGTCTTTCCTCCACTTTCCTTTACATCTGTTGCTTCACTCTTTCTCTTAATGTGATTACATTGCCTTTGCCCTTTTTTTTTCAGACTGGCAAATGTTGAGTGACAACTACAGCCTGCTGGCCACAGTGTCCACATTTCTCAACCCATAGAATCGTCCTGTGCAAACTCATGATGCCCTCCCCTGGGTCCGGGGCATATGGGCCCTGCATTTCAACAGCTCATTCAAGCAGATGGAATTCCCATGTTCCGTGTCAGGAAGAGCCTGCAGCCAGAGACACCAACTGCAGGACAGATCATCTGAGTCACGGCATTTTTTCCTCTTTGTGTCTGAGAGAAAGGACAAACTTTGGACTTGATAGGAAGTCCTTAAAATGTTGGTCTTGAAACAAGGATGAAGAGGCAAATGCCTCCTCGACATAAGCAGTCACAGCCTCGCCCATGCGTGACGGCTTGTATGGCTGTTGCACCCCGGTTCTTGTGAAGCGATTTCTCTAAGCACCTGCTATGTCTCAGGCTGGTGTCGTTATTTGTCCCCGTTCTGCAGCTCAGAAAACTGAGGCATAGGGGTGAAGCACTGTCAGGAATCTGGTGCAAGAGCCTACACTTCCACAGCCTCACCAGTTGATCAAAAACCCAGGAGGGCTGGTGCCAGACACATGTCCGTCCATCCAGCTCCCAGCCACAGGCTAAGAATTTGGTGGAGTCTTGTTGCAGCATTGCTCTAACCCTCCTGAAAGACCCGTGAGTGGAATACTCACGGCAAGCTGTCTGTACAGTGAACTACGGCCTGATTTAGAAATACATTTGCCATGGTTTCATTTTCACTTTTCATGACTGTTTTTTTAACCCATTTATATGTGCTGCATAATTAGAGAGTAAATTCAATTTCTTTGGAGATGTAATTCATTGACAATTTTGATCAAATTTAGAATGAATGCTAAATTAAGAGTAAATTCAGAGTTGAATACATTAATATTGGGGTAAATTCGGAAGGATTTTAATAGTAAAAAATTGTAAATAGGTTTTGCTGAAAAGTGTGCCCACAGTAACATCTGTTATATTGGGGCCAACACAGTTAACCTTTCTCGTGGGTCATTGTAAGCAAGTCAGTGAACACACACCATGCAGAATCCTTCATACAGTTTCATCCCTTCGCACAGCACCTCCAACTTCTAAGCTGTTAATAATGTTCCAAAATAAACCTTCCATCAGTTCAAGCTAGCACATTTGTCTGAGGAAAAACATAATAAATGCATTGCCTACAAGCAGTTAGAAAGTCAAAACTACTGCAAGCTCAGGAAGTATCTCTATAGGGAGCCCTTGGGCATGGTAACATCAGTCCCCATGCAAATCCACTCCTGTAAGCTATGGCACAGCTGCAAAAAAAAAAAAAGCAGGCACCATAAATATGGAGTCTGTCGATATAAAACAGCAATGATGTCACGCTGGAGGATTTATAAGTTCCTCCACTTCTAGCTGAGAACGTGGACAACACAAAACCTTTAAACAATTCTATCTCGCACGGGGTCATGGGACATCCCAAAGCAAATTTTTTTTTATTTGTGTTAAAAGTGGGTTAAAAAAATCTCCTTCAAAAACACAAGCATAGTTTGTGCTCTCTGGAGCAGGTCAGTATTCAAGGACTGAGTTTTCAAAAGAGAAAAGTAGGTAGCAGAGTTTCCATCTGGCAGATTCCCCGGTGAAGTCACGCCCGCATCCCGCATGAGCACTAGTTACATTACACTATGCACACAGTGGGCATCATTCTCTGGACTCAGCCTTTGAGCCTGGGCCCAGGGACGTGGCGCTCAGTGGGCCATGGAGCCTCCACCTGTCCAGGCGTCAGGTGCAAAGCTTCCTTATCAGCGTAGGGTGTCCTTCTCCCCTGCACCAACATCTTCCCCTCTCCCACAGCAAGTGCTCCTTCCCTTGACTATGCCCAGCAATGTGGCTGTCTTTGGCACCGTATTGTTGTCATCCCTCTGCCTGGGGTGTCCCATCTGGTGGGCATGCTAGTCACCCTCAGGTTCCTCCTTAAATGGGTGCACTTTTTGCATTCTTGTCTCCATGGGAGGGGCTGAAAGAGCTGCTGGCCACACAGGCCGACCCAGCCCCTCATGAACATCTATTGAAACTGATGGATCTAATGCTTCGCATCTGCCAAGCTGTCATTCAAGCCAGGGGGGGATTTGGATGAAGACAAGGCAAGTATTGTAAAAAGGACTTTGTGATCTCATTTATTGAGCTTGCCTTGAACTCCTAGGTACGGTTAGGGCGGAAAACCTTGTTTCCTGCAAAAACAACTTCACATAAATGGGAAAATACACTCTATAAGGAACAAGTGAATATTTTCCCTTGATTTGTGCCTGAAACATAAGAGTGGAGGAAAAAAAATCCCAGCTGTCTACTGCATTGTGTGAACATATACATGCATTTAAATTACTTATATCATTACTTACAGATGTAATTGTGAAATATGTTCTTTTTGCATTCAAAATTAGGGACTGAACAGATGGTGAACGCTCAGTGTAAAGCAATATGTCCATTAAAATAACCCGTACTGTTGGTGTTTAGTGTAACAATAGCAATGAGTTCATTACAGCAGGATTCTGCAGCATTGCTCGTGCGGGGAAGAAGAGCTCTCAGGAAATGCTCACTGGCCCAGGTGACACACATTCCGAGACTGGGCCACTCTTCCACCCCCTCAGCCATCAGGGGAGGGCTTCCAGGCTGAACTCCCTGTTTTGCTTAGTATTTTGCTTCTAAAGAGGAAAGCCAATAAACAGCTGACATTTAGCAATGCTTTGCTTCTGGGTTATTTTTTCTCTACTCTCCAGATGTGCTGAAATGTGTGGTTCCAGATGCGTCACCTCCAACAGGATGATGCTGCTCCCACCAGGAACAGAGGAGTCTAACCCAATGATCCTGGGTCAGGTGCATGGGCTAACAGCACATCAGATCCCTGCTCTCTTTTCTTGGGGCTCTGCAGGGACCACCAGGATGCCAGGCACCCTCTGGGCTGGCTGGGGCTGTCTCCTAACTCAGTTGTGACTCAATCGACCCCAGGCATCTGGGTCTGTTGCCGCCTCCCCTGTTCTCCAGCGCACCACTCGTAATAGGAACACTTTCAATTAATGGAAAAAACAAATATCAGCATCCCTCCTCATCCCCTGCCATGATTTCCATTTCGGCAACAGTGCCAGTGACTAACATCCTCTAGAAAACTGCTCATAAATCAAACAGAAAAATTTTGAATTCTCTCTGGGAGCCCCAAACTAGGAAACAGGGAGAATATCTTCCTGTGTGTTCTTGGGTCAATCTATTGGATAGATTGATTCAGTTTCTCCATTTTTAAAACATGGTTATTCATCTCTTTCTCATGGCAGTGGGTGACCAAATGTGCTGCACAACACCATACCCACAGCAGCTGGGGAGGAGGAGGAAGGGCAGTTCCACATGAGAAGAGCAGAGCATGTGTGCAGAGCTTGGAGGTAAACTGGCCTTCAAAGTGACCGGGAGCAACGGCACCTGACCCATATCAAGGCAAAGTAAACATTCCTCCCAGGCTACAGCTGGGGAACAGTGAGGCTGAGGACTCGGTTTTACGGTAAATACCTATGGAAAAAGACACAGTGAAGAAGCAGAGTGTTCGGTGCCGAGGGAAGAAAACCAGACAGGGGACACAGATGAACTTTGAGGTACGTGTCATTGTTCTCACGTCAGAGGGACAGGAAAGCTCTGCATGTCCTCTCTTTCTGGGAGTGCAGGGATCTGCCCCCAAACTTATCCAAGTCAGGTACCTGCAGGCTCTTCATGGTGTCCACTGCTCCTTTTTGCTGCAACAGGGTGGAAGGACAGGAGGGAGAGAGGGTGATCCAGTCTTGGGGTGGATGGAGGACAGTCCAGCAATCCCTCAGGGCCAATCTTCTGTGAGTGTCACCAGGGTTAAAAGTGGGACAGATGGGGATCATGTAGTGGGAACTGAAGTAATTCAGTGGTGCTCAATTATTGCTCTTTATCAGCAGCGTCTGTAAAGGATACTCAAGGGCAGCTACCTGGGTCCACTGCAGACCTACTAAGTCAGGGTTTTTGGAAGTGGAACCCTGGGTGTTTTTCTTTCTAGAAATTTGCTCTACGAGCAGCTCTATCATGTGGGGGGGGTAGAGAAGCCAGGACTGGACCCAGGCGTGGTATGCACGCCTTCTCGAGATGCCCAACAGCCATCTTAGCCCAGCCCTCCCAGCACCTGCCACACCGGTCCTCTTCCCAGCCCTGTCCAGACCACTTGCCCAGACTCCACTCGGTTGTGTCCTCCCCATGGTCCAAAAGCTTGCCGCGTACTTCCACACCATTGTGTTTCTACTAATTCTGTTCTCCTAGTAGGATTTTATTTTAACAGAGTTTTCCCACCCTTTGCCACCTGGTGAGCCACGACTCATCCTCGAAGGCCACACTTCCACATCACATTCTCTCTACATTACTCTAGACATTACCAGGGCCATACAATGATTATGTTAATTGTTGCCCCATTTGTTGTGGCAGTGAAACCACATTCAACATTTATTGTGCTCAGCAACCCCCGTGGTTCTTGCATCAAGTGCCAATGCCGGGATTCTTCCTGGGGACTGCTCATGCACTAGGTGTGTGTTTTCTGAGCATCCCAGGCCACGCAGGTGATAGTGGCCTCTGCAGCAAATGCTGAGAACCTTGCAAAGTGCTCATGGTAGGAGAGTCTTACCTGTGCTTGGCTACAGAGCGAAGCCCCGTGACCAAATCCCGGGCCCTGGAGGGCAGCTTGGGTCTTCTTCACTTCTAGTTGCCAGGACCTCTCCAGCACAGTGCCTGACACATAGTAGGTGCCCGGGAAAGATGTGGCAGATTAAATAATGAGTAAGACTGGCGCAGATGGCCCTGTGTGAAGTGCCAGAGGCAAGGGGGAAATAAAAGGAAGATGCTGGTAACACCTGCCATGATAAATAAATGAAGGGAACTCACCTGGGCCATGAGAGGAGAGGAAGCAATGAGACAGAGAGTCAGAAAGACGGACGGGAAATAGAAACTGTGGACTCAAAAAAAAAGAAGAACCAAACAAAAGCAGCACAGCTACGTGTGGCCAAACACGGGATGTGGTCGTCTAATAGAGTGAGATTCAAGGAGGCTTAACTCAAAATGAAATTACTTTCACTTAGTTCCACAAAGCAAGGAAGGGGAATAACTCAAAAGGCAAAACAAACAAACAAACAAAAACCACTAATGGCAGGTGTTCAGGGCTGAAACACATCTCCCAAATTCATATGTGGAAGCGCCAGCCTGCAGTATTTCAGAATGTGACTGCACTTGGAGACAGCGTCTTTAAAGCAGTTATGTTAAAATGAGGTCTGTAGAGTGGGTCTTAATGCTGCATGACTGGTGTCCTTTTAAAAACAGATTAGGCCACAGACACGCACAGACGAGCTACCATGTGAAGACAGAAAGAAGCGGCGTCTGAGCCAAGGAGAGAGGGCTCCGGAGAAACCATTCCTGCAGACGCTTTGACCTTGGGCTTCTGGCCTCAGACCTGCGAGATAGTGTCTGCTGTGCAGGCCTCCTGGCCTGTGGTACCATGTTATCAATGTGGCCTGATCAAGCCAGCAGCAGGCGGGACTGCGAGGAAGCTGCTCTGCCCGCTGAAGTGGAAGCTTTATGTCAACAAGTAGGAGACCCATCCATGACAGGGGAGGGGTGTCATGGCTCCTGAGAGACAGGCAGACGTGAGGCAAGGAATTCCACATGTGGGAGGCTGAGCTAAAGTCAGACTGTCATCCTGACCTGTGGCCACCATCATGCCAGGCCCAGCCTGTCGCACCTGATCACTGACCAACAACACTTACCAGGCATCCTCCGAGGACCTACTCTTTGCCAGGCCTGGGAAAATGGAAGATAAAGAACCCTGTCCCACCCGCAACTTGTGAGCAGTGAGACAAATTACCAGGCAAAGCTTCGGCAGAATGGAGGAGGACAACGGGCAGAGATGGAAGGGTCTCCTGACCGGCCAGGGCTGAGAGGCCCATAGATTCTGTCTGATTACATTTTGAAGGATAAGTGAGGATTAAGGAAAAATTGGGAAATCCAGGTACAGGTAGTAAAAGGGCAATTCCAGAGACAGGAGACAGCCAGGCACCTCTAGACCAAAGGATCTGATGTGAGGGTGGAGGAGACTGATGCTCCTCCAATGTACCAGGCACTGCAGAGGGCACTAGGATACGCTGTGCCACTGCAGAACCACCAGAGACTCTGCTCTTATGGGGCCTACATCCTAGCAAGGGGCTCTGGAGCCTCAGGAATGGGCAGACCCATGAGTTGAAGCTTACCCCGTTGGCATCACTGATGGTTCTGTTACTTCCCTTTTACGTAACTTGCAAATTCATTTTCCTCCGCCATGACATGCTTCTCCTCACTGCCTGGTGAACTCCTATTCATCCTCTAAGGCCCTGTCCAGCTTAGCCGTCTCCCAAATCTTCCACAGAATGAGTCCTTCCATTCTGTGTACGCACAGCATGTTAAGGACAAGCTGATGAAAGCATTTGCCACAGCAGGCTAAGTGAGTAAATGAACAGAGTGCAGTAGGTACATCATTCGCTTAGGAATGAAGCGGTTACCTGGAGATGCAAAACGCACTGCAATCTCTATATAAACCCAGGCTGAATAAAACAGGCTTCATGAGCAAGGCCAGTGCCTGAGGCTTCTCACTCCTGGTCAGCTGTGGCTCTGCAGCAAAGAGCAGTGTGCTCACCAGTCCTGGGCTCTGGGCTCACAACACCTTCCTCTCCACCTGTAGAGCTGCAGGAGGAAGGAAGCAATTGGTGCTGCTGTGAGGAGCTGGACTCCACCGGGAAAGAGGAGGAGGCCAGCAGAGTTGGGGATTTATGTGCCTGGAGGGAGGGTTGAGACACTCAGGGTGGGAGAGAGCACCCTTTCTGTTAACACCATAGGAACAGCAGAAATCAGTTTTTCAGAAGCCAAAAACATTGGCAGCGGTGTTTGGAAGATGAGCAAGTTCCAGTTCAAAACGTAAAAAATAAAAAATAATACAAAATAGAAAGAATGATCAGAAGTAGGAAACCTCTCCATCTCAGATGTTCACACTGTGGGATTTATTGCAAAGATAGGAAAGAAGACTAGGAGAGCCAGGGAAATGTAAAGGCCTTAGAATGACGAAGCATGTGTGGGATATTTTATGAACAATTAATATATAACAGTTGGTGATGGAAAAGGAATCACAGCGGTATGCACATTGTGTGGATAACCTTAAAGGAAACCTCAAAAAATCGTAAGATAATGGATAAGCAAACACCACATAAAGGGGCCACGGAAAGGTAAGAATTGTATGCCTCAATTATGCCTTGATCTTTATGTGCAGCTGCTTTCTAAATGTGCTTTTCTCTGTATTGTAAACTCTGGAACACAAGAAAGGATTTCTTCATGCAGACTTTCCAGCACCTGGCATTGTACCAGGCATTCATTAACAATAGGAATTGAATTGTGGTACAAACACAATGACTTCCACATTAAAATACCATTTAATAGCGTTGACCTGGAAGGAACGTATGATTATCTTTACAAATCAGGTGCATTTAGGTAGATGAAAGGACCTAAAATGAGCCAGTGGTGGTCCAGTAAGTAAATAGCACGGAAGATTTTTTGGTGAGGGTGACAAGGCAGCTTCTCAGAGAAGAAAAGAAGCTTGGCAAAGGTGTTAGCAGAACATCCTGATCTGGATTCTGCCACTTTCCTGTGACCTCAGGTGCACCTCGTAAGCTTTGTGGATAAATCAGTACGCTTTACGTAAACATAGATGTAATTCCCACCAACTATAAAAGTAACACATGTTTATTGTTAAAAAACAAACACAGAAAATGATAAAGAATAAAACAGAAATGTTGCCTGCAGCTTCATTTACCACACATAATTACTTTCAATGGTTGTGTGCACTTCCTTCCAGTTCTTTTTGCAAGCATTGATTTTTTTAATTTCCTTCATGAAATTAGATTAATATGTCTAGTTTTTATTATGCTTTTGAAAGTTAACATTTTATTTTGAGCGTTGCCTACCATTATTAAACATTATTTTTAAATGCTTTTGTAATGCTGTATAGTATTCCATCTAATAGATATCGTCATTAATGCAGTAAGCAAATAATTTATTAAATATCCACTGTGGGCCAGGTCCTCAGCAAGGCCCTAGAGCTAACAGTGGGACACGAGAAGGAAGCAGAGGGTTATGGAGAGAGGAAAATATGGGATTGTAAACACACATAGGTGCTCATTACCACTGCTGTAGACCTTCCTCTCTTGTTAGTCATTTATCTGGCATTTTTGACATTGTAACCAATACATCAAGGTCTTGTAATGGAGATCACAGCCTGAACCTACATGGAGCCTGCTGAGTGCCGGAGATTAGGGTTCAGGGAACACAAGTGAGGAGTTTTCCCTGTTGCATTTCTGAGAATGGGTAGATGGTTTAAAAAGGATCGCTCCTAACCACCTGGCCTGTGGACTTTGCGCCCCATGGGAAGAAAGGCTGCTGTCAAAACAGAATGGCTGTTTTCAGGAGGGCCTCCAGAAGACACAGGACACGAACAGCCCAGGCAGGCTTCGACGGGCACAGAGTGGTCTCCTGAGACAGAGGTCTCGATGCCGCTCAGGGTCGGAGCACAGCGTGCACCAGAGGTGGGGTGCCCAGCAGGAGGGCAACGTCCTCTGGGTGGCCGCAGCCTCAGGGCGGGCCAGACCCATCAAGCGGCTTGCAGCACAGGAGAAAGTGAAGGCATTCTGGTCTCCATGGTAACTGTAATTGTGGCTGTTACCCGCTTTGGTGCAGGTTTTCTGAGTCTTTAAGAAATAATTGCAGGAGGAAGGTGCTACGCGCAGGGCTAGGGGTCGTGCAAGGGCAGCTGGGGCAAGAGTGACTCCTCTTTGGGTGGCTGATGAGAACTAGCTGGGAAAGTCAGGCTACCTGAAGAACTAACCGCAGGACTGGATCTGCAGGTATGAACTACGTCAGGGTTCGAATACATGCTACCAATGTGGTTTCCAGGAGTGCAGCCTCAATTGACACCCCACCATCCAAGTGTGAAAGCACCCATGCCCCCGCCCCTGTGTCCCTCTTAGCCTCCAGGATTTTTAGAAACTTGAAGATTTTTAAAATCTTGAAGATTCTTAAGTGTTTTATCCTGAAGCGGTCCAGGCAGGATACCAGGGACCACACAGTGGCCTCCTGAGACAGACGCCCCCGTGCCCCTCGGGGTCAGAACCAGCAGCTCAGATGGGAGAGGGACTCAGCGGGACAGCAGCATTCTCTCCGAGGGCAATGCACTACCTCTAGTGTTTTATCTTTGCCAGTCTGATGCTATTTAAATGGCATGTTGTTTAAATTTCCATTTTTGTGTACTAAAAGGATAGCTTTCTCATATATTGATCCGTTCTTATTTTCTTCCTTAGCAAACTAACTCTCTATGTCTCCTTGTTTTAGAACATTGCGATGGTAGTGTCTCTCTTGTGGATTGCTAGCTATGTATTAAGGATATTGACCTTTCAGTTTTTTGTTTGTTGCAGGTCTTTTTCTCATTGGTCACTTGCCATTTAGTTTTATTTATGAATTTTGACATATAAGCTATTTTAACCTTCATGCAATCAAATCGATCAGTCATTCTCTTTGATTGCATCATTTTATTGTACGATAGTCCTGCTCTATGGTGGACCCGCTCAAATAGCTAACGTGTTTTTCTTATGTTTTTATGGCTTCCTCTTCTTACTTTTATCCCTAAATTTATCAGGACGGTTTTTGGAACATAGTTAATGGAAAGAAGAGGATGCAATCTGTGTTTGTTTCCCCTGAAGAGCCGCTTTTCCAATGCTATTTGTTGGATAACACCCCTTTTCTCTTCTTTTACAATGCAACCTTTATCACATTTTAGATCTTCATTTAAATTTCTCAAGTTTCAGTGCTTTTTAAAATCTTTTACAAAAAATTATATTTCTATTGTGATGTTAATTTTTGATTTGTGGAAATATTTCAAATAATAGGAATATCTATTATTTTTCTTCCAGATGCACTTTTGATTTATTTTTATTAAGCTCCAAAAATAATTCTGCTAATATCTGGTACATCGCATACTAGTTCACATAATCTTCAAAAATCTTTGAAAAGTATATTTTATAATTTCCACTTTATAGTTGGAGCAAAACCTGCCAAAATTGCTAATAAATTTTAGCAGATGAAACTGGTAGACCATTTCTACCCATGTCTCTCTGATAGTAAATCTCAAGTCCTCCAAATCTCCCATAGATCTTCCAGGATTTTAATGATTATATTTAAACTGAAATCCTCAAATTGTTCCTCTGAAAGTATTTTTAGTGTTAAGAACCAATGAAGAAGTGCTTCATCAAAGAGAAAGAGAGTGAAAAGAGGAAGAAAACGCAGGGGAAGGGGTTTCAGACTTGCCTGTTCCTCAGCTGCATTTGTTGGTCTCTGCATCCAGTTCCAGGAACACAGTCACCACCATCAACACCACACTCAGGTCCCTCTTCTTCTTTTTCATTTACTCATGGGGTGTAAAGTCTCTATAGGCCCAGAGGTGCAGTTATGACGAATCAAAACATTTTCCCTGGTACAATGGGGAGTGATTGTTTGTCAACTGTGGAACAGCAAAGAATTCGCAGTGATTTCACTAGTAACTGCTAAAATCACAGTAACAGTTAAAATTGTGAGCTCATTTTGTCACCTGAAATTTTAATTGAGGTGTCTTAACTTAGGGGCAGTGTTTTGTGTATCCTGAACGATATCTTCCTGTAGGAAAAAAAATGGTACCTCAATAGCATCTATAGTTTAACAACTTGAGTAATTTGCAATTTTCAAAGAAAAATACACTTCCGGTCTGGTTGAAAGAAAATACAGCAAATGTTGGGGTAGTGGCAATAATTGAATTTCCTCATTGCTAAGTTGAATAATTATGTACTATTGGCCAATCCACTGAAGAAAATAAGAGTTAAATCTTTATTAGAAGGGCAAGCTCTCACATAGGAAGCTAACGGCTAATAGTCCGATATCGTTCGTCTGTGTCCCCACCCAAATCTCATCTTGAATTCCCACATGTTGTAAGAGGGACCCAGTGGTAGGTAAATGAATCATGGGGATGATCATTTCCATGCTGTTCTCATGACAGTAAATAAGTCTCATGAGATCTGATGGTTCTATAAGGGGAGGTTTCCCTGCACAAGCTCTCTCTTTGCCTGCTGCCATCCATGTAAGATGTAACTTGCTCCTTGCCTCTGCCATGATGGTGAGGCCTCCCTAACTACATGGAACTGTAAATGCATTGAACCTCTTTCTTTTGTAAATTGCCCAGTCTTGGCTATGTCTTTATCAGCAGCATTAAAACGACTAATACATTGTTAAAATTTATTTTATTAGTATTTCTTCAAGATTTCTAGCATTGTGTGGCCATGATGTGAAGAGCAAAGCATACCTATGTAGATTTTTCTAAGTGAATGCTTTGCTCTCAAATTAGTAAAAGAAATTCCTTTGGAGAACAAGTTGCATGCATGCATCTTTTCTCTAAGTGAATGATTTGCTCTCAAATTAGTAAAAGAAATTCCTTTGGAGGAGA
This sequence comes from Sapajus apella, assembly GCF_009761245.1. Taxonomy (NCBI): domain Eukaryota; kingdom Metazoa; phylum Chordata; class Mammalia; order Primates; family Cebidae; genus Sapajus; species Sapajus apella. The sequence continues at coordinate 20,665,347 of NW_022436970.1, read as the reverse complement.
AGTCACAGAGCTTAGATTGTGCTGTCGTTCACTCAATCTGTAAATTCCAGTAAGGCCAACACCAGCTCATTGTTCTGCCAAATGCAGTTGTCACAGAAGCCTAAAGAATTTTTTTCTTTGAAGGAGGAGCTATTTCATTCCCAAGTAACCAAATACACTTAAAGTATCTAATGGAAATAACTGGTGCATTTTCTCTCAAACCTTAAAATGCTTTCAATTAAAAAACATTTCCAGAGAGAGAGGAAAATTGCCAATGCTGAGATTTATGCAGTAATTTTATTCATTTTGAAATGTGATGGATATTAGGTATTGTGGCAGATTGTGAGATAATATTCATCTCTCTTGTAAAACATATATTCCCATGGGTTATACAGAAAGTATTAGATGTTTCGGCCAGAATAAAGTACCATCTCATTCCAGGAGACTTTTCCCATCAGGGCTTTTGAGCAGACCTTGAAAACAAATACATGTATCCTCCTCCCATCTTTATGATCCGTTCATGTGATGATTCTGGGACCGGCTCAGAACCCCCAACACCATCACAGGGACTAACACACATCCCGTGCTATTGGGCTGCTAGGTGGAATGTCCCGCAGTTCTGAATTAGGTTTCTGATTTCATCCCTCAAAACAAAGAATTCCCCTACGTGGCCTACTGGAATATCTAAATCTGATTTTCAATGTGGGACTTGTTGTACTATTTAAAAAACCAAAAATCTATTACTTTTAGGAAAATAGAAAAATCCCAGACTTTGTTCCAAAGTGGTCAATTTGGGCTTGAATGGTGTTTTGTTTTGTTTTGTTTTGTTTTTGTTTTATTGTTTTGTTTTTGCTTTTAAATGAGCATACTGGGAAAATGAGACTGTTCCCATATTTCCAAGGAGACTCTAGGTTTTGCCTTATGGCTGGGCACATCTCAGAATGAATGGCCCTCATGTCACTCCTCGCCAAAGTCCTGGAAGAAACAGAGATGAGACAAGAGACAGAACTGGATCAGCCATTTGCACTGCTGCAGGGAGGGAACGCCTCCTGGACCCACCACAGTCTCACCAAGTACACTGGCGCAGCCTCTGGAGGGCCACTGCCCTGTCTGCAGCCACAGTGCCTGGTGAGTAGCCCTTTCTCTAGGGATGTCAGAGCCAGCTCTGAGCCCACAGCCACAGCCAGGTAATTCTGAGAAAGTGAAGCATCTAAGACCCCATGGTAGATCCATGGTGCATTTCTATGAGCCCCATTTTCAGCTAGTGCCAGAGGGTCTAAAGTCAGCAACACCTCTCCAATAGCCCTTCTCTTTAAGTTTCAAGTAGAAAAGAACAAGGCAGCCTGTAGTCCAAGCACTTTGGGAGGCCAAGGTGGGGAGGATCACTTAAGGTCACGAGTTCAAGACCAGCCTGGCCAACATGGTGAAACCCCATCTCTACTAAAAATACAAAAATTATCTGGGTGTGGTGGTGCACTTCTGTAATCCCAACTACTCAGGAGGCTGAGCCAGGAGAATTTCTTGAACACAGGAGGCACAGGCTGCAGTGAGGTAAGATCATGTGGCTGCCCTCCAGTCTGGACAACAAAGTGACAGACACTCTGTCTTTAAAAAAAGAAAAAGGGAAGGGAGGGGAGGGAAGGGAAAGGGACAAGATAGAAAATCCTGGGTCTTTTGTACGGTGAAGCACCCTGCCAGCTCTGGACTGCACACCTAAAATTCTATGGGAGAAATGAACATTCATCTCCTTTAAACACTGCTTTTACTGGGGTTTTGGGTGACTTGCGGCTGACCCTAACCCTAACTAATACGTTCCACTACTGTACCCAGCATCGCCTGCTTGCCATCGTCTCTCATTTGGACGTCCGGCTGTCTCCCTGCTTTCTTTCTACCAAAGAAGTCATAAGGATCTTTACAAGCACAATCAAATCATGTTACTTCCCTGCTCCAAACTCTCTGATGGCTCCTCATTGTGCTTAAAATAAAATCCCAACACCCTGAGATGACCTCCACAGTCCCTGCCACCTTGTGTGCTCCCCACAAGCAACTCGCGTGTTGCACTCAGCCATGCTGGCTCAGCCCTCTTCCTAGGAAGCCTAGGTTATTCCTGCCTCAGGCCTTCACACCCGCGGTTCCCTCTGCCGGGGGCACTCTCTCCCCACACCTATGCGGTCGGTCCTTCCCACCCTGTGGATTTCAGTTTAATACTCATTGCCAACACAGCTTTTCTCCGGCTGCCTGATGTAACGTGTGCCTGTCCCCAGGCCCTGGCCTTATTTCTGTCTCAGAGCATCAGTCAGTATCTGAGTGGAGGCCTTTGCCTTCTTTCGCAGTGGAAGGTGGATTCAGTGAGAAGGGAAACCTTTCATTCCTGCTTAGCTTTGTATTTTAAACACCTAAAAAGTGTGTGGCTCTTGGTAGGCATTTAATATGAACATTTTTTAAGGAAATGAAACCTTTTTCTTCCATTGTATAAAAAAATGTTTAAAGAAATTTCTCTTAAATCTTTGTTCTAAGATTCCATGCTGACTCCCTCTTCCTCGCCTACCCCAAGACTCTTCCAGGGATTCATCCCTTTCTTCAATGACACTTTAAGTATCTCTGACTTGTCCTTAACACATTTGAATCCTGGTGTGTTTGTGGATCTACGTTCTCCTCCGGGTCAGAGCTTCTGAAGGGCAGGGATCTTGTCTTCTTCAACATGACACTCTCAGGTGAGGCACTGCACCTGGTCGTTAAAGTCCGCCATGCTTATTTTCACACATGGATGGGTTTCATTTTTAAGGGCCACCAAATTTTGCTTTGGATAATAATCTGCAATCACTATCCAAACTGTCTACTTCTGTAATCTCCACGGCATGGCTGGTAGGAGGAAGGACTAAAGGAAAAGTTTTCAATTTGCCCAGCTTCTCTGTGGTCTGGCTGGTTTTCCTTTGCACCACATTAAAGCTTCTATCTGGCCCAACAGTCCCCAGTGAAAACAACTCTGCCTGCTTTATTCCCAGGGGGATGTTTGTGAGCCAAGGCTGTAGGGGCATCTTATGGGATGGGAGCCTTCTGGGAAGTGTGGCCAGAAAAGACTGAGAATACAGAAAAAGAGGAGAGGAAACCCCAGGAGGAGAGGAAACCCCAGGTAAACAGAAGTGAAAATATGGTGACCGTTGTTGCAAAGGATTTAGTTGTCATCCCTGGTAGGTCTGAGGAGGTGGAACTAGGGGACCAAGCAGGTCAGCAGCCACTGCAGGGCTCATGACTTTTGAACAGGGGACAGAGAGAAACAGCTGCCCACTGGTGCAAGGTTTTCATCAACGGCACAATTGAAGTTTGGGGTTGGATACTTTCTCATGTTGGAGATGCTATCCCACACATTGGAAGATGTATAGCAGCATCCCTGGCCTCTCCCCAACAGATGCCAGCAGCACCCCTGTCCCCAAAGACTTTTGACAACCAAAAATGTCTCCAGCTATTGCCAGATGTCCCCTGGAAGGAAACTCACTCCCTTCAATTCACCATGGTACCCGTGTGAATGGAAGAGGCTTTTCCTGGATGCTTCAAACACTTGGTGCATGCCGTTTGTGAACAGGGATACTTCTGGTGGCTGCGGGGAGGCAATTTTTCCAATGAAGATACACCCAGGGTGGTCTCACAGGCAGTGGAAGCCGCCCTATGGTACCACGAGTCCAGGGAGAGCCAGGAGGACAGAGGCTCGCACACTAACCAGGAAAGCAGCACTCCCCAGCTGGAGATATGTGACTGGTCAGGTGCAGTGATGTAATGGCTTCTGCTCTGGGCATCCATCACTTTCCAGCTTCCCTCAGGCCCCACTGTCCCTGTTGCTCACCCCAACACATTCCTCCTTTCTGTGACCTGGCAAGTCCTTGAAGGAATCTGAGCTCATGGCCCTCAGAACAAAGCATCAACAGATGCTGGTGACAGAAATTACACTGACAGGCCAGGAAGTCCCAGGAAATCCTAAAATCTCTGTTTAGTGCACATTCTTAATATTTCAATGTGCATATGTAACTCCTCACACATAATTTCCTTATAAGAATATCTGGCCCATATCTCAGCTTTTACAAAGTTTGTTAAAGGTGCTGTGTGCCCTGGAACATCCCAGAACATTTCCGAGGAAATCCGGAGCCTCTGCTCTCTGGAGCTGCTTCGGGTGGGGTTACTTCTCTGTTTTGCAGATCTCTGGAATGGGCAGCTCCAGCACATCAGGGTCTGACCACAACTTCTACCTGCTCTAACTCTGAGACCTGGGCCCCTTGCTCACTGGAAGGCGAAGCTCGCCATCACCCCTAACACCCGCCAAACCTCATTCTTGCATTAAGCTAATCTTCATTTCCCTGCCGGGCTCCCAGGGCTGTGGATGGGAACGCATGTAGAGCAGCAGCTGCACCATGCTTCCAGAGACATCCTCCTTACGTTGTCAATTCTGCACCCCCAGAAAATGACCAGGCTGTCACATCTCTAAGAAAATGAGCAAATCAGCCCTGAATTCTGCCCTTAGCCCACCTGCCATTCCTCAGAATGCCTGTGTTTGCACCTCTTTCCTATCTCCTGGAGGAAGAACCCGCCTTTCTCCTATTCAAAGCGCATCCTCCCCTGTGTCTGTGACCCCACCCCCGCCCTTTGTTTCCATCTTAGATGCTGCTCCATGAGGTAGTTCACATATCTGATGTTTTCCTCTCTATGATCTGCTTTCTTAAAGCCTTTGAGCCTGAGGACATCTCATAGTTTTTAAAAACCCTCCCTCTGTCCTCATCATCAGCCCAACTCCATCTCACCCCTTCTCACCATAAAGTCAGGGGCTTGGACATCACTCCTTCTCTATCAACCTGTCACTGTATTTCTTTTTGAAAATAATATTTTTTAGGCTGGGCATGATGGCTCACCCCTGTAATCCCAGCACTTTGGGAGGCTGAGGCGGATGGATCACTTGAGATCAGGAGTTCAAGACCAGCCTGGGCAACACGGTGAAACCCTGTCTCTACTAAAAACACAAAAGTTAACCAGATGTGGTGGTGCATGCCTATAATCCCAGCTACTCGGAAGGCCGAGGCAGGAGAATCATCTGAGCCTGGGAGGTGGAGGTTGCAGTGAGCAGACATTGCCCCACTGTACTCCAGCCTGGGTAACAGAGTGAGATTCTGAGAAAGAAAGAAAGAAAGGAAGAAGGAAAGAAAGAAAGAAAGAGAGAGAGAGAGAAAGAAAGAGAGGAAGGAAGGAAGGAAGGAGGGAGGGAGGAAGGAGAAGAAAGAAAATAAGAAAGAAAGAAAAAAGATAAAAGAAAGAAAGAAAATAATACTTTTTGTTGTTTCCCTTTTTCTAAATCAAAAAACGTTCATTTATTACAGCATATTTGGAACACATAGCAGGGCATAAAGCAGGAAATAAAATCACATGTAATCCTACCACTTAAAGGTAACTAACAATTTTAATTCATATGTGACTTATTTTTTTATTCATGCACTCAAAAAACAAAATTAGGGTCACACATTTATATTCTGTTGTTTTCACTGAGTATTAAATCACAAACTTATCCCCATGTCAAAACATAATTTTTTTCTTTTGGATACTGAGTCTTGTTCTGTCTCCAGGCCTGGAACTGATTTATAAAAATGTGTATGGGATCAAACCTAGATCTTTCTCTCTTCATTTTTTTTTTCCTTTCCTTTCCCCTGGTCATTTTTCTATTCCCAGCCTCAATCTTCTCTCCCAGTGGGGCCAGGCTGGCTCGGCCAAGGCCACAGCAACCCAGACTGCCCATGACGAGGGCTCTCTGAGCACGGCCACTGCCCCGTCTTCCTTGAAGGCTTCTCTCCCCTGGTTTTCCTTCTACATCTTGGGTCATCTTTTCCCGCCTCTTCTTTCTCTGCCCGTGTTTCTCACGTGGCTGTCCCCAGGGTGTAGTCCTGGTCATTTTGTCTTCCTGTTCCAGCCCTTCTCCTGGGGCACTTGCCACAGCAACATGCAGTTGACCCCACCAGACGCCTTGAGTCCAGCCCGTCTCCTGGTCTCCACAGTCTTATTTTCAGCTGTAAATGAAGGTACATTTATATATCTTCAAAACGGTCTTCCTAGACAGGTGTGATAGCTCACATCTGCAATCTCAATGCATTGGGAGGCTTAGGTGGGAGTATCGCTTAAGGCCAGAAGTTTAAGACTAGCCTGGGCAACATAATGAGACCCCCATCTCTATGAAAATAAAAATTAAAAACATTGGCTGGGCATGGTGGCTTGAACCTGTGGCCAAGCTACTCGAGAGGCTAAGGCAGGAGGATCGCTTGAGCCTGGAAATTCAAGGCTGCAGTGAGCTGTGATCGTGCCACTGCACTCCAGCCTGGGTGACAGAGCAAAACTCTGTCTCAAAAGTAATATAATAAGAATATGTGCTGTGGGTATCTTCACACACCCTGTTTGTCCTCTTCCATTCTTTGCTTTGGCTCAAATCAGCATCATCTCCTGTTACGCGGCTCGGACACCGCAGTCTTCCTGCATTTGACCTCTCCCTCATGCCCACATGCACTCACGGAGTGTCTTCTGTTGGCTTCCTTCTTGCCGCCTCTCAGACCAAGCCTTCCTCCTCACTCTCCCTGGACCTGGATTTTCAGATTCCCCAGAGAGGATGTGTGTTCAAAGACAAGTCTTTCCCTCTCGCACTTCGGGTGGGGACTCACAGTTTCCCACCTGTCTCACAGACTTTGCAGCGGTATGCCACTTCTTTCAAGGGATCTGTGAATTCTTTCGGTTTTCCTGTGGTGGTTCTTGGAGCAAAAGTTTGTGGTGCGAATCTCCAAACACTGTTCTGTCCCTCCAAATGGGAGCTGCAGTTAGTCTTTCCTCCTATCTGCCATCTTCTTATCATCCGTATTAGGTATTTCCAACCACATATTCTATCTGATCATAGTCTAACTGCTTACAGAGGGGCCGTGGGTGGAGGATTCCAGGCCACAGTTTATACAAGTTTTGTAATTAACAAGCTTAAACCTAGGTAGGAAAGATAACTCTCACTCATGTTCCTGGGGCCAGCAGCTCTGCCCTGAGCCCTGTACCCTGGCATCCGCCAGACAGTGGGCACTCTTTTCTGCCTGCTCTTGGGAGCTCTGCTCACTCACTGCAGCTGTGCCTGCTGTGGGCAAGGTCTGTCAGTTTACGGTTACAGCTCAAACCATTCCCATGAGCGCCTGGCCTGCTCCGATTTCCCCGTTTATGGAATACGGGAAGCCCTACAAATCCAGGACGGGGAGAGGCTCCTCTGATGGAAGACATTACCCTGTAAAACCCCGTACGAGTTTAGGCTTAAGGCACTAGATGTTCTCAGTAGGAATATTTTGAAGCCAAAATAAATAAAAAAGAAAAAGTGGAAAAGAGTCAAACAGGCAATTATTTGTAATAGAAAAAAACTATTGATTTTCCCTTTTGATACATAGTCTAAATTATCCCTCAAGAAAAGTAGTAATGCATCTTTAAACAGATTTATTGGCTCTAGGAGGGGAAAAATGTATTATTTAACTTCAATGCTATTGGATTTTTCTTTTATGTTAGATATAGAAATAGGACAGATGAACAGAATGGGACGAGAAAATTCCTTCGAGAATCTCAGTTGTTGTGAATCCCAAGGTAAGAGACTCTGGCATCTCTCACAAAGCAGAACGAGTTTGTAAATAAAAGTTCATTTTTTCTGGCTAAATAAATTACATCACACAGTTACAATTCATACATTTTTCACAAGCCCTAAAGTTCCTGGGGGTGGAATCAAAAAACCACAGAGATCCCTCAGCATGACCTGTAGGCTCAAGTTCTTTCTTGTGAAGGAATTTTGCCCTCGGCAGAATCCTGTGACTTCTCCGAGCCTGGAGCGCCAAGTCCTTTCTCTGAGCTGGATTCTCCCCACGTCTCTCACTTATTGGCTTCTGAGACCAGAATGCACAAACTCCTAACACGCAGGGGCGTCTTCCAGTCAGCTGCAAACAGGAGCGTGTGGTTGGTGGAAAGAGCCGGGCCCTGCTTTGCCCAGATCCTCATCCTGGGCCTCCTTAGAAGGGACCTTGGGGTCTGGGGGCATGGCACATTTGGGGTCCTGCAGACCACGGACCTGGTCCCACATCTGTCTAGGCACCTGTTCTGTGACCTTGCAAATTGCTTTACCCAGGTGCCATCTGTCACTCAGAGGCAATCCCAGGCGACCTCGCTGAATCATTATGAAAACTGCTCAGAATGATTGGAAAACATTTTCCAAATACAAAAGTGCTCTAAAAGCCATGGATGAAAATTTCAAGCCACAACTACCAACCAAGCCCCTCATTACATTTATTCTTTATAATTCAGCAGTTTAGGAGGGTTTTGTGTTTATTTCAATAACTAGGCTCTCTCAATTACCTAAGGATGCATTCACTGGGATTCAGTATAGAGTAACCAATAAAACTAGTGGTAAGAAACCATCAGGCCCTCGTGATGAGAAAGGAAGCTCCTGGCTGGCCCCCTCCTCCCTTAACCACACGTCTCCCTACAGCTGCCTGGGCATTTGCATTCTCATGCCTGCAGGTGAGGCAGATTCTGGCACAGAAAGGGAAGCACTCTCTCTGCTCACTCCGTTCCACGTGGCAGTTCTTTCCTCTTTCAGGGTTGATGGTGGTCTTCCAGACAAGCTTGGGGTTTCCTACTTGTAGCCTGGGAACTAGGAATAACAAGCCCACAAACTCTCCACACTTGCATCTAAGAGCTGCATTCCGTTCCAGTGGCTTTGGACTAGAAAATCTCCTTCCCTGTTCAAGCAACAAGGTGAGGCAAGAGTTGTCCTGGTCATTCAACAATATACAGCATAAAGGGTCTTCCCATGTTGTCATCTGCTGTCACCTGGTACACTCTCTTCTCATCCTCCATTCCCATAAGTACACATGCATGCCTGGACCTCATCTCTTCTACCAACAGAACTCAACAGTCGTCTAATTGAGGACCAGCAGCAGGTCACATTCTACATGCCCACATATGTATCTGGGAGACTGGCTGATTGCAAGGGTTTGTAACCACTTTCCAGGCAGATGATGAGATGGAACCTTCTCGACATACACCTGAGTTAAAAGTCAAGTCAATGAAAGCCTGGCTGCATGAAAGAGAATGATGCATAGAGACTGGCTGTATACCTTTGTTTGATCTGAGCAAGAAATGCTTCCATTCGATGAGGACACAGAGTTTATGATCAAACCTCCTGGTAAAGAATAGAGCACAGAGAAACCCATCTTCTTACCATGTGACAAATAAGCCTGTGAACACAGACCCTTCTTTAAAACTCTAGCTAATTCAGGTTGCAGGATGAAGTATGCCATGTCATAATTAATCCCTCATGTATTGCAAGCAATTTTATGTCAAAATAATCAACAGGAGCTTTTTTTTACCCCTTTGTGAGTACACAATAAATACCGTAATTTAGCTGCAGCAAACATCGGATTTCTTTCCTGGTCTTTGAATAACGTTCCTCGTGAGGTAAATACCAGCCCTTCTTTTCCATCTCCCCCACCTCAAGTCTTACAAACCACACATATAGACACTCTTTAGGAAAATAAATCACGAATGTCAAAAGAAAAGCAGAGTGCTCATTTCTAGTTGGTACTTGGCATCATGATTATTCTAACTCAGAATCTAAACACCAGGCAAACAGCATCGGAGAAGGAAGGAATGGAGTGGAAAGGGTATGCTCACATTGTTTGTCATTTATTATTTCCTCGTGGATTACTGGCAGTGACATGACATTTATTTTTCCAAGGCTAAGTCCTCACTATTAAATGATCACTGAATTCCTTTGGTTAAACCTAGCTCACTTTTTAAATAAACTGTGTCAGAAGTGGAGTGGCCAAGGACTGCCCTCTATCTCTGTAACAGGGTAGACGTGGAGGCACCTGGGTCTCCGGCTTCTTCTTCAGGCCACGCTTATCCCAAGAGGTAGCGTTTCACAGCCTTTATTGCGTCCTCCTCTTCCAGGGGATCAGTGTTCCTTTTGCTTTAGATAGAGCTCTCCTGTTAAATTAATATAGTGATCAAAAACAGAGCCCAGGAGCAAGCTCCGTGTAGATAATTAATCTCCAGTTGCTTTCATTGAGAAATAACTAAACTAAAATCTAGGCTTTGAGGCGACACTTCACAACAGGTGGGAAAGCCAAAGCAGGACTCTTCTACTTTAATGGATCTGTGTGAAAATGACTTTTAAAGTTTGGAGTGGAAGACAAGACCCCAAGAAGAGTTCCTTTTTGGTGATTAGGTGTTTTTTTTTTTTGTCTGTGTGTGTGTGTGTGTGTGTGTTTGTTTGTTTTTTTCAGAATCTTGCTCTGTTGCCAGGCTGGAGTGCAGTGTTGTGATCTCAGCTCACTGCAATCTCCATCTCCTAGGTTCAAATGATTCTCCTGCCTCCTGAGCAACTGGGTCTACAGGCATGCACCACCACGCCCAGCTAATTTTTTGTATTTTTAGTAGACACAGGTTTCACCATGTAGGCAGAGTGGTCTTGATCTCTTGACTTTGTGGTCTGCCCACCTCGGCCTCCCAAAGTGCTGGGATTACAGGCATGAGTCACCATGCCTGGCACAGTGATTAGTTTTTAAAGTTCATGAACCAGAGTTTCCCATTAAGTCACATTATGTGTCACCCTTTGGCATCTCTTCAACCATTGTTATAAAAGAACACAAGTCCCTCCTTCAGGTGTTTACTCATATTTTGTGGATATGCAAGAAGCTCACCACTACTTATGTTTCACTGTAATTACAGTTTTCTTTACACCATTATTGGTTCTTAATTAACTCATATAAAGTATCTACTTTGCCAAAACCTTTGGATAGAGGCTCCTGTGATATGGAGAAAAATAAAACACAATTCAAGCCTGCATACACACACACACACACAGAGGCACATTCACACACATACACACACACGCGTGCACACACACATTATTCAACAATTACAATAACATTCAGTAACCTTCTAGGTGTCAGTGCCTCCGAGACCAGGACTGTTTCTCCTTTCTCCTTGAATTCACGGTTCCTGGAACAATGCTTTGCACATTACAGGTAATCAGCCACTGTCCTGGCATGACAATATCCACCTGGACAGGAAGGGAGAACTTTTAGGCACAGATTAGGCAGCAGGTCACCTACATAACACATGAGCAGAGTTGGGGTGCCTAAGAAGGCAGTACAATCGTCTTGCTCTGGAAGATCTTACCGCACCTCTCAGGATGTTGGAATGCAGTCGAAAGGCACGTGACATCTTTGAGCAGCAGCACATAAAGCTCCTGCCAATCATGAATGCTCCTTTTGAATTACCTTACTCGATTCAATAGTTGACACTCAAGAGCATCCCGAGTGGACGGCACAGGTATAGTGTGTAGGAAGAGGGCTCTGTGGTGAAGGATTCCAGAACACCAGGCCCAGGACCCTAGGGACCTCCTGAGACTCCAGGAGTGGGGCAGGCTCTGCCCACAGGCAGAGGGGCAATAAAGACAAACCTTGCTGACCCAACAGCTTCCCATGAGCCGATTCTATTGGCAGTATATCTTTATTACTGGGAAGAATACCTCCGTCCATACAATTCTCTAGTTCCCTATAAAGTGGCTTCAGATGTTCAGAGGCGAAAACACAGCTCGAAAAGGTTTGCAGAAGCAGCATTTAAAACCGCCAAATCAATCTCCCCTTGTAGACTTTTCTTTTAAAATAAACTTATCTCTGAAAACTGCCTCCTGAAGCTTTAGTTTTAACAGTAGAGCTTCACTGTTTTATGAGCTGGTGGTAAAAACCTAAAGCCAGCAGCTCCTCTAGGAGATACTAACACACCGTTTACGGAAGTACTGCCATGAAAATAATACATGGCAATGAAGTCACTATAAATTCACAGGCACTCACATGCACATACAATACATCGTATGTGTACAGAAAAAAAAAATCTTTATTTTACACTGTTTCTTTCTTTAAGAGGACATATAACTGCACAGACAAAACCCTCTCTGCCTCCCTTGTCACTATTCTTACCAAATCCACTCCGGACAGAAACCATCAAAAAGCCAAGGTGGCAGGTGCCTGAATGTTTCACTTTGGCACTACTGGCCTGCCTGCACGATAACAGTAGATGCAAGAATATTTCACCAGTGTCATTGCTTAACAATGTAATATGACAGCATCCATGAAACTGATTAGCATAAATCAACATAATACCCACTTTGCAGCATTAGTATTGAAAACTTTCATCTTGAAATAGTAAGAGGAAAAAAACAATACATGATGAATTGCAATGATTTTGCTGGAATGCTACCAGATGACGATATCAGGGGTACAGAACAGAGCACACACTAACATGCATACGTCAACATAATCATCCCAACCAGCTTTATTTTCATTCTACAAGCTTCACACAAATATACGCATAGCGTCTTAAATACAGTTAAGAAAAACGAGCTAAAATTATCTTCACAATTCAAAACAACCAATGGTGGGGTAATACAATATAAGTTTCCTGATTTGCCAAATGTACCATTTTGAGAATCTTAAATATAATTCCCTGAAGTTCAAACTACAGATAATTGTGCCTCACAGGGCCATCACCTAAAATAAAGAAGAAAGCAGAACTGTGTCACTGAATGACATTTTCAATAGTTGATATATGGGGTCCACTTCTCAGGGTGATAAAACAAAGGTCATGTGCTCTTCAAACAGCAGTAAACACATTTTCCTTCCTTTCCCTCTTTTCACTAAAGCTTTTTGCTTTTTAAAAAAAATTCATCCAAGTATTTTCTTTGAAATGATTATTTATTTTACCCAACTCAGGAAATCAAAGGACTCAAACATTAGCCAGGGTGGTTTTCTTGAGCATTCCAGAAAACGGAACTGAACTTGGTGCACGGCTGGGCATATCCTTGGGATTTTTTTAATACTAAGGTACCTTGCAATAACACTGTTTACCCTTTTAATGCATCCATTCAAATTGACACATTGTAATTGTACATGTGTATGAGGGTGCAGTTTGTGGTTTTGATACATATATGCTGTATAATCGCCCAGTCAGGGTAGTTAATATATCCATCATCTCATGTGTTTATCATTTCTTTGTGGTTAGAGCATTCACAAGCCTCTCTTCTAGCTATTTTGTAATGTACAATGCCTTACCGTTCACAATTGTCACCCTCCTGTGCAATAGAACATCGAACTTACTTCTGCTGTTGAACTGTAACTTTGTAGCCATTAACCAACCTTTCCCCATCCTTCCCTCTTCCCTTCCTCCCCCAAGCTCACATAACCCCTACACTACTCTGTTTCTTTATCAGCTTTTTTTAAGATTCCACATATGAGTGAGATCATGTGTTATTTATCTTCCTGTGTCTGGCTTACTTCACTTAACATGATTTTTTAAAATGGGCAAAAGACCTTAATAGACATTTCTCAAAAGAAGACACACAAATGGCCAAGAAGTATATAAAAAAAAATGCTCATCACTAGTCACCAGAGAAATGCAAATCAAAACCACAGTGAGATTATCACCTCACTCCAGTTATGATGGCTATCATGAAAAAGACAAAAGAAAACAGGCATTGGTGAAGCTGTAGGAAAAAAAGAGAACCTTGACAGTGTTGGTTGAAACATAAATTAATGCAACCATTATGGAAAACACTATGGAGGTTCCTCGAAAAATTAAAATTAGAACTACCATATGATCCAGCAATCCCACCGCTGAGCGTGTAGCCAAAGGAAATGAAATCAGCATGTTGAAGAGATATCTGCACTCCCACGTGTACTGCAGCACTATTTACAATTGCCAGAATGTGGAATCAACCTAAATGCCCAACAGATGAATAGACAAAGAAGACATGGTGTATACACACAATGGAATACTACTCAGCCTTATACAAAAAAGGCAATCCTGACATTTGCAACAATATGAATGTACCTCAAGGATACGTTTACTCTTAATGTATCTGGAGGATGTTAGGATTTAGCTATTGAAAGTAAATGTTACTGAAAGATGGCGTATGATGTGGCTCCTGGGGTTACAAAGAGACAGTCACATATTTACATGCAGTTTCCCTTGCTGACTCATACATGCTGGGAGCATGTGAACAAATAATAAAGGCAGGGGTTTACTTCTGGAGCATCAGTTACAGTACCTTTATCCATGCATCTTCCCCCTCTCCACCATCTGTCTTTGCTACCCCTAGCACCTTGAGCACTGAGAAGGGAAAGATAGTACTGGTACTTTTCCATTGTGACCTCTGCAATAGTAAAAGCATTGCTATATATTGAGGGCTTCTGCATCCCAGGCGTCATATTCAGTACTTTCATACATAATTTTTAATTCTTAAAATGAAATAACTATTTGACATAGGTATCTTATAGATGAGAGACAAAATGTGTCTTACAGAATGCAAGTAGCCATTTCCTACTCCTGCAGCACAGAAGCTAGCATTTGGACCCAAGCACAAAAATAACCTGCACAATTAGGCACTAAGCTCTCTTACCTTCCCTGTCCAGTGGACTTCTGTGGCCGTTTAGCAACAGTAGGAATTAGGCAAAGAGATGTGGTGCAATTAATGCCAGTTATGTGCTCAGATCTAAAAAGAAAACATGTAGACAATTAAACATTGTTTGCCTTTTTCTACCTGCTCTCACAATCTTAGCTTCTTAAAGACCCACCCTTTGAACAACAGCAAAAATAGATCTCTGCCCAATGCCTTATTCTTTATCTACTGTGCAGTACAGTACTCACTAACCAGTTATTTTGGTACTACACTGATTAAATTTAGCAAAGAGAAATAAAAATACACAAATAGCTTACATATTATATTTGGATTGCCATTTTTTATTTAATGTAGACTTATGTCTAAACTATCTCAGATAATTAAAAATCTGTCAATTCTGAAAGACAATTGGCCATGAAAAAAAAAAAAGACTTCATATCCCATTAGTGCTCTTGCATATGTGAGAGAGGAGGACTGTTGTAAATAGGCAGTCATTTTATTTAACTTAAGTGGATCCTTATAGCTTTGATTTTCTGATCCCTGGATTGAGTTCATGCTTTCTTTCAAGTCATCCATCAATAAGAATTTTGGGTTGTCTTGCAAAACAGCAGATATCTTTTCTCTGTACTTAAATAATATTTGAAATTGCCTAATGTAACCTCATCAACAATGTGTTTACATTTCCACCACTGAGCTTTCTCATCTTGCTAGGTCTCTGCTGTAACAGCAGATCTACTCAAATTGCCTTTCTGAGTCATAGGAATTGCTATGTGACACCCACAGAAACTGGGATTGTCAAAATTGAAATAGTCCAGCGGATTGGATAGGTTCTGATTCAGATGTTGGTGTGCAATCATACTGCATGGTTTTCTTAACAACTATATGTAAAAGCAGATCGAATAGAACCCAAGGGCTGGAGATAAAATTGTTATAAATGATTAGGGTAACATTTTCATCATCCAAAAAGTTTATTATGGCCAATTTTGGGATTTGCAAAAGTTGTGATGACAGGATTGATAATTTATGGGTTATTGGCTATTATGCAAGGATAATGAAAATAAATGCATTGATTTGAGGCTATGTATGCCAGTTTTATGCATATAAATAGACTTTAAAATCCTATTGTGTTTTATGGCTCCACATAAATAACAAAACCTCATGACTTGCAAACAGAGCATGTGCATCTTAAACACTCCAATAAGATGACTTGGTTTCTTCATTTAAACTCTCCTTATGAATGCCCATCTATGTGTGAATATATTCCTGCTTGAGAAGATACAGAAGAAAGTGAAATCAGTGCTTCTGAAACATTGATGTGCTCATGAATCACCCAGGAGGAACCCTGCTAAAACACATATTCTGATTCCGCAGAGAAAGGAAGGGCCTGACAGTCTCTGTTTTTAACAAGCTCCTGGATGCTGCTGCTGCTGCTGCTGTTGCTACTCAAGGCCTACTCTTTGAGTAGCAAAGTTATGTTTATTCACCAGCAAAATTAACCTACAATGTATGTCACTGAAAGCCAAGTAGAATCTTACACATCATTTGGAGGGTTTACATCCCTCTTCTTTCTCCTCCTCCTCCTCCTTCATCTTCTCCTCATCCTCATCTTTCTTCTCCTTCCTCTCCTTCTCCACTACCTCCTCCTCATCCTCCTCTTGTGTCTTCATCTTCTTCTTCTCCTCTTTTTCTTACCATCATTTTCAGCAAGGAAGTATTAATATTTTGGATTTAAAACCTCTTGACAGTATGTTTTCTGGAGCTATCAGTGTGTAAATTGCCAGTTAAAATTTGCAGCTGACCATACTGGTTTGAGGACTTGAGTGGCTCAGAGGCTCACAGCCCCTGGACAGGAGCACAAAGGGAACCCCTTGGATCTTCTTATAAAAAATAGGCCACCACATCATCAATTCACGAAGCTCCCCAGCAGAAAAATCTGGAATCTATAAACTGGTCAGAATTGTAAATCTATAGATTAGAAGGTCATTCACGAGAATAAAGACATGCAATATTTATGAAATGTTATGCAAGCATCGCCTCATTTAACTAACTCTTTACTTTTTATTTCAAAATGATTTGCATTGGATTTTTCATAGAAAATGTAAATACTAATGTATTTTTTTTATATTCCCCCAAGTAGAAACCAACTTAAGATTAAGGTTATGTTTTTAGGAATCAGTTACCCGAGGCCAGGAAAATAATGTGGTTAAAAATGTGTTCACTGGTCTTATTAATTCAAACCTTAGACCATTATTTTGTGAATTTCTGCAGCTGCAAACACTGAAATACCAAATTGCACACCTTCTTTTTTGGACAACAACAATTCTACTTAGCCATTGCTAAAGGAAGACAGTGCACCAAGCAATTTAAATTTAAGCAACACTGTTCACAATAGCAAAGACTTGGAACCAACCCAAATGCCCATCAATGATAAACCAGATAAAGAAAATGTGGCACATATACACCATGGAATACTATGCAGCCATAAAAAAGGATGAGTTCATGTCCTTTGCAGGGATATGGATGAAGCTGGAGACCATCATTTCAGCAAACAAACACAAGAACAGAAAACCAAACACCATAGGTTCTCACTCATAAGAGGGAGTCGAACAGTAAGAACACATGGACACAGGAAGGGGAATATCATACCCAGGGGTCTGTTGGGGGTTGGGGGGCTTACAGGAGGTATAACATTAAGACAAATACCTAATGTAGATGGGGTGATGGATGCAGCAAACCACCATGGCACATGTATAACTATGTAACAAACCTGCACGTTCTGCACATGTACCCAGAACTTAAAGTATTAAAAAAAAAGTAGCAACTACTTTGTCAGTCTCAAACTACCAAAACCCCTGAAGGAATCACATTAGTTCAATGTTGGCAATACCCCATTTTACCCACAACACACACACACACACACACACACACACACACACATTCACTCATAAATGAATTGAAAATAGAATATAATTTAATATTGACTTTATGTGAATGAATATAAAAATAAAAAAATTTGGTTAATATTTGAAAGACCTAGAAAAGTGAATAAAGTCACAGTCTACTTTCTTAATCTCAGTTTAACAAAATATATTTCATTTATAATCTTAAATTTTTCCTAGATTATTGGTAAAGCTTTGTTTCTTTAATATTCTAAAGTATGTTTATCTCATAAAGCTTTTCTTTCTGAAAGTCTTCTCTTTTTATCTTAAAATGCATGAATTCTAGGAAGTTCCAGTTTTATTTTATTATTGACTTTTATGTTGAATATGCCTTTCTTTTCTTTATTTGTATAGAAACCATATGATATTGTTTTCCTTTCTTTTGATTAAAATGTTGTATTTTATGTTCCAGGAATAAAATAGCTCACACAAACCAAAATAAAGATAAAACTTTGAATCTGAAAATTAGCCAGAAGGACCACCGAGCAATATAGAAAAGCTCTAAATCAGCAGTACCATAAATCAGTCACACCATTCAAATACACAGTGCAACAAAATTTATTTTTGAGACAATTTACAACAATTCAAGCTTCACTATGTATTCAGGCCCCATGCGGGGGTGGGGGGCACCTGAGTGAAGTATTTACATCTTACTAATTCCTTTAATAATGTATTAGTCCAGACAACTTGTAATGTGTAAACAATCTCTGCTCTATTATCTAAACTTGGCAAATTATGCTGTGGATTCAGACATTGAGTTGGGTGGACTGATGGTTTCTTTGTTTGTTTGTTTTTGTTTTTTAAATTCAGAGGAAAGCACAAACGCAGTCCCCCGCTACCACAAATTATGCAGTGGAGTTTCCCACATTTGGGGAAATCGCAGGGGCCAGCACATTCGGAGTGCAATGGATAAGCCTCGCCCTGGGAAAACCACCTTCGTGATCATGGTATCTCCCCTGCCGGGTTTTTATTTATTTATTTATTTTATTTATTTATTTTGGACCGAGGTTTTTTTTTAGTACCTTTAGTCCCAGGACTCTGCTTTGATTAGAAAGATGCTCTGTCTGGACACGGTGGCTCATGCTGTAATTCCAGCACGTTGGGAGGCTGAGGTGGGCAGAACACGAAGTCAGGAGTTGGAGACCAGCCTGGCCAACATGGTGAAACCCAGCCTCTACTAAAAATACAAAAATTAGCTGGGCATGGTGACAGGCGCCTGTAATTCCAGCTACTCGGGAGGCTGAGGCAGGAGAATTGCTTGAACCCGGGAGGCAGAGTTTCAGTGAGCCAAGATCACGCTGTTGCACTCCAGCATGGGTGGCAGGGTGACACTCAGTCTCAAAAAAAGAAAAGCTTTAAGTGGACAGCAGTTGAAATGAGTCAAATGCAATGTCCAGAGTGACTCTCATTCCCAGGAAGCACTTCACAGTTGGATTGTCATAGGATGTGTTTATTGCAGTTGTATTACAGAACTAAACCTATCATTGCTTTTCTTCTTATTAAAAATTAGGTGTGTCTCCTTTTTCTAAATTCAGATCCTACAAAACAATTCCATTATCCTTCATCCAAGGGCTAGCTAGTGAAGTTATTGTACCTAAATGCACTCTCAAATATGTGGCGAGGCGTTTCTTCCTGGAGACAGAGAAACACCAGCTTGGGAGGATGACCCTCCTGGGTGCGGGAATATGGCCCAGATGACTTTTGAAAACAGCTCCTGCATCTATTTCTTTAACCTAGGTTGTCTTTTACATTTTACATTTATTATATATAAAGTTTTCTTAGCAGGACAAAACCTTAATGAAATGGTGTGTGACCACCTTCTGGGGTTTCTAACAAATTGAATCTACACTGTGCTGTTTCTGTCACTGACATGAAATAAAGCAATGTTTGGTTTTCAGTTATATACATGTGAGAGTCAGCAGGTACTAGAAGTGATATTTTAAGCTCCCTCAGCTTTGTTTCAAGGTTTGAGTGTAATAATTCCTATGCAAATCATTCTGTGGCAGAGTTCACTGTCACACTGATGCTGGAAAAAGAAACTTTTATATAGTAGTTGAAAGGAAGAGGAGAAATTCTAGGAAAATACATGAAGATCAGGAAACCAAACCAAGGCAAGTGCTTCTAACACCTTGAATTTTTTAATGCGAAATTACGTAAAATGGACTCACTGTGTAAGGGTAGATGTGACCAATGTCAGATAAGAAACAGCATGAACCAAGTCCTTAGAATCACAGAAAACGTTGATGGAGACCCATCGCTCAGAGACTGAGCAAGCCAGGGCCTGTGTCATACTGGAGATAAAGTGTCACTCTCTCTCCCAGGCTGGATGCAGTGGCATGATCGCGGCTCACTGCAACCTCCGCCTGCCGGGTTCAAGTGATTCTCCTGCCTCAGCCTCCTGAATATGAGATTACACGCACCTGCCATGGTACCCGGCTAATTTTTTGTATTTTTAGTAGAGGCAGGGTTTCACCATATTGGTCAGGCTGGTCTTGAACTCCAGACTTCAGACAATCCACCCTCTTCGGCCTCGTAAAGTGTTGCTATTACAGGTGTGAACCACCATGCCCAGCCTCTACTATACATTTTTAGAAGCAAAACAGCTGTTTATGGAGAGATACAGGTAAATATTTTATTAGACAAAGCCACATATACACTGGTCATTAGAAATATAAGTATACGGAGAGTTTTAGGGTGCTGTGAGGTTTAGAGATGTCGCTCATTCATCTCCTATTGGTATTAATCCAAACTCACAGTCTCAAACCAGAATCAGTGGATAAACACATGTTTTGAGTTTTGGAATGACAGCCAGGGTCAAAGTTTTAGCAATGACTCTAGATGTGTCGAAACAGACATAAATTTCAATGGTACCTCACGTGGGAGGTGGGGCGTAGAAGGGGTGGAGAGGAGAGCAGGGAGGCAGGGGAGGCTCAGCCTTTCCATGCCTGCTTTCTGCCCCTGGAAGCCTTTTCTGCTGATTTCCCCCCACAATCACGGTTGAAAGGAGCTGAAGTCATCTGGTGCACCATCTTCCTGCTTCTCAGACTGTAAATCATCTGGAAAATTATGGCTTTGTGGTACCTAGCACCACTTCTTGAATGTGACTCCTCAGCTATCTAATCAATTAATTCCCCATTAGTGGCATCTACATTTTCTAAAAACACTTTAAGTTTCCTGGAAACTATTACCAAATTTTTCTACTGAATTGCCAACGTTAAGAATGTTCATACTACCGTGGCTACTACAAAGAGTGAAAATATTTAGATACCAAATTCTTGATCAATTCTATTTTCTCTTTCTTTAGAGAGCCTCCAGGAGAATGTAAAAAGCTCAGCGTGAGCTACAGCTCTTCTGACGTGGCGTTGCACCAACTAAGCCGCTACAGACTCACCCATCATGTGTTTCAGAAGTATCACTTGATTTGGTACAATGGTGGTCTACATGATGCTGTTTTAGACAATAGTAATTGTGGGCCAGGCGTGGAGTCTCACGCCTGTAATCCCAGCACTTTGGGAGGCCAAGGCAGGTAGGTAACAAGGTCAGGAGTTCTAGACCAGCCTGATCAACATGGTGAAACCCCATCTCTACTCAAAATACAAAAATTAGTCATGTGTGGTGGCGTGCACCTGTAATCCCAGCTACTCAGGAAGTTGAGGCAGGAGAATCTCTTGAACCTGCTCTTTCTAATCCCAGCAGGATCTTTCTAATCCCAGCAGAGTCTTGGAATTAAAGGCACTAAAAAAGGAGGTTGCAGTGAGCTGAGATTGTGCCACTGCCCTCCAGCCTGGGCAACAGAGCGAGACTCCATCTCAAAAAAAAGTCATTGTGTTTGTGAAAATAAAATGATTCACTCTCTTGTGAAAATTGATATGTGTTTGTGAAAATAAAATGATTCACTCTCTTGTGAAAATTAATCTGGCCTCTCTTTATTTGGCTGTGACAGCTTAAATAACTCTTTCAAATTTCATTTTCTTTTCTGAATGTAATCTTTGACTTTTATGCATTACTGGAATAAGAAGTGGCTTTTCAGAGACAAAAATAAAAATATACTTTTTAAAAAGTCATCAGTACTTCCAGGAAATAGCTTGGAAACAAGGATATAGTTACTATCTAAGCCATCTAGTTCCTGACTTTTTAATTTTACTCTGAGAGTTACATTGGAAAAACCACATTTTCCATTTTAAAGGGGCTCCTGGTATTTGGTGACGTTGCCTTCACCCAGAGGGCCCCTTCCTGTGTTTTTCCCGCAGCCTCTTTCCTGCCTGGACATCCACTGCTTGCCAGGTCAGTACTGGGAAAAGTCCGCGCGAAAGGCAATGCTGAAGGGCAGCGGGCTGGAAAGGAGACCCCTGCCTGGGTGCATGGCAAAGCAAGCTTTCCTGACCACCGGAGACCTGTGTGAACTCACGGCAGATAGACGTACTAGTGCTAATCACAACGCCACCATAAGTCCTGCTAGATAAGGAGACAAGGGCTCTAAACAAAAGCAAGTAAGGTCACAGAATTCCTCCACTGACACTGATGGGTCTTGAGGGTTCAGATGTAGAGAGACAGACATGGGAGCTTTAGAAGACATTAATATTTATCATCCACATTCCATATTAGCACCTGATATGGTAGAATTTTGTGTAAAAAAAAATGGCTGCATGTCAATCTAGTAAGAAACCATTTACTGAAATAAATTCTACCATAGAAAGACCTAGGAAAAAAGAAACTGTGACAGTCTAATAAATTAATTAAAATGATAGCAACATAATTGAACATAACCCACTGGATAAGTAGCACAGAAAGTTCTATTTATATGTGCTTTCCCATGTGTTAACTATCTAAGCCCTTATATTTAAAATTTATTATACTTTAATACAAAATAAACATATGATACATATTGAAAAAGAAAATTCTAAATTGTTCTATTTATAAAAATAATAAACTAGAAATATATGGCCTTTAAACATTAACTTTTAATTTCAAAACAAAACCAACTTATCAAATAAAGTTAATGCAACAAAATTTTCTATTTTTATTTATTTTTTTATTTTTTGAGACAGAGTATGGCTCTGTCACCAGGCACCAGGCTGGAGTGCAGTGGCACGATCTCGGCTCACTGCAACCTCCGCCTCCTGGGTTCAAGCAATTCTCCTGCCTCAGCCTCCCGGGTAGCTGGGACTACAGGCACACTCCACCATGCCCAGCTAAATTTTTTTTTGTATTTTTAGTAGGGATAGGGTTTCACCACGTTGGTCAGGATGGTCTCGATCTCTTGACCTCGTGATCCGCCCACCTCAGCCTCCCAAAGTGCTGGGATTACAGGCTTGAGCCACCGCGCCCGGACAACAAAATTTTCTATTGGTCTTTCATAGTAATGCTCTAGTCATTCAGAATTTACTAATCAATGGTGGAGTAATATATCTGTGTCTTTTCTTCTAAGAGAACATGTAACTGAAATCCAAAGTTACTGTATATTTTATTATTCAATTAAAAATTTGAACCCTAGCATGGGTATAATGTAACAATACTATAAACACCATGATAATGTTTGCTGTTCAAATGGGATCTCCTTTTTCACTCATTAGACACCGGAGGCTTTGGGTTTTGTTTTACTGAAAATAGTTTTGTGATTTGGGACAGAATGAATTATTCGCAGTTCTCCTATGCTATGTCCAGGCGTGAACAACCCATCATGTACATCCAGATGAGCTGTCTGCACAGACTGAAGACCTGAGCAAAACCTCTACTGGAATTCTGGGTTGTGGAGCTTACTTTCAGTGTTCATTTTATGCTTCCTGGAATCTGCAACATACTTAAAACACATGCATTATATCCAATGTCAGAAATTTTAATTTGTCTTTTCTTAGCATTTTCAAGATCATCCAAATCCAAATAGAATTTATCATTATAATGAACACATTGCCTTCTATACTTTGGTCTCAAAGGAATTGAAATTTGTCACTGACTAGAAACAAACCACACATTGGCATCTGTTCCAGATGAGCCCCATGGAACTATATTCTGCCATATCTAGCCTGGTACCTTCCAAAACTTTCAGCATGCCAAACCCAGCAGCCAGGGTGACTAGGGCAAGCTGTCTGGGAACCCTAGGTCTGAACTTAGAGGGAGTGTGTTGGAGGTGAGGCTGGAATAGGTGAGGTCCTCTCATGTCCTCATTCAAGAGCCCTTTTTCTGGAGAGTCTTTCCCTGTGGACCTGCGAGCAAGCACCTCTGCTGGCCTTTAGAGCAGCCCTCAGACTCTCTGTTACTCAGGGCTGCCTGGCTGAATTAAGCAAGGGAGAGTTGAGAAGAGTTAACTGCTTTCTGGGCTTTGGAGGGGAGAAGAGTTAACTACATTTTAGAGGGAATTTCTCCCACCGTCATTTGACAACTCCTTGCTTTGTCTAGGTCATGCTTGTTTATTCACATGGCATCAGCACATTCTCATGGATCTGAAAAAGAAGTCAGTTCTCCAGGGATAAACAGGTAACTCTTTAAACTCTGGGACCTGATGTGCTTGTGTCTCTGTGTGCCCAGGTGCTGGGGAAATGCACCAACTGCTGGTGAAGAGTGGTGGAGAACAATGCCACCCCAAGCTCTCACACTGTGATTCACTACCTGTCCCCAACAACCTAAGAACCTGGGCTGTGGTCAGAAGTCAGTGAGCAGAACAAAAGACAGAAAGAAAAAGTCTTTGTAGTATTGATGGTCCATGGTCTAAGTAGAAGGAAATACCAGAAATTTCCAAGAGAGGGGCTGTTTCCAGGAGATTTTTCAGACTAATTTTGCATAACCACTTCTGCTTATCCAAGAGTCTTAGACAGTTTGAATTAAGCATTTGAACTTCCGGGTGCTCATTTGAACCAAAGCCAAACTCTGAACTTTTCAGGTTTCCCTGTCATTAATCAAAATTTCGAAGATCAATGGCATGTAATGAATCAAATATAATAGCCACCATCAATTGTGATAGCAAAGAGTCATACCAGGGCAGTGCCAGAACGCTATATTGGATAAAAATCAGGCTGGCTTTGAATACCAAGTGAATCGACACTGTGGTCTGGTACAGAGAGAAGCTGACACCGTGGGTGAGAGGCATTCTGCCATGGAGAAGGAGAGGTGAGCTGCCCGGCCGCACCCAGGGCACACCAAACACAGACCTTGAGACGCTTGCAGGAGGTGGCCTTGGAAGGCCTAGAATTCATGTGCTGCCGTCTCATCTTTGAGCCTCATGGGGCCCCAGAAGCTTAACCATGAGCATCCCTGCTCTGGCCAGAATGGGCCCCACAGAATGGGCTCTGGCAAGAAAGACCCCATCCAGCTAATTCCCCTATCATCTCAGATAGTGCCACCCCACTGATCCCATGCCTTAACTAACAAGTTTCACTTCCCTGTCAGTGCACAGAGTTCTAAGCCCACCTCCCCATGGGAACCAGAGGGCACCCCACATCTTGTTACTACAAAGTCCCTGCTGGCTCTGCTGGGGTCTCTGCTGTGGAGTGCAGTCCCCGGTGGCCCTGTGTGGCGTGCGATGTCCTCTCCTGGGGCCCTGAGTGTGTTTAATTAATAAACTTCTGCTTAACCTTCCCTGTCAGGTCTTGGGTGTCACATGTCCAGCCATCTCCTACTATTTAGAGTGGGGGGATCCTTTCCCCAACAACTGGCTAAAAGGGGGTGATCAAATAGAGTGGGGGTGTCTGTCAAAGACAGTTGTGCAAATATAACATTTATGGAAATATTTCAAAAATAAAAGCCAGAGAAAATTATTTACTAAGAGGTATTTAAAAACAGGACTCCAAACTCCCCTAGAGAGAGGTGTATACCTGTCTGTATATGCCATGCACACACACTGCATTATCAGGAAGGGACCCTGAGTCTGCTGCAGGTCTGCTGTGCACCTGCATTCCAGGGAGTTATATACTCTGGATACCAACAGATGTGTTGAAAACTATATGGTCTGTGGTCAAACAGGCTTGAGAAATGCTGACTTTTACAAACCAGTTTATTACTAATGTGCATTCTAAACCAGCCCACTTACTCGTAGGACCGATATTCCGTAACAACCAATGCCAGTCTCCTAATGACTTTTGTGCTTACAAATAATCGAACATATTTTTGAACCTGTCCCCATTTCCCCATTTTCCCCATAAATAATACACTTATTTATTTGACACAGATTTAAAAAAGGAAGTAAAAAAATAAGCCATCTGAAGGCATCTTCAATGAATGCCCATTCCATTTGTTGCTCCTCCCCACCGGCACCATCCCCCGCTGCAAACTGCAAAACATCCCCCAAATTATGAATGCTTCTTTCTCTCTCCCAGTACATTTCCCCATTAGTAAGCAGGTGAACACTTTAGACTCATATTCAGCACCGAAGAGATAAAAGATGACTTGCACAGGAAAATAAAGAGCAGCATCTAACAAAAACAATTGCATTTGATATAGCGGCAGACACAAAACACAGCTCATTTAATATTTAAATGTTTGGTTTGGAAATTTCAGCCCGTTGGTATTCAGAATATATAATTCATCATATTGCTTTTGTTTACAGACTGTACATCTTAAAATTTCATGATTCTAAAAGTTTTCAGGATAAATTTTCGGAGAATTTTCCCACCAAGATAATACTGAAGACATAGACTGATTAAAGGTAGACACAGAGAGGGATAGAGACGATGACAAGCAACGTAGGAAAGATTAGAGCCACGTAAGGTAAGGAAGGTGAGTTTGAGATGCCACACAACGGTGAGATCTACTCATTGTCAAACCAAAAACTGTCAAGGACTATTTTAAGGAGCTCCGAGGATCATTTTGTAGAAGAATGTTTAAACTTAATTTTAGATGAATGTATTTATTTTTAATGATCAAATTCCAAATTGACGGTTTTACTTTCCTGCATTCCTACTATCACTGATTAACAGAAAATAATATATACACCAGCATTATAAAGTTCGTAGCAGCATTAGTATAGCTAAAATAATTGAGTCATTTGAAAATTATTAAGCAAATACTATTAAACATGTGTTGTACTAGATAGTAGGGACAAAGGCATGATTCAGACATAGTGTTTGTCCTCAAACATTCATAGTCTAGTCACACATTATTAAAAATATCCACCAGGTTTTAATCACATTTGATTTGAAGGACAACTTCTTTTTTAGAAAATGTAAGCAATCTATACATTGAAATTATTTTAGCCAATTGTTAAAGTGTTTTATTTTCATTAATTGGTTTATATAAAACCACTTTAAATAGGTGTTTACCTGGACAAAAAAGCAAGATGTCAACGGCAAGAGGTAATATTACTGTATCTTTATCCTCCGTGAGTTGTCTCTTGAGTTATAATAATGAAGTTAGCAGCAATTAAAACATCCTTTACCCATAGTTCAAGCTGGAATTTCATAATAATATCTTACTAGAAATAAGTGACTGTATTTCTAAACCTAGATACTTGCTGTATCAACGAGGAGTGGGTGGTTTATTCAAAAAAATGTTCTTCAGACAACAGACTAATCACAAAGGAAAAACAATGTTAGATGTCTTATACCTCCAAGGAAAATAAGTTCCAGTTGAATTTTAAGACATTCATGTAAAACTGAAACCATACAAATAATAAGAAATTACGGGGTAAATAATTACAAAAGTTTGGAGTGAGGACAAAGTGTCTGTAAACATGACATCAAAGCCAAGCCATAAAGGCAATGACTCAGATGGGGAGCATCTCTTTAAAGTCAGGAGTACACTAGCTCAGTACTTGTCATACAGGATGTGTTCGCTGTCTACTGCTAAGTAACACATTACCACAAACTTCATGCCTTCAAAGAACAAAAATTTATTATCTCACAATTTTTGTGACTCATCAATTCCATGCATTCCACTTGGGGCCCCTGCTCAGCATCTCCTCAGGCTGAAATCTTGGTGTTGCCTGGCTGATCTTCATCTTGAAGTTGGACTAGAAATAAGATCCACTTCTAAGTTCCCACAGATGGCTGCAGAATTCGAGTCCTTGCGGTGTGGCCAAGCCTCCATTTTCTTACCGGCTGTCATCTAGGAGCCCCTTGCTTCCCAGGAGTCTCTCCCAGGTCCTCACCACATGTCCGTCTCTGCAGACAGTTCACACATGGCTGTTTGCTTCTTCAAGGCCAGCAGGAGAATGCTACTTAGAATCTCTCTTCAGGGAGGGTCTGAGCGCTCTTTTAAAAGATTTACCTGATTATGTCAAGCCAACACACAGCAAGTCAACTAATTAGGAACCTTAAATACATCTGCAAAAGCCCTTCATTTTGCCATAAAATATTTATGGGAGCAAAATCCTGTGAGAGTGACAAGCTCTACCCATACTCAGGGGACAGGATTGTCCAGAACATGTCCAGAGGATCAGGATTCTGGGGGGCATCTTAGCACTCTGCTGCCAGCCAGAAGATCAATGAGTACTTTTAAATAAATGAATGACAAAATAATCCATCAAAAGAAACTTTAGGAATGAGCTTCAAACCCAGAAAAACATTTTGTAACAATTAAATTTTTATTTTGGTCCACTAAGCCATAATTTTTAATGTGCAAATATTTTGAAATGAAAATTTATAAATGATTTTAAAACATGTTAAATGAAATCAATGCAGATAATAATAAGATATCTATGTAAGAGTTTGGTGAAAACCCTTTTTAAGAGAACACATGGTGTTGATGCAGAATATGAGTTTACATAGCTAAAATATATTGTATAGGAATGATTTCCAGTGGGCTGAAGCAAGGGAAATGGTTGATTAAATAGGAGAGATAACAGAAAAAAAAATACGTCTAAGTGGATGTATTACAAGAAAGGATACATAGAAGAAATAAAGGAAGAATAGGTTCATTGCTACAAGACCAGACTTTTCATTTTAATTCCTTGTTCAAGCTCCCTTTGTTCAGGTTATGGGGAAAATGGAGCCCCAGCAGGAGTAGAATCAACTTTCAGCTTCATCAGGATTCTGAGGGGAGATTCACATATTAATCAATGCCAGCATTTATGGCGATGTCACCGCATGTTACCACATCTCTAAACACTTTACATGCACAATCACAGTTTTTTCAATTACCTTTTTTTCTTTTGCTTTAATTCCTTTTAATAGACCTTATTTATTGGACTTGTTTTGGGTTCACAGCAACACTGTGAACATGCAGAGACTTCCCATACACCTGCTTCTCCTGCATATATATAGACCGCCCTTATATATATGGGGCAACATCCCAAACTGGACTGGTATATTTGTCACAGTCAATGAACTTACATTGACACATCATTATCATGCGAAATCCATGTTTTACATTAGAGTTCACTCTTTTTTTTTTTTGAGACGGAGTTTCGCTCTTGTTGCCCAGGCTGGAGTGCAATGGCGCGATCTCTCGGCTCAGTGCAACCTCCGCCTCCTGGGTTCAGGCAATTCTCCTGCCTCAGCCTCCTGAGTAGCTGGGATTACAGGCATGCGCCACCATGCCTAGCTGATTTTTTGTATTTTTAGTAGAGACGGGGTTTCACTACGTTGACCAGGATGGTCTCGATTTCTTGACCTCGTGATCCACCCGCCTCGGCCTCCCAAAGTGCTGGGATTACAGGCGTGAGCCACCGCGCCCGGCCTTAGAGTTCACTCTTATACATTCGATGGGGTTGGACAAATGATTGTAAAATTTTTTGGTTACTGTAGCCTTGCAGTATAATTTGAAGTTGGGTAACATGATGCCTTCAGCTTTATTTTTTTATGCTTAGGACTGCCTTGGCTATTTGAGTTCTCTTTTGGTTCCATATGTATTATCAAACTAGCTTTTTACTAATTTTGTGAAGAATGTCATTGTTAGTTTGATAGGAATAGCATTGAATCTGTAAATTGCTTTGGGCAGTATGGCAATTTAAAGAATATTGATACTTCCTATCATAAGTGTGGAATGTTCCTCCAAAATTGAGGAGGAGGGACTCATTCCTAACTCATTCTGTGAGGCCAGCATCATCCTGATACCAAAACCTAGTAAGACACAGACATCAAAGAAAACTTCAGGCCAATGTATTTGATAAACATAGATGCAAAAATCCTCAACAAGATACTGCAAACTGAATCCAGTAGCACATCAAAAAGCTAATCCCCCCAGGCTTTAACCCTGGGATGCAACGTTGGTTCAACATACACAAATCAATAAATGTGATTCATTATGTAAACAGAACTGAAAACAAAAACCATATGATCATCTAATATATACGGAAAAGGCTTTCATTAAAATTCAACATCCTTTCGTGTTAAAAACCCTAAACAAACTAGGCACTGAAGGAACATATCTCAAAATAATAAGAGCCATCTATGACAGACCCAGAGCCAACATAATGCTGAATGGCAGAAGCCAGAAGCATTCCCCTTGAGAACCAGAACAAGACAAGGATGCCCTCTCTCACCACTCCTATTCACCATAGTACTGGAAGTCCTAGCCAGAGCAGTCAGGCAAGAGAAAGAAATAAAAGGCATCCAAATAGGAAGAGAGGAAGTCAAGTTATCTCTGTTTGCAGGCAATATGATTCTGTACCTAGAAAACCCGTAGCCTCTGTCCAAAAGTTCCTTGATCTGATAAACAGCTTCAACAAATTTTCAGGATACAAAATTGATGTACAAAAATCAATGGCATTTCTATACACTAACGACCTCCAAGCTGAGAACCAGATCAAGGATTCAATCCCATTCATAATCACCACAACAAGAATAAAATATCTAGAAATATAGCTAACCAGGGAGGTGAAAGATCTCTACAAAAAAAAAAAAAATATTGACAAACACCACTCAAAGAAATTGGAGGTGACATACATGCTCAGGAACAGGAAGAATCAATTGTTATCATGGTCATCCTGCCCAAAGCAATTTAAACATTCAGTTATATTCCTATCAAACTAATAATGACATTCTTCACAAAATTAGAAAAAACGAACTATTTTACAATACATATGGAACCAAAAAGTTCAAAGCTCAAATAACCAAGGCAATACTAAGTATGAAGAACAAAGCCAAGGCATCATGCTACCTGACTTCAAACTATGCTACAAGGCTACAATAACAATAAAAATTTTAGAATCTGTGTGTTAACATTCATAAAATAACTTGCAGAACTTTGATTGGAAATACATTGAATCTATAGATCAAATTAGGAAAAATGGACATCTTGACACTGTTGAGTACTCCTATCCAAGAACATGAAACATTTCTCCATTTATTTAGTTCTTCTTTGATTTCTTTCATCAGAGCTTTGTAGTTTTCTTCATTGAAAGCTAGTACTTTGTTCATTAGGTTTATACCTAAGCATTTTATTTTGGGGGGTGGTGATATAAAATGATATTATGTTTTAAATTTCAAATTCTACTTGTTCATTGTTGATATATAGGAGAGTAATCAACTTACTTGTTAACCTTGTATTCTATAAACTTTCTCTTTAAGTGCTTATTAGTTCCAAGAGAGTTTTTTGTTGTTAATATTTTCGGATGTTCTACATAGATAATCATGTTGTTTGCAAATAAGATAGTTCTTTCTTTCTTCCCAATCAGTATAACTTTTATTTCATTTTTTATTTTTTATTTTTGTTTTTTTACATTAGCTACACCTCTCAATATGATATTTTAAAAGACTACCAGGCATGGTGGTTCATTCCTGTAATTCCAGCAGTTTGGGAGGCTGAGGTGGGTAGATCACCTGAGGTCAAGAGCTTGAGACCAGTCTGGCCAACATGGTGAAACCCCATCTCTACTAAAAATACAAAAATTAGCTGAGCATAGTGGTGGGCGCCTGTGATCCCAGCTATTTGGGAGACTGAGGCAGGAGAATCTCTAGAAACCAGGAGGTGGAGGTTGCAGTGAGCCGAAATCGCACCATTGCTTGGGAACCAAAAGCAAGATTCTACCTCAAAAAAAAAAAAAAAAAAAAAAAAAGGAGTAGTGAGAGGGAACATCCTTGCCTTGTTCCTGATGTTAGTGTGAAATTTTCTATTTTCTCACCATTAAGTATGACGTTCTCTGTAGAATTTTTGTAGATGTTCTTTACCAAGTTGAGAAAGTTCCCTTCTATTTCTAGTTTGCTGAGAGGTTTCATTTTTTTTTTATCATGAGTGTTGGATTTTTGTCAAATAACTTTTTGGCATCTACTGATATGATCACGTGATTTTGCTTTTATAGCCTGTTGATGTAATGGATTACATTAATTGATTTTCAAATGCTGAACCAGCCTTGCTACCTGGGATAAACCCCACTTGGTTGTGGTGTATAATTATTTCTATACATTGTTGAATTTGATTTGCAAATATTTTGCTGAGGATTTTTGTATCTATGTTCAGAACATATATTTGTCTGTTTTATTTTCTTATAATGTCTTTCTCTGCTTTTGGTATTAGGGTACGGCTAAAAGTATTTCTTATCTTTACTAAGCGGACTTTATCTTCTGCCTTCTTACAAAATTTTTTTATTCACTTTTGCTTTTGGCAGTTTGAATATGGTATGTTTAGGTATGGGGTTTTTTTTTGGCATTTATCCTGCTTTGTCTTCTCTGAGCTTTCTGAATCTGTGGTTTGCTCTCTAACATTAATTTAAAGAGAGTCTGTGTTGAATTTCTTCAGGTATTTCTTCTGTTTCTTTCTCTCTTCTCCTTCTGGTATTTCCATTACACACGTGCTACTTCTGTAGTTGCCCCACAGTTCCCGGACATTGTGCTCTAATTCTTTTCCAGTCTTTTTTCCTCTTTGCTCCTGTTTCAATTTTCTTGCTCCTTTGTTCACCTAGGTCCGAGTTCTTGTCCCATGACCAAGAAGAATAAGGCACGCGGGCATGGGAGAGTGACAAAGGCAGAGCAGGATTTTATTAAGCAACAGAAAGCCTCTCAGCAATGAGAGGATACCTGAAGAGGGTTGCCAGAAATTGGGCAAGTTCTGCATCTGTCATGTACCAAAAACAAGGAAGGCTCTTTTGGTTTCCACCCTAAGGGGAGGGGCAAAGTTTCATCAGCACATGCCTAGGGTTGTCCATAGCTACTCTGTCTTGGTTATTACCCATGAGCGCCTAAGTGAAACCCACCACAGGGCTAAAACCATAGTGCTAATTTCTTGTTAATGATATTATAATGAGTTGGGTTAAGGATATTAAATTGATTTATTGCACCTGTGCCTAGGTTGGGACAGTCCCTTCTGAGCAAACATGCTGGCATTAGGGGAAGCTCTTTACCACATTTCTTTCTGCTAGCTGCAAGGAAGGTGCAGGTGTGGTCCTGAGAGTGTTTTTCCTCTTCAGAGACCCTCCCTCTCTATCCACCTAGCTGGCCTCTAACTGCCTCCTCTCTCACGCTCTCATTTTGAAAGTTTCTGTTGATAATTTCAAGCTCAAACATGATTTCCTTCAGCCATGTTCAGTCTACCAATGAACCCATCAAAGGCATTCTTCATTTCTGTTACAGTGTTTTTTGACTTCTGGTATTTTTTTTTAGAATTTCTGTCTCTCTGTTTACACTTCCTATCTGCTCTTGGATGCTGTCTGCTTTATCTAGCAGTTCTCTTGTCATATTAATCACTGTTGTTTTAAATTCCTGCTCTGTAATTCCAATATCCCTGCCTCATCTGAATTGGGCTCTGATGCTTGCTTTGTCTCCTCAAAGTATATTTTCCTGCCTTTTAGTATGCCTTGTAATTTTTTTTCTTGATAGCCGGGTATGATCTTCTAATTAAAAGGAGCTGTGGTAAATAAATAAGCCTTTGGTAATGTGGTGGTAAGGTGTGGGGCGAGGTAAGCTATTCTATAGTCCTATAATTAAGTCTCAGTCTTTTAGCCAGCTTAGGCCTCTAGGCTATAAACTTCACAAGTGTTTCTTAGTAGCCCCCCACCCCCTGGCCGTGTGAGACAGGATGACTGGATGAAGTTAGTTGGATATTTTTTGTCTACCATATGGAAGGCTAAAAGGGAATAGAGTTGGGCATTTTCCTTCCCCAGGGGTGGCTAGGGTCTAAAAAAATCAAAAACAAAAAAGAAAAACCACAATAATTTAAACTCTTGTAAAATTGTCTCTCTTGAGGGTGGGCCTTGTTAAGAACAGAATGTTCCAAAATGGTTACTTTTCTTCTCCCCCTTCCAGAAACACAAGAGTATTTTTCTGTGAAAGCGGGATCAAGCTCCTGGAGGTAAAACTCACAAATATCAGGAGAAGGGGCATTCCCTATAACCGAGTCCCCCTTGAGTTTTTAACTCAGCCCTGTCCATTCTGAGCCTCCAGCAATTCTTCAATTGCAGGTTAGGTTTCCATCCCTGGGCTCGTCCCCATGGAGGTTTCTGCTCATGGGTTTTTGCTCCAGTCAGTGTTCGTCTGTATTTACCTTTCTGCCTCTCTACTTTGGAGGCATCCTGTTTGCTCAGTTATCTCACTTGTCTGGCAGATCGAATGAGTCACTGGTGGTGCCATTTGTTCAGCTTTTTGCTTATTGTTAGAATGGAGTAATAACTTTCAAGTGCCTCATATGCCAGACCAGAAACCAAAAGTTCCAGAATCACTTTTCCTTCTCACAATCATCCCATGAAGGAAGCATTATCACTCTCATATTATGGATGAGGAAACTGAGGCTGAAAAGGTCAGATGATTTCACAAGGACACCCAAGGTGGTAAAAAATATTCTAACCCTGGTGTCCCCCATGTACCAGAGGATTCTTACAGCATAAGTACAGTGGGTTGAGTTAGCAGGAGATAGAGGTGGAAAAATTGCGCATGACTCTAAGAGATAGACCAAACTCCTACAGAGGGCATACCAATAAAAGGAGCCACTTTTTGTGCAGAAATTAATGTTTACCTTAAAATTCCTATAGAAATGAAAGGAATAAGAATAGCTAAACCAATGCTTTAAAAAAGACAAAGAGGACTCACATTATCTCATTTTAAAACCTATTACAAAGCTGTAATAACTAAAACAGTGTGGTACTGGCATGAAGATAGACATATAGATGAATGGCATAAAGTTAAAAGTCCAGAGAAAACCTTACACTTAAAGCCAATTAATTTTCATAAAGATGCCAATGGGGGGGAAGTCTCTTCAACAAATGTGCTGATATTACTGAACATCCACAAATAAGGTTTTATTTAGGCCCCTGCCTTACGCCATACACAAAATAAATTCAAAATGGATCATAGACCTAACTGTAAAGACTAAACCAATAAAACCCTTATAAAAAGACATATAAGTAAATCTCTGTGACCTGTTGGAACTTTAAGTTAGGCAGTTATTGCTTAAATATGACATCAATAGTGGAAGCAATAAAAAACAAAATTGATGAATTATACTTCATCAAAATTAAAAACTTTTATGAGTCAAACAATATCATCAAGTAATTGGAATATCAGCCCATAAAATTAGTGAAAATATTACATATCTGACAGAAGATTTGTATCCAGCATATATAAAAGCAAACTTGTACAACACAATAATGATAAGAAGAATAACCCAGTCATAAAGTGGGCAAATGACTTTAACAGACGTTTCTCCAAAGAAGATATACAAATGGCAAAAAAGCACGTGAAAAGATATTCGATGTCCTTATTCCTTAAGAAAATGCAAATCAAACATACAATAGGATACCACTGCACATCCAATAGAATGGTTATAATCAAAAAGACAGCCAATAATAAAGGTTTGTAAGGATGTGAAGAAATTGGAACCCACCTTGCTGGTGGGAATGTAAAAAGGTGCAGAAACACTGGAGAACATTTGGGCAGTTCCTCAATATGTTAAATATAGAGTTACCATATGTCCCCGAAATTCCACTCCTAAGTAACTACCCAAGGAAAATGAGAACATATGTCCCTGCAAAGACTCCTGGATGAAGACTGAGGGCAGCTACTGCTCCTAATAGACAAAAAATGTAAACAGCCCGAATGTCTTTCATCTGATAAATGGATAAACAAAATGTGGTATGCCCATACAATGGAATACTATTTGGCAAAAATGATGAATTACTTATACATGCTAAAATAAGGATAAACTTCAAATATTACGCCATGAAACAAAAGCCAATCACAAAAGATCAAATATTATTATTTCATCTATGTTAAATGTCCAGAAGAGGTAAATTCATAGAGACAAAAGTAGATGAGTGACTTTCAGGGGTTGAAGATTGAGGGGGTGATAGGGAGTGACTTATGGGTACGGAGATGGAGATTAAGGGGGTAATAGAAAGTGACTTTTAATGGGTATGGGGTTAAAGATTGAGGGAGGTGATAGGGAGTGACACCTAGTAGATATGGGGTTTCTTTCAGAGGTGACGAAAAAAGTTCTTGAACCAGATCATGATGGTTACACAACTCTGTAAATATACTCAAAGCATCGAACTGTATGCTTTAAATGGGAGAATTTTATGGTATGTAAATTACATCTCAATAAAGCTGTTTAAAAAAAGTGTTCAGATACAAAAAGGAGGTTGCTAAAAACAGCCCTTCTTCCTATAGATCAGGCATTTTTTATCAAGCTCACTACATCACATGCTTCTCCAGATGCCTGGTTTGGTTTCTCTACTTGGGGATTCTTACAATAAAACCTATTTCTTTACAGCCTCTACGACTTTATGTAGATTCTATATGAAATTCTCGAGTCATAAAGAGGATTTATGTCTCATTTGAAGGGGATGGGTAGAGCTTCCTCGTAACCCTACAAATACAACATTTTCAATGTTTCTACTGACAGCCTGATGAAACAATAGGACCTCAATAGTTAATTCGTTTGTTTTCTCCCTTCAGGACAATAGCTTTAGTTACAGAAATGTCCTCTGCTGTATTTTTTCCAAAAAATATGCATTCAAAATGGCTTGCGAAATGTATGTTAAATAAATCTTTTTCACTATGTTGAAAGTTTAAGCAATTTAATAAAAATAGAATCCAACATTTTACAACTTGAACAAGCCTTCAAATGCAGCATTACTAAACTCCATTCTTCCCATGACGGCATCACCTGGCAGTTCAGCGTGAGACAGGCTTGCCTCCTACATAGCTCTGGAGCAACTGTGTGGGAGGTGAGCCTGGCCCTGTAACCTGATAAGGCCACAAAAGCTTAATTAATTTTCAGAAAACAAAGTGCCTTGTATGGTCTAATTAGCCTACGTTTCTTAAACAAACGCAACACAAAGCCAGGTGATATCATTTTATGCAAACAAACAATAAAATCTAATCACTCCCCACATTTAGACACCACCATTATTATAGTTGTTCAACCTTTTTTAACTCTCCATTGCTTGGAATAATAATAACCTGTTAGAACTTTGAAGTGAAAATCTTTCCACTTGACAAATGCTGATGTTTTTAAGCATTTCAAAAGCCAATGTCAAACAGGCTTGCTTTTGATTTTTCATCTTGGTCTGTGCATAAGCATTAGAAAAATTAACAGGAGCCATGGGCCTGAGATTAGCCCCTCCTCCATAATTCCCTAATGTCAATCAGTAGGGGGAGCTCTCCTATTATTTAAGTGTCCACAAACAAAGCACAGAAGCATTTTTATTGACTCTCCTGGGGACAATGGTGAGGTTTTTTAAAAATGGATGTTATAACCTGAAGAACATTAAGACAATGATTTGTTCAAAGTTGGAGATGAACCTCATTCAGCATGAGAACATATTTTCTAAAACAGCCTTGCAAATTAATGAGGGTGTAAAAGTTGCAGGCCTGTAGAAAATTATCCCATTCCAAGAAGGAATCAGTCCTGTCACTTATAGTGGAATAAAACTTAATTGCATCAGAATTGTAATGGCCATAATGGGCTTCATCATCTCTTTAATATGACAGAATTTTTGGAAGGGTTATAAAGAGGGAAAAAATAGGCTAACAGATTTTTAGGCTTTGAGAAAGGTGGCTTTCAGCTATAAATTATAATGTGAAAGGTCCAAAATGAAAAGAGCTTCAGAAAGTGTTTGACTCTTTTGAGATTTTGTAGGTAAGTTAAATAAAATGTCATGGTAAGGAAATGAACGGTATATCTTGTAAACTTTTCATGTAATTTGCTAAAATAATACTTTCACAATTAGAGATTTGCATGATTCTTTTTAAGTATTATTTTTTGTAAAGATGGGGTCTCCCTATGTTGCCCAGGCTGATCTGGAACTCCTGGCCTGAAGTGATCCTCCTGCCTTGACCTCCCAAAGTGTGGGGACTACAAGTGTGAGCCACTGCACCCAGCTGGCATGATTATTTATTGGAGTTTTGAGTGAAAGTAATGAAGTCCTTATATAAGCACATAGTATATATCACAATATGGTCACAATATGGTAATTTGAAGGCCGCAAAATAACAGAGTGAAGTTAGCAAGAGGCAACAACAGCAAGAATTGTATATCCCTGTATGAGTGCATCACATTGCTAAGTGTGGCAGAAACTGTCCATGTCCCCAGATTGCTCCCACTCTCTCGATAATACAGTTGCCAATTTTAATCTGGGCATATGGCTTCTCAGAGGAAAAACTACAATTCCCAGGCCTCCTTGCAGCCTGTAGAAACAAGGTGACTGCGTTCGGACAGATGGGCTGTGCAGAGTTGCAGTGTACATGAGAAAGAGGAACATGCTCTTACCTACTCCATTTCCCCTTCCCAATGGCTGGAAGGTAGATGTGGTGGTGAGGCATCTGGGTCCACGTGGAGAGGACAACAGGCCAGGAGAGTGAGGCAAAAAAGCGGGAAGAGCTTGAGCCCCTCATAACTTTGCAAAGCAGAACTACCAAATCAGGTTTGACTTTGCTGTGAGAGAGGACTAAGTCTCCAAGTTGTTCAGGCTAGTCTCATTTTGTGTTTCTATCTCCACAGTTTAACCTGTATCCTATATTAATAATATCTTAGGATACCTAAAATAATACAAGAAACCTTATTTCTTTCTATTGTGGAATTATCTAGGAGTTAAGAAAGTTAGCCCAGCATTTGACTAGCATCAAAAATGTACAATGAGACTTATTGACTGGTGATTCAGTGTTTGCATCTGGGAGACAGATGGGTGATAGATAGATAGATAGATAGATAGATAGATAGATAGATAGATAGATATTAATACATGCATACATATATTCCCCCTATGAACAGGCAGTAGCAAGAACAGAAGAAGAAGGAGGATGGGGAAGAAGAGGAGGAAGAAGAAGAAAAAGGAAGAAAATGGGATGGGAGAGGAGGAAAGAAAAGACCATCTCAGTTCTTGGCTGGAATTGTCCCGGTTACATCTGTGGTGTGACATTGTTAACAGTGCTTTTTTACTCTCAAAAGTGCCCTAACTTGAATAATAAATTACATGGTCACTTTGCCTCTTAGGGTCCTTTCAATAAGCCCAAACTACCTCACATAGCTGGATCTTGACATTGAAAGTGTATAATCCACCGTAGAATGTGGGCATAGTGTGAACAGGGCCTCGGTATAAGAAATGCCAGTATAGATGCCCAAACTAAAAGAATACAAAAGGCAAAAGTCTAAGAAAAAGATCACTGCAGATGAAATGATGAAAAATATTTGACTTTGTCAAGCCAAATTTAGAAGAGAAAATTGTGGTAGGAATGGCTTCCACAAGCTGGAAGAAGAAGAGAAAATATAATATAGAGAAAGCACCCCAAGAAGTAGGAAGACCCTGGTCAAGGGAAGAGACACTGAGGACCAGAAGGGAGAACTTGGCGGCAGGGATCAGCAGCAGCGATCTTTGGCACAAATCCTTTGGTTCTGTGTCATAAATGTTGTCATATAACTGGTAATAAAGGTGTGACAGGTGTTCAGAAAACACCTCACTCCTACCCACGGCCCTTCCGTGGCACCTCCTACCCACACCCTTCTGTGGCACCTCCTACCCATGGCCCTTCCGTGGCACACCCACATCACTCAAGCCTGCACAGGGCAGTGCAGAAGCACTGGAGCAGCAGGAAGTGGTGAGAGTTAGCCTTTCAAAGACATTTATCAATGGGTTTCTTCTTTCTTAAAGAAAAGAGATACATCCTGAGGCTAACAGTACATCTCTTCATTTCTTATAAGTTCACAAAATGGCAGGGCTTCCAATGAAAAATTTTTGCCCAGTGGATCTGTGATTAGCCTGTTTCATCAGACCCCAAATATGCCCACGCTCCTTGCCAGTGCCTGTCCCTCAGCAGGATGAAGGTGACACACACAGGACAGCTGCATTTGTGTGTCCATCATTAAGGGGGCAGAGAGGGAAAAAAGTTTAGAGGTGAGAAAGTGCTTTAAACCCAAACATAATGTACTCACCTACAAATCTTGCCAAAATGTTAAGAGACACAGCAAATTACTTACTAAGATGTTCTTTAGCCTCAAGTGTCAGGACAATTTTACAGTTTTAAGTCCGTACTTTAAGTTGTCAGTACTGTTAGAATTTTCTCTAAAATCCAGGAATATCAATGATTTTACATAGTTGGGTATTATCTTCACAGATTTAATGGAGAATATAAAATTTATAGGTTTTAACAAAAGTGTACAGAAGACAGAATTTATTCATAGTGGTGGTTTTCTTTTGTTTGTTTTTGTCTTTCGTGTTTTGTTTTTGTTTCATTTTTTTGTTTGTTTGTTTTCTGGAGTTTTTGTGATTTGTTGTTGTTGTTTAACTTCTGGAAGCACCAGAAAGCTAGACAAGGTAGGGGTGGAGACTAGGGAGAGATAAGATGTCTATTTTGAATTATTTGCACAAACTAGAAACTGTTCCAAGGGATCACAACAAAGTGGTTTCCTAATGAGAAATATTTTCCTTCACACAGATTGGGCTCAGAGGATGGGAGCAACTCACATGCCATGCTACATGTGAATACACAACCATAGTCTTCACTGTGATTTAAAGTAGCAACCCAAAAGACTAGTGGGCTTGCTGGCCAGGACAGAATTGAGTGGGAAGCGAGTAGCTTATGATGTCAGGGAAAAATAAACTGCCTTAATAGCTGGAAGTCTGCAGAACAGAGGCCACAATATCAAGGCAGGTCAAAATGTTAAGGGTTGCTAGTTTTTGGTATTGGTAAAAGGTTCAAAGTTTTCAGGCCTCCATTCCCAAGAGGAAGTGCACATTCAATGACACACACTTGGATAATGGTGTGTGACTCCTCAGCCCAATATTATAACATGTCAAGTCTTTTCCAAAAGCCACCCACTCTGCTCTATAAACAGATGAATCCTGGCTGAAGAAAGCTTCACTAACTTTGAAGATTTGAAAGGCATACAAATCTAAGGGAAACAAATCGTGACCAATAAAAGTTGAAGAGCATCTGTAAGACAGTATTACAAAGCTGGCTGACTTCCATGATTGAAGAATAGTATTAGGAAAGTGACTCAGCAAGTTTCTTTAAGAAAAAAAAGCTGAGTCATTGGGTCAAAACATTATTGGTTCATTTTGAGGCATTGCAGGTATTTGGAAAATAAGACCAAAGTCTTATCATCATGATAAAGCAGGCTGAAGAGATCACAGTGCTGCTTACCAGCTGAAGCAGCTTAGTAGTTTCCTTTCACCCGGTTTTTTTTTTAAGAGTGATCAATAAAAACATTAATTTTCAGGAAGCAATAAACATAGAGCTATGTGGTAGGAAAAATAAGAGCAGACATAATTTTTTTGTCTTGGACACATAGAGTAAGACGTCATCATAGGTATAAATTTCCTACATGATGTTCACATAGTTATGTCTTATTTCAAAGGCATTAGGACTCCATCCTAGAAATTAAACAGAAAAATGACACATCCAGTTGACCTCATCCATGGAGCCTCTATGTCTTTAGCAATTCTTCCCTGAACTGGTAGCTACGCCACTCCTAAGGAGAGGTTAAATGCACTCATGCTCATGGGTTAAGCATGGTGTCTGTGTGGCCCACGTTGTCCGTAAGCCTGTGGGGCCGCTCTTTCTGTTGAGCTGCTGCTGCTGTTATGGTTATGATCATTACGTGTCCTTTACAGAGACTGTCAGTCCTAGGATAAGGGTGTCTATATTGATTATGTTGTTCATCTGACATCATGTAAATTATCTTAGTATTAAAATGTAAGTAAATCTCACCTAATTCATTCACTTTTCACTTATCCTATTATTAAGCACATTTGTCAACAATTTGTAGAAAAACACACAGTGAGTTTTTATAATGTTTTAAAATAACTGCCTACACATTTGGTCCCACTCTTTTCTGATGCAATTCTTGGTTCTCTCATGAGCTTGCTGGTTGGCTCTGAAGCCTTCCAGGCCAGCATTTCCTAAAACTGAGGAGCATCTCAGGAGCACCTTGACTCAGAGGTAGATATAAAGCTGGCTGAGTAGAGTACTCATGATTGAAGGTATGTTGTTGTTGTTTACATTAATAAAATATAAATAAAGTGCCAACCTCAGAATTTGCCCCTCAAAGGGAGATGCTATGCACTTCTGGTCTTCCGGGAAAGAAATGAGGTGGCTGGTTTTTCATGGCTTGACTATTCCCACGGAGCAGGCATCATTTTTCTCTTGCAACTGCAGTATTTTTTTTTTCTTTTTTCTTTCAATTTCTCACAAGATCTTTTCTCATTAATGTCTAAACCAGGAAAAGTTTTAATAGATAATTTTTTCACTTAACCAAAATGTACCTTAATTACTTATACAGTTTTCTAAATTTAGTCTTTGAAGTATAACAAAATTAAATAGATTTGTTTTAGGATTTTCCAAAAATGAAGTTTTGGGAGAAGGTAAAAAATAGAGAAACATTTTTCCTAAGAATTTACTTTTTTCTTTTTATTTTCCTTTTCTGTTTTTTAGAAAACGTTGACAGGAATAAAGTTTCATAATTCCACACTACCAGAATCATCTATCAAACTGAATAGGAGCAAAAATATTCACGCTCAATATTACATTCTACATGTGTGTTGGATATATTTGTCTGTTAGGCATATAGGACTCACGGTCTTCTAGAGAATTCTAGAACTTTCAGAAATGGTTGAAGTGGAAAATTTTTCTTTTTTCCAGGAAGCAAAAATATGCTAATGCCAAATCAATTGCATTCTTTTCAATTGCATTCACTCAGGAAAGGAAATCTGTATCAGAAATTCAGACCCACTTTTACCACATCTCATTCTCAATTATCTAGACAAATATAGCAACTTCCAGCTCACTTTTGCTGAAGGTATCTAACTTTAGACTAACTTTCAAAAGCAGCTAACCTTAACAAGGTTTTGGCAGCTGTTGGACAACTCACAGGCACATTCCACTGTAATTAGACCCAAGAAACACTGGAGAACCACGTCCAGTTGAATCCGAAAAGAGAACATTAGTCAAGCAGAACATCCTTACTGGAAATAGAATATAACAACAACAAAAATAATTGCTCAGTAAACTTTAAGATTTTATTTTTCAAATAATGCCTACCAAAATAATTACCTACCCTAGAGAGAAAAATTACACATTAGCTTTGAATGACATCTTCTAAAGATTTTATCAAGTTTTCCTGTATATGAAGTAGTCTCTATTGTTTGAAACCACCAGGCATCTCAGCTTATATTTAGAGGGAGAGGCGAAAACAGCTTGTGAGAGCATGTCTAGCTCAATGACCTGATCTTGGAGTGGACCTGGAGGAAGGGGCCAGGTCTATCATGCCTCTGCACGGAGGCCCAGGCACACCTCACCAGGCCTTTGGCAAGGTCAGTCTTCCTGTGTGGGGATCCTAAAATCACGCCCAAAGGGGATGCACCATGTAGGGGAGAGAAATATTGGCCATATCCAGGATACACAGTCAG
Organism: Sapajus apella; assembly: GCF_009761245.1. NCBI lineage: Eukaryota > Metazoa > Chordata > Mammalia > Primates > Cebidae > Sapajus > Sapajus apella. The sequence continues at coordinate 20,622,230 of NW_022436970.1, read as the reverse complement.
AATTTGGGGAGACAGAAAAAGAGCTCGGTTGTGTGTTAAATTTTGGACACCATGGTCCCAAATGGTCAAAGGGACAGTGAGGAGACGTATGTCTGGTGTCCTTGTGTAGAAGACCAGAGGGCACTTCAGTGGGACAAGGAAGGGCCCACAGGGCACGTGTGCAGCTCCCTCATGCTGCCAGCCCAGCAGCTGGCACCTCTAAATAGCGCTCACTGTAGGGTTCTATTTTTCGTTCTCCTGTTTCCATGGTGCACCATTCCACAGACGATGCTGGCTGTTTTATTGACAGGTGGACCATATCTACACCACTTTCCCGTATTTCTTAGTACACCTCTGCATCACACGGAAGTGAATTCTTCGTGGTAAAGACACAGCTTAGTCAGAAGAGCCGATGGCAGCTGGACCAGTGCAGGAGAGTAAGAGCAGGTGCGTCTGCTGGCCGCCAGGGACAGCTTCTCACAACAGAGTGCTGGTGACTACAGCAGGACCGTGGGCAGGTCACTTCACCTCTGCGGGCCCCAGTGCCTTCAACAGTCAAATAAAAACACTGAATTAATATCTCTCTGACCTTAAAAAAGGTAATCATCTTCATTATTCTTGTGGAATTTAATATCAAGAATCCTGGAAAGCCAGTGGCCTTCATCTGCACTCGCTCCTCAGATTCAGCTGCCGAGCCCCTGCTCACCACACGCTTTCTCTAGTTGTACAGCACATCCCTCATTGCACGTCAGAAGGCTTTCTCCAGACTCCGGCAAAAGAGCCTTCGGGAGGAGAGTGAGGGCTCCCAACCACACTTCTCAGTCTATAGGGGCGGCTGTGTTTAGAAAAGAGACAGAAAAAGGAAAACTCACAATGCATGGAGAAAAGCCCTGAGTGACTCCTCAGGCAGCCGTGCAGGCCCCCGCTCACAAGGCCGAGGCGGCTTGCACAGGGCTCCACTGCAAGTATGTCCTGTCTGAAGCCGGGTGATTCAGGCCCCCCGGCCAGGCTGCTGGGTCCCGCAGAGGGACCTCTGTACTAGCACATACTCCTGTCTGCCCAGGGAATGCGAGGGAGGCCAGCAGCACATGAATGCACACACTGTGCTTTACGACATGGAAGATGTGTACAGGCAAATGGGAGTTCTATTAATATAATGTTAATAAAAATTGATTTTTGAAAATGAATCATCTTCTTTATACTACTTGCAGGTTAGATAAATAAGCCACATGAGTGATAAATGCCTGTGTTTCCCAGTTGTAATGGGCCAAATATTCTTTTACTTATTTTGGCCCCTGTTTTACTATGGCCAAAATAATAGTAAATAGATCCATTAGCAGGTTCAAGATAAGACCTGGGAATTTATATTTATGAGAACTAGGCCAAAACGCTCTCCCGCTCATCAATAAGTTGTTGGGTCTCCCCTTTTTGTCCCATTTCCTGCATCCGAGGAAGGGCTGAGATCCAAATAGTTATCCCACGATGGATGGCGTTCCCTCTCCATGACCTACCACACTCACATGATTTAAGCCATGGTTTGGGATGTTGTTGATGATTTATTGTACGAAAAATGTAAATGATCTGGATGGCAGATGTTTTATATTTTCTGACCATTCATTTTCAGTGGGAATGTAATTAAAATTTATGAAGTGTATCTGCTGAATTGCATTGGCAATTGATGATCTCCTCCAGGGCTGTCTATCCACAGATGATGAGTAATTGTGGACAGAGACGTGTGATGACAAGGGCAGGATGTGATGTTTCTGCCAGAGTGAAGCACCCTGTGCAAAGGACCGAATTCCTTTGCCTTCATCCCCAGCCCCACCCAGCCCACATGGTGGAGAAAGGCAGGACAGTGTCTGCTCTTCTTTGCAGAGTTTTAAAACTCTCTGTCTGGCTCTTGTGTCCTCACATGGCCTGAAGACCTTCTCCTGAAAGGCATGTTAGAAGCCCACCACAGAGATCCAGGGAGACTGTGTCATCCTTCAGAGAAAACCCACAGAAGGGACTCCGGCAAATTCCAAATCCTCAAGAAAGCTGTCATTGGTTGGCCTTGCAGATCAGGTTTTCAAGCCTCAATGTTACCATGAAAGGCTCAAGTCAAGAGTAGCTATAATCCTATCTATGTGCATCCATCCGATGTGAGTGATCATGCAATTATCAGTTGACACGTCTACCTCCCTATTAAGCACGGAGCTTCTTGAGGTCACAGTTCTCACCGTCTCTAAAACCCAGTGGGCATCCGACAGCAGAGCCTGCCACACACCCCATTCTTGCACTCGGTGAAGCTGTGCAGAGGGATGCCAAAGAGCCAGAACATGCCGCATCGTGGCATTATTGACATGGTTTTCCAGTACCTTATTACCTCTTGTGAGACCTTTTCTTTTGTGAAGATGCCGAACTCTCATGATTGATAGCATCACTGTCCTGCAAAGTCCCCAAAGAATTCCTTTAAGTTCCCAGGTTCTCAGTCCCAGCAGGTCACAGAATTGGATGTCCAGGGTGAAGGACGTCATGAGGCTCCCAAGCCTCAGCATCGATGGTGCAGACGCTCTGCGTCAGTGCAGAGACTTCCACTTTGCTTCGGCTTCTTTTGCACCTAAGTGTTTACTTTAAATTCCACAAGTCAACTTGTGTGTAGTTCTGACGAGAGTATGATCTAAAAGTGCCAGGAGTAAAACTCACTCACACTGGAGGACAAATGAAGACTGATGACCACTGCAACCAACAGAAGACTCTATATTGAGCAGTTTCTGTTATCACCCCCCTTTCTCCATGACACACCTTTTTTATTTCTCTTCTCTCTTCTGTTGATCTTCATCACCAGCTCACCCACCTGTTGTTTAATCAGGTACCCTCCAAGCCATTCATTCTATTTCATACAATCAGTCAGACGGTCTCTTTGATAGCTAGTATTTCTCACTAACACAGAAAAAAACAGGTAAAAATACTGAAATAACTTATTTTTATTTCATCAGACCCAGATGATCACTGTATTTACTGAGACACCTGGACACCCAGGAGGTCTCTCAAAAGCATTCACAACTCATGGGAAGATGGAATTCCTGAGCCAAAGCGCACCTCAGATTCTTTAGCACAAGCCCTTTATTTTATAGAAGGAGAGGAAATGGCTCAGAGAGCTGAGTAGCAGCAGCTCTGGGACTGTGATTCAAAAGTCTTATGGCTCCACATTGCAAGCCCAACTTCTGGGCATCGTCTGAATTTGTTTTGAGATACCAGCTATTTTCTTCCATTTATTCTCTTGGTGCTTCAAAATCACAGTAAAACAACAACTGAACACTGCATGCACCAGGGCTCTAGGTGCAGCTGTGAGGATGAGGACCTGAGTAGTGTTCACAGGAACACGCTGTGGGCCAGTCCCGTGGTCTGGACAGAAACAACCGTAAGTTGTATGATTACTCCCATTCTACAGGTGGGCAACCTGGCAATTTCCACTTCAATCTTTAATTTCTTCTTCTTTGGCCCTATAATTCCCTTCAGGAAAACTACCCTTACCATCTATAATCAGTACCAGAATTTGGTACAAGGATGTTCAATGCAGTATATTAAATGTCAAAAGATGAAAAGATGGTTAAATAAATTATGGTAAGGGTGGGAATGGTGGCTCATGCCTGTAATCCCAGCACTTTGGGAGGCTGAGTTAGGTGGATCACTTGGGGTCAGGAGTTCAAGACCAGCCTGGCCAGCATGGCGAAACCTGATCTCTACCCAAAATACAAAAATAGCTAGGTGTCGTGGTATGCGCCTATGGTCCCAGCTACTCTGGGGGCTGAGGCAGGGGAATCACTTGAACTTGAGAGGTGGAGGTTGCAGTGAGCCGAGATCGCACCACTGCACTCCAGCCTGGGAGACAGAGCAAGACTCTATCTCATTTAAAATAAATTAATTACTTAATTATGGTAGAGCCATATAATAGAATATCTGCTGAATGTAAGAAAATCATGTCTTTATCCTTTGACCATAAAATTATACTTCTACTATTTCAGAAATAAATAAAGACTATCCATAAATATTTAGCAAAAGTTATGTTTATAGCTTCATTATAAATGACAGGTTAACAACAATGTAAGTATCTGATAAGAGTTCATTTATGAAATTAGCTGTAATACATTTAGATAGTGGAACACCATACAGCTAATAAAAATTATGACACAGATATTATTCAAAATGTTCATGTAATATGCTATTTATTACATAGTTAAATCATTATGTTACCAAGCAATATAGAGACAGAGAAATTATATTATTTTCATTCAAATTGGACATAAATAGATAGAAACAAAAAACTAAAGAGGTAATAGCAGTCATTTTTAAGTAAGGAGATTATTACTGATTTTATTTTCTTATCTTTCCTTTCTACATTTTTTATTTTTCTTATAAAGACCATAAATAATTGCACAGTAAAGAAAAATAAAAGCAATATAAGTCCCTCTTTGCAGATTATAATATTAATAGAAGAAATCTGAATACAAATCTCTATCTAAAGTATTATCCAAATTTTGGTTTTAAATATTTGGACTATAATACATATGCTTCAGGTTACCTTGGAAATATATATATAATTATTCTCATGGCTTTGAACTATGGGTGGTTTTTATTTTATTCTTCATATCTCTATTTTACCAAATTTTCTGCTACAAACATGTATTTTATAATCAGAGAAAATAATCAACAACAATCACAGGACACATAGAGGTAGAATCTGAGTTTTCTTATTTTAGTTAAAACCCTAAAAAATAAAGCAGAATATTGAGTGTGTCTGGGAAAATTAGAAGGAAAGTGAACACTTCTCTTTCTTTTCTCTAAACTTTATTTTCAAGTGGCTTCCCGACTGCCATAATGTTTACCAAACTCAGTGCTAAGATTTTCATTGACAAGCACAGGCATGCTGGAGCCCGCTTTCCTGTAGAACTGTCATAATAAAAAGACATTAACATTTTACTATTTGAACAAAATGTTTAACACTCAAACATTTGTATTTTTCCTTCAGTTTTCAAAACAACTTTAAATCTCTCTTTTCAAAACAGCGTTAAATGATGTCACTCATTAGCTAGCAGGTGGCTGGCAGTGGAGAAGTGTTTAATGCTTCCATTTCCAACGCAGCTGGAAGCACAGACCAGGTGAGCATGCAGTGTGCGGGCTCAACTTAGGACCTGCAGGCCAGGCACTGAGTAAGTGGGGGGTGACATGGCAGCAAGCTGGCATGGGCTTCCAAGCCTCGATCAGAAACCTGATGCATGAAGTCCAACCTCACACTGCCTACACGGAGATAGATCTGGGAAAATCAAGCCACTGGCAATAAAGGAATCAGAGCCGCCCAGAGTATAAGCACCATGCATCCCACAGATGAAACCACTGTCAGAAGTCTAGCTGTCATTTTAGGGCACACTGAAAAGGAGATACAGGAAGTATGGGGGATGTCAGCCGGGAAGGCGGCCCTGACCTGAGCCTAGTGACGGCCGAGAAAATGAACGTGGCGTCAGTGATGAAGTTCACGTGGCACTGGTTATGATGTCTGACTACATAAGGTTGAGGTGGCAGTGATGACAAACTCATCGAACGAACATAAAGGATGAAATAATCTCAAATCCCTCCTGAGCCCACCAAGCCAGGCTAAGCCTAGACAGGGTCTGGAGGGGGCTCTGAGTTTGGATACTCAGCCCCTGTGCTAGAGAAAAGCTGTGCATCTTCAATGGAGTCTCTCTGAATCCACGTGGCTGAGGTGGAGTCGAAAGCCCTTTCCTGCCCAAGGTATTTTATGTGTAGGAGCCAGCAGTATGCTGGGATTTCATTACCATCTCTCTGAGGAACACAAGACACTTAGTGCCTGACGGGGCCTTGTTTGTAACAGCACCAGATGTGCAGCCAGGTGGTTTTTTCAGTCCTACCCATAACCATTGCCCCAGAGCCACTCAAAGGGACAATGGGGGGGACCCAAACCAGCCATTGAGTCAGCCCAAGGGACTGGACTGTCTTCTGTGACCCTATGCTTGGTGATGCAGATGGCCAAACTTGTGGCAAGGAACACCACAAGTAATGGACAACACGAAGACATAAAAGCTCCCGGGAAGGCCAGCGTGGTAAGGGTGTCTGCTTTGTAAGATTTTTGTGCAGATTAGGTGAGAGGAGAGCCTGTAGGTATGGTGTGGAGGACAGGGGCCAGCTCAGAGCAGGTATCCAAGTGTGAGTCCTTAGAGCATTATTATTCCATGCGCTTCACATTTGCTTCACATTTCACAGACTTCAAAGCATTTTCACATTTCTTACTCACCTTAGCTGAGAGATAGAGAGTGGGGCGCAGTTATAATTGCACCCATTTTCCAGATGTGGATCTGATGGAAGTTTGGCGTTTTGCCCAGCGGTGGTATTGGTTGGTAAAGGGCGGGGTTTCCAGGCCCAGGAGCTCTTGCCTGATGCTCTACTGAAAACACCAGGCTGCTGTTACATGGTCATCTGTACCTGCCCTACAGCTGTGCTGTTCTATGACATCTTTTTCCTTTGTAAAATCACATGATTTATAAGCACATTGAATGATAGTACGGGAGCATTCTTACAAGGATTCTTTGATTCATTAGAGACATCCTAGGCAAGAGCAGGAAGAAAACTCACAAGGCTCTTGCTCCTGGAATGAGTGAATGATTTTTCAACCACTAAAACTGCCCTCTTGTAAATTTTTTGGGGGGACAGGATTTCACTCTGTTGCCCAGAACAAGTGCAGTGGTATGATCTCGGCTCACTACACCCTCAGGCTCCCGGGCTCAAGTGATCCTCCCATCTCTGCTTCCTGAATAGGTGGGACTACAGGCACACACCACCACGCCCAGCTGATTTTTTATTTTTCGTAGAGATGGGGTCTCACTATGTTTCCGAAGCTAGGCTCGAACTCCTGGATGCAAGGGATCCTCCCACCTTAGCCTCCCAAAGTGCCGGGATTCCCACACCCGGCCTCATACATCCTCCCATAACTCCCATGCATTCTCTCAGATGCATCTTCTTTCCTGGTTGTGGCCAGCTCCTGTACTCTAGAGTCTTTCCAGACTCCTGCTAACCAGCTCCTGTACTCTAGAGGCTTTCCAGACTCCTGTTAACCAGCTCCTGTACTCTAGAGTCTTTCCAGAAAATGAAGCGCTGCAGATGCAACATGAACAACACAGATGGTGGTGGCTGCTCTCCATCGAGTGTCTGCTCTGCAGTGGGCGATGAATGAAGATACTTGATGACTTTCCTTAACTTAGTCCTCACCATACCCACTGGCCGGCAACAGCCCCTACGCTGATAAGGGCAGGATCTGGACTGAGGTACGTCTGGCTCTAGATGCGAAGCTCCTGACACAGGTTCTAGCCCACCTTCCTGTTGGGGCAACCAGAGCCCACACCGCCCTCCTCTCCCTTCTCCCTGGGGTCCCTCTCACAGGCTTCTTCAAAACCAGTTGCACAAAGCCAGGTGCCTTTCACCCGCCAGGCTTCATCTCAGGCCCTGCTCTCTTAATGATTGCCATGGATTTCTGACTGGTAACCTGGCCCATCTCCCTTTTCACGGGGTAGTCAATTGAACACAGACGCAGGCTAGTGGGACCATGACGCCCCCTCATAGCCTGGGGAGCGCTCTGCAGTGGCCTCCAGAGACTGCCCTCCCCACCACGCTTCTTTTCTCCCCTGAAGCTTCACCACTCCCACCACACCTGCTACCTCTTCTTTCTCTAAATTTCCATAACTGTCCTTCCCTGGGCCCACACCCAGGGCATAGAAAGATGGAGGTGTTGACTCACACAGGGCCTGCTGTCTTAGAGAAATGCAGACATTCAATCAGAAATCTCAATGATTTTTGAAGAGATTTAAGATTGAACATGCATAAGAAAAACGTAAAGGAAAGGAACTGTGGCCTGGGAGCCTCTGGCCTCCTTTTCTACACCACAGTGCAAGCGTCTCCACACACACTCTCTTGCCTCTTGCACTGACTGCTCCGTAAATGTTCTTCTGGGTCTTCTGAACTGTGGTTTGTTCAGCTCTCTCTCTGCACAGCCCAGCGGGCCTAGTGCAGAGTCTGGCATCGCATAGGTGCACAGCTCAGCAACTTCATGCTGAAGAGCCTCAAGGGGCAGGCAGCTACTGCTGCATCACAAACCTCCCAGGCTCAAAGGCTCACAGTTAAAAATGTTACCAGTTACTCCTCATATGTTTGTGAGTCAGTGGTACAGTCCTGGTGATCCTGGGTGGGGAGTCCTCATTCCTTCACAGGTGGCCGTGGGCTCTGCAGGGATGGCTGACGGGACATTGCCTTGAGGACACACTCCAGTCTCCGCTGGTATCTGTCCCTCCCGCCAGCAGGCCAGCGTGCTCCTGTAGTGGCAGCCTCCAGGACAGCAAGTAAAAACACGAAAGCCCATTTTTAAAGCCAGAGAAGTAAGGATCTGACTCCTGCTGCCCCCTGGACCAGGACAAGTCGCTTGGCCAAGTCCAGCATGCATGCAGAAAGGCACAGGTCTGAGAGGCTGAGAGGCATGGAAGTGGAGGGCAGTGAATGTCAGGGGCCCGGTGTACCTCGTCCCACTGCAGAGGGAAGCTTGCATCCAGCCATCCCAAATCCTAACCACTTCCACTTTAACCAGTTTTGCACTGAAATAAATTAGTGTTTCTCAAGGCGACATTACATCCAGTTCTGCCAGTGCAGAGTCCGACGTCCCTTGGCTGACTGGGCAGAGTCTCGCAAGGCCCCTGGTAGACAAAAGATGGGCCGTGAGAAGCGGGGCGGGTCCCACGTGAGGATGACGAGACGGTGGGAACCGCGAACACAGATCCCATTTGGAGCTTCATCTTCTCCAAAGAATGTCCAATTTTGAGTGGAAAGAGGAAAGAAGGGGGGAGCCCCAAATGTAACACAACACTCTGAAGTCAGTTCTTTTTCTCTCTTGACTAATTAAGCTTAACCAGCATGGTGGGGCTGTCAGGCTTGGGGAGCCTTTCCCGAGAGAAGAAAGGAGCTGCTCTCCAGGTGGGTTCCCGACTCTGGCTGGCTCCCACCCCAACATACATTTGGCATCCATGACAGCACCGTCAAAAATAATAGCTAGAAAGCTCAGTATCTGTCACGACAGAATAATTATGTATGGGCTTTCCTTACACTCAAGATGGATTAGATATTTCATTGAGGAAAATATATGTGGCTTTTAAAAAGAATGTAATGTATTGAGGGCACTGCTGAGATTCATAGCCAAATAAAGAATTTTTTTTAGAAGTTCTCTGTGTGCACATATGTGCGTGTGAACATGCCACTCATGAAGAGATGGGAGATGTCACTCCTAAGCTGTTTAATTACAAAATGCATTAATGTTTTATTACACCCTTATCAGTAATTAATCACCGACTTTGATGTAAAGTTCAGCCTCAGAAAAGTATCATGAAATTGTCCTTCATGTATGAATGAGGTTTTTTAGGGATGAACTAAGATCATGACAAAGATAGAAGTGTACTCTCCCTGGAAAAAGGACCAGGATTAGCCTCGTCTGTGTCTTACACTGTGTATGTCACCCTTGGGGTGTTATGAGGCCAGAACCAAAGGAATCAAGACAAGGAGAGAAAGAGACAGAACAAGGGAAGAGAGAGAGAAGCCATAGAGAGAGGGGTGTCTCCACAACAGGGGGGTGGGGAGCTTTCCTCAGTGGTGTTCTTCAGGTGCAGAGTTTGAATAAAAATGCAAAACAGGATGCTCCCATTCAGTAAATATTATCGTTTTTATTCACTCATTAATTAAGTTGCTTAATTGCTGCTGTCAAAAGACTCTTGAGTTTGTGACTGGGGCCGCTGCACTGTTTTGATAGGAGCTGAAGGAGAGAAAGGCAATATCGCTTGCTCGCTTGGCTTTCAGAAGAAGGAAGCCTCAGTGAGGCAGATCAGAAAGAATCCGAGAAGTTGATGCTGAGATTGAACACTGCTCCTGGGGGGAAACGGCCAGCTGCAGGACTCCTGTCGGAGGCTATTTCATTACAATGATGGATGCCCATCGCCGGCATATTATCATTTCAGTCATTACTCTCTGAAAATCATTTTTATGCAAAATATTTCCCCTTTTAATCTAACTTCCCAAGAGGGGCAGTAATGGAAATAGGCTCCAGCCCTGTCAGTCAACACAACGGTGCATCCCTTTGTATCTGCTTCGGAGGAATGACTCCGGGCTGTTTAAGAACACATCCTGTCCCCGGCACTCCACCTGCAAATTCCCGGCGCTTCCCAGGCCTCCCGTGCATAATGATCCACGTCTCTTCACACAGCGGTGATCACATGTCCCACGGAGCCTAAGCCAGACTGCCGCTCAGCAAACATACCAGAAATAGCCTACAAAGTGTCTTGGTGCTGACATTTGATTAATGTTCACTGGCCTTTCCATGCTCAAATATGCTTTATTTGAAATATTTGAATAACCTTTGAGCACACCCTTCCTAATTTGTCACCCTGTGCACACCCAAAAGTAACAGACAGGCTAATCCCGCAGCCACAGCGCCCTCTTGCCCAGGAAGAGATGGCCACCGCCATGTCTAAGCACATTGGGCTTCCCAAAAGGGATGGCTCCACTCCATCTACCACCAAAGCATGAAAAAACAATGAAGAACAACAACAGGGGCCTGCTGGCATCACCATCAATGGGAAAAGTGATGGTGGACCTGCAGAGTAAGCATGGGTGTGTGTATCTGACCTTCCCCAGAGTCTCAGGTAGAGGGGAGCTCCATCCCAGTTAACTCTGCTTCTCCATCTGAGGGCAACTAAATGTTTTTCTTCTGCCTTTCACAGTGTAGCTACTCTTCCATCCAATGGAGCCAAGGGCGTGTGTGTGCATGCATAGGCCACTTGTGCATTGCCTGTGTATCGTCTGCATGTGTGGATTGTTGCATATGTATGCCTGTGTGGGTTGTTTGTGCATGTGCATTTGTGTACACATGCATGTGTCCATGTTCCCTATATTTTCTCAATGACCTCAACTGCGTGCTTATTGGGTGCCTGGTTGATAGTTTATCTGAGAGGAGCTGCCATGTGGTGAGCCTCACCTGCAGGCTGGAGAACCAAGCCCCATGGTGAACATGATGAAGAGCTAGGAGAGCAGGCCAGTTAGCTAATGAATTACTTGAATCTTTATTTCCTTGTTAGAATACAGTTAAATATGTTGGAATCCTGATGTCAAATCCTATGAATGTTGTGCCAAAAAAAAAAAAAATCTTCATTTTCAGGGCTGCAATGGATTTTGCTTCCACATGCTAAGAAATAAAGAGTCTGAGAAGTACTAGAGAAGAAATCCTACTTAACTTGGTTTAACCTACAGTTTCCCAAATTTATGACCATGGAATCATTTTGCATAGAATACCTTTTAATATGACAAACAACACATTGTGGGGAATGTAACTCTAAGGAATAATTAATATTGCAATTCTACCACTCAACACATTCTTTGATTTTGAAATTCTTACCTTTATCTGATTCCTTGTCTTTAAAAATTCATTCCATTTATTCTTTAGCAGTTTTCTGACATAGCATATTCCACAAGAACTCCAGAATTCCTCTTTTGTTATGTTATGACTTTTATATGACTTTCTTTGTTCATATATCTTATTGAGGAATGGCTTACATAGAGTGAAATGCACTAATATTAAGCATACAGTTCGATGAGTTTTAACAAATGCATACACTTGTAAAACCCACACTTCTATCAAGATACATGAAGATCTTTTATGCCCCTTCCTACTAAATCCTCCCACCAGAAGTACTCCTAGTTCTGATTTCCATTATCATAGATTAATTTTACCTGTTCCAGAACCTCAGATAAAAGGAACCATATTGTATGTACTCTTTCATGTCTGGTTTCTTATATTCAGCATGATGCTTTTCAGATCCATTCATCCATGAGGTGTATCAGAAGTTTATTTTTTTTAATTAATGAGTAGTATTCCACTGGATGGATAAACAAAATTTGGTTATCTTTTCTCCCGTTTTTAGGTAGCTGGTTTGATTCCATTTTTGGTTATTATGCATAAAGCTGCTGTGAACATTTTTGGTATAATGTCTTTGTGAACAAGTGGAATTGCTGGACCATAAGTTATAAAAAATATAAGTATGGTTAACTTATTAAGAAACTGCAGCAGTTTTTTCAAGCGAATGCACAATTTCACACTCCCACCAGTCAGGTATGAGAGTTCCAGTTGCTCCACATTCCCACCAACATTTCATGGTGTTGGTCTTTCTTACTTTAGCCTACATGATGATTTCTTTACCTTTTAATAAGCCCTATGCCTAAGAGGGAACCACAAGTAAAACCCTAAAGCAGGGTCTTGTTTATGTTTTCGTTTAGCGTGGATAGTGTAAGCTCAAGGAACAGCCTATTCTTTTTGGACTTAGTCTAGGAAGATTGTGAAATTCAATCTATTCTAGGAGGATTGTGAAATTCAAATATATTTATGTATTTTAAAATATTATATTGCTAGCCACCAATGACTCAAAACAAATAATTTTTAAAACAACAATAATTAATGAAGTTGATAATTTGTTCTTTCATAAATTTGAACACATGGATAGAAAAATATGAAGCTATATTTTATGCCTATGTCAAATTATCCAATTATAAATACTGAGCTAGAAAGTCCAGTTAGACCATTTATTCATGCTAAAGACTAATTATATCCCCAATATACCTACATTCACAATGGTTATAATGGAGCAAATAAGTATAAAGTAACTTACAATATTATCATAATTTGAGACCTTAAGGGGACCGAAATAAGCTCACATTTATGGAAACTAAATTATGAAATGGCTGGAGAATCCACATGTTGGCAGTGGTTTAAGGCAGCCCGTCAGTGATTAATATATACCAATACGTATATCAATCACGCTGCACTAGTTTAAGCAGCATGTGTGCAATGGTTTTATTTTTACACAGGAATTTCTTTACCTAGAAGTTGTGAGCTCTCCTAGGAGAGCCCTCCTATGGAGAGTGTGGGCTTCCTGGGGCTTTGCAACCCCTCAGGATCTGCCCTGGCAACAGTGCCCAGCACCATGCCTGCCTAGACGTGCTCTTGGCAAAAAGCCCTTCTGCCCAGAAGACTCAGAGGGCCGCCTCAGGCCTGACCACAGCAGCCCCGGGAGTCCCTCTTCACCTTCCTGGGAGACGCTTTCAGGGGCAGGAAAAGGGTCAGGAGTCAGGCAGCCTCAATGCTGCAGCCCAGACTTAGGCCCCAAAGTCGTGAGGGAACCAGCAGCTCCCCTCTGTAAACCTCTCCGTGGAAAATTTTAACCTAAAATAATTTTCTCTCTTTACGACTGAAGAAAAGTACTTCTTGGAGCAAGCTTTACCTACCTACCTTCAATGTTTTATAGTCAGGGAAAGCGATACAAATCAACATGCTTAAGTAGTTCCCTTACTAGAGTTGACAGAATCCTAAAATCACCCTAAAGAAGTGTCTTTGGCGAGGACTGAAATCCTATCTGGAAGGTCCATCTGCAAAGCGAGGTTGTCTGACAACGCGGCAGTCCTAAAAACAGGAAGGCCTGGCCTGAAATCAGCAGGGGTCAGAACCGCACAGAGCCCCAGCCCACCTCTGCAAGTCCTTTTCCAGAGTCACATTTTGACCTGGGGCGTGGGGAGGGGAAGCACCGTCAATCCATCGCCTCAAATAGTCACTGGTTAGGAACGTTTCTGGGCTGTGCTACTTCTGAATTATTTGTGTGCTCGCTTTGATCCAGGCTGTGGGGGTGGGGCGTGGGCAGAGGGGAGGCAGCAAAACCCTGCGGGCGGGCCTTTCATTTCAGGAGCCCGGAGTTCTCTTTAAAACACGTGTGAGAATCCGCTGGAAAAAAAAACGCAGGTCCTCCTCTTCAAAGTCATGCAGAGCAGCAGTGACCCCGACCCTAGAAACGCGGGCCTTGTACAACTGGAACCTTCCTAGTGGCCAATGTTTTCTTCCCCTTCCAGGGATTAGGCAGAAGTTGCACATAAAAGCACTTTAGAGTCAGCCTGCCCTGAGCCTCTCCCTGTGAAATTTCTAGCGCGGTCATTACCGCTCACTTAGCAACGCTCTGGCGCGGGGCAGAAAGTTGCCTTTTGCTCCCACAAAAGCAAACACTTTTCCGGGACGGGCGACGCACCGTAGAGTCAGTTCTCCTGCGCGGGGGCCGATCCGTAACCGAGCGGGGGCCCCCGGCGCCGCCCCGAGCCCAGCCCCGCGCCTCGCGTGTGCCCGGGGGCCCAGGCCGGCCCATCCATCACGCGGCCACCGCTGCGCGCAACCGGCCGGGACGCGCCCCCGCGATCCGTCTCCGCCGTGAACTCCGCGTCCCCTCCTGACCTCGCGCTCAACCCGGGCACACCGGGCGGTGCGAAGCGGCCTCCCCCGGCCCGGCCGGCTTCCCGCCGCGCATCAAACGCCCGCGCTGACCCCGGCGCCGCCGGATCCCTGCACGTGCAGCGCGGCCGCGCGCTCCCGGGTCCGCGACCCCGGCGCCGAGGGTGCCCCGCAGGGCGCAGCCTGGCCGCCCTCGCCTTCCAGGCCGGGGCTGGGGACCGAAGCGGCCGGGCCTGCGCGGGTTCCCAGGACGTCCTTACCGCGGGCTTCCTTGGAAAGCAGCTGTCCCCGCGCATCCCCGCAGGGTGAGCGCACTGCGGGCATGTCCGTCTTTCAACTGTCCCAGTGAGAACGTCCTAGGAAACTAAACAACTTTAAACTCTTTCAAAAGAAGCAGGTTGCTAGGAAGTCAGCCAGCTCCTGGAGGACACCGGGGCGGGGCGGCTTTCCCTTCTGTCCTCACAGCGGTCCCTCATCCCCACTCCCAGCTTCCTCACCCCCATTCCCTGCTCCCTCATCCCCACTCTGCTCCCTCATCCCCACTCCCGGCTCCCTCACCCCCATTCCCTGCTCCCTCATCCCCACTCCTGGCCCCCTGATCCCCACTCCCCGCTTCCTCATCCCCACTCCCGGCTCCCTCATCCCCACTCCCGGCTCCCTCACCCCCATCCCCTGCTCCCTCATCCCCACTCTGCTCCCTCATCCCCACTCCCGGATCCCTCATCCCCATCCCCTGCTCCCTCATCCCCACTCTGCTCCCTCATCCCCACTCCCGGATCCCTCATCCCCACTCCCGGCTCCCTCATCCCCAACCCCTGCTCCCTCATTCCCACTCTGCTCCCTCATCCCCACTCCAGGCACCCTCATCCCTACCCCCGGCTCCCTTATCTCTACCCCTGGGCAGTGCACTGTGCCAAAGGCCAGGCCTCCACCCATCAGCTTCTAAAACACAGGAACCTTAGTGGAGATACCATTTCATTCCTCACCAAAGGCACATGTGATTTTCTGATTCTATCAATGTAGTAAGGAACTACTTACACACGTGGCTTTGTACCGCTTTCCCTGACTATAAAACATTGAAGGGAAGTAGTTAAGCTCACTCTAAGAAGTACTTTTCTTCAATTGTGAAGAGAAAGTTATTTTAGGTTAAAATTCCCCATGAGAAGTTTACAGAGGGGAGGTTCATGTACCCTGACGGCTCTGGGGCCTGGCTCACCCACCCAGGCTGCCTGGCTCCTGACCCCTGCCCAGCCCCTGAAAGTGTCTTGGGGAAGTTGAAGACAGACTCTGGAAGTGGAGACTAAGCAAAGGGATATTTCTGGGTAGCTCCAAAAACGGGGACACATGAGCCAGCAGAGGCTTTGTCAGGGTGCATCAGTGGGCAGCCTAGAGTCAGCAGTAAGGGCACAGAACGTGGCAGCCTTCCCCTGTTCCTGGGCAGGCAAGGCTTTCAGGTCCTTTTCCCTCTCCTCGCCCTGGGGTTAGGGAGACAGCTGCAAATGCCGTTCTTCTAGAGGCTGAAACGGGGCTGAGGAGTATGAGGCTACTGAATCATGAAGGATGGAGTTTTGACTTGGCAGAGACACAAGCACAGCCTTCCTTCACAGCTTCGTTGCATTATCATGCTTGATTCCATTTCAAATGTGCCTTACCCGAGGCAGAATATTTATTGTGTTTTCAGATTCCAAGATCCTTGGGAGTTTCTCCAAAAGTTTGAATGTTTTTCAAGTAAGTAACTTACTTATAATGATTATTTGATTGGGTATTTTTCAAAACAAGAGCAACGTAAACATCGAAACAGATGCAACATTTGATTTTCATATGGTAAAAATACATACCACTCTGCAAAAGGAAAGATTGTAATGTTTATTAAAAGTTTAGATATGAAAATAACCTGGGGGTCGATGTCTGGAAATTTAGAATTGCTTACACATCACTTTTTCTGCTTCTCTGCTTCTACCATTTTCTCCATTTTAAAAACACGCTTTTTTGAGTTCCTATATTCACCAAGAAAACTGTGTTTTGATTTCATTTATTCATTCAAAAAATTTCTTTTTAGCAAGTGTTACGAGCTGAAAAGTAGCAATATGAAGATATAAAAGTGGAATGACTAATAAAAGAGACAATAAACTAACGTGAGAAAAAGTATATAACTATCCATTACTAACAACAAAATGGGAAAATAGGATAATAAACAGGTAAACATAAAAATTTATAGCATAACAAATAATATGTGCATAGCATCATGCCAATCATTTGAGAATACAAACTAAATGAAATAGAATATTTTTAGAAAACACCTTGCCAAACTTACCTTCAAAGAGTAAGAGACAGCAAGAAACCTAATAGATCAATCATTTTAAAGGAAATTTAAAAGCATATCAAATATCTATCACAAAAAGCTTTCAGTCCTAGATCATTTAGCAACTTTTAAAAAATATGTAGTTCCTTTTGTCATTTAAACTCTTACAGCATAGTAAAAAATGGAAAACCTTTCAAATAAATGTATGAAGCAAACATAGTACTAAAAACACAGCCGGACAAATATAGGAAAAACTGAAAAGTGTAGTTTTACCTCACTTAGTATTAAAGAAATTCTATGTATTAACATATGAAATCTGACAAAGTAAAAAAAAAGACAATACTATGGAAAACATGAGTTTATTCCACACTAAATAAATCAAATCTAAGATGTCTGTTAACGTGATTTATTATATTCAGCATTAAAAAGAGAAAATTCATGTAAGAATTTCATCAGATGCAAAAATAAAAAACACTAAATAAAATTTAATAGTTTTCCCTGTTTTAAATAATATATAATAAATTAGGCGAGTAAGAAATTTTCTAAACAGTCTAAGAAATACCTTCCAAAACTCACAGCCAATATTTTATACTAAATGATGAAGCAATAAAGGTACTCCAGTGAAGTCAAGAATAAGATAGAATAACTAAAGTCATCTGTTTTTTTATCACTCAGGAATCCCAAATCAATGAAGATAACAATATATGCATAACACAATTATTGGAAAGGAATATATGATATTATCATTAGTTGGAGATTATTTGTACTATATACAAAAAAAAATCAAGTTAAGATGGTTCAGTAAAGTGATTAAATACAAATTAAAATAATAGATCAATAGGTGTCTGTTTTATGCCAGGACAACATATAATTAGAAAATGAAATGGAAGTGAAAATCCTACTGAAAAAGTGAAGTGAGGGCAATCCAACTGGGAAAGATTTTCAACAAATGATGCTGAAACAATTGAATACCTACATGGAAAATGGTGGATTTTGGTAGACTCCTGCCTTACACCACACACAAAAATTAATTCAAAATGTAAGAGCTAAGGCTGTAAAACTCCTTAAAGAAACATAGGAGTAAATCTTTGTGAACTTCTTTAATCAAAGATTTCTTAGATAAATAGCAAAAACACAAATGATAAAAGAGAAAGTTGATAAATTAAACTTAGTCAAAAATTAAAATCTTTTCACTTCCAAATGTATACCAGTAATACAGTAAACAGACAAGCCACAGACTTGGAGAAAATATTTGCAAATCATAAATTTTAAAAGAGATTTGTTTCTAGAGTAAGAGCATATAAAAATCTCATAAATAGTCCAATTAAAATTAGATAAAAGGGCCAAGCACAGTGGCTCATGCCTTCTAATCCTAGACTTTAAGAGGTTGAGGCAGAAGGATCACTTGATCCCAGGAGTCCTGGATGAGCCTGGACAACACAGTGAGACTTTGACTCTACAAAAATGTTTAAAAATTAGCCAAGCATGCTATTACCTGCTTGTAGGCTGAGCTAGTCTGGAGGCTGAGGTGGGAAGATCTCTTGAGTACCACTGCACTCCAGCCTGGGCCACAAAGTGAGATCCTGTCTAATATATATATATATATATATATATATATATATATATATATATAATTATATATATGTATTATATATATATATATATATACACACACACATTCAATCGTATACTTAAACAATTGAACTTTATGTTTGTCGTGTAAATTATACACCAATAAAGCTGTTATATAAAATGGCAGAGAGACTCTACGTTCAGCCGTGATTGCATAGTCTGTGAAAGACCACTGGTTTACTGCACACAAATAGGAAATCTAGATTAGTTTTTTAAAAATGTTTGTTGGACTTGCCAGGACTGGAGGGGCCATTACCTTGGTGGGGAGAAGAGAAACTCAGTAAAAGAAGTGAAGGCTGCATTTGCCACTTATTAATGCCAAGCAAGAGGCTTAGAATCCAAGCAGAAGGCTGCAACTGGAATTCGTATAATTCAGTAGAGAATTTGGTTGGTCACTTCACAATGACGGAGAGAGAAAAAATGGACTTTGAAACTTCTAGAACAAGTGGATCCTAAGAGGTGAAGATATTGAAATAAAAGCTAAGAGAAAAATGCTCAAAATCCAGAGAATTCTCCCTTAAGCATTTGCTGAACTCTCTCTCTCTCTCTCTCTATATATATATATATATATATATACGTGTATATATATATATATATGACATATATGTGTGTGTGTGTATATATGTGTGTGTGTGTGTGTGTGTGTGTGTATATATATATACACGTATATATATAAATTTTGAAATAATTTAGACTCACAAAAGTTGCAAAAACAGTGCAGGTAGCTCACATATACCCTTCACTCAGCTTCCCCCAGTAGCTTCTCTGGCTTCTATTCCCTAGATGTTAATAGCACCCTCCCCAGTCATGAAAAACAGAAAGTTTGCACTCATTGTCAAATGTCCCCTGGAAGGCAAAATCACTTCTGGTGGAAAACTAATGCTCTAATATTAACAACGTATATGAACATAGTACACTTACTAAAACAAGGACATTAGCTTTGGTATAATTAACTAAAATGCTGACCTTATACAAATTTCCCCAGATGTGTTGGAATTCACATTGCACTGAGTTGTGACTCCCTAAACAGCATCAATCTGTGATGGTTCCTCAGTCTTTCCTTGTCTTTCATGACGTTTTGTTATTTGATGAGACCTGGTCAGTTAATTTGTTGAATCTCCTTTTATTTTATTTATCTGAAGTTTGCTTATGATTAGATTGGGAATCTATATTTTCAGAAAAATTCAACAGTAGTGATGTGCTCTTTCCGGTGTGCTGTATCAAGAGATATGTCAATTTCTCTCTCTCTCTCTCTCTCTCTCTCTCTTTCTCTCTGTCTTTGAGATGGGGTCTCACTCTCTTACCCAGGCTGGAGTGCAGTGGTGCAGTCTCTGATCACTGCAACCTCTGCCTGGATCAAACCATCCTCCAACCTCAACCACCCTAGTAGCTGGGAACACAGGTGTGTGTCACCAAACCTGACTAACTTTTTGTATTTTTTGTAGATGTGGGGTTTTGCTATGTTGCCCAGCCTGATCTCAAACTCCCGGGCTCCAGAAGCCCTTCCACTATGACCTCCCAAAGTTCTGGGATTACAAGCTTGAGCAACCATGCCCAGCCCTAATGCCAACATCTCTTATTACTGGTGGTGTTGATTTGATCACTTGGTTAAGGCATTGTCTACCATATTTCTCCACGGTAAAATTATAATTTATCTCTTGGTAGTTGATCAGTATCTTTTGAAAGAGTCTTCGAGTATATGTCAATATTCTGTTTCTCTTCCAACTTTTGACCAAGTATTCAGTATCCATCAATGGTTATTCCCTGCATTTGTTGTTACTCTGAGGTTTGCCTATGTGTAATTTTTATTTCCCTCATTTCTTCTACATGTATTAATTTTAATTCTTCTTTAAGGAAGACTTGTCACTTCCATCCAATTTACTAATTTATTCATTTTTATATCAGCATAGACTCATTAATATTTATTTTATTTTATGGATTCTAATTTAATACATCATTTTTTATTTTGTTGCTCAAATTATTCCAGTGTTAGCCATTGAGAGCTTTGTCAGATTAGTCCTGTACCCTTTTTGACATGTTTCCACCATTTTTCTAGCTCTTTCTTATTTTCTTGGTCCATAAGGTGTTCCAGGCTCACACAATATTGTCTCTGCTTCATCTCTGAAATCAATCACTTTTCCAAGAAGCCATGGTACTTTTTATTAGAAATGTATTTAGAAAGCAAGATCTAGACTCTGTGTGCTCAGTGCTATTGAGTTGTAATTTCTTCTCCTCTTAGCAGACAGAACTACAAAATATATGTATACATACTGTATACACATCTACATTATATCTACCTGTATAAATATGTAAAATCATAAGTTCATAATCAAAAACCACACATTTTATTTTAGTCTTCCCCATTTGTTTATCTGTATCTTTTTTCCCTCACTGTGATAAGCCTGATTCTCACCATCTACAGTATGTGTACTTATTTACTTATTTGTTCAAACCTAATATGCACATAAAGTAGTTACAGAATTTCTAACCTATACCCTGTGAAAAAAGATTTACTAGCAATGGCATTTTGGTCAAGTTTTTTATCTTTAGCTTTATATTATAAAGGAAAAATACTATTTTCCAAAGTCATTAATATTAGTTATTTTCATCCCCATTAATTTTGCCGTTGCTTACATACCCATTTATAGAACAGTTGGGTTCATATGTTACTGTTTTTATTCCATTTTGAGTTCCCGTTATATTCTGATTAGTTTCATATGTTCATTTACTCATTTATTTGGGAAATATGCAAAACATTACTAGGGTTCTAAGAGTCAAAACTATGCAAAAAGTCGCATTTAGAGACAAGCAACTTCCTCCTCATTTCTAATCATTTGCTGAATTCTTAAACTTCATAAGGCAAAGATCTAAGAGCCTAAGCAGATAGCTGCTGAATGGAAAAGAGGATGTGGAGCACTTTCATGATTCTGAGAAGATACAACTGAAATTCAGAGCCTGCCAGGGAGTAACATCCCTAGTAAAAATCCCAAGATTTCCATTCTTTCCCTGGAGAAATTTCGGCCACCAGTTGGTCCAGTTCCTAATTAGATTAAGATAAACTCTTCCACTCTCTACTCACCAAAAAGGATAGAGTGAACTCTCTCTGAAGAAAGATGACATTATCCACAGCCTCAATAATTATTTTATATACAATGTCTAACACTCAATCAAAATTTAGTAGACATACTTGAAACAGAACCAAGAGAAAAAAGAGACAACAGTAGATCCTTATAATGATTTTTAAATGTCTTATTAATGTTTTCTATAAAATCAGATTCATTGTTGAACTAATGACATAAGTTTCTGGGTGCCTCACTTACACAAATCTTTCTAAGACTTGGGAGGCTCCCTATACATATGCACTTAAGGTCACATTTGCAAAATTTGCAACAATAACCAAAACCAGATTTGTTTCAAGTACAATCAGTTAAGACTGTTTTTTTCTTTTCATCTTTACTTTCTCTGTCTTAGTCCATCTTAGCTCCTAAAACAAAAATGCCATTGCGTGCGCGTGCGCACGCGCGCGCACACACACACACACACACTTATTTCTCAATTCTGGAGGCTACAAAGTCCAAGATCAAGGCTATAGCACATTTGATGTCTGCTGAGGGCTTTCTTCCTCCTAGACAGCAATCTTCTTACCTCAAATGGTGAAAGGGAGGAAATATCTTTCTGGGGTCTCTTTTATAAGGGTACTTGTAAGGTTGATTTTAGATGTCAACTTGACTGGATTAAGGAATACCTACCTAGATTACTGGTAAAACATTATTTCCTGGTATGTCTATGAAGGCAAATTCTATCTCTTTTGGAGCTAAGATACCCTTCTTCTTCCACCCTTAAACATCAGAACTACAGGTTCTCTTGCCTTTGGACTCTGGGAAATACACCAGCATCCCCCAGGTTCTCAGGACTTTGGCTACAGACTGAGAGTTACACTGTCTGCTCCCCGGGTTCTCAGGCTACGGGACTTGGACTAAGCCAGACCACAGGCTTCACTGACTTTCCAGCTTGCAGACAGCCTGTCAAGGGACTTCTCAACCTATATAATTACATGAGACAATTGCCCTAATAAACCCCCCTCATCTTTCTATATAGACATATATCCTGTATCTAGCCTATTGGCTCTGTTTCTCTCGAGAACCCTAACATAGGCACTAATTCCATTCATGAGGGCCCCATTTCCATGATCTAAATACGTCGCAAAGGCTCCACTTCCTAACACCACCTTGAGGGTTAGGATTTCAATATATGAATTATTGGTTTTGGGGATGGTGAATAAACATTATGTATATTGAACTCTCTGACACATTCTCCTCATATCAGATGGCAAGCTTATCAGGTGATTGTTTATAGGCATTTTGGGTATCTGACCAAAGGGAATTTGAATTGAGGATCTATTTACTTTAGGATTAATGGGATATATTTATGTATTTCACAGTCACTTCCAAATATAAGTTACTGCTAACTCTCTCGCAATGACCAATGACTTCTAGGAATATATTACTTGCCTCTGTTGATGCAGGCCTACCACCCATAATTATGACCTGGATATTAGAGCAAGATGCAGGAAACATGAAGTTCACGAAGCGTAAGTTTTGAGGCCCTCATTTTTGTTTTCATGAGTCCCTTCCTAGGTCTCTTACTTAATTTTGTATCCATAAACCTATTTCATTTGCCTTAAAATGAGACTCAAAATTATAATCCTCAAGTCTCACAAATTTTATAAAGCTGTAACTTTTGTGATTTCTATTCTTTCTAAATAAAGATTCACTTTTGGTACCTAGTTAAACTTTCATAATTTTGTGGGAATTTTTTCTTAAAGTTGCCTTTAAAATTGTTAGTAAACAGAAAGATAAATTTGAAGAACTGTTAATAACATCTTATTAGATACATGTTCCACTGTTAATATTTGCAAAAGGAAATATCTTAAAATCAGATTCTACAGTTTTTAGTTCTTTTGTGAGCAATCTGATTCTCTTTTCTGCTCTATTCAGCTCTTGGAATGATGGATTAGAAACAGCTGGAAATAACTTTTGTAATGTAGGTATAATTCCTTTCTAAGCCATAAGTCACCAGATAACTTTAAGATATTACTGTACTTTAGAATACATTCCTTAACATATTAAATTTCATTATAGAAATAATGCGTACGTATGGTTGCAATGCCTCATAATACGAAAGGGTATAAAATGCTGATTTGTCCATTTTAGATTTTACCAAATTACCCCTGTAATGAAAGATGAGGAATTCAATGTATTCACCTAGCTGCCACCTGTCCTCGGTGCCCTCCACTTTCAATTTTTGGGGTAATATTGTTGGAGTGACTTTTAAAGATAAAGCAAATTTTTTGAGTCTTTCATAATTGGAAAGTGTTTTTTACTCTCATTCTTAATTACTGCTTTTACTTGTATGATATTTTAAGTTCAAATTTTCTTCCCTCACAATTTTGAACACATTGTCTTCAGCATTTAGTATCCAGTCTTGATAATTAGGAAATTACACATCAACTGGAGTTCTTTTCAAAAAAAAAAAAAAAAAACTTGTTCCAATTCATTATTTTTTATTCTTTGCTGTTGGAGGCCTTGTCAAAGCAAGACAACTTAAATGATTAGCCTTAATAACTATGACATAAAACATAAATGATCTGGCTTTTTTGTAGTTGTTCTAGTTAACAAAATACTTTTACTCAAAAGACATGCTCAAAAAAAATTTTCATCAAGTCTGTTCCTCTATCAAAACACAGTAGAAATCATGTTAGAGGACACAGCAAGGCCATGAGAGAAAGTTGGGTAAAGAAGAAAACCATTACAATACTATGTAACCTAAACATCTTCAAAGTTTAAAAGTTTAATCAAAACTTACATATACTCATACTCTTTAACCAACGAAGATGAACATTTCTTTTTGAGGCTGGATCCATCGGGGACTTCTTTTTTATGTGTAAACCACATCCCTAGGTCTTTCACTGTGTTTTCTTCTGTGAATTCCTTAAAAGCAGAAGGAGGAGAAAAGGGCTAGGGGAGCAATTTAAGTGCAGAATGCTTGACTTTTCAGGCTTTTCCCCCAAACATGACTAGCTTTCTTGTTCACAATTAAGTCATCAGCTATTTATCAACTTGAGTTTACTAAGTCTTTGCAAAGAATTCAGCTTACTTTTCACAAAAACAATAACTTTGATTCATTTGGTATTTTCTTATATAACCTAATTATAATTAAAAGAATAAGTGGCATAAACTGATTTAAATGTACTCGGACAATTTATAACCTTGTCTCCAGAAACCTCAACAACCCGGTGATGGGATTTTGAAATAGAAAGTTGTTTCTCTTTTTATTTCTCTCTCTCTCTCTTTTTATTTTTTGACAGGGTCTCACTCTGTCGTGCAAGCTAGAGTACAGTCATGGCTCACTGCAGCCTCAACCTGCCTGGACGCCAGTGACCGTCCACTTCAGCCTCCAGAGTAGCTGGGACTACAAACATTCACCACCACAGCTCGCTAAGTTTTGTAATTTTGTGAAGGTGGGTTTTCACCCTGTTGCCCAGGTTTTTCTCATACTCCTGGGCTCAAAAGACCCACCCACCTTGGTCTCCCAAAGTGCTGGGATTACAGTAGTGAGACGCCACACGTGGCCAGAAACTTATTTGTAATGTTTCAAAATCACTTCTCAGGCTTTATGTAAAGTAGTCAGATATTCAAATCATTAAGTGTACCAGTTCATAAGTGTTAACAATGGATTCATCTCATACTGCTCTCACTCCTGCCCAACCAGGTACCATACTACCAATGAAAATAATCCAACTCTGTATAACGTGTCAGTAATTAAACTGCTACACTTGAACACCTACCATAAATATATTTAACAAAAATTTGTGATCACTGTCAACAAATTCAAGCTTTCTGAAGGTTTCACATATAGTAACAGGAACATTAAGGATGCAGCTATATTGTTTATGAAATAGTTATTTTCTACTCTCTACATATTTGATTGTAGCTATTTATGATTGATTTTTATTAAACATTATCATTATTATTATTATTATTATTATAAGCTTCTAGGGAATCTTCATAATACAGCCTTGTATTCCCTAACAGTAGATGTGTTTATTCATTTACTGAATAATGTCATTCATTTATTAACTCATAATCCAGGAATGGACCATATATTTTTTATGTATCTAGCACTGTTCTTTGGGTTATTGTTAAAATAATTCAAACATCATAAGAATTCTCCATTCTTTCTCTCTGTCCTTGTGTACTTCAGCATCTTCCTGTTGGGAAGAAACTCATTTGCAAAAGGCTACTGGCATTATGTTGGGGTCATGTGGGAGAGGGAACCTGCTGGTTACTTCTTATTATGCAGAAAGTCCAGACGTGAAACAGAAAAGGGCTGAGGTCCTGCACTAGGGTGGGGAGGCTGCTTGGAGGAGAAGAGGAGAAAGACATGAGGAAATCTGAGATCAGAACATCTAGGCAGAGACAAGCAGTGCAAAGACCATAGCTGCAACAGGCTTGACAAATTTCAGAAACAGAGCAAAGCTCAAGCTAGAGTGCAGCCTCAACCTCCCTGGGCTCAAGTGATCCTCCCGCCTCAGCCTCCAGAGTCGCCGGGACTACAAGTCCATGCCACCACGTCTGGCTAACTTTTATATATTTTGTAAAGATGAGGTTTCACTATATTGCCCAAGCTGGTCTCAAACTCCTGGGCACTAGCAATCCGCCCGCTTTAGCCTTCCCAGGGACTGGGAGGATAGGAAGAGGGGCGTGAGGTCAGCTGAAGAAACAGACCTACAGGAACAGGGAGGGGTACTCAGACTGAGATTCCACACAGGAAAGCAGTGGGGAAACGCTTTAAGAGATGCGCATGCAGACTTCGTGGTTTCATATTTCAACATGACCGCTGAAATTGTGGGTGACATTCACACACACAAAAAGAAACCCAGATATCTTCCTTTCATAAAACATGTATTTACTATTTATAAAATTAAGAGA
Organism: Sapajus apella; assembly: GCF_009761245.1. Lineage (NCBI taxonomy): Eukaryota > Metazoa > Chordata > Mammalia > Primates > Cebidae > Sapajus > Sapajus apella. Next base: position 20,595,982 of record NW_022436970.1, on the reverse strand, counting down.
TACTTTTAGAAAATTAAATTTATATCAATAAAGAACACTCATAGGCTTCTAGCCCCTTGTCTGTCCTTCTACCTCTTTTTTCTTTTTATGGCATTTGGGAAGATTTGTTATTTTTCATAATACAGTTTAGGTTTGAAATATTTTTCTTTAATTTCCATATTCCAAAAATTTACAATACTATTTATGTGGGCACATCACTACTAATACGACTCCATGTCACATAAATAGTCGTGTAACTTTTTATGTTGTCCCCTGCTTATGTGGGGGAGGTTTCAGAAACCCTATATTACAGGCCTGCTCTAGGCTGCTCCTGTTCTGAGGCTGGTACCGTAATATATGGATTGAATGCTGCTCCTCCGATGCTCTTGTCAGCCTGAAAGCTTGCCTTCCAGTTTGTATCAAACCATGGTAGACAATAAATCAGCACATGTGTCTGAACAGTTATATATTCTTTCTGTGGCTTTAAATATTTTTATAATCAGGGGTGCAATGTAGGACTCAGGGGACCTTTAAAGCCAGCATTTCAAAACAGCTGGATGGAGACTCAGAAAACTTGTATGCTATTGAACTAAATTGCAGGAAAACTTCTCTGAACCTTTGATGCATGTGGGGTTTAGTTTTCCTGGGAACCACGTTTAATTCTACAATTATTCATTTCTACAGTAAGAGCTATTCCTGCAATTCACTGAATGATAGGATATGGAATGTAGGATGACCTTCCTTCTTCCTACACCTTTGAAATTGGGAGCAAATGCATAATTCACATTAGACGGCAAACCAGCCCTTGACCTCAAACAGACAATGTAACAGCTCAGCTGGCCCAAGCAGGAATAAGACAATTCTTCTTAATAAATCCAGCAAAGTTTACCACGCTGGATAGAGCTTCCTTGAAACTGGACACTGGGTAAAAAGGATCCACCTTGAAACCAGTTCCCTTGATTCCCATGAAAGGGACAGTTGCCCATTCGGTTATTATTAATATCTAATTAAAGCAAATTAACTTTCGGAAACTAGGAACTAGTTCAGAACAGATCCCACATGTTCTCTGTTGGTCTCTGGGTCTTGAAATGGCCAGATGACTTGAAGCTGGCACTGGAAAATGTGGGAGAACAGTCTTGGGAGTGAAGAGGCAACAAAATCCTGCTGGTTGATTATTCTAAAGTCACAGGTCATTTATTATTAAACAATATTAAAGGAGGACTCCTGAGACATTTTAAATGTGTGTCCTCAGGAACCCATCCTTGCTGTCCTCCTGGGCCCGTCCCCACCCACCGCATGCACCTAGACATATGCCACACGCTGCTTGCCCGGCTGTTGGGTCCCCACAAAGCCCCCGCAACTGGCTCCCAGGGAGTATGTCTGAAAATATGCGCTGATGTGTTCCCTGGCACTCTGGGAAAGCAGGACATTTTGATGACTCAGTTTTCTCCACGGGAAATTATTCTGTTGGAGCGCATAAAATAACAAGTGAGTAGCAAAGCTGCGTATAACAAAGTCTAACTGCACTGATATTTAAACCCAGGATATGTATTGGTAGGCCTTTATGATTTATGAAGTTTTCCTTTGTGGTTTTCAAGGAAAATTATTTTTCCATTTTTGGTATAATATGTTTGTACTCCCAACAACTCCCCCCTTGGGTTTATTTTTGATCACTTTTTCATCGGGTGAGGCTTGTTGGTGCAGGGGCCATCATGGCGGTGGGAGAGCTGGTTACCGAATTGCAAAAGCAGATCACTCACTGCAAGAAAATGTAGGGATGTTCCATGTAAAGGCAGTTTCACAGGCACAATTCCTAATTCTGCAGGCTTCTGCAACTCCTCAGGACCTTTCAGCAGAGTGTAAGTCAGCTACAATGCTCCTCGTTTTCAGAATGCCGTTACCAAAAGCCCACATAAGGTTGAAAGTGGCATCACATGCCTCAAAGTAGCTCTGCCAGATGTGCTCTGCGCTGGTGCAGCCTGAGGCTGAGGGTGAGCCGCGTGCACCCCGTTTGCACCCAGCAGAGAGGAGAAAACCTTCCCTCCTTCTCAGCTCCCTCGGTGTGGCCCGTGCAGGCTCCCTCCTAATCCTAGCCTTTTGATACTTTGCCCAGGGAGCCAAACAAATGCATAATTCTAACTAGCTGTAATTGCATTTCCCAGCTCACCTATCACAATGGTGTTTCCATTGCTGCTGACTTCTGTTAGCAGCTGCCCCAGTCTCCTGCTGCCTCCTCCCACACCAGCACTCACAGACGCAGGTCTCTGGGGATTGACAGAAAATGGTCTGCCGCTTTGGGTATTTCATGGCTCCGAGTGTGTATGTTGTGTTTTTTCTATCAGTGATTAAAACTACAAATTTAGTTAATGTACAGCACAGACTTTGTGAATAAATCTACACATACACACACACACACACACACACACACACACACACACACACACACACACACACGCAGCTCTGTAATTGCTTTTAAATGCTGGAGCCAGTCTCAAAGGCTGTCAGCTACTCCCCAGATGCTGAACTCCCCCAGCAGCCCTACCTCCCTTCCGGGCCACACCTCCCACCCTGGTCCCACACCAACCTTTTGTTCTGATGGCAAATCAAACATCCCAGAGCTTTTCCCAGCCAGACTCGGTGTAAAGTAGACCGATTTTCCTTGTGGCCAGCCTCTTTGCTTGCATTTTTGGCAGATTAAAAACAAAAGCTATGACCAATAATACTCATAAAATATCGTGCTTGCTGGATGTCCCCCTTAGGTTCACTGCAGAGACACAATTGTCCAACCGTTTATCACTCAGAAATGGTTTACTGATCTTCTGGAAAGATGTCATCATTTAGGAGTATTATATATCTTTCTAAAATCACTCAAGATTTATGGTGGTGACCTGAATTCCTGTAGAGCTATCTGCTTCACACTTTTGAACACCAAAGAGAAAAGATTGTATTTTAAGGAATTTAGGCCAATGGTTATGAAGAAGCCAGAGACCAGAACGTGTCCTGAGATTAGACACACACAAATGAAAACAGAGGATTGCGGAACCCATAGGAGCCTTCTAGGGTTCAGCAGGACCCCACCCTACCAGTCTCCTGCCCTATGTTGAATCGTTCCCCTGCGTATAATGAGCTGTAGAAGTCCAGTTTTTATCTAATCAGTTCTATCACTCATTGGCTCATCCTTCCTTGAGATCCCCTAAAGAGTCTGGGGAATGGCGATTTCAAACTAAATTGCTGCTTACTAAGGCTGATTTCTGAATTACTAAAAAGGCACAGAACTGTGGAGGGATGTGCCTCTTGGATGAATGAATCTTCAGGATAAATGGAAGAAATATGTAGAAAGGTTTCACAACAGACAGATCTGCAAGAACCTATGTGAAAAGTGACTAAGCTCCTTGAAAACGACCCTGGTGTAAGACCTCTGTCAACGTTAGCAGTGCCGCCATCCTCATCACTCCTCCAGCAGAATGCTTTCTTGGAAGTCCTGAGAGCCTTCATCAAAACAAATGGGCTGCTTTTTCTATGGAGGGGACGCTGCCACCATTGGAGTCCAGACACACGCATTTTCCCCGTGACATGAAGAGGTATAAAGAACAGTTGTCATCCTGCATGACCAACAACCCACAAAGTTCAAAGTGTTCGCACAGGATAAGAATGTCGTCAGCACCCTAAGAACAGATCCAAGCTGACTGGCCTTGGAATTGAATGGAACAAGTTAGCCTCATCAGCAAGAACCAAGGAAGCTCACCAGCCTCTGAACTGATCAAGGTCTTTGCTCAAGGAGAGATTCCTAAAATGCAAAGCAAAAAAAAAAAAAAAAATTTTTTTTTTTTCCAGGATGGGTAGCTGGGTTCTCACTGGAGCCCAGGCTTATGGCAGAGGGAACATGAATAAAGTCCCCTTTCTCTTGAGAGCAGTTGATGCCCATATACAGTCAGTTTCCTTCTGGAGAAAGCCCCAGGGGACCATCCATTACCCCCAGGACAGCCACTTCTGTTTAGCATGTACGCAAGGCTGCTCAGGGGACAACAGGGGTTGCATGCCATCAATAAAACAAGGCTGTTCAACACTGAATTTCACTTTCCTTCCTTGCCCAGTTACTCATTTTGCTAGTTCCCTGGTGAGACGAATGCTAGCCTATTTCGATGGGCGCAGAAAGAAGGCGATGGTGAAGGTGAAGTCAGTGTTCAGTGCATTTGTCCCAGCAGTTCAGCAAAGATACCTGCTTCGATGGAAAAACACGGTGAGTGTCTGGGCCTCTGGAGTGTCAGGGAGCATTTTTAACTTAATCTGTTCAGTACTTCACATTGCATCTTGCATCTGCGTCTATGTGTTTCACTGTGAAGGTGAAGGGAGACAGATGAACATTCACATGCCAAAATTGTGAGCCAACATCCAGGCTCCGAAGAAAAGAATGTGGGAAAATGAGCACACTCTAGAACTATTCTCCATGTGGGTGAGCCCTCAGTGGGACCCTGGACTGGGCAGCTCAATGGCAAACTCTAGAATTATTCTCCACTCGGGTGAGCCCTCAGCAGGACCCTGAACTGGGTGGCTCAGTGACTCAGGGGATCACCTCTGGCAGCTGGTGTTTGCCTGGGTGACCTCCCAGGGAGGTTCTATTTGGGAACTGCAGACCATTAGGTGGTTTCCCTGTTGACAATTCAAATGCCCTCCCATCTCCCTGTAATGCTTTCACCTGCTCAGGAGGCACCTCTATCTAGAAATGCAAAAGAGGGTACCCAGGGATCACATTAATATCTTTGACTTCAGTGTTTTTTGGCTCCAGTCTTGGGATAGGAACAGTCTTGAAAAGTCAGCTCCAGGTGACTGCAGTTAGGATAGAGTCTGTCTCAGCCAGAGGCGTGATTCAAGTCTGCTCCCTTTTCCCTGTGGCTGTCCCCACTCCTTGGCCTGGATGTCCCCATGAACACTGTTGCTAAGTGGGCATCAGGACCACCATTGGCCTGCCCAGACCTCTATCTCTGAGTCTTCTCCTTTCTAGCTAGACTTGCCCCTTCAACCATCTCCCACAGTCTCACAGGTAGTGTTTACATGCTGATGCCTCCCAAACACGTATCTTCAGCCTGATCCCCTACCCTGAACCCAAGACTTAAAAATCACACTATGGCCTTGACATCTCATGGGTATATTTAATAGGCTCTCAAGCTTCACATTCCCCTAGCTGAGCTCCTGGTACCCTCCCTCACAGCCCTCCCTATGGCAGCAAATGGCAACCTCATTCTTGCAGTGACTCAGGCCAGACACCTTATCCTCCTTGGCTCCTCTTTCACTCTCAATGTGCATGGGGTCAATCCACAGATCTTGTTTGTTCCTCCTTCAAAATACACCCAGAGGCCAGCCACTTCTCACCACTTCCAACTCTCCTTCCTTGGTCCAAGCCACTAACAGTGTGGCCCAGATCCTGGCAGTGGCTTCCTGGCATTCTCCCTGCTTCCTCCCATGAATCTCCCTCATTCACACTCCTGCGTCAGATCACGCCATTCCTCTGCTCTGGAAGCCTCTGCTGGCTTCCCATCTCATCCAGAGGACATACTGAGTGCCTCTGTGACCCCTGAGGGCTCACTGCTCCACCCACACCTCCCTGATTGCATCTCCACCCCTCCGCACACCCACCTCCTGGCTGGTTTTGACCAAGTCAGGCAGCCTCCCGCTCAGAAACCTCTGTTCTTGCTGTTTTCTACCTGGCCTTCCAGAAGGCCAAATGGCCCCTTTCTCTTTGCCTTCACATTTTAACTTCAAGGTCACATTCCCCGACCACTGTCAAACATACCCACTTCCTTACCAGTGTTTTTTATGCTCCTTTCCTGCCTCATTTTTCTCCTCAGTACCTATCACTGTCTAATCTAGTCTTTTAATATTTTAACTTTTAATTTAGCTGGGTACTTACTAGGTGTATCTATTTATGGGGCACATGAGATGTTCTGATACTGGCATGCAATGCATAATAATCACATCATGGAAACTGGGATATCCATCCCCTCAAGCATTTATCCTTTGTGCTACAAACAATTCAATTATGCTTCTTAAGTTATTTTTAAATGTACTATTACATTGTTGTTGACTATAGTCACCCTGATGTGCTATTGAATAGTAGGTCTTACTCATTCTAAATTTTTTTGTACCCATTAACCATCCACACCTCCCCCCTTCCCTCCCCTGTTACCCTTTCTAGCCTAGGCTAACCATCCTTCTATTTTCTGTCTCCTTGAATTCTATTTTCTATCTCCTTGAATTCAATTGTTTTGACTTTTAGCTCTCACAGATAAATGAGAACATATGATGTGTGTCTTTCTGTGCCTGACTGATTTCACTTAATATAATAACGTCAAGTTCCATCCATGCTGTTGCAAATGACTGTATCTCATTCCTTTTCATGGCTCAATAGTACTTCATTGTGTACATGTACCACATTTTCTTTATCCATTCATCTGCTGATGGACACTCAGGTTGCCTTCAAATCTTGGCTATCGTGAACAGTGCTGCAGCAAACACGGGAGTGCAGGTAGCTCTTCAATACACTCCTCTCCTTTCTTTTAGGTGTATCCCTTAGTGGTGGGATTGCTGGATCATATGGTACCTCTACCTTTAGTTTTTCACAGAATCTCCAAACTGTTCCTCACAGCGGACCATCTAACCTATTCTTTATTTTTCTTGTTGTTTGGCTCTCTCATTAAGTAGAAATTCCATAAGGATAAAAATCTTTTTCCCTTGTGTTCTTTGCTGAATCCTGGAGCCTAGCTCATGTAAGAAGACACAGAATGCATATTCACTGTGTGAGTACATTTTATCTTGTGGCATCAATGATCCAGGGCCAGAGGAGCATCCAGGAAAGGACAGCAGAGCCTCAGGTGCTTATCAGTGTCACGGAATGTCTGCGAATAGTTTTGGTTACTTATTAACAGAATGACTTCATACACATCAAATAAATTAATGCCCCTTAATTCCTGATGCAGTTGGTAGGAGTGAGACAGTCACATGCCAATTGGGAATGTGAAAAGGGAAGGGGAAAGACGGAGGAAGATGAAGTGCAAAGAGAAAGAATTTAGCATTCATAATATTCTCACTTTATAAAAATTTGGCATGTAAGTATTCTTATTTTGAATGGCTCAGAGAAAATTGTGATGAATTTTTAGGTACTTCAAAATTCATTCATTTGCAAATCTTTTAGGAAATTCTAGTTAATTTCCTAAATTAATGAGATGGGGTAGGGGGACTAAGAGAGGATTCACAAGACAAAAGAATAAAAAATATTTCTTCAAAACATGTGAGAAGAATTCTGAAAGACAAGGTGATTCCTAAGCTGAAGTGAGATAAATTGTCATGAAAGGGCTTCATTGTGTCAAAACAGCAGGTGAGAAGAAGATGAATTTGGAAGTCACTGGTTTTAGTAATGAAGGAGCTCAAAATCGATTATTTATGCCTATTTATAACATTTTAATTTTGATTTAAATGCAAATTTATAGAAAATTTGCAACAATACAAGAAAGCTTCGATGTTATTTCTTTCTTTCTTTTTAGACAGAGTGTTGCTCTGTCGCCAGGCTGTAGTGCAGTGTTGCAATCTCAGCTCACTGCAACCTCCGCCTCCCAGGTCCAAGTGATTCTCCTGCTTCAGCCTCCCTAGTAGCTGGGACTATAGGCACAGACTACCACACCAGGCCAATTTTTATATTTTAGTACAGATGGGGTTTCACCATATTGGCCAGGCTGATCTTGAACTCCTGACTTCATAATCTGTCTGCCTGGGCCTCCCAAAGTTCTGAGATTACAGGTGTGAACCACCGTGCATGGCCCATTCAATGTTATTTACCCAGATTCACCATTTTACATTTCGCCATACATTTGCTTTATCAGTTGAAAGACAGAGACACAGACAGAGAGGTAAAGAAATGGAAATGAAAGTAACATTGTGTTCCTTTACCCCTAAATGTGCATTCATTAAGAACAAGGGCTTTCTCTTATATGTCCAAGGTAAAGTTATCTAAATCAGAACATTTAACATAGAAACAATGTGATTATCTAATCCACAGCCTAGATGCAAAATGTGTCAACTGCCACAACAACGTCCTTAAAACTCCCTGCCTCCAGCCCAGGAACTGGCCAGATCCCACATGCATCTGCTCATCACGTCTACTTTGTCCACTTGCATCTGGAACTGTAGCTCAGCCTGTGCCTTTCTTCATCTTAACATTTTGAAAAGTACAGTCCGCTTACGCTGTAGATGTCCCTTCACTGGGAGCTGCTCAGATTTCCTCATGACGAAATTCCGGTTCTGCATGACGGCAGGAACTACGCATTCTCATTGCACACATGAGGAGGCACAGGATGTCACTGTCCCAATGTTAGTGATGTTAGCTTTGATCACTTATTTAAAATGAAATTCGCCAGGTTTCTGAACTGTGAGATTCTACTTTTCCATTTGTAATTAACAATTAATTTGTGGGGACATAATTTGAGTCCTATTCTTCGTTTAACTTTTACCCACTGCTTTTTGCATCTATTGCTGGTTTTCTCATTCCATCGCCGCTTTGATCCACCCAGAAATCATTTGTACTTCAACGTTGCACTTTTCCATTTTAGAATTTCCATTTATTTTTATAATTTCTATTTCTCTGCAAAGATTCCTTGTCTGTCCACTTATGATAATCACATTTTCCCTTAAGTCCTTGAACATACTTATAAATGTTGTTTTAAAAGCCCTTGACTGCTAAATCCAACATCTAGATCAAATCAATGTCCATTTCTCTTGGCTTTGGGTAAAATTTTCTGGTTCCTGTGCATGTGTAATCATTTCTTACTAGACTACACGCTGTGGATGCCCACTCTAGAGACTTTAGATTCCGTTATGTTCCTCTAAAGCACATTAGTTTTTGCAATAGCAGCTACTTCACTTGTGTGAACTCAAACTCCAAACTGTCCTCCTTGCAGTGGGCAGGAGGGGAAACTGCTGAGCCTCCATCCTCGCAGCTGCTGCTTTTCACTGGGAAATGTGGGGGCTTCCCCATGCACATGCAGTACAGCGGTTACCAGGGGTAGGAAGAAGTGCATGCACAGATTTCGTTGCTACCCTGTCTCTACTCTTGGGTTCTACCCATGTATAGTGTAACTCTAACCTAACAATGTGTCATCCTTACTTTTTTATGGTACGTATTTACTGTTGTGCATGGGTTGAACCCAAGAAGTTTTGGGAGTACCTTAAGGCAAGAAAAAAAGAAGACGAAATGCAAGTAGCACCCAGTGGATTCCCGTCTTTCAAGGGCTGCCTCCCCGGTTGCTGCCTGCCTTTCATCGTTCTCCTGTGCCTTTGAACAGCTGGTTTTTACATCTTGTCCGGACTCTGTAATTGTTATCTGCGGCAGGGTTATTCTGAGGCCAGCTTCTCCACTATCATCAGAAGCAGAGCTTCTCTAATCATCTTTTTAAATCTAGAAATTCTCATGGTTTCTTAGAGCTTCAGGCTTCCTGTCAGTATTTTACATGACACTGTAAACTTTCCATCCACATTGTTATTCTATGATATAGAATCCAGCCTTTATTCTTGAATTTCTTTTTACCACTTACCTGAGTGAAGTATCTCTGCATGAATTCTAAAAGCATATTTCTAGTAGTCCAAGCTGAAGTCATCTTCCTCAGCAAATGGGAAATTTAACATGTATTGCAAATCACATAATTGGGGTTATGCAAACTTGGGTGTTAGAAAAAATGAACATCTCAGAAGGAAATTTCTCTCATCATATAACATATGCATATTCATATATATGTATAGATAATTTAGGAAAGCCAAGTTTATATAGCTGCAAGTCTATATGCCTAAGGAGAGTGTTAACTGAACTTTGTGCCAAAACTTTAAATATACCCAAGATACTTTTCCAAGTGTCTCCACTCTACTCTGTCAAAGCCACACAAATTTTTAAATAACAGTCCAGATATGCACTGTCCTCTTTTTATGTTTTCCTCAAAGCACAGTTCACGGCCCCAAACCTTCCTGGAAGCAGGTGACCACATGTATTTAAAGTGCACCTGGTCTGTGTGTGAACTTCCATTCTGTCACAAGTGACATGACTCCTGCATCCTCTTCCTTCCCCGGAGCATTTAGTCCTGGACTGCTGAGAGAAAATGCAATTTCTACAACAAAGCCAACTCTACCTTCTAGTTGCCCCTACTGTTGGGTGAATATTTCTCCAAATGCTGGCAGGAAGGGGGTTGACTGCTAAGGAAGGAATTCTCAGGCACTTCCCAAATCTGAAAGGAAGGCACAGGAAAAGCCTCAGGCTGGAACCTAGGCTGGTTGAAGCGGGAAGATTTCGCTAGATAGAAATTTGAAATGCCCCTACAAAGAAATCCAAGTTCCATGAACACTCTGTTGCCACCCTGCAATTTAGTGTCATACTCTACTTGTAACTCTAACCTAACAATGTGTCATCTTTACTTTTTTATGTTATTTATTTACAAGTGCATTTTCAGTATCAACCCTTCATTCATTAATCCTAATGTGGCCTTTTCCAACATCTACTTACCATTTTAAATACTTACTATAATTTACAGGGCTTTCTTGAACACATCCAAGGTATATTATATGAGGCTAGCTTAATGGAAAGTCTTGTATACCAAAGCAGGGAAAAAAACACATTTAATTTATGATGGCTTTGAATTTTGATCATAATTTACTCATGGAGACCTATTCATACAAAGCAATACCAATACAATTTTTCAGAAGCAATAAAAAATAAAACAATAAATGCTGATCTGATTAGTTTTTTCCTGAAAGTTGAGACATACTCCATTCTGAGATTATGCAAATTATACTTAACTGCAGGATACTTAGATTATCACAATTTCTCTTAAGCTAATTCTATTAGCTTAACTTTTGGAAGCATTTTAGCTACTAGAATTTTCAAATTTATGTGTTTCTCTTTTCTCCTTAAAGAAACTATCAAGGGCTTGCCCCAGTTCAAGATCTTAAAACACTAAAAGAGACAGATGTACATGGAATTAAGAAAAAATATTACTCAAAAAATTATGCCCCGAGAAGAATCATGTTTTGTAAATTCTTTCATGTCACTTCCTAATTTTAATCCACAAATTGGAGTCTGATTTAAATTAGGAGAAAACTCATACAAGGATTTTTGCAGAGCACATAATACATATAAGACTCCCCTCATGGAAGTCAGGCAGTTTTTATTCCAACAAGATGAAATAAATCATTTTTCAGGGCTCACCACACTAAAGCAAATTCATACAGTAAGTGAAAGACACATACATTAAGACAAAGCTCTTGACTCAGTGGGCTTAGAGTTGAAAAGGAGATGAGGCTTCTAAGAACACAAACCTCTCCCAGGCAGGTAGAGGGCAGGGCAAGTGTCTCCAGGATGCGCAACTCAGCAGGCAGGCTGGGGAAGCCGGGAGGAAGAAGGGTCTCCTCAGAGACCAAGAAAGGCTTTTTGAAGGAGGCTGTGTTTGAGCTGGGATTTGGTCAGGAGAGTTGAGTGTCCCAGACAGAAGGACTCACGTAAGCAAAGGACACAAAAGGAGAAACATTAAGGGACAGTCCCCAGGACCAGCAGGAGGCTGCAGGAGGTAAAGGGGATTGGCACAATTACAGGTAGATCAGGACGGGGAATATGGGGCATGGCCAATACTTTAGAACGTTTGGGCTTCCTTTCGTAACCTGTGAGCACTCCTTGAAGGTCTGAGGTTGTCTGAGCATAACAGTAACATGATTTAGACATGGGCATTAGGTCATGCTATGGAGATGGCTGGGCCACTGAATGGCCATCGCAGCCGTGCATAGCCTCCAGCAGCATGAGGGTCTGAATTAGTGCAGAACTCTGGGATGTTAAGGGGGATGTGAAGCCAGAACTAGCAGGGGTGGGGGGTAGGGGATGGCTGAGTTAACAATGACAGCCGCTAACGAGAAGGCTGGTGACACCATTCACAGGAGAAGGGAAATCACAAGAGGGTGGAGGTGGAGGTTGGCCAGGAAAATGGAGTGTTTGGGGGGGTGCCAGTGGCTCTCAGGCTGACTAGGAGAAGCTCGACACATGGTCTGCAGGCAGACGATCACATGTTTGAAAACAGGGAATAAAGCACGAAAGGGAGCATGGAAGAGATTCCACGAAAGTCAAGGACAGCTCCAGGGGAGTCTACTCTTCAAGAGGAAGAGAAAAGAACAAAGAGACAGAACAGCCAAAGTGGGGTCCCACAAACAGGGCCACGGTGCAGAGAGGGGACACAGGTTATGAGGGTCTGGGGAACAGAATGCTGCAGACATAGGGCACGGCTTCTTAGCGGCCTCACAGCACGGCTACCACAGAGGCGGGGCAGAGTCCTCCCAACAGGGAACGTGTGTCTCTGTGTGCCTGGGGCCTGCATGGGAACTTGAGACTTGGAGCTTGAATTAGGTAGCGGAACTCAGAAGATGGAGTCAGGAGTGAAGCTCAGAGTAAGGACCAATCAGAGGGGGAGTGAGACCCAGAAAGGGAACCCAAGAGCAGGGATGCACTTCCCGAGCAAGCCTAATGAAGAGGCTCTGAAAACCAGGGGGTGATGAAGAGGGAAGCAATGCAAGCCAGTTCTTTCTGGCAACCTGCAGCCTCCAAACCCCAGTTTGGGAAAGGACCAGCCTCAGTGTCTGATGCACAGTCTTCTAATTCAACAATAACCTCTACCAACCAACGATCTACGTTTCCAGGGATGATGCTGGCTGTTCGTTCCTTCAGGGGCATCAAACCGGTGTCCTGAACGCCTCTGTACTGACTGGGATGCCATAGACCTCTCAGAGGGAAGGAATCGTGTCTATTTAATCCAGATGCAGTAGATGCTGACAGCTCTCTTCACAAGTCCAAAGTTGAAATAACTTCTATGTGCTTGAGAAGTCTCCTTTTCTATGGCAGATTAAAGAAAAATTTTCTTCCATAGAAAAAAAAATAGGGTTTACTTTTTACATTTAGGGGCAAAAAAGAAGCAGCAGCTGAAAGTAAAAACCTTTGGGTTCTCACATCCCATAAATAGAGCAGTAAGATTCTCCAATAAAGCGGGTTAACAGGATAACCTGGACCAAGTCTCTAAATACAGAAGACTCATGGAGGGAGCAGGTTCATTTAACTAAGACTCTAATCAGAGGCCACTGATGAATCTTAATCGCATGAATCATCCACAGCAGCTCAGCCCATAAACCGCAGGGTCTATCATTCTCATGCCTCATAACAGGTGTGGGAGGAGCCCAACTGACATCATAAAAATCACCAAATGGCGTTTTTAAACACCCACATATGGTTATGATGCCGGGCTGCCATGTTAAGCACAGCACACATATTCAGGAGTGATCTCTTCGCTGCTCCTGTCCTACGTGGGTGACAAGACTTCTCATTAGTTATCCATGTCCTCATCTAATCACAAATGCTTCAATCAAAAACAGGCCATGTGAGAGTTTGCAGGAAACAGGACATCTAAACCTGGAATGAGGGAAGGGAGGAAAAGGGGAGAGGAGTGGGGACAGTAAGAGTCACCTAACTCATTTTGTTTTCTATCACTTGGTACATGCCTTTCCTTAGCGGGCCCATGTTGCACTGGCACATGCTTCAGGCTGTAGTAGAAGGCTGGCTCAACCTACTACACGGTTTACGTTTTCAAAAAGAATTTTCAGCAGATGCACTAAATATGGTCAAATATGTCAATGCTATTCCTAATTATTTAAAGTTAACTACCTAAAATCCACTGACTATGGATTACCTTCCCCCAGGTCTTCAGCCCCAGCTGACTCACAGGGCTGTTTGAAATTAAAATGTTCCTTTCTTAACGCACAAACAACCACATTTAAAAGACAGCTAAGAAACCACAATCCCTTCCCAGAAAATAGTTCTTACTATTATACAGAGCAAGTTCACATCTTATCACTTCACTTTGACCTTTTGGTTATCCTGCCTATTTTGTAGGAAAGCAAACAGATCTGCAAAGCTTGGGTCAATTGTCCTAGATCATGTAGAGGGCAATTGGTGCAGCCAGGATTTAAACCATCTTCACTCTATCTCCAGTCCTCATAGATTCTCTACGAGAACTACAGAAGGGCAGGAGGAAATAGAAAAACCATTCTAAAGCACAACTATAACTGGGCATAAACTCTAAGCTCATTAGAAAACTAGAAAATCATATCCTTTAGCTCTTGTTCACAACGTTTAAGTTGTACTTACCCATAAAAAGGAATTACCGTGTTTATAGATTACAGTGACCTGATTTGCATATGATTAACATGAAAATAACATGATTATGGTTTTTTTCCCCCTTTAAGTCTAGTTGGCAGAGAGCATCTTCATCCTATCTTGGCACCCGTCTCAACTGTAATAGACAAGGCTGTCCCTCCTAGATGAGGTCTCTTTCTGCCCCCCACATAGCACTGTCGTTTAGCAGCTGGAAGTTTGAGATCTGTGGGAAATTGAGGATTAATTTTTAATCTTTTTTTTTTCTTCTCTTTAAATCACCAACTCTGAGAATTCTAGTGTCACTCTGCACATGCGTGGTCCACAACTATTAACTGTCACAACTTGGGGTCTGCCAAAAAACAAGTTTCCAAGCTCCGTTGTTGTCCTTCCCTGCAAGTCTCAAGCCTCCTCTGTCTCTCACCCTCTGTACATTTCTGCCTTTCCCTTGTCCATGGCATTGTTTGCTCTTCTTTCTAGAGAATAAATCTTGTCTCCAACTAGATGAGAAAAACCACTCAGGACAAGACCATCAGAACAGCACTGGGCTACTGATTTGCATGCTGCACATATGCTCACTGTTCACACAGTAACAGGTATTCTATTAGTCATACTGTGCGTCAAGCACAGTGAATATTGTCCTGGGCACTTTTACTCAATACCAACACTGTGGGGCACCTATCATGAGCTTCTGTAGGCTAGGACTCACAACCATGTGCATATCTCTTCATCAGGCACATTGTCAAAAGCCATGCACACTCAGGAGATAGCGCAGCAAGTGTTCGGTGAACGTGTGTGTGTGTGTGTGTGTGTGTTAAGTACCCTTTAATTTTCCACTCATTGGGCACCATTTACAAACAGTGGAGGGTCGTGAATATTCTCAGGAGGCAGCACAGCAGCATCCAGAGGCCACCACACGCCTCAAAGTCACTCTCCACCCTGCGATGCTGGTCTGCACAAGGGCTGCTTCCAGGGGTGGCTCTGAAGTAACCTCCTTCACTCAGCTTTCCTCCTGCTCTTCTGTGAGGCTTATCTTCCAGCAGAATTTCTCGCACTTTAACAATTAAATGGACAACCAGGAAACCTACGCTTGGAATCCAGTGAAAGAAATGTTAGACTCCTACGGAGTGTCTCATCAGGTTAAAGGAAAGTCACTGAAATAACTTTCCTAGGTGTCTAACATCCCAAGTCTGATGGGAAAATGAGTTTCTACATTTTGCTTAGGGCACAAAAATAATCCTAGATTTTGTTTCCATTAAAACGCATATAGTAGTATTTATTTTGATTCAGGAAGATGCAGTTTACTTTAATATTCCCAAAAGCTTCTTGCCATCAGATCCAAAGATTGTGCTTTGGAGATATGTTTAAATATTCTCATGTAGCATCACTGAGTCATAGAACAACTTCATAAACCTGAGAACTCTATGTGTGGGAAGATTCCATTTGGCTTTGTAAAATAATACTTGGATCTTCAAGGTTGGCAAAGAAAAGGAAAAACTCCTTGGGAACTTAGTTACCAGGTGTCATAGCACCAGCTCTGTGTCCTCAGAGTCACTGTCATCAAGGAGACCTCTCACTGGTCACTGCTACAACCCCCACATGGACCAGTATGTTCCCACAGCTCCTCCCCAATTCCCCATAACACAGCTGGGAACATTTAAACAAGACTGCAGGAAAGGGATGGATACTCAAGGGGAATTTTCTGCAGAAGGAAGCAACTACCACATTGAGTTTGTGGGTCTTTAACTTTGGAAAAGAGGGAAGTATCACTGCTGAGCTATGGTCCTACAAAGCACTCTTTTGCCCCAACCTCCTGTGGGTGCTCTGTCTCTCAAATCCAGATTCTACAAAGTTTACATTGAGACGTCAATCCAGAGTTCATTCTTTCTTGGTTCTGGCCAAGACAACCTCCCAATTCCAGTTCTCAATCTGAAGAAGAGCAGCCCCTTCCAGAAAAGGTACTGGGCCCTCCCCTTGGGCATTACATCAGTATACAGGCCAATGAGTCCATGTTCTCTCCCATACACAGAGATCCTCTTAACACAGAAGCGAGGATGCCTCCAAGTGCTTTAAGCCTAAGTTCACCAGCAACACCTACAGACTCAACCTACCCAGACAGATTCAACACGGCACTCCTAGCAGAAAGCTTCTTTTCCTTCATTACAGGACAGAAGCAAAAGTTGCAATGAATTTCAGCATTCATGAAGGAGTAGCCTATGTGCCGGCAGCAGACCCCATTAATAGACACCCCGTTTGTAGAGGTGATGGGGTGTTCAATGGTTTATGAAAAGGAAGTTTTGACCCAATCATATATCAAAAAGGTTAAAGTCCTAAGACAAATTTTCTAGAAAGTCTTCTCCTGTAGCACAGGGTTCCTCTTAGTGTTTCTGACTGAAGAGGAGATGGGATGGGAGAAGACAGGAAGCATCTCCTTCCTCTCTCTTGATTCCCAACACTGCTTCTTTCTATTTTCTTTTCTGTTTTTTGTTTGTTTGTTGTTTTGTTTTTTACATTTTAAAAGTAAGGATCTTAAATTTCTTCAGTCTTATATAAATGTAACTGACCCTCAAAGAAGGCTTTAGAAGCTGGTTTTGTGCATTTTGCATGTCATAGTTATAAATGGATTTGAAGTCCTTATAACACTTTATAAATTTTATCAATCAACATCCAGATAGGTAGAAGCTTAGGTACATGATGATGGTTATGATTTAATCCTAGACCAGTGTGTGCTGGGTTAGTCTCCAGGCCTTGCGTGAAGGCTGTGATGGGGTGCATGACTCAGGAGGCACTCAGTGGGAAATCAAGAGAGGCAATGGTAAAAACAGTACCTCAAACCTCTCAGGGCAGGTGGTCTATACCAGGTACACAGCAGACATGAGGAATGCAAAGATGGGCGAGGCAGGGGCCCTCACCTCCGGGAGCACATGGATGCAGAGACCATCCCTGTCCCCTCCATCCTCAACTCTTGATTTCTTCCATCTTTTTCAGGTTGGAGGTTAACTTGCTGCTGAAGAGATTTCAGCAGCATGGGAACTTATGTATCATCTGAATAATCAAAAGTAAAAGAGTTCATCTTCTGGGTCCTATTTCTGCTATTTTCATCCACTGCTTCCTACCCATGTGCTAAGCATTTTCATGCAGCCTCATCTGTCTTTTCAATAAGAAAGCCAGTTGATAACTAATTCACACTTAGGTGTGCTGTTAAACCACAGAATGTTGACAAGGAAAACAACACTTAATAATAAATCAGATGATGGTAACATCTCAGTAGCCAGTAGGAAAATGGTTTCAGATGTGAATAATTCTCACTACTTTATGGATCATACAACATAGATACCATTCATTAATGACTCTAAAGCCAGCACAAGGTATGAAAGTACAAGGAATTCCTTCCTAATACTGTCCAGGCAGTGGAATGGGACTTTGTTTTTTCCTTCTGGCCAGTGTTCACTGGTTCCAGAACCATGTTTCTGATCAGATCCTCACATTTAATTTCTTCGTAGGTATTGATGCATCTGAGAGTTTTTATTTACTGGAAACTCAGTATGTCCTGTTTGCAGGCGGTGATTGAATGTTCGGTGAGTCGGAATATCTCTGTATAGATGCTGTGGATAAGTCTGGTGTCCAGTGGAATCTGTGTCATGCACAGTGGATGAAAATCCAAAAGCTGACATGGGTTCTAGCAAAACAGACAGCCTGTTCCACTGGAGTTGTGTCAGGCTGAGTGTTCACATTTGTATCATCTGTCACAACTGTTTATCCCTCCCCTTTCTCAGTAACAGCAAACACACTTGCCCATCACCCTGCGACTGGGGGGAGCAGATTCACTACCAGTCTTGGCCTGTGCCTTGCTTTGGCCACAACAACGTGAGCAGTGTGATGTGTGGCATATCTGAGCAGAAGCTTTGAGAGCAATTATGTGGTTTGGCTCTTCCCCCTGTACTTCTCATCTTCTATGAAAAGGGCTTGTCCCCCCAGATCTCCGCTCCTTAGCCTGAGTTCTGGAGGGAGAAGACACACAGTGTCACAGTAGTGAGATATTTTAAACAAGAAGAAATGTTCATTGTCATAAACCACTGAGATTTGGGGGTTGTTGTCACTACAACATACGTGACTACTACATTGTGACATGGGCACCAGGACAAGGGACATGCACTGCATCCCCTGTCACAGTGATTTTTAAAATCCATTACTATACACAGGACTTGGAATGATGCAGGCATCAGGCAGGCAGGATAACAAGTGCACTGGGATTCTTCCAAACTTCTTAGGGATTTCAACAGTCCTATCAATTGAAGGAAGAGTGATCCACCACCCCATGCAAGGACATTATTAGTGTGAAACTCCCAAGTACAGTATCCTATACATACCCCCTAATAACAGAAAGGAATCCTTCCTCCTCAGAGTTAATTAAATAAACTGTACATTGTTCATCAGGTTTCTGATATAATATTGTTTCTACTTGTCTGTGTAATCATAAAATAATTCATAGAGTTGCAGGTCAAAGAAAGAAAAGTAAATATACCATTTTCAAACCTGACATGGACACCCTCCCCTAATAAAATGTAGTCACTAATAAGAATCTTCTTGATTGTACTTGCTACTTATTTTTAAGTGTCAGTGCATTCATACTATGACTTGGTTTTACTTGGTTGATCAGAAATGATGCCTGTACCTTCAGAGAAGTCATAACTGAATAGCTAGAAGAGTCAGATTACAACTATAGGTGGTCTTCTCTTTTGTATTGTCAAATGAAGAAGAAACAAAATGGTCAAACATTCTTGATGTAATGTGTTGCAAAGAACAGTTTCAATCTGAGTGGTAGATTTAAAAACTAAAAGACTAAACAGTTATAGACAGTGAGTAGTAAACTGACTGCATTCTAAAAGTGTGTCACTAAAGTGACAGTGTCTTTGCTGATTAAGGCCATTAGTAACAAAAATTTGGACTTTGATGTCTCTTATACACTTGAAATTTACAGGCGATGGGTAAATTTCACTTATCACAATAGAAAAACTTGGGCCAATCAAAGCAGAGTGAAAACAGCACACGTGATTTATTAATTTGCTGTTCTCTCCTGAAATGTGCTTAAGCCAGTGCTATTGGCTCCACATTTTGTGGTTGCAAAGTTTAAAGAAAAGGGCACAGGAACCGTGAGACATCCCTGAGGCCAGAGTCCCAACCCATCACCTCCTTGCTGTTTGCCCATAAGAAAAGTGACTTCTCCAAACCTCTTTGTGCTACCTGGGACATCACACTGGCCTCACGGGCTGGCTGGAAAGCTGAGGGGTGTGGTATGAATGCACCTGGCACAGCCCTCACCCCGGGAAGGGTCACTGGGGCTGCCTTCCATTTAATGTCCCTTCAAATTAAATGTTTCTGTTCTATAGAAACAAGTTTATCTCCTAACTCTGTTTCCAAGGTTTCTCTCATTCCATATAAATCAGTACAGCCTCTTTTTTCCCTTAAAGTTAAAAGGACAACCTCTCTAACTGACTTCTCTAGGACATTAAGAGAGCTACACCAAATGCTCTGAGATTACAGAGGTGCAAGGAACAGCTGTTTTTGGAAATGCTGCAAACTTGAACCCTCACCGGACATAATGACATGCATAAAACCTCTGGGAAGTCCTATAGGAATAAAGATTGATTAATTTTTTTTTGGGGGGGGTGTGGAATTTTCAAGAAAAAAGTAGCATTATTTTTAATACAGCATTTTAATTTTCAAAACCGATCTGATCTCACAGTAAAATGTACTGAACTCAATTAGTGAGAACTCAAGTCTTTTATTGAATTCTCAAGTCCTATTTTGATAAATTAAGGACAAAATGTTTTTAATAGCAGATAGAGAGATAATTTACATACTACAAAATGTAGCCTTAAGAGTCCAATTCAGTGGCTTTTAATATACTCACGGAGTTGTGCAACCATTACCATAACTAATTTTAGAATATTTTTATCATCCCATAAAGAAACTTCATGCCCAGCGGCAGTCACTCCTTCCTTCCCTCCCTCCAGACCCTGATAACCACCATCCTGTTTCTACAGCTTTACCTATTCTGGACATTTCAGATAAATTCAGTCATAAAACATGTGGTCTTTTGTGACTGGCTCTCACTAAGTATAATGTTTTCCAGTCCATCTTCATTGCAGCATGTGCCTGCCTTCATTCCTTTTTGTGGCTAATATTCAACTCCATGGATTTACCAACTTCTGTTTATCCATTCATCACTTGATGCACATTTGGATGATTTCCACCTTTTGAC
Organism: Sapajus apella; assembly: GCF_009761245.1. Classification (NCBI taxonomy): domain Eukaryota; kingdom Metazoa; phylum Chordata; class Mammalia; order Primates; family Cebidae; genus Sapajus; species Sapajus apella. The sequence goes on along the minus strand of NW_022436970.1, from coordinate 20,575,523 downwards.
TATTATGAGTAACGTTGCTCTGAACATTTGTGTACAAGTTTTTGTGTGGACATACGTTTTTACTTCTCTTGGGTATATCTCTAGGAGCAGAGCTGCTAGTTGTGTGATAACCCTAGTTAATACTTTGAGGGACTGCCAGTCTGTTTCTTAAAGTGAACCAGCTCAGTTTCTTTTGATTAAAAAAAAAAATTGGGGGTTAAATGTTCAGTCAATGCATAGCCCTGCCAAAGATGTTCAGTGACTTGGATGACACAATCTTTGAGGTGCCCATTGAGTCAAATTCCTGCCTCCCTGCTTCCCCATATCCCTCTCCACGATGCCCTCTGGCTCAGGGGGAAAGTGTCTTGGCCTCCCACAGTGTCCAATGGACACTCACTGGCCTGTCTTGCACAGTTGTTAGGCTGACTTCTGGTCCAGTGGCCCTGCTGCGTGGGTGGCTTTGGCTAGGCTATTGAGAGTCAAGCCGGCCCTCCAAGGAGTCCAGGCCCTGGCTGTCCAGTTGTGAAGGCCCTGTTGTCTCTTTGTTTCAACCCCAGTCACTGTCATATTGATTCTCAAAGTGAAGTCTGGGAGTCCCTGAGGTGTTTTCAGAGATCCAAAATCTCAAAATTACCTACATGATAATACTAAGACATTAGTATTGTGTGCAGCAGGGTTTTCCAGAGCCTACATGAGGTTAGGTATTTCAAAAGACTCAGTGCGGAAGCAGATAAGAAAACCCAGTTGCCTTCAGTTAAGCCGGGCATTAAAGATGTTTGTCAAAATCTGAAACAGTCCCATTTGTCTCATAATTTTTCTTTCCTCTGGACATGGAGCTGAGCCGAACACAGGCTTCTCCTATAAACTTGCAGCCTTCCGCAAGCTGCACATGGAAGCGGAGCAGCTAGCCCCAAAGTTCTTGGGCACCTTACTCCCATTTTGCTATTCCTGTCATGTCCCTCACCCTGACCCCACAGAGCTCCACGTGGGAGAAACACCAGAATGAGACCTTTGATTTCTTCTGACCCTCCCTGATCATGGAGACCTTACACATGCCACCTCCTCAGCTCCCTCCACTCCTGACCTGTGGCCACCGCAGAGGTCCTGCCAGCTATCTCATGGTGGGAGCCAGAGGAGAACCTGCAGCTCAGAATCATGGAGGGGAAAGATTTCATTTCAGTGCTTTCAGATACTGTCACTTCATTTTATCCAGTGTTTCCCAAATTAATAAAAAACCCTTTCGTAAAAATAACCTGTTATTATCTTGGGGTTCCAGGTTTACACAGAATGCTGTAGGAAGCATTGCCATTAGGAATTATACTTGTGCTTCAGTGACTACAGACTTTAGATATTTCTGGAAGTTCCTCATGGGACCTAAAGCTGATTTTTGTTTTGTATTTGTTTTACTTAAGTCAGTCACATTTACAGGAAAACTGCTTCATGGTCAACTTAAATAAAGCAAAAGATTCTCCAAATTCAGGCTCTAGAGAAGTCCAGGTGCCTCCATGCACTTCATACAGCATGGCATCCTAATTGGGAGAAGAATGTCGTTCGTGCTCTTAGGATTCCCCTTAAGAATGGCTCTCTGGCTTCTTGTTTTCCTGTAGAAGTACTTCTCTCTCACTACTAGCAGTGGCGGTATTTGTGGAATATCACAAATACCTGTGGATCCCCAGGGCTGTGGGTCTCCAGGCAAACCACGAGGATCCTAAAACTGGAGGATCCTGGAATTAGGGCCCAGGGAACCTCCCAGTATTTCCTTCTGCTCCATCATCTCTAGCTTGGTTTTATTTGCATTAATGCCTGGAGAGCAGCATTGTTGTTGTTATCCTTGGCTTCAAACATAGGACAAGTGGAGAAGTAAAGAAAGAAGGAATTGAGACCCAACCCTCCAGTGACTCTCTTTAGTCACTTACCTTTCAGCCCAGTGAGGAAGCTCCCAGGTTCCCACCCATGCAAATGCCTCCTGATGGCCCTTTTGCAACAATTTAATCAAGCAGTACAGATCTTAGTATAGTTTATGATCGTTGTATGTTGGAGACCATTTTGAATTTACAAAAAGAGATGGAGACCCTGATTTCATAGTTAAGATGCAATGACACATATTTCAACAAGAATGAAATCCACCAATTCCATCTCTTTGTAACTGGAATAAAGACTTGAGCAGCATTAAGAAATCCCATCTTTCTCCTTTTCCTCCTTGACTTCCTCAAGGCTGGAGGCCTATTAGCTGGTAGACTATTGGAATGCAAATGTGGTACAACCCAAGTAGCCCCAGCTTTGAAACAGAAGGGTGGCTGAGTACCTGCTCTCTCTCAATGCAATACTCCAGCATCGAGGCCAGTCCAGTTCCTGCCATCGTCAGTCAAGCCCTGACCCTAAGCCTGACTACTTTCAACTTATGGGGAGCTCCACCCCACATTCTTCTATGGTGCCTAGCCCTACTCTACCAGTAGATGGATGCTGGGGTTGGGGGAAGGGAGCTGGGAGAACCTCCCTAATTAAAACAATTTTTCCTTCATCTAGTTAACAGCAGGTAATCTGAGTTCCTTCCTTCCCACGGTGGCTCAGTGCCCCCTCATAACATGAAAGAGGCACCGTCCTTCCCTGTGCACACAATCTGCAAGCAGGGACAGCCACCAGCCACCAAAAGGATAAGGCCCCATGTTAACTATTTTCTCATTTGTTAGTTTAAGGAAATCATTTTCTTCCATTTTTCCACTTCTTGAAAGTATATCTACAAGTTTTTAGCCAAGAATTGTTGGATATATATAGTTGGTTTAGGGATCACATATTTAACTTGATGTGTGTTCATTCTTTTTCTTTCTGAGAAAGAAGCTGCATGCTAAATAAAACTTACCTCCAGGGATCCTGTTATTCCAGTAGCCATCACCTTGACTAGATTTATTTTCATTGATATTAGTTTTCATTGATTTCATTTATGGTCTTTCAGTCAGTTATCAGTCAAGATTCTTTCTTAAAAGACTATGAAAGTTTGTTATATAGTTCTACATGTGAACCTGTACCCCAGAACTTAAAGTATAATAGTAATGAGTAAATAATTTTAAGAAGTATTTAACCAAACAAAAATTAAAATACAGAGACATTTAAAAAATAAAAAAAAATTTTAAAAGACTGTGGAATTCAGAATAAAAGGCACAAAACTTATTGCTATGAATTGTAACCTCTGCTAAACCAACAGGGTTTGAGAAAAATTTTGTTGGCACATTGTCACTTGTATTTTTTACCACTAAAAACACATCAGTCAGTGATGTATATGCTTAAATCACACTGGAACACTAATGCCATACTGGCCACAGATCCCTCTGATAATCCACCTGGCTTGTACTTATTGTATTTAAAAGCCATGAGAAACCTGAGGAATGATCCAATCTGGCACCCTTAAGTTCATAGGGAACTCTGTTTCACAGAACTCTCTGTGAATCTGCTTTTAATTTACACTGATACTTAAAATTCTACATGGAAGATATCAAGAGTTGTTTTAGATGCATTACCTTTTCCCCAACTAATTTTATAACTCAATAAAAACCATGGTTCTGGTTTTACTTCTGAAACATGACCTTAAATATATAGACTTATTTATTTTAAACAAAATTGATTGTTTGATAAAGAGTTAGCTGCGTGTAGCATGAAGCTTGAAAAGCCAGATACTGTAAATAGTAGCTGCAATTATTTCCTTTTTCAGTTTGCAAATGAACACCATATTCATGTTTCTTCACATTGTTGGTTCTTTTCCATGTGATTGGTGTTGCTGAGGGTCACAGCAGGATACAAGGTATTTCTGAAGACTGGAAAAGGGCAAACAGCATATTTTGAAAGTGGGTAAATGATAACCTTAGCAGCTAAAAAAAATACTAGAACATTCATCAAGCAATCAATTTACAGCCACCTAGGAGAGTGCAAATGTTGGACTGCTATCAAATTACTTAGTAAAAAGGAAATTAGGCCAGAGGAAATTAATATCCATCCGTGACAGAGCAGGGGCTACATAGATGGACAGAGTGAACCATGCATCTGCAGCGACCTCCTTCTATCTGAAGTCGCTCCTTGAGACAGGATGAGCACTTCATCAGCGAGAGCCTGCAGATCTCTTATCGCCTCTGAGAGCCAGTGACATGAGACCTTCTAATAGGTAAACCATTTCATAATGAATCCCTCCTGGTCTTTTAGTCAATAACTCTCTTGGGAAGAAGGCCAAGAAAACTCAGCCGTTCTTTGAGTTTATTTCTAGAGTGATTACAGTTGTGCTTAGTTAAGGTCTCTGTGTATCAACAGATAGGTGTAAAGTTGGCTGGAAACATTTTCAGAGGCTTCTAGTCAAACTTGAATGCATATTAATTTTATTTTTCCTTCCACAGGTAAAAACCTCCTTCTTTCTCCCACTGTAGGTTTTTTGTGTTTTTGACATACCCGGCCCTCACTCAAAAAAGGAAAAGAAAAAAAAAAAGCACCCACTCACATGAGCAGCCAAGTTTCAGATACCAATGGGCATGAGCTCTTCCAAATGTCTCCTGTTCTGGAGATGTTCACAGTCCTCGTGTCAAAACTGAAACAAACAAGCAAACAAAAAAATAAAAGACGTACTACCAAATACCCTAGGAATAAGACTTAAGCTCTATTTGGAAATTGAATTTCTTCCATAGTCAATCAATATTTAATAAAGAGAGAAAAGGAGCTCATTACAAAGACCATCTTGTTTCTCCGCAAGTCATCTATGTGAGATTCCAGAATTTCAGGGCGATAAGTTCTTAATTGGAACATTATATATTCTCTTTGCAGCCAGTGAGCACGAATCACTTCACGAGAAGGCACCACAGCCAACATTTCTCCTGGTCTGCTCGGGGTTTCAGTGAAGGGCAGGCCTGGAAGCACCTTGGGAAATGAGGTAGAGCCAAGCTAACCCCGGAGAGACGCTGAGCTTACAGAGAGCTGAGTGATGATGCCAGCATAGTCTTGAGTTTTATTTTCAGTTTGAGTACTGCTAACTAGTCTGTACAGTCACAGGCTTACTGCAGGGAGTTTATTCTACATCAGCTGTATTCTCTCTTCCTTAGCAGCAATTAATGAGTCGAAGAGACTGGAAAGTTGTTCCCAGCCAAGCCAATATCCTATGAGTTATAAATGACATTTCATGCTCATATGCAGATTTCCTGCACTGAAGTGAATTATTTACAAGATAAGGCTTATGGATTCCAACAATTGGCTGCCTAAGATTTACACCTACCGGCTGTCTCTACTCTCCTGCTGGGAGACTGTGACGTTTCCCACTGCCCTTTAAGATCTGAAGATTTAACGGGAGCTGCTCTTCCTGAGGCAGGTGTTCCCTTGCTTGAGATGGTAACTGGAAGGGCTGTGCACCCCAGAACCTGGAAGGTAAACTAAGGCTCTCCTGGAGGCACTTCTCCCTGCCCTGGGAGGATGCTATCTGCACGTAAATGCACAGGAGGAGAACCAGGAAGAATTTAAATTCTGGAGAGGCCTTTCTGCCCATTAGCAGTGATTTTATAACCTTGAGTTTTAGCTAATTAGTTTCATAATTTCTTTTTGAATGTGTGAAAATCAAAGTTTCTCCTAAAGGAAGCTCTGTGTTCAGCAGTGTGCTCTGCCCCTGTGGAACAGAAGAACCAATGCATCGTTTCCGGCTCCCAGAAACTCCAGGGGTTGAAAAGCCTCCCAACTTACAGCAAGGATGATGAAAATATAAGTTAAGAGTTTGGCACCAGGCAAATCCACCAGTGGAACAGAAAAAACAGTACAGAAACCAATTTAAGTACACATGGGTCTCCAATCCATCATAAAAGAAGCATTTAAAATAAGTGGGAAAGGATGGTTTTTTAAAACATGTTGAATGAGAACAATTGACTATGCATTTGGAAAAAAATAAAAGGAAGATCCCTACCTTATATCACAAAAATAAATTTATGTTAAATCAAAGACCTAAGTGTAAAAAATAAAAACCAAAAGAATTCTGGAAGAAAATATAAAGGAACATTTTTGTAGCCTTGCAGTGAGAGTCAACAAAATGAAAGAAAGAAAAAAATGACTAATGTTTTCCTAATAAAACCAAGACTAAACAAAATTAAAACACAAGTGACAAACAAGGGAGGGAAAACATTTACAACTGACTATTAATATCCCATATTTAGAGAAATCCAACTCATTGAAAGAAAATGACAGACATTACACTAAAGGGATAAAGAATACATATAGGCAAAAATGAAATACGAATGGCAAATACATCTGTGAAAAGATGCTCAACCACAGTATTGATTAAAGGAATGAGGAAGTAAGTAGCAACAAAATAGATTTTGCCAAATCTGATTGTTAACATGTCATATATTGTTCACATTGATTTCTGTCGAGGCTGTGAAAAAACAGGCAGCTTCCTAATTGTTGGCAGGAAAAACCAACTGCTACAAACATTTTGGGGGCAATTTGGAATTATCTAATAAAATATATTTGCATACCCTTTTGCCATGTCATCTCACTTTAATGAATCTAAAAAAAATAAAATAAAAACATTATAAAGGTATGTGGACAGGGATTCTGATGGAGTCCTGTAACAGGAAACATCGTCTGCAACCTAGTGTCTACCAGTAAGAGAATGCGTTCAGAAATTATGATAAGTTCATAAAATGGAATGCCATCTTCTCATTAAAATCTGTAAACAACCAAATCTCCATCAACAAGGGACAGTTAAATAAACTGTAGTGCCGCCATTAAGCTGAATGTCATGTAGCTTCTAAAGAGAATGAGACTGAGCTGTACGTAGATGAAAGATCTCTTTGCCACCTCAAGAGAATAAAGGAAGTTGTAGACAAATGATAGATACTATAGGTAAATAAACACATGATTGATGGACGATTAGATAGACACTGTGTAACTTTTTGTTGAGTCTGTGTGTGTGTGTCCACGGAAGGAAAGGACCCTCACAGTTGTTAGTGGCGATGGACGTTCATTTTGTGTGCATCTAGAAGCTCATATGTTAGTTTCACCTGATGGTGGGAGCACACTCCCAGGCAAGTCAGGATGCTCATCCTTTCCCAGGACTAGATGATGTTGTCATATGTCGGGGCCACCCATTCTGACATCAGCAGAGACTCCCAGCTGCAAAGACCTCTCCTCCGGCGGGGATGCCAGTCACTGGATCAGAGACCCTTCAGCCCCATTCCTGCTCTCCAAGCTCTTACCCACCTCCACATAGAGAATCGTTCTGCCACTGCTGACCATTGCTTGGCCATGGGAAGCTCTGGGCAGCTGTTAAGGCCCCTCTGCCCTGAGATCCCTATATCTACTCTCACTTTTAAGCTCTTGGTGCTTCCACGAAGGTTACCTGGGAAACGGGTCTCTCTCTATGCCCAGATGCCCCAATCCTTTCTGGGGTTTTTGTTAGCTCTGTACAAGGTGTTCATGGTGAAGGAGAAAGAGGACAGAGCTCGGCATCTCTTCCGTTAGGAACCCACTAACGGAAAAAGGAGTATTTGTGTACTCCTCTTTCCCTATCCGAAAGTCCCATGGAACCTTGATCTTGTCAGGATTGGGTACGTGACTGTTACTTGTCGGCCATTCTTACAAATACATCTTATAAACTGAATATTCTCTTAATATTCTCTGAATGTTCTCTGAATTCTAGGCTCTCAGAATTCAAAAATCAGTATGAACTTTCCCCCATCTTTTTTGCAGGTGTCACCTACCTGAGTGAGGAATACAAAGTACCAAAGCCAATTATGTGATCAAAGGGGCCAAAACCACCCAGGGTAAAGCATCAGTACACCACATTTGTGTTCGCCAAATCCCAGCTCTTCTTATTCTCTCTTCACAATTAGACACAAAACAACAGTAAGAAACATCCTCCACTCTTAGTGAGAGCTGAGGATTTGGATGACGTGGACCAGCTGGAGGAGATTTCCCAGAAGGCAACTGAAAACATTCTCATCAGCCGTGGCAGTTCTCTGGAAAGCCCCTGGGCCTCAGTGGTAAGGCAGAGCTCTCTTCTCCTTGACCCATCTTTCCCCTCCCCCAGCACTCCTCCATCTTCCTTCCTCCTCTGATATGTGGAGTGGCTTCCTCCCAAGTAGGAACCCAGCAGCCATGTTGAGGCATCTTTTCAGCAGTCAATGGGCAGGGGTTGTTTTTTATTCTTTATTGCAGTTCTATTCCCTAGCACAGTGCTTAGCATGTAGTAAGTGCCCAATAAATAGGAGAATAACTTTGCATTTACATGAAAACACTTTTTGAGACCAAGGCACATTCTTTACATTTTCTTAGGGACAAAAAATTTTCATTTTTATCCTTTGACAATAAATTTTATTTCTATAATCAATAGTAACTTGGAACTCATCTTGGGAAACAGTATGGATAGCCATGCTAGATAATGACTCTGTGCGTGTGTGTGTGTATGTGTGTGTGCACATGTGTGTGCATGTGTGTGTTGCACGGGCATGTGTGTGTGCGTGCATGTGCATGGGTGTGCATGTGGGTGCATGTGTGTGTGCGTGTGTGTGCCTGTGTGTGTGTGTGAGACAGATGGAGAGAGACTCCTAGACATCATAATCTGTACAAATCAGGAGTTTGATTCTTTGCAAAATAAATAGCCATTCTTTGTTTTTGCTATTGTTTTCTAAGGTAAATACTATGAAAAGCACAGCATTCATTTGAATGCCTGTATGTCATTTATTTGACTAATTTATTAAACATATTTGAGGTGTCTACAATTTATTCATCCCTGTTCTAGGCAATGCCGATCATGTGTTGAAGAAGCCAAGTTGTTTGCACTCGTGGTCCTTAGGAGAAGGAAGACATCCTAAGTCAAGCAAGGATGGGCCTTATACAAAGATCCTGAGACAAGAGGGACCGGTCATATCTAGAGTCTGGGGCATAGAATCTGTTCAGTCTGGCTGGAATGAAAATTGCAAGGGTGGGGGAAGTGGAGAAGAGGGGTAGGGGGTGCTGAGAAATGGATTTGGAGGGAAGCAAGTCATACCAGACCACAAATGGCCTTAAGTGTCCTATTTCATCCTGAGAGCAATAGGAGTGATTAAAGGGTTTAAGTACAGACATTGGATCTCTGCTCTGTAAAGAACAGTTCCACAGCAAAATGGGAGATTACTGAAGGAGGCAAGATTAGAGGCAGGATGATAGTTACGTGTCTTCTCCAGATACAAGCCAGAGACCGCTGGTTAAGACAGGTAATTTCACAGGAGATCGTCAGAAGAACATAAAAGCAGGAAAAATCAAAGACATTTAGAATTCACAGTGGTAGGGCCTGAAGATGGAATGGGTTTAGTGTGGAGACAGAAAGTTTGGCAAATGAGTATCTGGCATGGGCTAGGGCTTTGGGGGCTCGAACGGGGATCAAAGGAAGCATCTCTGTGGGAGGCACTGTTGGATTCCACCTTAGACTTTCTTCAGGAAGCATCCTTAGGATGCCCAAGGGACACCCAGGTGGAGGGGCCCAGGACCATCAGCATGGAGGCCTGGAGCCTGGACCTCAGTGATTGCCAGCACATTTTTTAGTGTCTCATAATCAGAACACAGGAAGTCCAAGAAGAGGCAAGGGTGCATTTGTGCCAAAAAATTCACAGACAAGAGGCTATATATAGGCCCAAAGGTAAGGCTGCATTGGATTCAAATAATAGTTTGGAGTTGAATGAAAAGAGAGGCAATGGGAACATTCAAGGTACAAAGAGCAGCAGTGAGATTGGGGGAGGGAAAGGAGAGAGAAAAACGATACTGATTAGAGAAATCTGTCAGGTGTGTTCGATCAAATCTTTTCCTAGGATTTGGGGGTTTTGTAAACCTATGGATAGTCTTCCTGAGACTTGGCACTCAGAGCCTGACTTCTGGGATCCACATGCAGCACTCATCACTGTCATCAGGAGACTAGCTTTACTGTGACTCAAGGCACAGGGAGGCCAAGACATTTGGTCAACGTTTGATGTTAGAGCAACATGGGAGCCAGTGTGCCCCGTGCCCAGTAAGGCTTCCAAACCTAATGCCTCCTCAGATGGTGGTCACCACACTGATTGTTGCCCAATTCTCAGCAATATCCAATGTCAGAATAGCACTCAACACAAACCAGGAAGATTCTGCCAGAAAAAGCAGCAGGCAGCAAAATATTCTTAGTACGTGGTGCAGGGATTCCCTTTCTCTCAAAACCTAATTAGGGACTGGCAAATAGAAATCTTGCTCAACTTGAGTTTTATATAGCAATTGATTGTTTTATTTAAGGGTCTGCTTTAAATTCACCAGTATTTTATTCCCTCCTTCCTTTCCTTCTTTCTTTATTTTTAACAAAGTTGCCCACACTCAACTATTGTAAAAACTCAGAATACAGAGATTGAGAATTCTTCTAAACCTTGTTTGTTTTCACATGTAATTGCCATCTCTTAGAGAATTTGGATTCATCTGTTGAAGGCCAGAGGTCAGAACCATGCTGAATCTGGAAGCTCAGGAAGTCCTGGGAGACATTGGGAAGTTTAGATATTCTGGTGTCCGAGACTTTACCAAGAACTAGTCACTCAGCGCGCAGCAGCAGAACAAGTGTAATGATTTGATTTCGTATAGCCTCTGTCACCTTCATCTATATATTTGCTGGTGATTTATTAATATCTGTTCTACCTGTCTCGGCCTGCAGGAGACCTTGTGTTGCTGCATGCCTTCTACAGAGTAGAGAGAAATGAAGGGAGCCAATGGGATTATGACTTATTTTCCAATGTTGAATTCATAAAAAGATCTTTTGTCAGACACTGCACAGCAGTTTGTTGGATGAAATTAATCCTATGGCAAAATTGCTAGCCTCACCTAAAATTGGTGCTTTATTTAAAGAAGGATCGATGAGGCTTGCTAAATATTTTTTTTAGTGTTGATAAAAGCTTTTCATAATCTCAGGCTGCAAACATAGGCTAAATTGGCAGTTCTGGATGCTATGCCGGCATGCTGGAGCTGGCTAACGATGTCACCCACAATGTCACTGAGGCAAAGCCACCCTTGAGCTGTCTCCAGGCCTCTGTTCCTCTTCTGCAATCTCAGGGCAGGAGAAATGTTTTTCTTAACACATGTGAATCCAACTTTGGACACATCTCAGGCTCTCATCTTCCAAGGATCATCATTTGTATGTTAGACAGCAAAACGTTTAGCCGTGTCCACCATGTAACAAAAAACATTCCTGAGGCTGTCAGACTAAACCCCTGGCCTCTTTGTTCTTTGCCCAGTGGTCTCATGACTTCTGGTTTTTAGGGGAACATTATGACTGGTCTACTATTTCAGTGCTACTTCTTTGTGAAAAGGTTCACAAATATAGTTTATTTCACAGTTCACACATACTCAACTTATATCTATCATCCCTTATACAAGGCTAGTAAGGGCTTTGAGAAGCCACTGCTACATTACTGTCTTTGTGGCCTTTTGTGTCCTGTTCTTAGAGAGTTATTCCAGGATTTCTAGCTAGTCTGAACTTCAAATTCCTGTTACCATTAGCCAGTACTAGCTCTGGTGAGTATAATCTTCAGCCTCAAAACACTCCAAAGTCTTGGAAAATACTGAAATTTTAAAATGTATTCATTAGATGAAAACAAAAGGTCAATTTTATTGTAATATTTTTATTATATCCATACAAAAAAGAAAATGCCTTTTCCCTCTTTGTCTCTTGTGGCTGTCTACGTTTGAAGTCATCCAGGGACACAGCAGAAGTACACTAAATGACACCACGTTTCTCTATCCTGGCCTTCATACCATGGATTTCACCTTCTCAAGATAAAAAGAAATTAAGAGGAAATCAGATTGCATAGAGATAACAAATTATTGCTCACTTTTTAAAAGGAGCTCCACAGAGATAATAAAGAAGGTGTAACTTTGTGCGATGAAATGCCTGCTTTGCTCTTGAGCAGCACTCCCTTTTTCTGCTCAGGAATATTCCAGAAGAGAGTTGCAGATGCCACCCAGCCCTGAAAAATCTGCCCTGAGAGTCAAAACAGATCCGACAGTGCAAAGAACTTCTTCATTAGGATATCAAGCCTGTAGTCATATTTTCAATTGCTGCTGTAACTTTTTCCTTGCAAGTGCTTTCACTTATTTCGGGACCACCTAAGGCTCTGTGTGGTACACAGCAACACAGTTTGAGACATTTCTGTGATGTTCTGTACATCATATAGTTGCTAACAACCTGTCAAAGTCATCCTGACACCAAACTGAGAAGCTGATGGTTTGGGTAACGTATTAGAGGAGATGAAAAAAAACGACAGTCCTCATTACTGTAATAAAACCAGCAGAGACACACTGAGAATCAATTACTGATTGTGACCTAATGAACTAACCCTCAGTCAAGTAGAAAACTGCACCAAGCCTCTTACATTATCAAATGATTTAGGATGGAGCACTGTCTGAAGATGGGCAACAAGTCGAGGCAGATGAGTTTTCTTATATTGTGGCTGACTTAATTACCTTGTTCCTGAGTGCAGAGATCAAATTGAGCAACTTAAGGTGCTAAAGCTCTGTGCCAGCTGGAAATGAAAAGGAAATAATTAACACCAACAAGAGCTACGTCGAAGGTTGTGGCACCTCCTGACAGAAGCAAGGAGACTCAAAGTTAAGGCGGCTGCAAAGTCCTTGACGAGGTGAGCCCTGCGCGGCCCGCCTGGCTGGATTTGTCCAGGTTGCCTGTGGCAGCTGTGCACTGAAGAGTCCGGCCAGGGAGTCAGGGATTCAGAACTCACAGTGCAACCCGGCGACCGAAGGGCAAATCCACCTGAGGACCTGAGTGCAGATGGCTGGGCTCCCCGGAACAAAGTGGAGGGATGACAGAGGTGTAACTCTTATTCCACAGCCTCCATCTGTGTGTCACAGAGGCTATTCTTACACACACACACACACACACACAGAGAGAGAGAGAGAGAGAGAGAGAGAGAGAGAGAGAGACAGCTCTTGTCACCAATGGAACAGTCTTGTCTTTGTCTTTCATCTCCTACGGTCACGTCCAGACTCCATTGCTGCATCACAGGTGTAGCCAGTGAGGTTGAAATGAATGGATGGTGTTCACAAGGAAATCAGCTTATGGAAAGAGACCTGTTCCTATTCTTTGAATTAAGTTCTTGGGAGCCATTTTTCAGCTCATTTGTCACTGTAGTGTTCTTCTCTTCACACATGCATAGGTGGCAAGGACATCAAATCAAAACATGGCAGGCTCCTTCACTGCCAGACTAGGAGATGAATCCTATGTACACTGGCCTCCAATGCCATGAAAGCACCCAGGAGCAGTGGCACCAACAACAATCCAGGTCTTGGGTTCACATTCCTCAGTCCTCCCATGAAGGATCTAGTCCTACCCAGAGGACACGCCCAGGCTGCATCTGTGCTACCTGCACTTCCCAACAGGCATGTGGAGAGGAGAGGAGAGGCTCTGTCAACACAAAGCTCTGTGAAGCCAGCTTGGGTGTTTCCCACAAAGGGCTGAGAATGGGATTAACTTCCCTACATCACCGATGAATCAGTCCCATCAGCACTGCATGTGGCATCATCAGACCACAAGGACACACTTCATGAAGGGGTTTCTCAGCATTGAGTCATCATTCAAACACCTGACACACAAATGAGTCACAGCTGTGAGTGTCTGGAGAAATGAGCATTTGAGAAATGGTCTGTACAGGCCATATCCCGTCTACAGCAAGTCAGCAAACCAAGGCAAGGCAAGGATGTCCCTCACTGCAGCCACACACCACAAATCAGGGGCAGGGACGCTTAACTCTGCCCAACTTTAGACGAGTTTTAAAAGACAACACTTCTCAGAAATCATCTAGTAAAATGCAGATTCTGACTCGGGTCTGGGAGAGGTCAGAGACTGTACAATTCTAACAGATCCTTGATAATGCCACTGGCCTTGCCTATCTTTGAACTATCCTGGGAGCATCAAGTCCTTAAAGCTTCTGTTCTCCCTCTAGGGTCCTCATCCGGTTGGGAACACATATTAGACATTCTAACTACATCCTATGAGCAACTTACGACTCCAAAGGAGGTAGATGGAGCCGACTCCTCTAGAAAGGATCTGGAGCACCAGGCCCCTTGACCAGCCCAGTCTTCAAGGCCCACTTTTGGGAGCATGGCCTTCGGGGCTTTCACACAAGCAAGCCAATAGGTGGTAAGGAGCAGAGCAGAATTCCCCAGGGGCTGGCGCATAGGTTTTGATCAGGCCTAGGCAAGCACAGCACAGTCAAAGTAAACCCATGCAGGCCTGTGTACCCTGCCCTGACTATGAGACTCCCTAGAGTTAGTTGAGCCTGACCTAAGAGCAAGGTACACACATGGAATAATTTTCAAATCAATGAATTGCGTACAGACCATGAGGCAATGGCTTGTCAGATGCCTTGCATCTGATGCACTGATGGAAGCATTCACTAGGCTTCTTGCAGAACTGAGGGCTGCAAAAGAGAATTGCACAACATCTGAAAACTTGATAAAGAGGGAAGGGAGATTTGGCATAGGCGTCTCCCTCACTAACCTGAGTCTTTGTTGAATGAGAACACAGTGCCTGTGTGGCCACTGCTGCCACCAGGGACACCAAGCCAAGCCATCATTCAGTGCTGCTCTGCAGCATGCCGCCCTGCCCTCCTGAAAGCTGCGTGATTCATTGGATTTAATATTGTCCTGAGTCTCACTCCAGGGAATTCTGCAGGAATGTTGTTCAAAAACAAAAAAAAAGCACAGCCATTTAAAACAGAGTCTGTAGGCTCCATTCTGTAAAATAGGTTATTAACTTACAGTGATGCAGCCAACAGTTCAATTGCTATAAGATCACAGGTTACTCAATGGGAAGGGCCACATTTTAGATTGTTTAGATTGTTTTACCCTGACTCCCCGCTGATATTCAGGCTTTACCAGGATTAGTGTTAAAATCCTCACTGTGAAATGCAAGGCCCAGAAAGAAAGCCGCATCCTGCTCATCCTGATCGCCTCCGCCTCTTGGCCAGTGCCAGACCTGTAAATACTCCTCCCCTTGGCTGCTCTCAAGTCCCTTTACGATGAAGCTGGCTGGCAGCAGGGAAAGGGTTGTGCAGGGACTCTCTCCACCTCCTCCAAAGACTGTATAATAGTCCATGCAGACATTTCCTGATGTTTAAAACCTCTCCAATTTTCCTTCTCTGCTCCTGTGTTTTCAATCTCTGGAATGCCCAGGACTGGACACATGTGCCTACTCCTCCCCAGCCCCATCCAACAACATGAAAAGAAGATTCTGTCTGGGTTTGGGTCTGGTCTTTTCTGGATACCTACAAGAAGTTCATCAGGTGCCCTCTCACACTTGCCAAGCTGAATCAGGCCCTCGAGGGTTTCCCTCCCACGTTGCCTTCCCGCATCATGAGGGAGGCCACTGCTGTCTGAAACATAATAACGGTTTCTTAAAATTCCTATCCAATCACCCCTAAACTCTGACAAGTATTTGCAGCTTCTATCTCCTTTGCATTTAAGGAGGATGACAACTCTGAGCACTGAACAGACCATATCTCCACCTAATGATTGCAACGTCACTTTCCGGAACTTGACTTCGGAGGCCTGACTGACTTCCGGAACTTGACTTCGGAGGCCTGACTGACTTCCGGAACTTGACTTCGGAGGCCTGACTGACTTCCGGAACTTGACTTCCGGAGCCTGACTGACTTCCGGAACTTGACTTCGGAGGCCTGACTGACTTCCGGAGCCTGACCCGGAAGGCGTTGGTCATTGTGAGCGGCGCTCTTTCCGGAAGCTGTGTGCTTGGTGTCTGAGCCCTTCAGTCGAGCCCCATCCACACACTGGACAGCACAGCTCAGCCGCGTGGACGGTGCAGATAATGCTAATTGAAAGCAAATGTCATTTTGGAAGGTCCATCCCCCACCTGACAGACGTGGAGGCTTCGGAGCGGGCGGGGCCGCGCCTGGCGACCTGTCCCTCGGGTGTTCCCTGAAGCTCCGCGGTCTCCCGACACTGGCGCCTCCTCCATCCCCGCCTCCCGCCGCTCTCACCGAGGGAGGCTGAGGTCCCGCACGCAGAGCTGGGCTCCGAGGCTGCGATTCACACCAACTGGCCTCAAAGAAGCCAGCAGCAGGGAAACATCTCCTTCGGGCGTGTCTGCTCCCAAACAGATGCTACTTGGAAAAAATCACGTTTGCTGTTTATCTTGTGTTTGCCACGGGAGTACACGAAAATAGAGTATTTGCAAGAAATTAAGAAGTACAACGAAACCGGATGCCCCTGATGATCCCAGTCTTGAGATAAACACGGGTAACATTTTGTGGGATTGCTTTTTGGTCTTCTCAGTCCCATTTCAAAAGCGGCACAACATACGGCATGAGATCTCTTGAAAGTTGTCAACCGTAGTCTTTAGACCAAACTCGGGAAGGAATATGTTGCCTTTTCTGCTCACGGTCTGGGTACATTTCCAACCTCTCCCTTTCCTACCCCTCTGCATGTTCGTGGAGGAAACCATGGTGTACCCACGAGGCCATTCTGGGGATATAGTAAAAACTCCTCCTTCACAGAAACAGCCAAGGCATTAAAGTATAAATCAACTGCACAGAGTTCAAAAGAAAATCAACCATGCCGGGGTCAGGCTGGCCTTCCCAGCAGGCGTCTGAGCAGAAGGGCTCAATGTGCTGCAGATTTGGGGACGTGCCCTCACGCAAGAAAGACTTGTCATCTGAAAATCGCTGGGGGCCATGGCAGCCTCCCCTAAGGTCCTGAGAGGCCTGCCTTCATTCACACACAGCTGGGCAACTCCAAAAGATGCTGTGTCCTGGGCAGAGACCCCAGTCTGGATTTGTAGTGCCAGCCACAAACAAAAGAGGCCATGTGCCACCCTCAGAGCACCTGGCCTTCCCCTTCACAGCAGGTAGCTGACGTCGCTGTTGGTCTATACTTGGAGGTTATTTGAAGCTTGTCTGTCTTTCCCCGTGAGATTTTAAACTTCACAAGAATAGTGACTTTGCCACTTGTGCTCAGAATTTTATTTCTAGTGCCTGAAACAGAGGTTCTCAACAAATATTTGCTGAGTAGATGAAGAAACAAGTGGATGAGTAAAAAGGGTGGATTTTTCCAAGGCTAGCATGACCAATGGCCCAAACAAGGCCATTCCCCTCATAGACTGTGACTCCTCCTTTACCTCCTTTACCCTCCACTTCTACACCTTGCCCACTGTGTGTGACTCTGTTACTCACCCACCAGGAAGGCAAAACTGAGACAACTAAAGTGCATACAGGGGCACACAGCTTCCTGTTAAGGTCCTGACAGTTACGATGGAAAAAAAAAAAGGTAATACTGGAAGCATCTATCTAGGATCCTGATGATTTGAGAAAAAACACAAAACATGGCTAATTGGGATCATCTCCCCTTTGTAAGCCCCAAGTTCCATGGTCCTTCGAAATACACTTCCTAAATCCTACCTCACACTACCTATCATTCTTAGTAGAAGCTATAATTCCTCACTTTCCACACAGTAATACAGACTACCAGATAAGGAGTTTCTAGAATTTCGCTATGCCCACCCAACCTATCTTTCCACTTCTGCTGGAGAAAAAGACACCCCTCTGCTTCTCCAAATCTGAGCAGACTACTTTCGACTATTTCACTCTCTCTCCCCACAACCTTTCCACACACACACACACACACACACATCTTTAATTTTTCCATTTCATGTGCTTCTTCCCTCCCATCTATAAACATGCTCAAAACTTTTCTTAAAAATGAAACATAAGTGCACCAAATCATAAAACTACTTCTCCAACTGTCTCTCTTAGTATAAGGATCATCTTTATTTTTCACTAGTAGAAAGAAAAATATATGCAAAGAAATAGAAACTCATTTGCCCCTATTACAAGTCAATTTCTGCTCACATCACTGCTGAGATAGCTCTCTGCTAAATAATCAGTAATTCCCTGGTTGCCAAATCCAAGGATGTACATAATAAACAATCTTTTTATACAATCTTTTAAACAATCTCTTTATAGCGTTTGATACTTACTTCTTGAAACATTTTCCCCTTAGTTTCTAGGATATCAGTATCTCTTGACTTGCCTCCAGTTTTTCTGAATATTTCACTTCAATCTCTTGGGGATCGATTCTCGTCCTCCAACTACTCCTCATATCTTGGGGCGTTTTACCATGAAATAAAGGAGTTTTGTGGTGTTTTGTTTTGAAGCCATATCTTTTCCTTGTGTTGGCACATTAATTCCTTTGGTTTTAATTACTACTTCTAGATGTTAATAACTTTGAAATCTATGTCTCTGGTTCTGACTTCTCTCCAAAGTGTCAGAACCTTAGGTCTGGCTGCCTCTTGGAGGCCTGCACTGATTTTGGAGCCAGCATGAACCAAAACTTGACATTGCTTTTCAGACACCTGTTCCTCCTCCTCTCTGAGAGTGTGTCATCTTGTTTCAAAGCCAGGGATTCCCCTTAATTCCATGGTTCTCTGCCTTTGTAATCAGTTAATCACAGTCATCTCAATTCTACTTTGGAAGTGTCTCATAACCTTAAGCATTTCTCCTTTATCCCTGCTACAGTAGCCTTAGATCACAATCCTTACCAATGTTTTCTTTTTATTTCATTTTTCTAACTGCAAACATAATACATTTTCAACAGAAAAATTATGTAGAATTCAGACATGAGAGCAAAAATTTCTCATAATATTCACTTCTATAGTTAACTAATATTAATATGTAGGTAAGTACTAGAAGTTACTGTCAAACGAGCATACAGCTTTGTTAGCTGTATTGTTCCCAGGATGCTTTTTCAGATCATTTTATATTTTGCTACATCAGTTTTACTGGCTGTATGATGTACCATTTTCTTATCGCAGCATTATGCAGTTAAACAATCCCTTAGCATTCAATATAGTTCAGTGAGGATCAAAATAGAAAAAAAAATAAAACGACTATTTAAAACACAGGGAATCTAATGCAATTAATTGGTTACAAAGGTGAGTAAAGGACTGGGGGAAGACATTTAGGGGATAATGAAGCAATTCAGAAGTAGTAACAGAAGCCTCACCACCCTATTCATATGGTTAAGCATAGGTGTTCCATTTTGTCTGTTTATTATTTCTATTGTCCATTCTCTTTTGGTGTCTCTGTTCTTCCTTCTCTACCTGTGTTGGGTTAATAAAATATTTTTAGTATTGCATTTTAATCTTTCCATGGGCATTTTAGCTTTACCTCTTGCATTACTTTTTAGAGTTGCTCTGGGGATTACAAGTGCACCTTTAACTTATCACCATCTACTTAGAGGTAATATTGCACTGCTGCAAGTAAAACTTTGGAAGCTCACAGCAATATAATTACATTTATTGCCCTATTCATCCTTTGTGCTGTTGTTTCCACAAATATCAGTCTGTCCGTACTATAAGTACCACAATATCATGTTAGAATTTTTGCTTTAAATACCATATGCCTTGCAGAAATTAAGAAATGTGTATATATAGCATATATGTGTGCATATATGTATATGTGCCCATCTTAAATATGTATTTCATATATTATTACCCACACCATTTCTTACAGTCTTCCTTTCTTCCTGAAAATCTGAATTTTCATCTGGTGTCATTTACTTCAGCATGAAGAATGATCTTCCTTGTAATGCAAATCTGTTGGTAGCAAATTCTCTTCATTTTCATTTATCTGAAATATCTTTATTTCATCTTCATATTGACAGATAGCTCTTCTAGATATCAGTATCTCTTGACTTCCTTCCAGTTTTTCTGAATATTTCACTTCAATCTTCAACTTAGCCCAAGATGGGAACCCAGCAGTCTTAACTATCTCTTTTTGAGAACATGATTTGAATTTAAAACAAAACTGTGACAATCTGGCATTTGATTCAGCATTTTTCTTTCAGTTTATATGCAGATCAACTATGTCCTAAATTATCTATCTCTTATTTGCTTCATTTACAACCTGTGTTTTTCTATGAAATACCAAATCTTGTTTTCTTAAATGATTGTTCTAGAAAAGGGATTTGCAGGCAATATCAAGATAAACTGTACATTCATCCTCAGATCAAATTCTCTTAGTTTTCATTTATCTGAAATATCATTATTTCATCTTCATATTGACAGGTAGCTTTGCTAGATATCAGCATGTCCTGACTTTCTTCCAGTTTTCTGAATATTTCACTTCAATCTGGTTAACAGATTTTTTTTCTACTAATGTGAAGAAGTAATTCTATTGTCCTCTAGCCTCCTTGCTTCTAATGAACAGTCAGCTGCCATTTGTATCATTATTCCCCAGGATGTAACACCTCATTTTTCTCTGGATGCTTTCCACCTTTCCCCTTTTCCTTTCTGTTTCAGGAGTTTGGCTGTTGCATGGCTATATAATTTCATGCCACTCTGCTTCTGCTTCTGCTGAGATTTCTACTAGAAATGACCTGTCTCCCAACCCATTATCAACTTAGCAATATCCTACCCAGGCACTAAAGACCAGTTCAAAGTTCTCCCTGTCTGTGATACCTCCCCACAAAACCCCTGAAAGTATAATAGCTACTTCTCTCCTCCCCCAACACTTTGCCTTTTCTCTTTATTATAGCACATGAAACACATCATTGTAATTGTATTTTTGCATATCTTCTTCCATTTGACTTTTCTCAATGACAAGAGTCCTCTCTTATTCTCTTTGCAGTCCTTGTACCTAGCACAATGCCAGGGACATCATAGATGTTCAATGAATGTTTACAGGCTGATTGGATGAATAAATAAACAAACTGAATTTACCAAAGACAATAAGCTAGTGTTTCTAGGGCCCTTTGTAAAGAGAAATCAAATGACATTTACCCTCAAGTTTAACTTGATAATGAGTAACACTGTTTAGATTTTGATGGAGGACATATAGATTCCTGAGAAACTGTCAGGGAAAAGCTCTCAGGTTTCTGAATGGAGGCCAAGAATGAATTTTAAATCTGGGATAAGTGAGTAAAAGTAAAAACAGTCCTTTTTTTATTATATATTATCTTCCCAGTCATCATGAAATCATTTTGTATTCATTGTGATAACACCAATTATTAATGTACTCATTTGGCATTCATGTGACTCTCTTATGCACTTCCACAAGAATTCTGTTGTAATTAACTATTAGTTGATGTTAATAGTAATGGATATTTAAAATAATATGCTTCCGAATAGGGTCACCAACAGAAAAGGGATCAATGTATTCAAGCATGAGAGACTTGAGGGCAATCCCTTTCAGTGTGAAAAATTCTTGAGATGCTACAATGGAGTTTGGAAACTGTAGAAACTCAACTTAGTCCAAGATGAGAACACAGGAGTCTTAACTATCTCTCTTTTTGAGAACATGATTTGAATTTAAAACAAAGCTGTGACAACCTGCCATTTGATTCAGCATTTCTCTTTCAGTTTATAAGCAGATCAACTATGTCCTAAATTATCTATCTTCTTATTTGCTTCATTTCCAACCTGCATTTTTCTATTAGATACCAAATCTTGTTTTCCTAAATGATTGTTCTAGAAAATGGATTTGCAGGCAATATCAAGATAAAATGTACATTTATCCTCAGATCAAAGATATGCTGCCAGGCCTGTGAAGAGCAGCAGTTTGTTAAAGGTGAGTTACTAAACTTCAAAATGCAAAAATAAAGATCACAGTCTGAGCTCATGGGTTCATGAGGCTTGGGTGCACTTTGTGAGTTCCTAAGGGCGGTGGAGCTTGTCTCCCTTCACATATGCACAGCTTCCTTTCCAAGTGTGGCCCTTGTCATTATAAATACCCCAATCACAGGATTTGGCCTGACAGATGCCAACTTTAAATCATTCACTTTATGCCCTAGCTTTGGTACCTGAGGTCCTCAAATATGATATCTTCTTTTCATGAACATCAAGAGGAAGAAATGTCCAGTTAAAGGAACTCTAACATCATGTGGCTACCTAAGCTGTAGGGGCCCTTGGGAGTTTCAACCACTGAGGCCTTGGTGGTTCTTCTAGAGCATCCTGGACCTTACTCCCTACAGACCTCCACTGACCTTGGAATAAAGTTAGGTACATAGTCCGCATGTCTCTCCCAAGACCATTAGGGCCACCCCATCCCTAAAACATGCCTCCTGTCAGCATAAGGATGCCTAATAACTGTACAGGCAATGATGTTAGTTCCTTAAAAACTACTTCGCCTTTACTCCACAGTCAGGTGTGAAAGGAAGATACCTACAGAGAAGGGAATACATTGACCCCCACCTCACATGATTGGGCAACCCATCCATTTCTGGGCCTGAGAGATAGCTGTGTTCATTTGGTGTGGAAGAGGTGAAGAAATATTTGAACACTAGATGAGGTAGGGAGAGAATAGCCCCTGAGAGAGCAAGTGCAAAAGAAGCCCAAAGTGACACACCAAGGGCAAACCTTGACCTTCTCAAATGCTGCTTCACGTAGCTGGGATCTCCTCACTGGCCCTCCTCCGGGGTGACAGCTGTCAGGACGGCTGTGGCAGGTGGAGGGCACCCTCATGGCTCTGCAGTGAGGAGTTGCTGCCAAAGGAGGGTAGCAGCAGCCATGGCGGGTGTCCCAGGCAGGAAGCACAGGTGCAGTACCACAGTTGTAGGGAAATGAGCGTGGCCTGTGTCTGTCAAGGGCAGGTGGGCTTGTGGTGAACAGAACTGGATTGAAGGAATTGGGGCTGTCGATGCTCTTGCAGCCCCAACACACACAACCACTGTGGGCTCCCTCCCAGCCTTTCCCCTTCCACCTTAGAGGTAAACCTGCACCTCTCCTCTTTCAATGTCTTCCCTCTGGATGGAATCTACTGACCAGCATGAATCCACATGAGCACCTAGAATCCTAGAATGTCAAAGCTAGACAGGCCCCCTCACAATGGTCTCATCCAACCATTGGATATTACTGATGCAGAAACTGAGCTACAAAGCAAGAAATACAGGTGCCTGGGCCACGCTCACCCACACTTAACCAGCCTGGCTCTGTAGGCAGCATTCAACGTGCATCCTCTCCCCAGCAAGGCATGCCTTGCTATGCCTCTAGTCCCAGGCCTTTTCCAAATGGGAAAGTGAAAAGACCATCACCTGCTATACTTATTCTGAGACAAGGAGGTGGTGCACTTTGGAAAGCATGTCAGGTCCGTAGCGTGCCCACCAGGGAAGGATGACTCCATCTTACCCCCATCCCTCCTGGCACCTCGCTATGTTCTCATGTGCATTACAAGATGCCAAGCATGAGCCTCAAATCGTCTTTATTTTCCACTTCCTCTATAATTCAGCCACCAGTCAGGGCTCCTCTCTGTGGTCTCCTTCCTGTAAGCAGGAGAGAGTGCTGGGTCCACTTTGACCATGGACACCAAAACCATTACTGCAGCAGCAGCAAAAGGAATGGAATGGAGTTCTCCCCGGGGTTTACCCCTTTAAAGTCCAGGCAGAAAAAAAGCTCCACACACTTTCTACCTGAATCATTAAAGGGTTTCATCTTGCCTCTACCGTACCACGTCTATAAAAACCATAAAGTAGAAATCTTTAACTACTCAGAAAGGTCAGGCTTCAAATTGCATATTTAATCTGGATTTAAAGAAGTATGTTCTGTGAAGAGTGATGTTATGGTGCCTAAACACCTGCTGCTTCCATTTTTCAAGGCACACACAGGCACTCCCAGACACAGACACAAATAAACCAACTATGCTTAGCACCAGCTACCTTTCTATTGAGAACCTTCTCTTAGGATTTAAATATTTCAGCACCTGTCATAAGACAGGTGATTCTTCCACAGTAGATAGAAATAACAGTGGCCTAAAAATGGTTATTTTCACTTACCTTGATTATTAATTTGGAAAATAGGGGCTACGGAGATTAAAATTTCTCAGGACACCTACCTCTTTGACGTTCTTCTTTTCTTCCCTCTCTCTCTACCCCCGCCTCTCTCTTCCTTTACTTTCAGACAAGAGCTGGTTAGGCTGGCTCAGGAGCTGGAAGGCAGAGGCCAGCAGCAGTGGATGCTCCATGGGAGAATGGCAGGTGGGTGAAGAAGGAGCAGACAGGGTGGGAGACTGGCCTCATGCAGGAGAAGAAGTACAGATGTCAGCATTTCATGTGTGTGTAAACACCATAGGACCCTGTGTTCTGACTGTTGGAGAAAGATGGTACAGACATGAAAAGGGAGAAAGCTATAAGGGGCCTGTGTTGTTAGATTCAAATTAGAGTTATTGATGTACATTCATGGTACATAGATAATAGATAGATAGATAGATAGATAGACCAGATAGACCAATGGTAGATGAAGGGGGGAGGGGACAAGTGGATGAATGGATAGGTAGATATAGGGAAAAATATAAATGTGAGTATGTGTACACCTATACTGTATATATGCATATCTATTCATACTTATAGACAGACATTTTTCTAGCCTTAAAGGCCTAAGCAGCAATGCTGCAAGTACCAATGAGCACATTTGCCCCCCAGTTCTGCATTTCTAAATATGACTTTCCACTAGAACAACAAATATTCCTTGAAGCAAGAGCTAATATCAAAGCAGAGTAGGAAAATGTCTAAGATGAGCTTAGAATCGATTTTTGTGGAAGAAGGAAATAAATCGCCCAAAGAATGTTAAGGACATATCAAAAAGACATAGCAGTAAGCTTGAAGGTGTTACTACTTGGCCAAGGCTGGGACAATTTGGGAGTCAAAATAAATAATGGTAGTAAGCAGACTGCAGCCCAGTGGATAAAATAGTAATCATGGTGTTCATAAGGAGATAAATACATGAATGAATAAATGGGGAAAAGATAAATTTCTTCATAGTAATGAAAACTAATGAATGCAGTAATAATGATGTAAGTTTTAAATTGCATTTGGCAGCTATCACAATGATCATTCAGGTGAGAACCATCCTGGATGCTAAAACCAGGTTGTGGAAGTCGGTCAAAGAAAGGTTTTCACATACTCTCAAAGCATTTCCCCACAAAATACTTGGCAACTTTTTGAGGAATCCAAAGTGAGTTTTCAGTGGAGGAACTTGGAAAAGGTGACTTCACCAGCAGTGGGACAAGCCTGCATCCTGTCTACTTGAGAGGATGTGCAGAGAGAACAGAGCAGCTCCTTTCCTGACATTCCAGCCAAAGGTGCACAGCCTGGGTCTGCTTCTACAGAAACATCAGACACATCCAAATTAAGGGACCATCTACAAAAAGATGGCCTAGCCTCTTCCAAAGCATCAAAGTCATGAACATTGAGGAAACCATAACAAAATTGCAGGATACTAGAAAGACAGGATGACTGGGTGTGGAGACAAGGCCTGGGTTCACTGGGCATCAGTGGGAAAGTTGGTAAATTTGGAAGGAGTCTCTGAGGAATGGATCCCGGGATGTTATTTCTACTATTCCTGCAACTTTTCTGTAAGTTTAAATTGTTTTTTTCCAAAAAAAAAAAAAGTAATGAACAATTCCTGGAGAATCTAGGGAAGAGACTAGTACAGCTAGAATTGTCCCAATATGTGTGTCCATTCCCAGTGAGCTTCATTCTGCTGTAATGATTTCCCACAAGTATTTTGCTGTGAAAGAAAATATAATGAAGGGTACTTGGAATTGATGCACTAATATCCAGGCCATCAGTTCTTCCTCTTACTAACAAAAAGGAGCTGAAATCGCAGTTTGAGGCTGACAATGTGTATGTAATTTTTACTTTGCTGCTGACTTCCCATTTGTCACTAGACACAAAGGAAGGCACTCTCCTTCCCAATAAACATCAATGGCTCCCATTTGCCTATAAAAGAAAGTCCAAACTGTCTAACCTAGAATTTGAGGCCCTTAACCTTCCATTATAGATCAAACTCCTGCTAACAATCTGCTCACAATTTATATACAGTATATTTTTACAAAATTCTGGTCCCCTAGCACCTTCTCCAAAGCTTTCGCCAATATTGTTGTTGTTACTATTGGCATTCCATCTCTTCCCCTACCCCCAGCACATGGCCTGCGTTTCTATTAAGAATCTACTTTATTCTTTCCTTTCATATGGCTAGTTGTTTACTTACCTGTCCCGCGCACCAGATTTCATGCCCTGAAGGATTTGTTATTTAGGTAATGATTCCATGGGCCCATGTCCTCTTATGCAGAAGCTATTAGATATGAAAAGATAAATTCAGTAGGAATTTGTTCAGTATCTACTATATCCTGAGGAACACTCAATATTATTCTCAAGATACATAGTAGATACTCTAATTCCTACTGAATGCATATTTTCATATCTAATAGCTTCCAAGTAAAACTACCTTGGTCAAATGCTCAATAAATTGTTTACTTTTGAAACAGAGGGAGATTTTCTCACACACAACCACACACACACACACACACACACACACACGTCCTGGGTGAGAGTCTCACAAACTACATAGATGAACTTTCCTCTTAAGTAGACAATTAGATGGTCAAATGATTAATAGCATCCATCACTGTTTTAATATTTATGGAGCACAAAATATTGAGAAAAGTATTCGTTCCCATATACTCTAATGTAGTTATTGCTGTGTACTTTCCAGTCTTACTACTAGTAACAAAGGAAGAGGGAGTTAAGAGAAGTGAACTTGGCCTTCTGTCCAACCTGAATCACTGATCACATCTGGCCTCACTAGAACACCTTCAATGGTTTCAATTCAATACACCAATACTTAACGTACAATGAAGACAGAGTAGTCCAACTCAGTCAGTAACTGACTTGAAGTATGTTTACAGGTATGTTGGTAGCTGATGGAGGGATAAAGTCATCCAAGAAAATATTTTAGTTTTTCCCCTTTTTTTATTCAAAAATAAATACAGTATTTGAAAATGCCAATACAGTACCAGGAGATATTTCAGTTAAAATGACCTTAGAAATACAGAACCTATTCATCCAAGGAGAAAAACATTCCTTCTACTGTGCAAGTAGAATACATCCTTCTTCTCCTCCACTTCACAACTTGCATGAGAAGAGGGGAGAGGCTTCTGTGTTGGTTGATAAATGTCTTATCCTCAGGCCCCTCCAGGGCAACCACTGCTGAGGTGGATGTGTCCTCTCTGGAGAGGTTTGCTCCTTCAGGAACTAAGTTCACACTCATCCCAGTCACAGAACTGGGGCACAGAACACTCAAGTGTGATCTTAAACTTCACTCTATAGTAGATGGTATCTTTTAAAGAGACAGAATTTTTAAAAGATTTGTTTCGGCTTGGGATAGAGTTTACATCAGCATTATCAATGCAAAATGGATTTCCTATGCAAATAATAGTACTTAGTTAAGGAAGGTTTTGCTAATTAAGTTTTTTTTTTTTTTTTAGATGGAATCTCACTCTGTCATCCAGGCTGGAGTGCAATGGCACAATCTCCACTTACCACAGCCTCCACCTCACAGGCTCAAGGGATTCCTGCCTCAGCCTCCTGAGTAGCTGGGATTACAAGCTCACGCCACCACATCCAGCTAATTTTTGTATTTTTAGTAGAGACAGGGTTTCACCATGTTGCTCAGGCTGGTCTCGAACACCTGACCTCAGCCTCCCAAAGTGCTGGGATTACAAGCATGAGCCACAGTGCCCAGCCAATTAAGATTTTTTTAAACCTATTTTAAGCATTTAGAAATATTGACTTTTCATGCAGCAAATTCTGAAATTGAATGTTAGGAAAAACAAGCAAATGTGTTCTCTGTGAAGTCTCAGCTCTGCAAGGGCAGGGCTGCCCAGATCATGCAGCAGTGGCCTCCTTCAAGGTGTGCCCTCGAAGGTAACAAACCTGCATTTCCTCTAAGACCTCTCTACTCAGAGGTGGTCCACAGATCAGCACCAGTAGCATTGCCTGGGAGTTGGTTGAAACACAAAACCCCGGGCTCACTAATCATACAATTGATGAGCACGTGAAAATTTCAGAGACACTGCTCTCTCCTGAGTGTAAGGGGTTTTGCTGTACTCATTTTTAATAAGAAAAGTTTGTGATCTATACATGATTTAGAAGATTCTTCCCAGGATTATTGAACACAATTTAGAAGGCAGGAAATCTCATCTTGTCCCATCACAAATTCTCGTGGAGGGATTCAAGATTCATTAAACTCCTTGATCATTCTTACTGTTTCCATAAATGGATTTTGAGAGCCTGCTCAAATATTCAAGAGAGTTTGGCCCACAGCACACCTCTGCTCCTTTCCTGTAGAACATGCTGTTCTTCAGAAAAGCCAGATAATACTCATGTGTAAAGACAGGGAAAGGAAGCTCCCCATGCAGTCAGGTTGGCCAAATTGACCCCAGCAACCAACAGGTGCCAACTCACTCTCACATCCCAGTTCAGGTTTGCTCAGTAATCTCGACATGAAACCATTAGTAAACAATCACTTTGGTCACACTGCAACAATCTTTACATCTGACACTTCCTGCTTTACTCGCAATCCATTCTGAAAATTAATCTTCAGCGTGATTATTTAAGTGGCATATTCCTATTTTGATGCAGGGAAGGAGAGAATATTTATCTTTCCTTCCTACAAACAGAAATGTCATTAGTAGTTTCCCAAATAAT
This sequence comes from Sapajus apella, assembly GCF_009761245.1. Lineage (NCBI taxonomy): Eukaryota > Metazoa > Chordata > Mammalia > Primates > Cebidae > Sapajus > Sapajus apella. The sequence goes on along the minus strand of NW_022436970.1, from coordinate 20,547,038 downwards.
TATAATTATAATAACTGAGGTTTTTTAAATCACAATGTACTTCCTCTAAAATAATTAACTGTTCAATATGGAAGCCCAAAAATAGTGGCTGATGAATTTATTCACTGGACACAAATGTCCAAATAAAACAATTGACAAGAGAGAAGTGAGAAGAAAAGAGGTAAGCAGGATGCCAGTCTCTGCAGCGGAGAGGTCTGTGTTATTTATTGCTAAAAATCACAGGGACAAATTATTGGGAAACTACTAATGACATTTCTGTTTTTTTATCCTGGGTAAAGTTGACATTTCTATGATCATATCTAAATGGAATATCAGATGTGAGCAATTAGAGCCTGGGTTACATTGCATTATGCAGTTCATATTAGCACCAAGACCCAAACCCTTTCTAGCCCAAATATTTCTAACAAAGAGAGAGAGAGAGAGAAAGAGAGAGGGAGAGAAGTCCCTGGTGGTACTTGAACTTGTCCTCACGCTAGCAAAGGTGGCTCACAGGGCATCTGCTAATTGTGACTTTCAGCCAGGTCCATGCGACTAACAGCTTTAGATGTTCCAGCAGATTCCAGGGATAAGGGTTTAGGAACACCATGGACATGGACATAGGGAAGGACTTATGCTTTTCATCAGGATCTGTATTTATAATCCCATATAAGACTCAAACCACATCTCATGCTCATAAATCCCCAACACTAGCCAAGGCTGTTTTTTCTCATATTTAGCTGCTATGCCTTTTGAATTTATTTATTTTATTTGTTTAAGTTGCCTCCCTTCTGAATTGCCTTTGGGATGATTGCTTTCTCAAAGCCTCTGTTGACTGGCAAAGATCACCAGGGTGAAGAGCAACCTCAAATGTTCCACCTTCCAACCCTACTTCTAGCCCCTTCCTTTAAGCTCTGGCCACAGATTGCAGGCAAATGCAGTCTGATGGACCTCAGATAAGATATCTCCTTTCTTCCAGGTGTGACTATATTTACTATGTAAGATCCAGATTCTGGAAGCTGTCACCTTCCAACTGATTTCTTGTTTTATTTTTTTTTTTCCCAGTTTAAAATACATGCAAGTATCTAGGGGTTGCATCCTGGAGCTGGCTAACAGCAGTAGCATCTCAGTAGGTCAAGATGATATCAAGGACACAGGATTTGCGGCAGTGCCCTTGGTGTCCCGTCCCCCCACCTGGAGAGTCATTGCTGGATGGGATGGCAGGCTGGAGCCCTGGCTGGCACACGGCCACTACAGAGCTGCAGGCATGCCCGGTGCTCAGCAGGAACGGCTGCAGTAATCAGGGGAGGACTACTGGGGAACAGACGGGGGAGGGGCAAGGAGGGTGCCATTGTCACTCCAGAGAAGGGTGCATGCCTTCACCTGCCATGCCGGCTGAGATATCATGTAACTGCAGCAGCTGTCCAGGGGCAGCAGATATGAGCACAGCACACCTGTGTGCAGCATGCTTCATTGTCATCAATATCCGGGCAGCCAGGAGAGGGAGAGCATTGCCGGGATACAGGGGGAGCAGCCCTCCCTTGAAGTCGGGAGTCTTACATTCACATGGGATTGTTATGAGCCAGTGGTTGACACAGGGGCCTCCCAAAGTTCTTAACTGTATCATGCAGTCAGACCCTCAGTTCTTTCTGAGCTCATTTTATCTAACAATATTTTGTTTTCTAATCCCATTGTTGCTTCACTGTTGTTTGGAAATTTGGGCCCGTTGGTCAGTTGGTTGGCTGATGAGCTTGCATTTATTTAATAGTTCTTTCTATGTGATCCCCTCTGTGAGGAGAAGATCCAGGCCAAGGTGAGCTGGACAAGTTACCAGTAAAGCTCGTGGTTGGGAAATGGTGGCGTTTCCAGGGTCTGACCTGGCACCACAACTTGGCCTGTGCACCTGGCGGTCTCGCCTGTGCATCCTCAGCTACGGCGGCATGGCATGGGGTCACATGGCAGCGCCAGCCAGCCAGCTCCTCCAACCTAGCGACGTTTGTCAGCCTGAACGCAGAAGACTCGCTGTGGCAGTTCCAGGGTTTCTGTGAGCACGCTTGCTGCAAAGACAAGAAGAAACGACACAAAAAATGATTATCAGCTGGACCATAGCTCATTTATCAGTGCTGGTCAGAAGATGCCAAGGCACATTGGGACAAGCAGGGAAACAGATGAAGGGAAGGCACCACCCGCTCTGCAAGGGAGCCCAGCCCACGGCAAACCTCCTGTTCAGAGGCAAACTTCAAGGCATACAGCCGGGAAGGAGCTGGAGCCACTGCCAAATGCCAGCCTGGAGAGTCAGGGACCTTTCCCTTTCAGGAACAGGAATCGTCCCAGGCTGCCCTCCCCTCCCGCTTCCCCTCCAAACGCCTTCCTCCCTCCTTCTCTGATATGTGAATCCAGAGCAGGAACTGGAGGCCCTGGGGTGACCAGGAACAGGTCCTGCTCCCACATTCACGACACAAGTGTCATGAAGGCATCGCTGTGGATCCTCCACCTCCGGAAACAAACCCAGTGGTAACTGGATGCCGCCCGTCTACACAAAAGGCAAAAAATTGCTGAAGCCAAAGACCAGGCAACAGGGTGGGAAAGGAGTTTTCAGTGGCAAAAATAGACCTCACTGGCAAATTGTTTAAATGATTGATTTAAACTTCCCCCTTCTTTGTAGCAAGAGGGAAGGTCTGTGAAATTCCCAGTCAAAATGGCTCATGAATGAGTAATCACAACAACCCTAACCGCCTTTTGATTTCCTGACAGATCTGTGGCGAACGTGAATTTTGCGTGATTGATGGCTGTTGACTGACAATGGGTTTTATGGAATGACGAACAGAGTCCCAGAAGACAAACGGCGCAACGCACAAATGCAACACCCTACCCGAGAGGTGTACACAGCCATGATTCAAGAGCCTCGCTTTCAAAGCGACCCCAAATAGCTCTGCACCGGAACCAGAGAGGATGGGCGATTCCGTGAGTCACCCAGCTGCAGAGGACATTTTTCCCCCTTCCTTGTCCTCTTCGAACAGCCCCCTTTGCGGCCCCAGGTAGGAACATTGTGGGCCTTGTCTGTGGCGATTTTGGCACAGGAAGGGAGGGCTCTAGGAACGGTAACTGCCGTGACGTTCAGGAAATCCGGCACAAAACTCAAATCACACTAAATTATGTGCTCAGGAAAATATTCCAGTCCATCAATAACCCCAGTGAAAACTAAGACCCTGTGTGCTTCTAAGCCCCCAAGTCAGCCGGAGAAGAAAGTGAGTGCTGTGGGAGGAAGCTGGACTCCATGCCCCCAGAAAGGAGGAGTGGCTGGGAGTCTGGAGTTCTCAATGCAAAGGTCACTTGTAAGTCACACTTGATTTAGTTGACATGCAATGTTATTTCTGTCATATTTGGGCTCTTAGCGGAGCACAGGCCAGGTCAGGGGTTGGGGTCCATCAGAACTGGGCTGCCCTGTGGGTCTGGAGCAGGTACCCAGGAGGCCACCCCAGCTGCATGGGTGAAGGTGCATTGTGCTTGCAGAGCGTGGGAGCACCAATAACTGGGTGATGAAAACACAGTCACCCTCTGCTATGGAGCAGGCCAGAAGGACCCACATCCAAGAACAGGGTCTCTGGATTGTGAGCAGGGCACATTGATAGGGAATCCCAAAGAGACCAGGGTTCTGAGATTTCAGCAGACAGAATAGCATCTGAAGCAAAGGCAGTAGCTATCATAGCATCTGAGGTCTACCTATGCACCAGATGAATTCGAAGCTCTTTAAATACACTCCTGACAGTGGCCTAAGCAGCCTTTACCATTGTTGTTGCTGTTCTTATAATTGTTAGAAAGATGGGGAGCAGGAGCATTGAGATCAGAACCTACTTGCCTAAGGCTCAAACCCAGTTCTGCTGGGACCTACGGCCTTTCCACAAGAGAGCATCTCTCAAGCCAACAGCAGGCCTCAGGAACAGGGGTGGAGCCTGACACCTATTTCTAGAGACCGAGGAGGCTGTGGATGACCCCCAGCACCTGGCACACACATACATCTCTAGAGCAGTGTTTCCCAAACTGCAGAACACAAGAGCCATGGGGCATCACAGGGTGTTATGCAAAAAAAACAGGGATGTGTGCCCAAAAAGGTTTAGAAAGCATTGAGATAAAGTTGAGCAGGACTGTTGATTGCAGAACTTCTCAGAGCCTTTAACCTGTTCTCCTCTGCATGACTGCCACCCTGGCCAGAGCATGTCTCCTCCTTCCCCTGCATTGTCACGGAGGCCTCCATCAGCTCTCCCAGCATCCACTCAGCCCTGCAGTGAAGTCCCATCATTGTTCTGCCCAAACCTTTAGAGGCTCCAGGCCTTGCTGAGAAGGAGAGCTGGGGTCCTCATGGCAGCCCATGGGGTCCTTCATTTCCCATGACGCAGTCTCATCACCTCCCTGACCTTTCCTCCAGCTCCCTTCCCTTTGCACACTCTGGCCCACGAGATCAGGTATGCCATCCCCAAGGCTCTTGTCTACCTGCCCTGCCTGGACAGCCCTTTCCTCGGGTGTCCCCTCAGCACCCCTCCTTCCTGTGTTGGTCAGAGGCCACTTCCCCACCGGGATGTTCTTTTCAACAAGGCAACAAGCCCCCTCCTCTTCCTGGTACAGCCCATTTACCTGACCCTGTTCACCTTTGCTTTTTCATTGTATTTATCACCTTCTCCTATGCTGTTTAATATACTGAGTTACTGTGTTTTCATTGTCTGTTTCTCCTCCCTTGAAAGTAATCTCCTTCAGAGCAGGGGTCATTGCCTAGAACAGTGATTGAGACATAGTAGATACTCAGTAAACATGCCGAAAGAATGATGAATGAAAGAATGTAATATTTAATATGCAGCATTTCCCTTTCAGTTACTGGGAAATTCACCACTTAGCAAATATGTATTGAGTGTCTACCATGTGCCAGGTACTGCAGGATGTAGAAAGGGGACTTATCTCTCACCGACCAACACAAATCACTCTGTAAGAATTGCCACCGCAAAAACACTCCGAGTAGAAGGAGGATCATTAGCCCAGTGTATGGCCCCTGTTCTCTTTGGGACATGGATTAAGAGAGAGGGGCCATCAGACTCTAGAAATTTCCAGGGGCCGTAGATGATGAGCACGTTATCGAAGGTCTCAGCGCCTGAAACTGCAGGACAGACGGAAATCCTGGAGCTGGACCGCAAACTGGACTGATGGGCGGCAAAAAGGTGGATGCCATCGGGAGCCAGGACAAAGTCAAGACAGAGGTCAGGGGTGTGCGGCGTGGACAGCATGGGGCACACATACACGTGGTGACTCCTACGAAGGACTGTGATGGGATAGGGCGACAAAGACAACTGTGGAACCCAAAACAGAGCGACGTAAAAGAGATTTCTCAGGACAGCTCCAGACCAACACCCAAGGGAGGAAACCTGGGGATAGGTCAGTGGATCCAGTCTTTGGAAGGTAAGAGTTTTCTCGTGTGGAGCAAGGGGCACTGGTGGATAGAGAAGGTGTGAGCCCAAGCACACATAGTGACCTTCTAAAAGAAATGTTTTGAGAGTTAGTAAGACAGCAAGTCCATTGTATGCTGAACCGTATTTAATCAATAATTATTCCAGCATTATTAGCTGTAAGAACAATAAGAGAAAAAAGTGCCATGTAAATATAAAGTCTTATTATCGCTAGCAAATTGGATTCACAAGCTGATTAATTTGAAATCTGTTTGGATATCCTTTGGATTACGTTGCCAAGTTTCTGGTGTTCAGTTTGAACTGGTGACTTTCAAAATTGATGCTGAGGGCAAGAGACAGTGCTAATTAGTGCATGAGCTTTTCACATCTGAAAATCTGGGAATGAGTCCTTCTTGGGTCAAAAGTGAAAATGAGCTTGGTTCTCTCACTCTGATCCCTGTTGACATTGTCGTCATCACAAAACTATCATATTATTTGGCATTGCCACCAGGCCATGTCAAGAGAGTCTCCAACCCAATGCTGCAGGGCATGGTGGCAGATCCAGGCCACACTTTAGCAGGGAAGGGAAATTCCAGGAAGCAGTTCGCACGCTACACAAGTGGCACAAGCCAGTGGCTTTCACCCTCTGAGTTCACGTGCAGTAAATTCATGCCGGCCAATTTTAAAGGGGGAAAAAGAAAAAGAAAGGAATTAATGATGCATATCCAATCTAAAAGATAGTGTTATCTACTTTATTTCACTACTTGTGTTTCATTCATTGTGCCCTATAATCTTAAGTCATGTAAGCATATAAAATGATGCAATACAGCAGAACATAAGCCTTTACACAGTAAAGTCCCACACCGCATAGCCCATCACATCTCTGCTGGTCCACCTACTCACGCAAGCACAGGAATGATTTAAAGATCTAGCAGCATCTTCCCCATTCCCCTCGGTCGCGTGCAGCTTTCCTGAGTGCAGAATTCTGGTGCCAACTGGTCCAGGACAGTTTGTAAGGGAATGCCACTGGTTCTCACATTCATTCATTCATTCACCCATTCTTCAGTATTTCATGGTAAATCAACAGATATGCTAAGCAGGAGTTTCCTGCAGGCTGGAATCAATGCAAATAGATAAGCTTCCAACAGCCCCATAAAGATAATGAGGTCTGGGCAAGGAGGGCTGCAGGCAGCAATTACACCAGAAAGGAAGGATGCAAACCCCATCGTGGCTGGAAGGGTAGACAGAGAAACCAAGCTGTCCGAGTCCGACCCCAAAAGGCCTCGAGACTTTGACAATCTACGGGGAACCCTCTGCCATGGCATACACCAGTCTTTGGCTTACAGCGAGGAACAACGTAGCACAAGCCGACAACTAGAGTTGACACCTGGATTGATCTGAAAAGTAGAACCAGAGAAACACTAGAATTTTCTTCTTTAGATTTTCTAACTTGAGAGAAAATGACCAGAAATCAGGAAGTCAAGTCAGACAAAAAGTTCAAACAGTCACAGTCTCAAATACAGGGCGTGGGGACCAAGGATATGGTCCCCACGCCCTGTATGCATATGCTGTCCGTAGCTGGCACATGCAAACAGACTACGTAAGAAAAGCAAGCTATGTCTAGAGCCAGGCGAGGCAATACAGACCCTATATCTGACCACACATTGACGTTTTATTTTTTCAAGGAAAATTTGTGGGATGCCCACTCCCCAGCTGCTGAGGTGCGGTGTGAACACCTTCCACCGTGTGGGGCAGCTTCTGGGATCCTGCTGCATTGACTCCAAATGCCCTGGCAACTGGGTGCATTGTTAAATTCACCTCTGGTTCTGCCTTTGTTATAATCACAAAAGCCTGGGTTCCTGGAACTCCAGGATCACTCCTCTAGGCCAGCCGTCAGTGGGAGCGTTTCATTGTCCCCTCCCAGGCCACCCTCTGATCACCAACATCCCTGAGAATTATCAATTGGCTTTCCGGGCTACCTAATGACTTCATCAATAACATTCACCAGTCCAGAAGGTCATTGGAGCAAAGGAGGCCATAGGAAGTGCCCTGCAAAGAAGGTGCTGTGTGGAACACTCCCAGGGTTCAGCACTCCGTTCTCCAGGCCTGTAATCGGCACGCCAGGACAGGTGCATTGTTGACCAGAGGACAGGTGGCCACGCTGTCTGCAAGTGGGCACGGCCACAGCTAACATCCTCAAAGCCATAATTACATTTTATGTCTTTCACATTTAATAGCAAATTTGCCATTTAATCTTTAAGACAGAAGTTACTTATTCTCAATCTACCTCTCCTCGCACGGCTATAATCTCACGCCACTCACAGGGGCCGGTGGCACGAAGCCCATCACGCTCCCAAATCAGGCCCATCTTTTCATTAGTTCACACCCTTCCCGAGGTGGCCTCCTTTACAGATGGCTGATCCGCAATCAACACCAGTTTGTTTCAATCAGACTGGCTCCCGTTACTTCTCATTTGAAAACTATTCCTCCAGAAGCACATTAGCGGGAGGCATCTAGCGCCACAGTGATTCTAACAATGGATTTTTATTTTCCTTAAGAAGAAATACGGCTGAAATCCGAAGGGGGAAAGAAAAAAGGAAAAGAAAAACTCTGTATATTTGCATAGTTGTCCATAGAACATAAAGAAGATTTAAGTCTGTTCTACTCATTAATGTGTATAATGTCCCCTTTGAGCTAAGAAGGACATTTATCAATCCCATTTTCAGTCACGGAAACTGAGACAAGGGGATAAATACCTCACCCTGACCCACGGACCCAGGAACTACCATTCAAAACAAACACACGGATTTTTGCAGAGTCTAAATTTTAGACCTTCGTTTCTCTGTGCTTAGTGCTGGAGGGAGTTTTTGCTAAAGGAATAATGGTGTTTTCTGACATCATTCATTCCTAGAGAGAGGCGCAGGAGAGAGGAGAGAATAGCCCTGTCCTGGGAGACGGAGGCACGTGCCCCTACCCCTCCGCCTGCAGCCACTGTCTTCCTCCGCGGGTTTTTGTGAGCCAGCTGGGGTCTTACGCATGACCCTGTGGTACTGAGGTTAAGCATGAACACTTTTTCAAAGGCTGGATTATCCAGGCTGGGAAATGCTGACTTTAGTAACGGAAGACTGTAAAATGATTTTCTTATCTTGCTCATCCCTCTTTTATTTCACTTGGGTAAATGCAACATGGCCCCACACACACTCAGGAATCACATTTGTCACCAAGTGAAGGGGACAACTTAACATTCGATCCCTGGTAAGTTAAATGTTATTGTTTATTGCAGGATGTTTTGAAAATGTATCATTGCCTTCACACAGTGTGGACTTCTGAAATTCGACATTGGGATCTTTGTTTATTTATAATTTATGCAGCTGAGATTTGTAACGTTTCCTAATTCTATTCCCTTAAAAAAATTCATTAGTTGTTTTGAATATCTAATAATTATCTCAAAAAGATACCAAGAGCCATACCACTAAGTGACCATTGCTTCCTTCCAAGTAGGTGCATGGACAGGTTTCCGCAATGCCGTCTTTTCTCAGGATATAATTGGAGCTCCTCTGCCCCATCAGCCTTTATGGTTCACTGCAACATCCTGGTGCAACATCACTGCTGTGAGCCTTTGAATGAACCCTCCTCCTCCCCTCTCACTGCACCATGACATCCTTCCCCAGCTGTCACTCAGTTATGGTGGCCCATCTTGTAGACCATGACCTGACACAGGGCAGCAACTCTTTTCCTCTTCTCTTCTTTGAAGAATTTTAGGCAGAGATGTGACAAGATCAGATTTTCCTTCCTCTCAAAATCTGGAAAAGATGAAAAGTAGGCTCATTCAATGTTTCACTCATTTAACCCATTGAGCAAACACTTATTGAGACTCTACTATGTTCAGGGATGCAATGATGAGTGAAACAGGAGGACTCCCTTCTCCAAGTGAATTCATTGAACAGTCAAAGAAAGAGCAGGCAAAGAATCACTCAAATACCTCCAAAGTGTGTGGCTTCTGCCCATTCCAATACAATAGATAAATGTGAACTAAAGATTTCTTAACAGTTCATTGAGTATCACCTGTGTAGAAGGGATTATATTGGACATGGCCACTTAGCTTTAGCAAAGCCCATTGTGACAACACATCGCTGCTGTAAACCCCATGGGAGGCATACATGATAACTCGCTACCTGCCATGCTGTTTCCAAGAAGCAACATCTCATTACAGGAAAAAAGTCTGGACAATTTTCTGGTTATCGTCTGCATTGACATTTCTCCTGGATTGGCCGTCTTTAGGGAAGAATTTTGGAGGGAGCTACTATCCAATATGGAAATGAAGCAGGACCTTCTCCTAGCCTGGATGGGTTCAGGTCTAAAACTGGACATACTCTCTCACCACCCCAGGCTTGGTACCTTTTCTGGGACTTCCGAAACACCCACAAACCAATGTGAAAAAAAAATTGCATGGCCATCAAAACTCATCAGGAACTATTAACTGATTTTAAAATTAACCATTTGTTTGACTGACATGCGTTACAAAGCATTTGTACATGTGTAAAAGTGATGCTGTGTGTAAATATAGCTTAAATAAGTGTGTGAAAAAGAAACAGAATTATGCAGCCACACTAAAGCACTTTTTATGTTTTTATTTATTTTTCTACAAGTAAAATTCTGAGTGAGATGAAAAGAAAGTCCTTTAGAAGGAGTTTTGAAACTGAGTAATTGTTATGCCTCTCCGGAGAAAGGAGCAGGAGAGACGTGGTCCACAGAGCGGAATCTGGGGACTCAGTCTGATCCCGACCCTGACGCCTCCTTGCGGTTTGACCTTGAGTAAATCATCTACTCACCATGTGCCTTACTTTCATCCAATCTGTAAATGTGAGCTTAGCAATGACCCTAGTTACCTCATGGGTATGCTGTGGAAAGAAATGAGATAACACTTCTGAACTTATGGGGAAACCTGGAGAGAATGCAGAGAAGAGTGACAAAAATGATTAAGAAGAAGCTAGATTCCTTGAACAAAGGTTAAAAGACACTGGAGATAATTTCAACTAAAAAAGAGAACACCAAAAAGTGACTTAATTATTGTCTTCATTTTATGATATTTTTGCATCACTCTCTCTTTTCTCTTTCTCTTGCATGCCCAGCTGCTCTCTCTCGCCTCTCTCTCTCTCTCTCTCTCTCTCTCCCCCCCTCCCAGTGTTGACCAACAAGAAGAAACTCTGTCCTTACCTATCACTCAACCCCTCCCAGCTCAACCAAACTATTAGCCTCATGACTTTGTTGGACCCTAAATTGAGGTTACCTACCTGAAAGCTGCCTCCTCTACCACCTTAAACTCCCTTCAGCCGCTTGCATGTCTACTGACATTGATCTGAAAATCCCCAACCTTGTATCCAATTTCCTGGCTCTTGGGCCACCTAGAATTGTTAAAATAAAATACAGAATTGTACAAACTTGTCACACGACAAAATTCATGTTAACCTGAAAGCAATCCTCATATATTCCTCTTTATCTGTTAGTGTAGTAGCTCCTTCAGCAATGTCCTTCAGCAACCTCTAACTTGACCAAAAATTTTCAGACCATCGAGGCCACTGATCCTACTAAGAGAGGTCTCCAGAAAGAGTGCCTGGGGAAACAACAGTGACATGTCCGTGCAGTCATTATAGGACTCATTGCACAGCAGAGGAAAGGTGAGACGCTGCACCCAGCACCTTTGCCAAAACCTTACAATTCACATCCAGCTCCTTGAGCTCTGCAAAACAACACTAGAAACCCACCACCAACAAAAGAGAAAGGAGGAAATGTACAAACTGTAGTAGATAGAAATGTTAGAACTCAGGTTAGCATCCAATTGTTTAAGAAATGCAATAATGAAGAAATTGATCTACTCGCAGTAAACAAAAAAATATTCTCCTTCCTTATCACTCAACACTTACCAAATCAATTGGAACAGTAAATAGGCAGATAGACAAAGAGAAAGACTTGACCACTTCACATTTCATGTAATGAAAACCAGCAGTCAGAGAGGAGAGGCTTCCGTCTCTTTATTCTCTGTACTTGCCAGCCAAGCAAAGCAAGCCATTACTCCCAATCTCTGTCACTCAATCACTCATCAATAATTATTATAAGCCCTGGAAAAGCTGACTGGCAACTGCATTGACATTAAAACTTGGCCCTCTACTACTTACTCATCAGTGATGTCAACGATGTCAAGTTTTAGCAGGAAGGAATTAGTGAGTGAAGTCTTTGATTCGGAGTCATAAATCCAGCTTCTTCAAACCAGTACCTTTGTACACAATAAACTGATGCTTCTCCAACTTCAGTGTGCTCAAGAATGACATTTACTTTTTAAAATGTGTGTGTATTCCTGGTATTCCTAGCCCGTACTTCCAGACCTACTGAAACAGGTGTCTGGATTATTAACTAGCAACCAGGTGGTTCCAAGTCATTGAGTAGTGTTGTAGTGAATGCTCACTCTGCTGAGGACCTCTACTCCAATATCTTCTTTGAGAATATCTCTGAGTTCCTACACACATGAGAAAGCTAAGTTGAAGGTTGAGGAACAGATACTGGTTGAGTAACACAAGCCCCAAAACTCCATTTTTCTGTGGAATATACAGCAGCAACTGTTTCACTGACTCGGAAAGTTGCCTCCATTCTCTGTCCCTTTCACTTGCCACCTTCATGGATATCTCCAGAATGATTGTCTGCATCACTGTTGCAATGCTTATTTGCCTTATGAGTTATCCTTTTAAAAAGTCCAGACTGACAGAGCATTTTGAGAGCATCAAATAAAAGCAGATCTAGAGTGACTGTCACACTGCTGAGTCCGTAAGATCAATACAAGTTAATTTTCACAGATCCTAATGAAACATGACTATCACTGGGAATCCAAGCCAATAAGAATTCCATCCCACAGGCTGGGCATGGTGGCTCACACCTGTAGTTCCAGCACTTTGGGAGGCTGAGGAGGGTGGATCACAGGGTCACTAGTTTGAGACCAGTGTGACCAACATGGCGAAACCCCGTCTCTACTGAAAATACAAAAAAATTAGCTGGGCGTGGTGGCGCATGCCTATAATCCCAGCTACTCAGGAGGCTGAGACAGGAGAGTTGCCTGAACCTGGGAGGCGGAGGTTGTAGTGAGCCAAGATCATGCCACTGCACTCCAGCCTGGGCAACAAGAGTGAGATTCCACCTCAAAGAAAAAAAAAGAATTCCATCCCACAGCAAAATCTGAAGTTAACCTGTAACTCACCTGGGTGCAGTCATTTTTAAAGGACATGTGGGAGGCTACCCTTCTAGGATGATTTTTGACAGGAGTGGGTTAATCCTGTAATTTTTTTCTCTTCTTGTTCTAGTCTCCAGGTTGTCTATGGGGTAGGTAAATGTGGGACTATTTTCTGGTTTTGTTTCACTGTTTGTCAGGAGAGTGGGCCAATTTTATACCATTTGCCACTTTCGTTACTGACTCAAGGTTGTCACAAGAATTGATAAATTTCAGACTGTTTTTCTTGTCCTTATTACAATCTTAAGGTTGTCATGAGAATAAATTGATTTTGTGCCACTTTTTGGTCCTCATTACCGTCTTTGTCATGAGAATGTCTTCATTTGGAGCTGTTTCTGTTCCTGTAGCCATTTTTGTCGTGAGAGAAGAGATTCATCAATGGAAAGAAACAGGCCCCGCCTTGGGGCCGATCTGGAGCAGTGAGATCCCGAGCAGAGACCCAGCAAGGGCTATGGCAGGAACAAACCACAGCCCTTTTTGTGAGGGGTTCTCCATTTGTGACCCTGGTGTGATCACAGAAAACAGACGATAAGCAAAGCTCCCATCTTCAGTTACTGCTCCTGACCCGATTTCCTCCTGAGGGACAGAGAATCCTCTAGGTTGGCTCTTGAGTATGTCAAAAGGGAGTGACCTGGTGATCTCAAAGGAAATATGGAGAGAGGAAGCCATGTCGGTCTGACGTGGAAGGCGGCAGCTCACATGGAGGAGCTTGGCAGGACTCATCTCTCAGAGCTACACGTTAACATTATTGGTTCCAGCAACTTCCTGATTATGAGAAGTGAGAGGCACAAACATTTTCCCCAAATTCAACTCTCCAAAATGCTCTAACTACTCCAAAATATATTTTATTTCTTTTAGTGCAAAAATATTCAGATCCTAATGAACTCAAACTAGATGCAAGGAAACAAAGCAGCTTCCTTAGAGCCTGGTGGGGACTCAGTGTCAGAGGCAAAGCAGAGACCAGTCTTCAAAAATGTCACGGGCTCGGAATTAGCAAGTCGGCTAAGGGTTTCAGCAGCTTGCTATATTAGAGAGATGTTTGCAGTCAGCATTTAAGAAAAAGGTCCAGATGGTCCGTGAGCAAAGAGGTACAAATCAGGGAGTAGGCGTGGTTTTAGGGTTGTGCTGTCCAGGGATGGGTTGCATCCATTGTTTTTGTTCACCTTTTTGACCAAATTTAAATCAAGCAATCAGTTTTATATGCTGGCTTTTTTTGTACAAAATACATTAGTCGGTTGACTTAATTAATTACAGACCACAAGCTGGAGAGGCAGGAGGAGGATTGCTGAAGGAAATAGGACCAGGAAAGATGAGGTATTAAATACATACGTGCTTAAGTGACCTCCAGGCTTCTTAGAAATAGACAAGCTGTATGGCCTGTAACAGAGAAAGAAGGATTCATAAAATGGACTTATTCAAGTAGTCAGGCTCTTGGGTAAAATTATAGCTTAAAGTGGAAACAACCTAAATGGCCATCAACTGGTAATGGATAAATAAAATGTGCTATATACATACAATGGAATACTATTCAGCCATGAAAAAGAATTAAGTACTGATACAAGCTACAACATGGATATACCTCAAAGATATTATGTCAGGTGAAACAAGCCAGACACACAAAACCACATATTGTTTGATTCAATTTACTGAAACATCCAGAATAGGCAAACCAATTAAGACAGGAATTATAGTCATGGTTGCCTAGGGCTGGAGAGACCAAGTGGGGAATGACTACTAAAAGCTATGGAGTTTCTTTGTGGGGTTGATGGAAATGTTCTAAAGTTAGATTGGTGATGGCTCCACAGTTACATAAATTTCCTATAATTCATTGAGTTGTACAGTTGAAACAGGTAACTATTTGATGAAATGTAAATTATACATCAATAAATCTGAGCTTATTTTTCAAGTAGCTTAGAGATTTTTTAATATTTGTCCTAGTAGACCACAGATATGGCTAATGTAAAGTGGACTTTGGGGAGGGTGGCAGAAAGATTCACAGAAATTGATGGGACAGTTTCATTTTTTAAATGAAGAAGAAAAATAATCTCGTAAACATTTGCCATGTGAAGACACCAGAATAAGGAAGTTGGATACTCAATGAAATTGAGGAAGACTTTAATGATCAATTAATGGGCTGTAAGTGAACAGGACGAGATATGAGAAAGAAGCATGATTAGTAGGAGAGCCGTTACAGGAAAGAAACACCGAGAATGCTACAGCTGAATCCAATGGCATTTTCTAGTCATTGAAAGAGGAACGTTTTATTTTACCTCCTGTAAAGTAAACCCATTCTATTTAAGTTGACCTTGACACTCAGATTGGGCACCCAAGAATTGGGTAGGGATTCTTGGAGTGGCTGTGATTTTGAGGTGCCAAAGGTCACCTAATGAAGAGCAAGGCACGTCGCCGCTTTCCATGAGCACCAGGGGTGAGTGTGAGAGGAGGAGGAATGAATCACATGGGTAGAGCAAGCAAATCCCCTTCCAGAAACCCCAAACAGGAAGAGGGAGCCCAAGTTACGTTTTGGCGACTTGGAAAATAATGAAAGAAAAAGCGAATTAGGGAAAAGAAATAGAGGAAAAGAGAAGGGATGGTAGGAGACCTCTGGGACTGTGGGTAATGATTCGGGCACTGCTGCTATCACATTAGAGTGATGGGACCAGGGACGTGATTTCCATGTTGTTCTGACAGTGTTGCTGGGTTAATGCCCTTGGGCCCAGCCTAATGAACAGTAGTCCTTACAGGTTAAACTTAAGAGAACCACTGGACTGTTCTTACAGAGCAAGGAGCTGTCAAGTGGGAGTGTACACTTCTAAGTGGACAGGAATGCATTAAATAATGGTCAATGAAGGGCTGGCTGATAAAGGAAATGTGTCAGATAAGAAATCTGGCCCAAAGGCGCGCCGCTTCCCCAATTCATGTCTGGTCTGAGGAGGTGGATCAACACTGCCCTTCCTCCTCAGCCTGCCCCAGAGTAGAAGTTCCCCTAGTGAGGCCCTGGGTCGGGGGTGGAGGAGGCAGCCTAGTCCCAGTGTGAAGTCAGAAGGCCCAGAGCACTGCACCCTAACGACATCATGGATCCAACCCTCTGAGCTCAGTGACCTCATGGTGCCTTATTGCTTTTCATTAATTTCTCTGGGGCAATTGTACACTTTTAAGCATCTCATTTAACAAATTGTTAAGCTCTTTATGCTATCAAAGGGGTCATGTGATGTCAGAAGGATTCTAAGACACATTCCCTCATTCACAATTCTCCTGCTAATATGAGAGGCATTAGGAGGAGTGTGAAAAGCCAGCACATCTTCCCTCTCCTCCCTGCCCGGGTGACCTCCAGAGGGCCATCTGCTCCCCAGAAGGCAGGGCCCCCACCCTCTGAGCTCAGCCTGCAAGCTGGCGATGCAAGTCAGTCTGCAGCCCAGGAGGAGACACGCTCATATCAATGATAGATAAATCCCAGCTAGAAATACAGGTCCCTGACAACCTAATCACTGAAACCCTGTCAAGTAACCCCTAATTTTGAAGCGAGTGGTTAATTCCCAGCAAATTGATTTATGCACTGTTTGAGGTTTGGCGAGTTGTGTTGTTCATCTGTTATTACCAGGAACTCAGCTCTGCCTATTCATTTAGAGCACTGACACAACCCAGTGCATCTCCCAAGAAAATCTCCTTTGTCAGCACATCTAGAATTTGCTAATTAAATCAACGATGACATTATTCACTTTCTCAAGAAAAGATAAAAAACACAATCCCTCCCCCAACCACTAGGGATTTTTCTTTCTCCCACTTTCATCCTCTCCTCTCTCTCTCTCTTTCTCTTCTCTCCAGGTCTGAGTTTGGGAAGCCTCAAGAATCTCAAAGTTTAACTGGCCTGTACTGGGCTTTATTTTGCCTGCCGACGGCAAACTGGTGGTAACATCCTTCCATTCGATTAGGAATAAACACGCATACACACAGCTGTACACGAGTGCGCACGCGTTAGCACGCCCACATGAGCATGTGCACACAGTGCACGTCCACATGTGGGACACCGCGGCACGGTTGCCTTTAGGAAAAACATGATGATTCTGAGCATCTTTGAGTCTTGCTTTTTCATGTTTATATCAGAAGTGTGGATTTCATTAAAATGAAAGAGTTGGCCAGGGCTACATTCATTGTCTGTATTATTGCAGCTGAAGTGAACTCCGAATGCAAGCAAGGACAGGCTGTCCCCAGGGCTGGATAATTACAGGGCCGTAGTATCGCTGCTTCGCTTTGGACTCCAAGTTGTGAGAATTTACAGAAGGGCTGGAATGGACTCTTTTGCACATTTTGGACGTTTTAAGTCACGTTTCTTCTTAAATTGGAATTTTGTTTTTCAATTCATGGAAATCAAAAGGTAAAACAAGGGAAAGGAGATCTAGATACTGTTTTGTTGTTTTAATGATGATCTAGAAACTTCTCCCCTGCTGCACATAGGCAAAATGAGAGCTAAAATCAGAAGCAGAATAATTACTTTTCAAAACAATATTATTTATGTAGTCTCTTTTTTAACAACAGCCTTAGAGTTTTTAACTCTTAGCAAGAAATTGGGGTTTTTAAAAAATACGTTTAATTGACGAAGAAGACCACAGTCAATTCATGTGAGATGCCAGGGGCACGGTCCTGCGGTATTTGAAAGGTCAGTGTGGTTTGTGAGTGGAATACTTCGGCACCTAAATGACCAGGATGAAGCCGCTGGGGCCAGGGCTGAGAAGTGTTTTTCCTGGAATACATCTGCTCGGTGGGCTTATCTGAAAACAGGATAGACATGGTCTGTTACATTTGTTCCTTTGGGTCAATGTTTCAGCCTACAATAAAAACAGTACCTGAAAGAAGTAATACATTTATAAATAAGTGAGGCTTTAAGAAAACAGACTCTGCATTGGGCATGGCTCAACCAGGAATTAAATGCAGAGAATCAGCCAGGTAGGTAATGGAGTTGCTTAAGAGCCAAATAGGGAACATTGAGGCAGCCTCCAAATTCTTAAAGAGCAGAAAGTCACAACAGCTGGAGGCTGGAGGAAGGCCAGAACAAAACCACCCACAGAGAAGACCCGGCTCCCCAGGCAGAGGGGGAAGGACGCCCAGGCCTCTCCCTCCTGCTCTTCCATCCCTCACCCATGCCCTATGGACCAGACCTAACCAATGGCCACCGACTCCTAAGCCCCAGGAAAGGTAGCCTTCAGACACACAGTAGGGCAGGGGAGGGCAAGCAGGCTCCATGTGAGACTTCAGCAGCAGAGAGAAGGAAGATCGGCCCTAACAACATTTCTTAGTTGCTCGGTCCAAGTGAGAGCCCTGCCAGGTGCCACAAAGAATTCGAAAGGAACCAACCATGGACGTGTGTTTGAGAGGAGAGACTACGAGCTTAGGAAAGTCCCAAGACAAATTTTCCACCTGTCAGACTCTTAATTTTCTTTTGTATAAAATGAGATAACAAAGTCCACCTCACTAGGAGCACAGTTAAAACCAATAATCACTTGTAGGTTTCCTTTTACTTCCTCCTCCCCAAGGAATTAACTATTTGGAATATAATACACTGATGTCCTAAAAGTAGAAAATGTAACACACTGTTTTCTCTGCCCGTGATTTGTCCATCCCAACCCCTCCCAGGAGCTCCAAGTGCCTTGCCATCTCTATATAAATTAAGTCCATAAATCTCACATTCACATTTGCCTCTTAGCTATCATCCCCCCTCCAAGCCTACTCTGCTCCAATCACAAACACATCTACTTAAAGATTCCGTCTTTCTGACATTTTATCCTTTAAATCAGGGCTCTGCAAATGACTGTCTGTAAGCCAAGTCCACTGTCCTCCTGCTTTTGTAAATAAAGTTTTATTGGCAGGCAGACACACCCCCTTTGTTTGCACAGGGTTTACGGCTGTTTGCATGCTACAGTGGCAAAGCTGAGTCACTGTGACAGAGACTGCGTGGCCCACAAAACCTAAAACATGTACTGTTTGCCTCTTTATAGAATGAGCTTGATGATGCCTGCTTTAAATAATGGCTCAAATGCACCTGCTCCCTTGAGAATGAATAAATATTATTCATCAGTCTCTGCCCTTCTTTAACCACATTTGAAATTCTATCACCACCATGATTTCTCAGGCTTGTTCAGGTAGAGCCAATGCCTTCTCCACACCTGCTAGTCCTTGGCACAGGGGCTTCACATTCCATGGCCTTGGGGTCTTGTACTGCATCATACCAATGGGCTGCACCAGGCCTAGCAGGAAGTGCTCATTTAGGAAGAGGTCAGAAGGTAAGTGGGAATGAAATCCACCCCACCCTGATATCTGGCTTGGTAAAGAGAGACCGAAGATGAGGTGAAGTGTGGAGACACTTGCCAGGCCCCATTAGCAGGCTCCAAGACTGGAAACCATGGAGGAACGTAGAGAGGAGTAGAATCCAAGAATAGAACACTGAACGCTTGGAGGATGGCACAGGCAGAATCTGGACCACAGACATTTGTGGGAAACAAGTTTTCTCCCCCGCAGCCAGAGGACACCCAAGATGCAGACAGGTGCAACCCCGAGCTGTGACTATCTGCGTAATTTCATGGCGGTCACACATGTATTTGTAAAGTGTGCTTCTGCTTTCTATGCTTTGTTTATAAAAATAGGGAAAAGAAAGATTTGGACTATGATGGCTAATTTTAAGTTTCAACTTGACTGCGCTAAGATATGCCCAGATAACTGGTAAAACATGATTTCTGGGTGTGTCTGTGAGGGTGTTTTGGGAACAAATTGGCATTTGAGTCACTAGACAGAGTGGAGATCGCTCTCCCCAGTGTGGGTGGGTATTGAGGGCCTGTTAAGAACAAAGAGGTGGAGGAAGAGCAAATGTGTTCTCTCTGCTTGGGCTGGGATATCCCTCTTTTCCTGTCCTTGGACGTCAGCACTCCCAATTCTCAGGCCTTCGTACTTGAACTGAATTACACCACCAGGATTTCTGGGTCTCTAGCTTGCAGATGGTAGATTATGGGGCTTCTCAGCCTCCATAACCACTGGAGCAAATTCCTATTGTATTTTCCATCCTATTGGTTCTATCTCTCTGGAGAGCCCTGACTTAGACGTAGCCTATATCTGCATTATCTTTCCTTTCTCAGAAGGTGGTGTCTTTAGACATAGGCTGTGTCTCTATGAAGCCAAACAAGAGGATGGCACAGGAGAGCACTCAGTCCACTGGCAGGCGTTTTGGTCTCCATGGGCAAGACTCATCAGCACGTGCTGGTGACTGGGTAACGAGGTGCTGGGCATGCTGGCTGAGCCAGAGCATGTCTGTGTTGGTAGCAACAAGCCCCCTTAGCCTCTGAGCAACCACCATGAGCTGGTGGTCCACACTCTGTGGTTTCACTGAGCATAACTTAATTGGAAATTTTTGCAAGTTCCAAACCACTTTCTTGTTTATAAGAAAGGTGACTGGATTTGTTGACTTAAGTCTTCTTTTCTGAACCTAAAGTAGATTTCCTCCATGCATTGCTTACTAATCAACTTTTTTTCCAGCTTGTCATTTTGTTTAATGTTGCAAAACACGGCAATTTTTTAAAGTAGGATCTGATTTTGCAAAGAGATGTTTAAACTTAAGTGAAATAATGGATGTAACAAAATACCACCAAATATGACAGCTTTGTTCTGCCAATGTAATTTGCTGATTCTGGAAACCAAATGCAGAACAGTCTGTGCCATTCTCAGAAAAGAGCCGTGCATGACAGACACAGACCTGGGTAAACGCTGGCGCACACTACATTAAATAGCAGACTTCTGCATTCGGCTTTGCTTCTTATCCACTTGTCATAGCTGACTCTTTAATAACACTCTGCTGTTCCTTCCAGCCTGGAGCCCAGGAAGGCGATCTCACTTTTTAGCAAGAAGATGATATAATTTAATGATGCTCCCGAATTCTTTTATTTGTAATATTCTTTGCGATGATATTTCAGGAAATCAAGTGTGGCCCAAAGCTCATTTTCAGGAGATGCCGCACCAGCAGCGTTTAGGAGACAGACAGCAGTGTTGGCTTCAAGAGTCACGCACATTCAGAACTTGGGAGCAGGCCTCGAAGTGGACATAAGCTCAGAGAGGATGGATCTGCAGCTCCCTTATCACCGACAGAGTCTAAAAACACCAGGAAAGAGGCTCTTCAACAACCAGAAAAATAATGTCCGACACCTAGTTTTTTGCCATAAGAGCCCTAGCATACAGCCCCTTTAGAAAGAAAACTGAAAGGTAGACATAGATTTGAAATTGATCAGCAGGTCAGAAAACTATGACCTGAAGGCCAGTGCAGCCCGCCAGCTGTTTTTCCAAAACGTGTTATTGGAACACATCCATTTGATGACACATTTCATGCCACAATGGTGGAGGTGAGTAGGCAGCAAAGACTTTAAAATATTTACTATGCGGCCCTTTAAAAAAAGTTTGCCAAGCCCTAACATAGATGAACATGGATAAACACATATACAGGTAACAAATTGTACCCTTGATAGCTCACAAAGAGAGAGTGGTCTCTTCCACATCAGACTGATATCTCTTCTCACACTGGAAACTGTGGTTTGTCATTTTCTCAAGGGCAGAAGCTATCTTCTCCTCCCCGTTCATCTCCCACAAGAGCTTCTCACTCAGGTGGGGACAGGGAGTGTGTGGTGGATCAGCGTGTCAGAAATTCTTTGCAAATTGTCCTCCTTCCACTCCCTATGTCCCTTTGCAGTGTGACTTTGAAGCTCTTCGTGTCATGAGGTGAAGTCTTTCCCCACCCCTTGAATCTGGGCTGGCCAGTGACTTGCACTGACCCATAGAATATAGCAGAGGTGGCAGCAGGCCAGCTCCAGGACCAGGCTCCAGGGGCCTTTCATGCTCCTGAACCTGCTGCCTAGCCACCATCTGAGCAGGCCTGGGCTCGCCTGCTGGAGATGCCTGAGGGAACACAGTTGAGGCCAGAGGATCTTCCCACTTGAGTGCAGCCCACATTGCTGACCCATAGGATCATGAGCTAAATAACATCTTGTTGCTTGAGGTCACTGGTTTAGGGATACTTTGTTATGCAGCATAGCTAACTGATACACAGGGATCACCATTGAGTTACCCTCTTCAATAGGCAGATTTACAATAGAATACAGCCCCCTGATGGGATGGAATCATGAAACCCCTCAGTTCAGAATATTCCCTATGGAGAAAATGAAGGAGGTGAGCTGTTTTAAATACAATGAGCATGCATGTAAATCACCATCAAACAACGTAAATAAACTGAAGCAAGCCCCTGGCAGGTGATAGCAGTTGTCCACTTCAGAATAAAAATGGGGCTCTCTACTGACCTTGCGATCTAACCACATTTTAGAAGGGCCCCTCTGGCAGAACTTGGGTAAGAGGGAACAATAGGAAGTGGGGAAGCCTTAATAATTTATTGAAATAGAAGAGATGTTACCCAGCCCCACGCACAGCAAAGGAGATAAAGTGGGGATGGTTGCAATAAATAAATTGGGAGGAAAACAGAGCTTGGGAGTGATAAACCCCTTGTTGAAGATGCTAAGTGTGGGCACCCATGAGATACATTAGTCAAACGATGTAGTGGAGAGCTGGTAGGATGCATCTGTGCTCTTGTGCAGTGAACTTCCTTTGCATTTCTACTTGACAGGCACTTGCTTGCTGCCTCACTTGTATCATTTCCATTTACCCTCAAAACAGCTCCACAAGGAAATACATCGTTTTTCAAAATGAGAAAACTGAGGCAACTGACTCCCCACTGTCCTGTCACATAGACTCCTTCATCTGTGGGATCTTAGAGTCATCCCACCTCAGAACAGCCATCAGGAGACGCATGGTGGCCTCCCCCGTGGGTACCCGTGACCTCACTTCTGCAGGAAGCTCATCTCCCAACCTCCCTGACAGGTGGCCATTGGATACACAGCTTCTCCTTCAGGCTTCACAGGGTGGGAGCTCAGTGACGTGTGAGGTCACCAACTCCAATGTTTATTCATGGGTGAAGCTAATTTATCCCAAATGTATCCATCAACATGGATTGCACACCAGACACTGTGGCTGGTGCTGAAGTTGTGAAGAGGAGTGAGACAGTCTCCATCCTTAAGAAGGGCAGCTGCTCTAACACTCAGTCTAAATATACAAGAACCTGGACAAGGTGGGAAGTCCACACTCAACATGGAAAAAGTGGTTGGGAGGCTGAGCCCAGGTGGGGGAAAAGTCCTGAGCAAGAGACCAGGATATACGAGAAGTTCCTAACACAGCATGTGGGTGCTCAGATTAAAGAAAGCAATACTCATAAGTATTGTGGAGAATTAAATGTTGGCATCCTTACTGCTGTCTCTTAGTGCAGCTCTACTCAGCATGTTAGGTGCTGAGTTCTAAACAGCATGTACTGAGTGCCTGCCCACACACTGCAAGAACAGAAAAGCTCACTTTGTTGAGCACTTGTCGGACGCTGTAAGTCTGTCATATCATTTGACCCTTGCAGGAAAAACCTAAGAAGCCGGCTTCATTACTATTACCATTCCCAACTCACAGATGAGGAAACCGAAGCTCAGGGTCACATAGGCAGTACATAGCAGAATCAAAATTGGACTCAAGTCTTTCAGACTGCAGCCTAGGTTCCCAAGCATTATGCTGAAGTACCCATCACAACAGCTCTGTCAAATAAAAAAAGAAAAGTGTTGAGTATCTCATGTTGGAATTTGTGACGCAAACCACATTCAAGATCTCACCCGACATGGGTCACTGCATCACAACACAGATCCTCTGAGGGAGCTCATTGTGTCATGGGATTGGCTCCGCTGAGCTTGCTGAAAATTAGAAATCTTAGCTAGAGGTGAGACCGCAAACTAGGAAGAGAAGGCAAAAGGAAAATTGGGGTTGAGTTCATTCTCTCTGCAGAGGTGCAATGGCCGGAGCCAGTAAGACCCAGCAGGAGGCAGGAGAGGGTTGCACAGGGTCAGAGAGGAGGGGGCTCTGGGTCAGAGAAGCAAGGTCAAAGAAGAATGGAAGTGGGCTGGAGAAGAATGGTGCAGAGCTATTGTGGGCTCCACGCAGGGGAGTAGCTTGATGAAAATAGCATTCTTGGAAGATTATCCTGCCAGCTATGTATAGGACGAACTGGAACAGGAAGGGGGGACAGCAGAGAGCCTCGCTGATGCCTGCTGAGGCTCCCCAGGCGTGGAGCGGTGAGTGGGAGTGAGAATCGCAGGGGCAGGGGCTCAGAGGAGAGAACGCACCATGGAGGAGCCGGGAAGAGCACTCAGGACGGATGCCAGCTCCCTGTGGCTTAGAGATGTCATGTTCCAGGGGCTCCACGGGAGTGAAGCCACGGATGCCACAAGAAGACACTGGTCAAAGACATCACTTTATCAATTTTAAGACTAGCCATGGCTAGGCATGGTGGCTCACACCTATAATCCCAGCACTTTGGGAGGCCAAAGTGGATAGATGGCTCTCTACAAAACAGTACAAAAAGTAGCCAGGTGTGGTGGTGTGCATCTGTGCTCCCAGCTATCAGGAGGCTAAGGTGGGAGGATTGCTTGAGTCTGGGAAATCGAGGCTGCAGTGAGTCATGACCTTGCCACTACACTCCAGCCTGGGTGACAGAGCCAGGCCCTGTCTCAATAAAAAAAAAAAAAAAAAAAAAAAAAAAAAAAAAAAAA
>NW_022436970.1:20373029-20522594 GCF_009761245.1 Sapajus apella | reverse complement strand
CTATCCATGACCTCATACAGGAGAATTGTTTTCCTCATACAAAAGTTTGGTCTTGCACTGCTTTTGGCTATGTCTGCCCAGACAGACATTTGCAACTGTAAATGTGTAGTAGTTATACTTTGCCTATGGCTACAAACACCATTTCCAATATTTCCCCCAGTGATATGTGTGTGTCTGAGCATCTCATGGGATGGATCATAAGGAATGTGAGTCTTGTTTCATGAGTGGTCAGAAGACAGGACGTGATGTCACTGGCTTTCCAGAGAAATGCTTATCTAAAAAACTAATGTCTGGCATCCCTAGCCAAGAGTGGACAAACAACATATCAGGGCTTCATGAAAGACAGCCACACACAAGCAGGGCAAAGCACCACAAAACAGCCTCATCTACACTTCAGTGAAACTAGGGGCCACAAGCTTATTGGCAGGGTCCTGGAGATGCTGGTCCCCATGGAAGTGGTCTGGTTCTGTCTGAGTCTTTCAACAAGAACTTTCTGTCAAAGGATTGGGGTCTGGAGATATTTGAGGGGGGTAGGGACAGAGAGAGCAGGGGGAGAGAAGGAAAGTGACAAGACCAAATGCTCTGCTTTTCAGGATATGTGAGTTTCCAGAACAGCTGCCCAGCTGCAGACACTCAATAAATCCTTCTCAGGCCATGTGGTTTACTTTCTGTGAAGCCAAGCTAGCCTTCATTGTGATTCAGCATAGGGACAACACCTCAGCAAAGCAGCAAATAGCAAGGGAAAGATGCTCTGATCCTGCACGGTTAGTAACTGTATGTACACACCTGAATGAAGAGCAGCACTGCGTCAGCCTTTTGGTCTGAAGGTGTCCAGGACAAACAGTGCTCATGGCCATGTCTGTACGCAGGTCCCCCTAGGAACAGGATCAGACAGCTCTCTATCATTCCCAGTGTTCAGGAATGATACTAAAGTGAAGCTAAAACATGCTCCACACAGGGAAGGTTTGTCATCTGAGAGGAAGCTCCCTTCTGGACTCCCGCATCGCTCCAAGACCTCTTCCAGATCTGCCTCGGAGAAGACCGAGGCCCCAGTGTGCGCTGTAGATCCACCAGGCAAGGCCAGCACCACCCGCCTGACAAGCCTCAGAAAAGCAGCCAGTGCCTGGGCTCTGGGAGCCGCCCTGGATATCATGACTGCGGGCCCCAACACCAGCAGTGGGAGCACCGGGCGGTGGAAGTGCCCCCCCAGTGGGCTGTACCGGAGCCACACGGCCAGCTCCCGGCGTCCAGCAGATTTCCCTGCACGATAGCGATTTCTGGAACTCTGGATGCTTTGTCAGATGAAGACGGGAGGGGACTGATTGCTGTTTCCCAGGTATGAAGGGTGGCCAAAAGGAAGACGAAGTGATCCTACTAAGCCTTTGGGGGGCAGGACTGTGACATCAGGAAGCAGATTTTGGTAAAGGAAGAAAGAACTTCCTAATCATTAGATTGCCTGAAAAAGGAATGGGCTGCTCTGTGAGGCGGCGTCCCCTGTTGCAAGAGGTATTTAAGCAAAGGTGAAATGAATCATCTGTACAGAATGTCTGCCTCAGGCACAGGGGCATGAGCCACAGCTCCTCCCACACAGGGCACTGGGATTCCCTCTTCGAAGCCCCACAGAACTGCTGTGAGTCTCCTGGGACTGCCATTACAGCTTCCACCAACTGGGTGGCTTCAGCAACAGCAATGGATTGGCTCGCAGCGCTGGGGAGGGGTCTAGTCTAGGATCAAGGTGGCTGCCGCGGTGCTGGCTATTGCTGGTAATCGCTGGCACCCATTGGCTTGCAGAAGCACCACCCAGATCTCTGCCTTCATCTTCCCCTGGCATTCTCTGTCTTTGTCTGCAAATCTCCCCTTTTCATAGGGACACCAGTCACACTAAGTTAGGGCCCACCCTGATGACCTCATTTTAATTTGATTACCTCTGTAAAGATCAAGTCTCCAAATAAGGCCACATTCTGAGGTAGTGGGTGTTAGGACATCAACATATAAATTCGGGGGAGATGCAATTCAACTCATGACAGAAACCTGTCCCATCAGGTCTAAGTCATGGTCTATTGCTGACCTGAGGGGTGTGGCTGTTTCAATAACCCAGGAAGACAAAATTGTTAAAACCTGAGGGAGCAGTAACACGAGGTGAGCTTTTTCACAGGACTGCCACTGCCTACGAAATGAGAAAGGCCTTTGTTTCTAAGCCCCTCACCCGAGTTCCAGGAATTAAAGATTCTCCTGCAGCTCACTGCACGTGACACGCGTGACAGCTAAGAACACGCAGTCGCCGTCAGCGCTTCCCCAACTCCACGGAGCCCCTGGGAAGCAGCTCCTCCTCCATCCCCAGAAAACCTCCCTGTGCTGCTCACTGCCCGTGTGCGGGGCCCACAGAGCTGCACCCCACATTCCCATGGTGACCTCGCTGTCTGCCTCCCACGCTGGGTCCTCCATCACACTCCTTCATGCTTCGTGAAGCATGAAGACAGCCACCACGCGACCACCCCTTGACGTAGTGGGGCGTTTCTTCAAGTCTTCATTTACATTCAGCAAAGCCAGCTTACCTGGGGACTTGTTTTGGCACTTGGTGGTGGGGGTCACATTGGATCGAAAAAAAAGACATCCACCTCCTCCTAAGCACCAGCACTGCAAATGGGAGCTTACCTGGAAATGGGCTCGATGCAGATGTTGTCACATTAACGTGAGGTCTTACTGGACGGAGGTGGGCCCTAATCCAATAAGACTCTGTGTGCTTCTAAGAAGAGAGACACAGAGACACACAGGAGAAGGCTATGTGAGGACAGAAGCAAAGACTGGAGCAATTCGTCCACAGGCCACAGAATACCAAGGACAGCCAGCAGTCCCTGAGCCGGGAGGAGGCTCGAGGAAGCTCCCCCAGAACCTTCAGAGAGAGCAGGGCTCTGCCGACACCACGCGTTTGGACTTCCAGCCTCCAGACCATGAGAGAATGCACTTCTGTTGTTGTAAGCCACCTAGGGTGCGGGACTTTGTGATAGCGGCGCTGGAAAACTAGTATATTTAGGATGAGGATATGGCAAGACCTTGTTAGAATGAGACTAGTTCAGGCCGGGCACGGTGGCTCACACGTATAACCCCAGCACTTTGGGAGGCTGACGCAGACGGGTCACTTAAGGTCAGGAGCTCGAGACCAGTCTAGCCAACATGGTGAAACCCCATCTCTAAATATAAAAAATTAGCTAGGCGTGGTGGTGGGTGCCTGTAATCCCAGCTACTTGGGAGGCTGAGGTAGTAGAATCACTTGAACCCAGGAAGCAGAGGTTGTAGTGAGCTGAGATCACACCACTGCACTTGAGCCTGGGCAACAGTGAGACTCCATCTCAAAAAAAAAATAATAGTTGTAACATTAATAAAAAAAATGGCAATATAAGGCTTCCTCTGTGTCCTGGACTTCTACCAATACCTACAATAGCCCCATGAAGGAGGTGCCTCCATTATTAACCCCACTTTCAAACTAGTAAACAAAGAGGCAGGTTAAAATGACTTGGTTAAGTTCAGACCAGTAGACAGGGAGAGAATAGGGAATCAATTGAAGGTCTTTTGGATCCAAAAGCCCAGGCTGTGTTCCAGAACGTTCACCGCAGCACAAGATATGCATACATTCTGCAAATAACAAAGATTTATACCGAAGTTGTAAACAGAGACGGCATAGACTCTTTGCCAAAATTCACAGTGCTCCCCATTTTGGAATGCTTTGCAAAATTATGATTTGGAATTTGTCTTTGATTTCACCCAGAAATATTGACACACATGCTGTTATGACAAGGCAAAACAGTCATCATGCTTAGTTTCTCATGAATCCAGAAATTAAATTAACTGCATTTGCTGTAATTCATCCAAAATTTAAAATAAATATGAAAAGCATTGCTTTTTTTCTGAAGCTAGTCATTTCAATATAAATGTGATTTAGATATTTAAATATGTCATACTATATCTATATCCATACCTTGAGCCTTTATAGAAACGTGCTTCTAGCGTATGCACTTCAGTATAAAAAAATTCAGGTTTAAAAATATCATTTTAATAAACATTTATCAATACTTATCCAGTGGAAAAGGAAAACATATTGTCTCCTCTTATCTTACACTGGCTAGAATATATAAATTCATATTACAAACAGCTTCATTTTTCTTGCTTTCTTCTTCCTTTTTTTCCATGCAAATATGCACTTTGGAGGGGATTTGCTGTGTATTAATCAGAGTTTCTCAACTGAGCACTGATGACGTTTGGGACCGTTCTTTGTTGTGGGGGACTGTCCTATGCATTGTAGGATGTTTGATTAACAGAGTCCCCTCTACCCACCAGATGCCTGTAGTGAGCTCCACGTCAGCCTGCCCCCCAAAACCACCTCCAGACATTGCCAAGGACTCTTTGGGAGGAAGGGGCAACAGTGCCTGTGGCAGGGAAACAGGTGCATTTACTATAGTGAAAATAGGTACGTTTCCAAATTCTTTCGGTGTTAAGTTGAAAGACTGAATGTTGAGCTTGGAATCAAGCCATAGTCAAATAAATAATGACTTGGTAAAGAAATTAGAAGAGTAAACAAGTAGTAAATTCAACATTTCTCCCCCCAGGATTCAGCCATCTGAGGGCCTTTTTCTAGGGATTGGGACCCTCCCATGGGGGTGCTTCAAATCCCCCAACTTCTAAGCCCAGGAGGCAGCCCCAGAACCCCTGTTAGGACTTCTCTTCCCTCCACTCCCTCAGAGGCCACGACCCCAGACTAACCTGCAGAGAATGACTGAGGAATCCTGTCCTCTCTGAACTGCTCTTGAGACAACCAAAATAACCAAAGCTCCGGTGGCAGAACAAGTTCAGTCCTAAAACAGCCGCTGAGATGCCCACAGAAAAAACAACCGCTGAGATGCCCACAGAAATCTTTGTTAGGAGTGTCCCATGGCGCTGGCTCTGTTTTCCACGAAGAACGGGCAGACAGGGCCTCCCACTGAAAAGTACCAGCCATATGAAAAATACCACCGTGCGTAGGACAGTGGTGCAGCCATCGGGGGTGCAGTGACAGCCAAGACGACTGTGGCCTCCCGACTGAGCACTGCACCTGGCACACAGTAGGTGCTCTCTCTCTGCACTTGTGAAGAGGAAAGAAAAGCAATGTGGAAAGAAAAGCAGCATTTAGAATGTCAGTGTGAAGCTGCCATGTTGCTGTGACCTAATCCAAATGTACATGGCAGCTCTGGTCAGTGCCGGTGGCTCCCAGGGCAGGGACAGCGCTGACAGTACACCGAGGAGAGGGAAGAAAAAACAATAAGGAGAAGAAGCAAGACCAAAACGAGTGAGCAGCACCTGAAAGACATGTAGACGAGAGGACTCGGGGGATCTAGACAGGTATCTTCAAATATTCCAAGACCTACCAAATATCCGAGGAGGAGGCTCAGTCCAGATGGCCCCAAGGGACAGAAGGGGGACAGGCACCAGGCATACAAGGCCACTCTCAGGCATCAGCAGCCCATCCTTGCTTAATGACGTCACGCAACCACTCCAAAGACGCTTGGCATTACTCTTCTTTGAAACTCCAGCGATGGCAGGGACTTCCCGTTCACTCAGTGAGCCTCCCCACGTTCAGATAAATAAATGTTGAAGTTATCACATGCTGCTTATTGAACACACAAGTTGCCAAATGAGGCTGGCTACTCACTGATTTTGTTAAGCTGTGAGTACTTGAATTCAATACAGAACATATTGCCTCTTGAAACAGTACAGAAAGCCATTTTCATCATCCTGGTACTATTCTGAATGAGCTACTCAAAGTTGCCTTTCGAAACCGCCTCTCAGAGGACACCCTGATAGATGAGCCCATGTGAGTCTTCTCAGCCTAGTTGCTGACCGCCACGAATCCCTCAACAGCACAGCTGTTGACTTTGGAATTCGATTTCCTGTTTCAAATGCTTGGAGACATCTTTGCAGTTGCAACGTTTCCTAAATACACAAGTTTGTTATAGCAGTGGTCTTTTGCGTTCCTGATTTCTGCTGTAAATCCCAGAGAACTAGTTAAGCCAGAGCCCATTCCACTGAAAACCTTGCCCTGTCGCTGTCTGCTGCTGCCAGGGGAGCTAACTCGCAGCCATTACACTGCCTGCAATGGGGATGGCGGGAAGGGGCAGGAGGCCAATTAGTTCACAGAAGGTCCATGGAGAAGCAAGTTGATCACAACGAAAAAACTTTGGAGGCCACTCTTCAACGCGTTTTAATCTTTGGAGGAAGCTGGTGAATCACCTGTGTATTCCTGGGCTGTGCCGGCTCCACACCTGTGCTGTGTTCCACTCTGACCTTGTGTACACTCCCTTGTTTCATTTTAAAGGTACTGTGTGAGTTCCCACAGCCTTGGGTACCCGCATGCACTGAAATCCGCTGGGCACTAATGTCTTGTTTGAATGATTTCCGCAATGATTGCTGTTCAACTAGGCAAATGCCCTTTTAAAGGGCAAAGCCAATTCTCTCTTAGATCAACTGGGGGTGAGACATAACATGGAAAATTCCAGTATAGGCTAAAAAAAAAAAAGCTATTCCTGAATAAGTTCCACGCTGCCGTTTGAATTTATGCCCCTGGGGAAGAGTCAAAGAAATCGGAACACACAGCTCATTATTATTTGTGTAGATTATGCAAACTTTGCCTTTTAGAAAAAAATGACTAAGTTACAGAGGATCAGGGAAAGAATCTGGACTGTATTTAAGTGAGAGGGATTAGCTAGCAGGATGTTGATTTATAAACGGCAACAACCAATTCCTTATATTCTCCACTGCGGTCATGTCTCCTGCACGGTAATTCCCAGGGTTCCTGTTGAAAGCCCTTGGTACTCCGTTAGCCGCGAGGTATAATGTTTGATAATATAACCACTGCTTCTGTCACTGCGTTTTGTACAAACGCATTATATGTGACCCAGAATGGTAAAGATTTATGTATGGGTATGGAAAATAAAAATCAGCATTGATTAAAAGCCCCAGATAGACCATCCAATACCGCCCAAAGAACATCAGTTATTTTGCATTTTGACGTGGCGATTGATAACTCATAAATGCAAGCAGGAATGACAAATGCGGATGGAAACTGGGTTTGACAAAAACGATAACAGTATCAGTCTCGAGGGGCGATGGAGGTGTAAGCAAGAGCTGTTTAAAATATTTAATCATTTTATGAAGGCTGCAAGATGTTGTTTGACCCTGAAGGAGTGTGAATGTCACATGGATCAGAAATTGCCAAGTCTTTGAAGTGAAATAAAAAAATGGTGTTATTACAGACCCTCCTTGACATCCTATCACTTTTGTATAGGATTAAAAATATGTATACAAAGAACAAGATAAAGGACTCCAGCAAAGGATGTCTTGGTTGAAGGGACAGGAAGTAAAGACATGCTGGTCATGAGTTTTCACCTCAAAATCCCAACGCATTTCTTCTTTTCTTTTCTTTTCTTTTCAAGAGTTCCTATAAAAAGATGCCACTGGTTTTAAAATAAAGGGTAAATCATCCCTTACTTTTGTTACCTGGGGTCCAGCTGCTGGAATTTCTTGTCTCCTTTTTGCCCCAAGCTTGGGCATTGTGTTTATAGCATGTGTTTCTATGTGGACAGTCATACTGGGCACTTAGGGTTGTACATAAACCTGGTGTATTTACACACTGGTGTTTGCAGGGCCTCACACAGCCCGAGGTGCATCAGTCACGGAGGTTCCCAACAGCTGTGCTGCTTGGCACCCACAGCTTCTCTGGCAGCCCACGCCACAGTGTTCGCGCAGGTGGCAAAGCGGCTCGTGAATTCCCAGGACCGTTCCCCTGTGAGTGAGGATGACCTCGTGGGTCACTCTGGAGCAGCAGCCAGTGACTGTCACGCTGGTCTCTGTCTTCTCTCTCTGATGTTGCTCTTCCAGCCTTTCCCCCATCTTGAATTTTCCGTTCTATTTTGTTGCGTCTGTGGGACGTAGGTGTTGGAAGTGGGTCTTTCAGAAGAACTGTTCTTTCTCTTTTCTAGGAATGTGTGGCTCCTTACAGGAGCTGGTGCTTTGTGGTTCTGAGATATTCTTGTTTTATCCATTTTGAATTATTCAATAGAGTTCCTGGTGGCTGGAGTTTACTTCATCCTGGCTGACAGATTCTGTTTTCTGGGATGGGAGCTGCACACACAGAGACACACAGAACAGAGGGAGGACTTGGGTGGTTTTCCTTTTTTTTTTTTTTTTTTCTGAGACAGGGTCTTGCTCTGTCACCCAGGCTGGAGCACAGTGTTACAATCTTGGCTCACTGCAACCTCTGCCCACTGGGTTCAAGCGATCCTCCTGCCTCAGCCTCCCAGTTGGCTAAGACCACAGGCATGCACCACACCCACGCAATTTCCCTTTGTGGTTAGAGTGTCCGTTTCCCCCGGATTCATGGGTTCCCCCAACCCATGTTCAGGGTGCAGGAGAAGTGAGCATTTGCTGGCTTCGTGGAGGTATTACTACCTGAGTGAGGCTTTCTGACCCCCATTTCCCTGCAACACACTCACACATGCACACACACTCACACACAGACATACTCACTCATCACCTCATACACGCACCCTCACATACACACACACCCACTCACGCACACACAGCCACTCATACACACTCATCCCTTCACATACACAAATTCACACACTCACGTACCCTCACACTCATTCATGGGAGAGTCCATTATAAATGACTGACACACACTCACACATATGCACACACACACAGGCACACTCAGACACTCATCGCCTCACACACACCCTCACATACACACACACTCACACAGACACACAGCCACTCACACACACTCATCACCTCACACACCCAGCCACTCATGCACCCTGGCACTCTATCATGGGAGAGTTTGTTACAAGTGACTCACACGCATTTATGCCCCTGCTTACTGGTGGTCACTGCTCTTCCACGCTCAGGACACTGTCAGGAAGAGGGTTGTCACCAGTTCTTTGTCCCCAGTGTCTCTGTGTCCACCTGTTCCTTCTGCTCATGCCTGGAGGACGTGAGGATGGAGTGTGGCCGTGGAATACCCCCCCACGTGGCCTTCCATGAAGACCTCAGTCCCACGTTCCCTCTGCACCGCCTGGATGGGGAACCACTGCAACAAGACCACATAGGCGGTCCCCTCGTGGCCAGCCGGTCCTGCAGCCATGGACACATGTTTTTCTCCACATCCACTGTCTCCTGGAAGACAGCATTGCAGACACCCGAGAACCTGTCCAGGACACCCCTCTAGTCTCAGACAAATGCAAGAAATCACTCAGCTAATGCTACCCCCACCTTGGAGGACAAAAGAAGTCCTCCCAGGAGATGGGCCCTCCACTGAAGGCGAATTGTCCTCATTACCCAAGTTCCGGGCTGGTGCTCCTGGACTCCCTCTCCGCCCATACCTCTACCACCTTGCAGTTCCCCCATCTGCTCACCTCCTCCACCCTAGCCACCGCCGGAAGCCAGGAAAAAGTTCTGAGCAGCTTCTTCCTCCAATTCTCTAGAAGGAGCCCACCCTGCCAACATTGTGATCTGGGACATCTGAGCCCCAGAGCCGTCGGCCGATGAATTCCTGTGCTATGGCCGCAGGTGTGCGGCACTTTGTGATCAGAGTCCTCACTCATAGAAGGCAGCATAGCACAGGGAGGGGTCCTGGACCACGCTGGTGGGCCTGACACAATTGCATGTGGCATCACAAAAAGGAGGCAGAGGGGGCTTTGCCCGCAGGAGACAGGGCCAAGCGGTGGAAGCAGAGAGAAGCCAACTCAGAGAGGCTGTGATGCTGGCTTGGACAACTGGGACAGTGACCGTGACCCACAGAACACAAGGAATGCAGCCCTCCATGTTGAAGAGGAAAGGAATCGGATTACCTCCTCGACCATCCAGAGAGAGTCAGGTCCTGTCAGCACCTCAATTTCAACTCACCGATGCTGAGTTCAGGCTTACGGCCTCGAGGAAATAGGAGAGAGCACATTTCTATTGGCCTGGCACAGTGGATCATGCCTGTAATGCCAGCACTTTGGGAGACCGAGGCAGATGGATCACCTGAGGTCAAGAGTTTGAGACCAGCCTGGGCAACATGATGAAACCCTGTCTCTACTAAAAATACAAAAATTAGCCAGGCCATGGTGGCAGGTGCTTGCAATGCCCTCTGGTCGGGAGGCCAAGACAAGAGAATCGCTTGAACCTTGGAGATGGAGGTTGCAGTGAGCTGAGATTGTGCCACTGCACTCCAGCCTGAACAACAAGAGCGAAACTCCATCTCAAAAAAAAAAAGTTTCTATTGTTTTCAACCCCCAAGTTTGTGATAATTTGTTACAACAGCCACAGGAAACTAATGCAGCCACCATGGACTGGGTGTTTTGCCACATGGAAGTCACCGAACTAAGCATTTCGTGGGAGTAAATTATATTATCCCTGTTTTACAGAAGAGTAAACTGAGGGTGGGTGAGAAAATATTCCTTGCTCAAGGTTATGCCCCTAAGGCGTGGGGCTGCCTAAGGGGGACCTTACTGTGAGGAATCCCCTCTGTGCAGCTCGGGGCGCACTGCTCACCTCCTCCCCGCAGTCCCTCTGCCTGCCTCCACACACTGCCTCCAGCTCGTGGCACCCAGCTGTTGTCCAGCTCAAAAGCTCCCGGAAGCTCCCCATTTTCCACAGATCCCTCAGCCTGGCTGCCACAGCACCTAAGAGCCTGAGCCGCCCGAGCCTTCCAGCCTTACCCCCACGGTTTCCCCAGGGAGGCCCCTGTTTCCAGCCATGTTGCCTCACTTCCACTCCCCTCCCGGTGTCAAACCCTCAGACGTGCACTCCCTCACTAGGGTATTTTCTTACTTCCCTTCCACTTCTTAAGGCAAATCTGATTCTAAGTTTTTCCAATTATTTGAGTCCATACCAGTATCTCCTTTCTCTGAATAACCATTCTACTAGACACTCAGTTTAGTACACGATGATTCTTTATTGATTTTGTATGTGTTGGTTTTATCTTTCCTAGCTGTACTGTAAATCTCTTCAGGATGCTAAAGAATACTAAAAAAAAGGTCTCTATCCTCATAAAGCTTATAGTTCAGCTGCAGAGACAAAACTTCTTAACATCAGAACAATCAACATCAAAGGGTTTGATTTAATGAGGAAGCAGCAAGCTTCCACACGCCATATTGAAAACAGAGGACTGGACGTCAGAAGAATTTGGTTCCGGTCCTGGTTCTGGGCCCTTGGGGAAGCCCCTCCAGCTCACCAGCTCCCTTCCCCTTTGTCTATAAAATCAGGCACTTGAGCTACATGCCCCCTAATGTCTCTCCACTCTCTGGCATCCTATGAGCCAGAGACGGCATTGAAATGCACTCCTGATCCCAAGACACCTTTCCCCCTCACCCAAGAGTTCTGCCAGCCACTGAGTCACACTTCCCCATGAGGGCCATGCTGTAGCTATTCATCATCCTAAAAGCCTGGGTCCTGTGTGATTCACATCCAGTGAAGGCCACCTTGCCACTGAAGTCTTCATTGGCATTGATGCCTTAAAAGCCGCCGCTGACTTCTGCTACCTTGGCAGGACAGAGGCAAGCAGTGCCCTCTTATCCAAGGAGCTGGAAAATGGGAAATGAAGCCAGTGGACATGAGGCCAGACTCTCAGAGTCTGGCACAGGCATGAGAGGAAGTTCTAAACCAAGAGAAAAGCCTATGACACCATGGCTCTCTCACCAACCATCCGCTCATGAACTCTGGATGTCACGGTTAGCTTCTGGGAAAACTGTATGTGCAGAAGCTTAAGACCAAATGGAGGTCATGAATCATGAGTTCCTGGAGTGGTCCATCAACTCCGCATTGTCATGACAACAGAGACATGCTGGTAGAGATGGGCTGCAGCCCACAGAGACGGGGGAGGCTCACTTGAAAAAGAAACATTGTATTGCTTCTAAGGAAAAGGCACCCATCCAGTGTGCCATGCCCTATAAAATGCAGTCAAACACCTCCCCCAAAGGCCATTGAATGCCCATCCTCACCAGGCCTACACACAGGAGTGGAGCAAAACAGGCATGGAAATCTCTCCCATTCTCACGCCAGGTCAAGTTAATGAGTGCTGATCAGCTCATGATGGGCTCTGATTTACAGGGCTCTCTCCCTGCCCCATACACCCTATCCACGTGGGCAACCCTGCTTGGGTTGAAAAAACGTGGTGAGTAGGCTGTCCCAAGACCCTCCCTCCCTCCCAGCATGATAACGTCTCACACATGCTCTGCCAGCAGCATTCTGGAGCAGCTTGCTGACTATCCAAGTTTTAATGTGCTATTAATATTAGTATTGTTATTATTTTCTATAGCAAAAGCATTTGCATGCAAGCCTTTTATTGTGGAGTGAGAGATAAAAAATCAACATCACTAGCTAGAAAATGCAAGGCCGTAGCACCATCCAGTAGCACTGTCTGCATGATGGAATGTTCCGTCGTCTGTGCTGCCCAGCGTGGTAGCCACAAGCCAAATGTGGCTTCTGAGAACATAAAATGTAGCTAGTGCAACCAAGGAGCTGCTTTTTAATTTGATTTAATTTACATGTATTTAAATTTAAATTTTCCAAACCACTCGTAGCTATTGGCTACCATGTTGAATAGTGCAGGCTGTGTTTCTGTCTCTTATTTCTGATTTCATTTTGTTATTCATTTAACTCGCATTTATTGGGGGCCTGCAGTATTCTACTTTAGTGCTAAAGAGAGAATAACCAAAGGAAAGGCCCTGGTGTCAAGAAAATCATCACAGTGGAATGTAAGCACCCATTTGCAGTATATTTCTAAAGAGACTAAGAGGATAAGACAGAGAGAGAGAGACACATTATTAGTGGAGCTCCAGGTCTTTGCTGGGAGCTGTACAAGGCACTTCGCATGTGTTTATCTCACTTAACCTCCACAATAAGCAATGAGATAGACCCTTTCATAGATGAAGAAATTAAAACTACAAAAGGGTAAGTAATAAGGCCAAGACATGAAGATATAAAATGGCAAAACCAAGGTTTGATCCCAAAATTACATAAGACAGATCTTCCAAGAGGAGATGAAACTTGGTCCGATTCTTAAAGGGTTGGAGCCAACCCAGGTAGGGAATTGGGGAGTAGCTTTGGAGGAATAAAAGGCCGGGGTAGAGGACAGGCGGAGAGGGAGGCAGGGCATTCCTGAAAGAGGGAACAGCATATGCAAAAGCAGAGTTCCACATGGAGCATGAGGGGCCACGGAGGCAGTGGCCAGGTCCCCAGAGTGACTGCTCCACTAAGGAGCTGGAATTTTTCCCTGGAGGTCACAGGAACACCAAAGACTTCTAAAGGCAAAATGAAGTTCTAGCATTAGAAAGGAAACTTACAGTCATGGCAGAAGGGCGAAGGGAAAGCAAGCATGTCTTCACCTGGCAGCAGACTAGACAGTGAGCCAAGGGGGAGGTGCCATACACTTTCAGACAACCATGTCTCAGAAGAACGAACTCACTATCATGAGAACAGCAAGGGGAAAGTCCACCCCCATGATCCAGTCCCCTCCCCAGGCCCTTCCCCCAATATTGGGAATTATAACCTGGCATGAGATTTGGGTAGGGACACAGCCAAACCATATCAATAAATCATCTTTTAAATTATTTTATTTATTAATGACTCATATCTTTAATAAACTGATTTATTTTTGCTAATTTTTTGATATTAGGCAGCATGATTGAATATGCATCGTTATTTGAAATATTAAAAATCTTGCTGTAAACCAGCATTTATCAAAGTGCGACTTGTCACTCAGGGCCCCCAATACCGGTTGTTAATTTGCTCTTTTCACTATGTGGATCTTGCTCTGGTGGTACAAAATGAACAGTGAACAAAACTGTGGGCATTTAGGCACCACTGTACCATAGTCATATTTTTCACTGTCATATCCACATTACAAAAAAAGAGCCAATTTCACTAGCATGAATCTGTAAGAATTATTATTTTATTCAGTCTTGATCTTCAAATACATGTCTTTTTAATATTCTGAGTAATGAAATGAGAACTTCTGCCTCACAACAAAGGAAGATGTTTGTCTCCAGGAGAAGCATTTGCGTGATTGTTGGACCCAGGAGCCGAACCAGCCACTTTTTTCATGAAACACCATTTCTGCTCAAAAGAATGACTGACAGAAAAACTATGGTTATTCACATTTCGGTATTTGGCATACATTTTCTCAAAATGAACAAAGTGAGCCTGTAACTACAGGGAAAAATAACTGACAGCATTTGTTGCCAAGGATAAAATTCAATCTTTCGAGTGAAAATTAGAATTTTGAAAAACATTGTCTACCACCATGAGCTTGACAGCTTCCCAAAACTTAAAGACTTTTCTTATGAGATTGGGTGATACTAACAAATGTGATATTTTGATAGTATATAATAAAATGTTTCAACATTTGGAAGATCTGCACAGCTTAGTGGGCCAATATTTTTGAAACAATGCAAAATGTTACAAAATTATACACGAATAAAAAATTTGTTCAAAGTGCAAGAGAGACCAGTGGATTTTAATGTCAGAGAGTACAAGGTTTACTGAACACGAAGGTCCACTGGTATGATACAAAGGTTCAAACTCTGTTACTAGCAAGAAACAACCATTTGTTGAGTTTTGGTATAGTATCAAAGAAGAAGGTCTATAGTGATCTGAAAGGCTATTCAGATATTTCCTCCTTTCCAGCTATGTGTTGGATAAGGCCAGATTTGCTTCATATATTTCAATGAAACCAACATATCACAACAGATTAAATGCAGAAGCAGATATAACAATTCAGATAGGTATTAATCCATATATTGAGGAGATTTTCAAAAATGTAAAGAATGTTACTCTTCTCTGTATATTTCTTTTGCTTCAGAAAATATAGCTATTTCATAAAAATGTTATTTATCTTAACTTTAAATAAATAGTAATATGTTAAATGAATTTCTAAAATAATATTTCAAATGTTTTCAGTTTTAATTGCTAATGTGGTAAATACTAATAGGTGTATCCCACATAAATTACAGCTTTTTAAGGTCCTCAATAAATATTAAGAGTGTAAAGTTGCACTGTTGGTG
This sequence comes from Sapajus apella, assembly GCF_009761245.1. Classification (NCBI taxonomy): domain Eukaryota; kingdom Metazoa; phylum Chordata; class Mammalia; order Primates; family Cebidae; genus Sapajus; species Sapajus apella. Next base: position 20,507,517 of record NW_022436970.1, on the reverse strand, counting down.
GGAGTGTAAATTAGTTCAACCATTGTGGAAGACAGTGTGGCGATTCCTCAAGGACCTAGAAATAGAAATTCCATTTGACCCAGCAATCCCATTACTGGGTATATATCCAAAGGATTACAAATCGTTCTACTATAAGGACACGTGTACACGAATGTTCATTGCAGCACTGTTTACAATAGCAAAGACCTGGAACCAACCCAAATGCCCATCGACGATAGACTGGATAGGGAAAATGTGGCACATATACACCATGGAATATTATGCAGCCATCAAAAACGATGAGTTTGGGTCCTTTGTAGGGACATGGATGAACCTGGAAACCATCATTCTCAGCAAACTGACAGAAGACCAGAAGATCAAACACCGCATGTTCTCACTCATAGGCGGGTGTTAAACAATGAGAACACATGGACACAGGGAGGGGAGCACTACACACTGGGGTCAGTTGGGGGGAAATAGGGGAGGGACGGTGGGGGGTGGGAAGCTGGGGAGAGATAGCAAGGGGAGAAATGCCAGATGTAGGTGATGGGGAGGAAGGCAGCAAATCACACTGCCACGTGTGTTCCTATGCAACAATTTTGCATGTTCTTCACATGTACCCCAAAACCTAAAATGCAATAAAATAAATAAATGGGGAAAAAAAAAGAGTGTAAAGTGATCCTGGGGTCAAAAAGTTTGAGAAACACCGATTTAGGCTGTAGTGATACAGTTTAAGCAATTGTTAAGTATTCAGTTTATAACTTTATTTTGTTGAATTTGTCATCATTGTTGAAAATGATGCCTCACAAAATATGATACATACAACTAATGTTTAGAACAGAACAGCCTTCATCCTTAAGGATAATGGTTGTGAATACATATTTCAAGCCCTGCTCAATTTAATTGGTCACCTTTTTATCATATTAGAACTTTGGTTTGGAAGAAGAAACACTCCTATGAAAAGTAGAAGCCTCAAAGTTAACTATTTTTTATTAGCTTATTCCTGCATTATTAGCATTATCGTCAATCTGTAATTTCTTTGTTAAGAATTTATTTAGCCATTTGTCTATTTCGTGAGCATTAGCTTGATTAAGACTAGAAAATTAAGGAAAGTCACCAACTGGGCATGTGTATTACTCCATTCTCACACTTCTATGAAGAAATATTCAAGACTGGGTAATTTATAAAGGAAAGAGGTTTAATTGACTCAGTTCCTCAGGTTTGGGGAGGCCTCAGGAAACTTACAATCATGGCAGAAAGGGAAGTAAACACATCCTTCTCTACATTGCAACAGCAAGAAGTGCAGCGTGAAGTGGTGGGGGGAGCCCCCTTACAAAATCATCAGATCTTATGAAAACTCACTATCATGAAAACAGCATGGAAGTAACCACCCCTATGATTCAATTACCTTTCACTGGGTTCCTCCCATAACATGTGGGGATTATGGGAGATATAATTCAAGATGAGATTTGGGTGGGGACACAGCCAAACATATTATTCTGCCCCGGCCCCTCCCAAATCTCATTTCCTCACACATTTTAAAACACAATCATGCCTTTCCTACAGTCCCCCAAAGTCTTAGCTCATTCCAGCATTAACCCAGAAGTCCAAGTCCAAAGTCTTATCTGAGACAAGGCGTGTCGCTTCTGACTACGAGCATGTAAAATCAAAAGCATGTAAGTTACTTCCTAGATAAAATGGAGGTACACACATTGAGTAAATACAGATTTTCCAAATGGGAGAAATTGGCCAAAACAATGCAACTGGAGTCACCTTTGCTCCAATCCCCAAGAAGTTCCTCATCTCCCTCTGAGACTACCTCAGCCTGGACTTCATTGTCCATATTGCTATCAGCAGTTTGGTCAAAGCCATCCAATAAGCCTCTAGGAAGTTCTAAGCTTTCGCACATCTTTCTCTCTTCTGAGCCCTCCAAGTCTCTAGGAAGTCCCAAACTTTCCCACATTTGTCTGTCTTCTTTTGAGCCCTCTAACCCGTTCCAGCCTCTGCCTATTACCCAGTTCCAAAGTCACTTCCACATTTTCAGGTATCTTTACAGCAGCATCCTACTCTCTGTGGTACCAATTTACTGTATTTGTTTGTTCTCATGCCGCTATGAAGAAATACCCAAGACTGGATAATTTATAAAGGAAAGGGGCTTAATTGACTCACAGTTCCACAGGGCTGGTAAGGCCTCAGGAAACTTACAATCATGGTGGAAGAGGAAGTAAACACTTTCTTCTTCACATGGCAGCAGCAAGGAGAAAAGAAGTGCAACGTGGAGGGATAAAAACCATCAGTCATGAGAACTCACTAATTATCACAAGAACAGCATGGAGGTATACACTTCCATGATTCAATTACCTCCCTCCAAAGGTATTTGTTCTTCTCCCAATACCTGGGATTATGGGAACTACAATTCAAGATGAGATCTGGGTGGAGACACAGTCAAAACATATCAGAATGCATTAACTACAATACTATGAATGTCACTGGTCACTGCCAATGTGCCCTCTGCTTTGGAGAGTGCCACCTTGCCCTCACCTACCTCATGGACAATATGAGTCAGCTGAGACTTCCACTACAAAGTACCCTGGACTGGGCAGTATGAACAACAGATATGGATTTGTTCATAGCTCTGGAGTCTGGGAAGTCCAAGGTGCCAGCAGCTGCTGTGGCTGGTTAGGGCTTTTTCTCATTTGCAGATGGCCACCTTCTCTCTGTGTCCTTACATGTTAGAAAAAGAGACCCCTGGTCTCTTCCTTTTCTTATAAGAGTACTAATTCCATTCTAATAGCCCTAACTTCCTGACATTATCTACACCCAATTACCTCCCAGAGTCCCCCCTCCAACTACCAACACATTGAGGGTTAGGGCTACAACATATAAACTTGGGGGTGACACAAATGTTAAGCCCATAATAGGGGCCATGGAAGACACATGATCAATCATCTATGACCCCAAAAGAGCAAAACACCAGCATCAACCCAGCTAGTCATGCTTATAAAATGTCCTTCTTTTCAAAAAAGATACACACACACACACACAATCTTCTCACGTTCCAATAAATCACTGAGCATACCAAGTATGCTACCTACCCTCACACTGGGAGGCTCACTGGATAAAGGGTTCCACCAGTCAGCTGGAAGAGCGCTCGTCCACACATGACCTTGCTCACCACAGGTGCTGGCAGACGGTAGGAACTGGATGGAGTTTCCTTTCATCATCTATGAAATGCCCAGTACCCACATTGAGGGTGGGTATAAGATAGCATATTTTATTTCAAAAATAACAAAAAATAACATTTTAATAAAATAGGTATATTTTATAAAGCAAAGAAAAATAGAGAGAGAGGAGTATCATTCTCTACATTTTTACAAACCTCCTCAACATCTGTGTGTAAATGTCCAGACGCCTCATCCAAGAGCTGTAGAGGTGGAGGACAGATGAGCGGCTCTCCCAGAGGAGCTTCCTCAGTGTCCTTTGGTAATCTACTTTTATGATGAACATCTGCACTTGTGAATTCTTCACATGACGAGTTATTCAAATATCTCATTGTTCACTTTAACCCTGTTCCCTCTCATTGGTTGCTCTGGATGGCTGAGGAAGCTGGCCTCACCCTACTATGTACTAAAAGATAAACAACCAAGACCAGAAGGCATTGAGAAAGAGCCACACAGGCCTTGTCCACTTCTGCGTTTCTTGTGGGACCCTTACAAGGTGAAATGGTGCTAGCTGATCACGGGCTTGCCCACGCACATGCCTCCCCTCTGAGCACTAGGGCTGGCTGGGAGTCACACCACCTGGTGAGAGCCTTGTTCGATCCTTACAAAGCTTCCCACGGCTTCTCTGAACCCTGCTCTTTCCAGAAGGATATCGCACTACTGGACCATCGTCTGTTTTCCCAAGAGGCACTTTAGAGCCCTGGCTGTGATGCCCATTCGTGTGATTTGATGTTTTTCTACCATTTTTGACTTGGGTGGACTACAGAGTAAAGAGCGTTTAGAAGCACAGCGCTGAATATTCTGAAAGATTAAAGAGGTCACACATGGCCAGTGTTTGGAGTCTTAAATCATCATTTCAAATGTTCCGTTTTCTTTCAGGGAAGAAGGTGTGCAAGGGGTTTGGGAGAGGGAACACCACGGATGGATTATCTCATTTTATTTATCCTGACTCTTCCTCTATCAAACCATGCAGTTAACAATAGAACAAATGGAGCCTCCCTCCATCAAAACAAAGCATGACTCCCTGTTAGAGGATTTACTGTCCAGGCTTTCTGCATGGAGCTTTCCAGACCTTTCTGAAGACAAAGTGGTGAGTCGATTTGTAGTGAGACAGCAAGGTGTGGACTTCTGTCTACTCCTGCTCCTCCCCCTACCTCGTTGCTCCCCCTCCCTCGCCCAGCACATTCTTTTCAATATGTTTATAACGAAATCAGAACAATGTGTAATTATACAGAAGAAAAATCTGTCAGAGGATAGCTGAAGTTGCTTAAATTGTGCTGATTTACAAAGATGAGAGGTTTTTCCCCCCACTGGAAAAAAAATACCTTTTTGCATGTGTAATGGCAAACAACCTCCTGCAAAGTCAACTCCTTTTCTGAAAGTCATTGCTAGTTTTATAATTTCTGAGTCATTAGATAACAGATAGAACTCCACACTGAGTGGTTTCAAATGTTTATGGTCTGCAATTCATTCTTAATGAGCTCCCTCCATGTCTTTATTCTTCTCTGCACCCTCCTGCTGGGAAGTGTCTTACTCTGCCTTGCCTTTTGTTAATGATTCCACAATCATTTCAGAGCCATTTCTCCTGCCTTATGTAATTCTGACACTGCGGAAGAGCCCAGCTCACTGCCTCACAGTTGGAAATGTAACCTTTAATGTATTAATTTCTCTTGCTCAAAACAATTTAACCTCTGTCTTGGTTTTGTGATTGCTAAGTGTTCCAATTAAATGCCTCCTTCATTTTTTGTCCTGGAGGGCTTGATCCTACCCAAATTATGTAGCACACACCCCACCTCGCCAAGAGGAGCATGCTGGGGCCCCTCATGTGCCCACCATCCATCCATTATCTCTCTCATGAGTGCCTGTCACATTTCAAAACACCTCCTTCTCCAAAAAGATTAATTAAAGTAGTTTTAAATGAGGCAGCATTGTCTGTGAGGGAAAAACGAATCATTCTAGCCCAGAAGAGAGAGGCATCCAGGAGGAGAAAATATTCCTCTTCCACCCCCACTTCTGAACCGATCTGATCAACAGGAGCTTCTGAGCGAATGGTCACTCAGCTGTGGACCGGCTCCATCAGGATGCAGCCGCTGCCAGCCCGAGTGAGGCGGGGAAATTAATCACAGCAACAAAAAGTCTCTGGACACTTGCCTTTTGAATTCTACCACCTGCTTCCAGGCAAAACAAGCCGAGCAAGAGGGAAGATTCACTGAAGGATTCCCACACATGGACGTGGGGCACCCAAGTCCTTGACAGTCGGTCCAGAGACATAAAAGCAGCTGAGAATAAAATCGAGGGACAGCATAGGACAACCTGTTCACAGCCCAACACGCAGGAGTCTCGCCTCTGCTCCTGCTGGATGGGCATCACCGTTAGGCCAATGCCTGGGAGCAGGGAGCCCCCTCCTCTGGGGGCCTCACTCCAAATTGCTCTTTGTCTTGGTACCAACGGGTCTGTGCTCTAGTCACCCTTGCTTCTCTCAGAAACTTAGAAAGGGTGACATTTTGGAGTTGGTGTCTGGGCCTTATCAGCCGCTAGTCCAACCCAGGATTGTGCCTATAGGAACCACTCAAATCATCTTGAGGAAAACTATTTTCAATTAAGCATTCTATGGTCTTCAGAAGAGCTTCTCCAAAGCAGTCCATGATTAGAGACAAATGTCTATAGGAGGGCCATGTAGCTAGGGCACATCCACCTTAAATTTGCATTCAAACAGTTGTTTACACATCCATCAGTGCCATCCCATTAGGTTGCCTGTGGTCAGCCCAGTGGCAAACCAGGAGGTATGGGTTGGTGGGGGCTGTCTGTGGGGACCTGAGACCATTGGGCAGATTTGCCTGTCTCCTTCCTTTTGGACCCAACAAATGGCTGGTTTGGGTAAAAACAGAGATGCCATGCATACAAAGCCCCGTCACAACCGCAGGTCAACTAACTCATCATTATGCAACATTTGCACAAGTTGGCTGGGCGAGGTGGCTCACACCTGTCATCCCAGCACTCTGAGTGGCCAAGGCAGGTAGATCACCTGAGGTCATGAGTTCAAGACCAGGTTGGCCAACATGGCAAAAGTCAGTTTCTATTAAAAATAAAATAATAAAATAATTAGCTGGGTGTGATGCCAGGCACCTGTAATCCCAGCTACTCGGGAGGCTGAGGCAGGAGAATTGCTTGAATCCAGGAGGTGTAGATTTCAGTAAGCTGAGATCATACCACTGCACTCCAGCCTGGGCAACAGAGCAATACGCTGTCTCAAAAAAAAAAAAAAAAAATTACACAAATTGTGTCTACACAGTCCAAGTTGTCCCTGCCTGGTTTAATATTTATATCCTTCCAGTGGGAGCCACACTTGGTGTCTCTTTCCTTGCTAAGGGGAAAAGAAATGGATATCCTGCCCCCACCCAGCGCTAAGCAGGAAGCTGCCACTGCCTCTGAAATTCTGAAAAGTGCCTGTGAGAAGTTCCCATAAAGTTCTGTATTCATTTACTGAGAACTCCGTCAGCCTCTGTCTGGGTTTAACATAGCATTCAGAAAGAAAAGAAAAAATCTTCAGGAAGGAATCTACCGCCTGGTGGAAGATTAGTTCACCGAAAGAGTAATGACCACATTTTTGGAGCAAATCAGCATGCCTGAAAATACTGTATTTGAAATAATCAGCATTGAAGCATTTTAAAACAGTTTCAGAATTTTTGCAAGTCCAGACTTTCTTTAGACCAGTGTCAGTGGACTGTAAATTATTATTGAAAAAAAGTTGAAAGTAATCTAGACCTAATTTATAGTTTACAGGAAGTACAAGGGATAAGAGACCTTTTTAAACAGCACAAGAGAGGCTGTCAGGCAAAGTCAAGGATATGGGGAATTCTATAGGACAAAGAGTTCACTTTTTCAAAAAACAAATGTCAGGGAAGCAGAGGGAAGTAAATCTGTAGATTAAGACCCTTAGCAGACATATCAACCAAGTACAATGTACGTTTGAAAAAAAAAAAAAGTGAGACATACCTAAAACAACCTAAGACAGTATTAGCTGAATATTCAATGATTTTAACAGGCTACTGTTAAGGTTAAGGTATGATAATGGCATTGTGCTTATGTTTTGGGTTTTTGTTAAGGACCCTTGTCTTTAAAAAACACCTGAAACATTGCACAATATCTGTGACTTGTTTTTCATAGTCCTTTGGGGGAGTGGTATCATTCGGATATTTGTCTCCTCCAAATCTCATGGAACTTTGACCCTCAACATTGGAAGTGGGGCCTAGAGGAAGGTGTGACAGTCACAGGGGTGCATCCCTCATGAGGGGCTTGCTGCTGTTTTCTAGGGACTCAGTTCTCGCTCTGTTTTAGGAGCCTGGCGACTCCCTCCCTCTCTTCCTACTTCTCTCACCACGTGATGCCTGGCTGCCTTCGCTTTCCGCCAGGAGGAGAAGCAGCCTGCGGTCCCACCAGACGCAGAAGCTGTGCCATGCTTCTTGTACAGCCTGCAGAATCGTGAGCCAAATACACCTGCTTTCTTTATACATTACCCAGCCTCAGGGATTTCTTCATAGCAGTGCAAACAGACTCGGGGGGAGAGGCCGGCCAAGAGCGGATCATCACTGGAGCTGGGTGGCAGGTAGGTGGGATTCACTGCACTGTTCTCTCTACTCTTGTACATTTTTTTTTTTCCAGATGGAATCTCTTTCTGTCACCCAGGTGGGAGGGCAGTGGTAATTCTCGGCTCACTGCAACCGCTGACTCTTGGGTTCAAGTGCTTGTCATGCCTCAATCTCCCGAGTAGCTGGGATTACAGGTGTGTACCACCATGCCCAGCTAATTATAGTTTTTTAGTGGAGATGGGTTTTCACCATGTTCGCCAGGCTGGTCTCAAACTCCCGACCTCAAATGATCTGCCCACCTCCCAGATTGCTGGGATTACAGGCATGAGCCACCGCACCCGGCCATCTTGCACATATTTAAATGTTGTATAAACATGTTTATAAATGGCTGAGAGTGGTCCCTCCTGAGCTTGAGCCTCTCTGTGGCCATCTCTGTCTTGCTGTAAAGAACCCAAAGTCCCTGGCTGAGTTGTGGAGGTCAGCATCACCAAGAGGACTCATTATCCCACCATTATGACTTTCCTTTTCAGACAGGAGCCCCAGGCATTGTCCCGGGGCTCTCAGATGTAGCTGAGTCAACGCACGTGTGGCTCTTGCTGCCTGGGTCTCTTCATTCCAAGGAGACTGGAAATGGATCCTACAGCCCCCTGCCTGGAATCTCTTCAACAGATAAATTTGTTGGGGTCATGAGGGGTCATAGGAGGTCCTATAAAAAGAAATCACTCCAGCAGGTTGAGTTTTCACCCATCCTATCTAACATACTGCAGCACTTTTTCTGCTTGATTTAAAAAGCCTTGCTTTCTTTATTACAAATCCATAGAGGCTTATTGCAAAAAATTAATAAAAACACAAACACGACAAAACAGGAGAAAATAAAACTCACCGTAGTGGTACCTCATATTTTTAAAAAATGAGAACAATTATATACAATCTCCCCACTAAATAATTCTCAGGTTAAAAAAAATTCTTCCATGCTTCTCAGAATTGGGTTAAAATGAGTTTGAAAATCTTAGCACCTCTCCTACTTGCAAAGAAATTTAAAAGGGAACTGGGACCATTTTGTTTTATTTATCTTTTTTTTAGAGTTCTCTTATTTTAAAAGCAAATGAAAATATATTTCGGGTTGCACGAGAATTTCTGAATGCTGGGATGAAGCAGATGCCTCTTCTCAGGGCTTCCCTGACATGCCAGCCGGTGGTGCCGTCCTAAGGGCCAGGAGGGAGATGAGGAATGAAAATCAAGTGCTTGTTTGTTATTTGTTACGTGGCTCTGAAGAAGCTGCCTAGCCTGTCTCCATCTCAGGTTCACAGTATCCCCTTTGCTGGGCAGGGCAATGACTAATCACAGTGGCAGCACTGCAATGTGGCAGATACTGCATAAATGAAGGCTGAATTATAAATCTTTTGTAATAATTACTTGGCTAAGAGCTGCCCTCTGAAAATCATAAGCAGTCTTTCTAGTAATCCCTATCAATGGCTTTCTCATAGACACATGTTTTGGAAACTAAAACAATTGTAATTTTCCCCAGTAGGCTGGAACGATGAGACTTAGTTCTGATTCTCTCACTTAGGCAGTATTTTTGGCCCTTGTAAATATCTACTTGGCTGTTTAAATAGTAATTAGTTTATTTTTCCCTTCCTGGGGGAGGAGCAGAGACTCTTGACCTTAAACCAAATTAAAAAAGAAAACTTTTCTTTCCTAAGAATAAGTCTTCCAGGTAATACTTATTTGCCTTATGATTGAAACTGCGAGATCCGAGCCTGAATAGATGCTGCACTCAACCAGGTCAGCCGGGGAAGCCTGCTTTCTGTCTGGCAACTCTTGACTTGCACTGTCCTTTTTTGTCTTTTTTTTTGGTCTTTTCTCCAACAGGTTCACAATTAGAGACATTTACACTGTTGCAAAACCTTCTTGACACTAATTTTAAAATGCTTGAGAGTGGAAGATGGAGTCGTGCTAGTGAGGAGGAGCCTGGGAGGGGAACGCAAACGGAAGAAAAGGTCCTGCCGTGCGTGAGCAAAAACGGCCTTTTGGGTTGACTGCAGATAGATACTGCGCTGTCTGCTTTTGTTTTCTTAATTTTTCAGTTATTTTTATATATGATGATTTTTTTCTTTTCTTTAATTTATTTTATTATTATTATTATTATTTTAATTGCATTTTAGGTTTGGAGTTACATGTGAAGAACATGCAAGACTGTTGCATAGGTACACACATGGCAGTGTGATTTGCTGCCTTCCTCCCCATCACCTATATCTGGCATTTCTCCCCATGCTATCTCTCCCCAACTCCCCACCCACCGCTGTCCCTCCCCTACTTCCCCCCGACAGACCCCAGTGTGTGATGCTCCCCTCCCTGTGTCCACGTGTTCTCACTGTGTGCTTTTGAAGATCACTCAGTGCTTTGCATCTCAGCCTTCGGTATTGCGTTTCCTAGCACCATTTTTACTGACACAAGGAAGCTGCAGCCCTGCCTGTGCTGGGGACAGGGTGACAGCAGCCCCCCTACAGGCATCCTAAGTCATCCACCCCTGTGGTTACTGCTGCGCCATGTCACAGCGGCATGCCCTGGGCAAGCAGAGGAACTGTGGCAAACTGGCTGGTCTGGCTGTAATGGTACGCTCTTGCAGAGGATAACAGCTGAAATGTGTCTTCAGACCCAAAGGTGGAGGTTGGAGTGAGCTGGGATTGAAGGCAAAACCTCTCTGAGTTCAGGTATTGACAGTTTAGATCCTTCCTCACAGTCTGTGTCTCCCTCATCCCAACCCTGTTTAAAAGAAATATGAGCCCCAACTAGATTCCAGACAACTGAATAGGTTTTCCGTCTTGGCGTGGACAGAGCACTCAGGGCTGCAGATTCCTGAGCATGAAGGGTGTGAAGGAGGGGAGCCTGGGGCGGACTGGAGGCAGCCGGGGCCAGGACTTGGTCTCCTCACAGCCTTCCCAACCTCAGGGCATCATTGGACTCTTCTTCACCCAGTGCCCGCCTCAGACCCCAGCTCCTTCCATTCAAAGGCAAACTCCTAACTCAGTCTGGGCGATGTAATTCATGCCTGTAATCTCAGCACTATGGGAGGTCGAGGCAGGTAGATCCCTTGAGGCCACAAGTTCAAGACCAGCCTGGGGAACATGGTGAAAGCCTGTCTCTACTCAAAATACAAAAATTAGCTGGGTGTGGTGGTGCATGCTTGTAATCCGAGCTACTTGGGAGGCTGAGGCATAAGACTTGTTTGAGCTGGGAGGCGGAGATTGTGGTGAGCCAAGATTGCACCACTGCTCTCTAGCCCTTGCCACAGAGTGAGACTCCGTCACAAAACAAAAAACAAAAACAACAACAACAACAAAATGCAAACTCAGGGCAGCATTAGAAGCCAGCAGTGCAGACCGCCAGCGCCCCTCAGCCCCTGCTCTGCACGCCTGTCCTGCTGCCTTGAGGACCGGATGCCAGTGTCTCCCAGGCGCACCTTGCCCCTGACTTGCTCTTGTGTCTTCACAATTGGCATGACTGACTCTGCTCTCTCTGGGGGTTGTTTATATGTGGCAACGTGGAATAAAACTAGATTGGGCGTTGTTTTCTTCTCTATCCCAGATCCTGTGAACACAAGCAACTGCCTGTAATTCTCAGAGGAAATCGTTGCTTTAGAATATATGCACGAATCACCCTTCTGTTCAACTGAAACTTGAAAGGGTGGATCTCACAGAAGACACATAAAAAACATATTGCTCTGTTGTTATTATTTTAAAAGCTCATGATGCATAACCTCTTTAAAATTGTGTTTATTTAATGTTCATATGTAATATTTATTTTGCTTGTGTTTATGCAAGTATTTATATAGCTATGTTATAATAAAATTATATTGATTCATGTTTTATTTTTACATAGTTCCCACCAATAGCCAGGGTCATGCTATATCACTAAAACAACCAACATTCAAGCATTGTCCCTTCTAAATGACAGTTTTGCCCACTGGAAATTCACACAGTCCTCTTGCCTCGGCCCTGTTGTCACCAGAAGGCCACCAGACACAACCATTGAAACTGAGCCACCCAGCAACTGCTGTGACCAGTTCAGCCAAGTGGCTGCTCCTGGCCCTTTCTGGGGAACAGCACAGGGCAGCCCTCCCCCAGCCCAGCTCTCCCAAATATCTTGCAAAAGGCAAAAGGACAGCAGAGGTCATGTCACCATGCAGCAGTGCTTTGAGGTGGAGTCTGTCCTTGGGATCTTGAATGAACCAAAACAAATTTGGGGTCAGCTCAGGGGCATTCTGGGGACACCCGCGCAGCGGCTGCTGGGCCAGACACTCCAAGCCCATGTCTCCCGGTCTGCGCTTAGCAGCGTGAGCAGATGCAGGAGAGCTGCAGAAAAGTTAGGGCCCAAATAATAAAGAATAATTAGAAATTCTTGCCTCATGTAGCCACAGTTTTAGCATCTAATAATTATTGTTGCAAATGCAAATACTAGTCCCTGAGACTCCTTATGCATTTGAATCAATCTCTTAAAAACAATTGCCACTCCAGATGAAAAACAATTTCTCAACAGCTGGAGAACATTTGCAGAAGGCAACTTTTAAAGAACAGAGCAAGGGAGAAAGACAGAGATAGACACAAAAGTAATCATCAGCCTCCCTTGTCTAAAGAAGTCTGAAGTCTTCAGATGGTGTGTTATTAATTACTATACCTACAGCTATGCCCACCGCTAAGCCACAGTTAGACTAGCAAGGTAAGGCGGAAAAGCATTTTGTGTTGTCAGCACAGTTAATCAAAAATTACCCTGCCTTTTACTTTATTCAAAAACAGAGCTGTTTTTTTTAAAGAGCATCTTATTACTGAGTTTTAAGAATTAAAAAATTGGAGATTCAGATATCAAGGAGTGCTCTAGGAATACAACTATATCTTGAATATAATATTTAGCACTGGCAAGCAAGGAAGACCTTTTTTCACTGTGCTGAATTGAAACCTTCATTAGGCAGGATTATGGAGGGGCATGGGTGAAGGGGAGGGGAGGTTGGAGGCGCTGAGTCTTTCACTGGTGTATTTGGTTTGGAACTATGTATGTTTTGTGCCCAAAGTGCCCACATGAATTATCACCAAGTCTTGACATTTTAAATTAAATATCCATGGCTTATAGCCTAATCTGTTTTATTTTGCCAGGATCATTTAAAGTTTAACATAAAATGCTGATTGGTAATAAGGTAATAATAATGATGGTAATCATAGCTAGCACTTTATAGCAGACACCACACACCAGACGTTGTTTTCAATGCTGTAACTCATTTACTCTTCATAAGCCTGAAGAGGTGAATATCATTAGTATACCCATTTTACAGATGAGGACAGTGAAGTACCCACAGTTTACACGACCTGCTCAAGGTTACAGGGGTCATAAATGGTCGAGTGTTTTTCAACCTGGACTTGCGACTCCAGTAATTGTGCTCTGCAATCAGCAAAAACAGGAGGCTGCCAACAATAAATCACCTCCGAACATGCGGTGTCCTAGGTTGAAGCTGTGTCAACCGAGCGGAAGGCGCACATCCCAACAGCATAATCCCCGGGGAGGCAGACGGGCTCAGAGCACAGGGCAAGCTGGCAAGTCGCCACATTTACCTGTGACAAGCTAAGTGAGCTTACAGATGACATGGCTTAGTTTTGCCCTCACAAAATGAGCAAGGTCATAAGAAAAGATTTGTACGGAGAGTCTGGGGCTTGAAGATGGTACTCATAATGCCAAGACTAGCAACAAAACAAACAGCCATGGTCCTCCTCTGTTTGGCCAAATCAATAAACAAAGGCAAAGAAAACGTAACCCATCCTCCATCATTAATGATAAACCCTGACCTGGGTTCATCTTATACATGGAGATGTTAGTTAATGATAGTAGCAAGCCATTAGAATTCACAAGACATTTTGCAACTAAGCATCTGGAACATGAGTGCGAACCTCTGTGAAATAAAAGCAAAAATATTTTTGTACAATTAATAAATAAAATAGCTTAAAAATATTTTGTCGCATATGATCATTTAATCTTTGTCATATGTGTCTTACAATGCATTCAAATTTTTAGCATATATACCTACTTTGTCAAACAGTAACCACGCATAAAGAGAGAGAAGTGCTCAAAAATCTTTCACTGATGGGATTATGCAATCAAAAAAGTTTGGACTCAAGCATAGTGCTAGAGTTTAGTCCACCCCGTGGGGCTACTCTCAGGTAACCATGGCAACACTAATCGGTGGCCAAGTATCTGGCAAAAGCTTAGCAACTCAACAGGGAGACAGGGAGGAGAAGGTGGACAGAGCGGGGCGGACCCGTGTCCACCCGAGTGCGCCCCGGCCCCTTGTATCATCGCAGGGCTGGCCTTGAGCATCTGGAGGCATCAGGTCCTCAGGTGGGGTGGCTGTCACGTCAAGTCAGTGGAAAGCTTTGCATCTAAAGAAATATGCATAATTACCACCATGAGTTGATCCTATTAATGTATTGAAAGTAAAAGGAGGGACTAATACATTGTCTGAGGTCACAGAATTTTCAAGATGTAATCTTCAAAACCACATTTACAAAGCAAGCTTTCATGCTTCCAAAACTACCAAGAGAAAAAAAAATTGGGTTCTTTTATGAGCAAATGCAATTCCAGAAATGTAACAAAATTTCATGTCAGAACACAATGATGTTCAGATACTGCAGAGTATATATTTGGATAATATTCTATGTAGAGAAAATATGAAAAGAAGATTCAAGAAGAAACTGGAAACGGCCATATACATACAATATACGGTATTTGCCCACATGTACTTTCCTTTCTAAAATGCATGATTTTGCATGGTTGATATTTTTCTTTTGCTTTATTCATAATGAGATGTGTAAAGTAGCAGAATTTCCAAGTTATCACTGCAAAGGCCTTGAATCATACTTCATGTCTCTCACAAATTCGGTCAGGTAGGTGTTTCCTACTAAGGATTTAAAGCTATTTCGCTCGCTATACATTTTGTATTTTATAAATCATTAACATGAACAAAGTAAGAACCAAAACAGAAATACCCATTTCATAAGTGTGAAGACAGTTAACCTTTAAACAGATGGGTAGTCCCGGACAGCTCTGGAAAATTAATAGAGCTTAAACCTAAGGTCTCAGAGCTGCAGAATACATCTTTGGAGACCATGTTTTTGAGATCATCATAAATCAACTTTTCGCTCATCAGTCCCTTCTGCCTACCCAGCCTCCTAGAACCGCCAGGTTATGAATATGTATATCAGGACACATCAACGGATCCAGTGCTCCAGTCTCAGAGGTTCTGATCATGTGTTTTCTCCGCCGTCCATCCTCCCAGTTCACGCGGCTGGAAAGCCTCGCCGTGGTGGCCGGCAGCCGGGGGCACGGTGGCACTGGGAGCCGCCACTCCAAATTCCATCTCAGAGCCTGAGCACCCTTCACGCCTGGCTCCCCTGGGCAGACGCATCTCCATTTTTTATTTGTAAACCTTTGCTTATTAAATCAGCGGTGTTCTGGCCGATTGTTTTGTTGTCAAAGCATTGAATTTTTCCATGGCCAAGTCAGTTCAGATCTTAGAAGAGGCACAGCAAGGGATGGGCAAGGCTCCAAGCCGGGCTAACCGGAGGAGTGAGGTTCTTATCTCCCAGGAGGTGGCTGCCTTAGCACTCACAAAAGACGTGGCTCGGCCCGCTGCAGAAAATTATACACACAAAAAGGAAGAAAATGACCAGCCAACGCTATCAACGTTATCATTTTCAACTATTTAAGTAGGTGTTTGGAGGCTTTTTTAAGAGTTGGATGAAATTCTAAATGTGGCCACAAACCCTCTAAGAATGTGGATGTAAATGGAATGAAAGCCAAAAGGATGATTTTACTGCACGGCCAGCCTCAGCTAGGCCAGTTCAGGGAGAGTCTTTCATTGGCAATGGAGAAGACACTGGCTGCGGGGATAAATGTGGAATGGGATCAGGTCGTCTAAGACCTCCAGGGCCCCTGCGTAGTCCACAGCTGCAGAGCTAACACACGCTCTCTCTGTCCGCACAAACATGAAGCCCATCGGTGACACTCTTGTGTAGAGGAACTTCACAATCGCTCCCCCCATGTGTTCAAGGAAAGAAAGGAACAGTGGAAATACGGTCTCAGTGTACAGCTAAACCTGGAGGTGAATAATCCCACCAAGGATCACAAACAGCATTTTGTTCTTTCAACGCAAGCCCCACCCAAGAACATTTTGTCACTTCCTTGAAACAGGAGCCCTGCAAAGTTCGTAACGGATATATTTGCAGCCACTTACTGTTAGAAAAGTTAATTTTTTTATTGCAAATGTCAAGAAATTCAACAAGCCTGAAGAATTCAACACAGATATAGGCAGAATACAGATGGCAGAGACCCGGGGACACACCATGATGGCCTAGATTGTCTATGCACAGGACACAGCTGTGACTGGGCGGCACCCCGCGGGACAGACTCGGGCTTCCAAGAAGTGAGACCCACCTCTAGGGAGTGTTCCGCAGCACTTTCCATAAATGCCATAAAACTGTGGCCCTGTATCTTCTGTATGATTTTTGTAGATACAGCGTTATTGAAGGGAGGGCCCTGTATCTTCTGTATTATCTTTATAGACACAGCGTTATTGAAGGGAGGGCCCAGTATCTTCTGTGTGATTTTTGTAGATACAGCGTTATTGAAGGGAGGGCCCTGTATCTTCTGTATTATCTTTATAGATACAGCGTTATTGAAGGGAGGGCCCTGTATCTTCTGTATGATTTTGGTAGATGCAGAATTATTGAAGGGAGGTCCCTGT
Organism: Sapajus apella; assembly: GCF_009761245.1. Taxonomy (NCBI): domain Eukaryota; kingdom Metazoa; phylum Chordata; class Mammalia; order Primates; family Cebidae; genus Sapajus; species Sapajus apella. The sequence continues at coordinate 20,490,940 of NW_022436970.1, read as the reverse complement.
ATCTTCTGTATGATTTTTGTAGATACAGCGTTATTGAAGGGAGGCTGTTCTGTTCTTTATGGACTTGGGCGTCCACGTGCCTGTCTCACCCCTGTTCTGTGGATGGTTCCCATCTTCCTGTGGCCCTGCTTGGAAGGAAAGGAACTTCAAGGCTGTTTTATGACGTGGTTAGGTCGGCCGGGTCCACTCACAGATACAGGTACAGCCCTCCTGGAGGGGGAGCAGTCCGTCAAGGGCTGCTTCCCTACACAGGCACCGAGATCGGAACGTGTGTTTCACCCCCAGGAGTTCTGCGTCATAAAAGTCATAAAGAGTAACGTCTCATGTCTGGAAACAGAAATGATTCCTATGAGAATTCATGTGCTCAATGTAATTAATCTGTATGTTTGGGACCTCTCATCACAGGCCTGTCTTCTTTGGCTGATTATTAAAGCCTGATTCAACAGGTCTGCTCAATTATAGTCCGAGATAAACAGCTCTTCTCCCGCCGCCCCAACACCTGAATTATTTTAGTTAAGGGTTTAGCAAATTCACCGCACAAAGAGTTAGGTTTCATCGTGGACCCTCACAATGAGATTTCTTTTCTTCCTGTTTTGTTTTCCCCCTTCTTAAAGAGATAGTCACCAGAGGCAATTCAACTTTCTGTAGTCACAAGATTCAACAAGGCCTCAGCTAATTGTCTTTCAGCACATCAGCATTCCCTACCACATGGGGAGAAACTAGACCACGTTCACTATAGAAATCCATCTAACGAAGAGAGTTCTATGTAACAAGTATTTTCTGCCTTACTTTGTTTCCCAAACCTTTTCTAATAGAAATTTTTACTATCACCTCACTGGGCAAAAAAGTGCAAGGTCTGAATATTTGTGTTTAACGGCCAATAGATGCCACACTGGCTTCTGGCATACCAGGGACCTTGACTATCGCTGATGGTCACGGGACCACCTGTGTGAATGAGTTGAGTGTTAGAGTGTTTACAGGAAAAGACCACTCTCAGGGGAACCTGGTGTGAGTTACACAATTTATAAACTAACAAGAAATGGAGGCTGATCTGAATGGGACCAATTTAGACTCTTTGGGAATTTTGCACTCGAAAAAGATCTAAAGATACTGCAGACACCATCCACCAGCATTGCCTCACCTAGACTTTAAGCAAAAAGACTCAGCAGAGGCAGCAGACGGGCTTTCACCCTGCCCTAGCTTGAGTGTCCCGAAAACAAAGTCATATCTTCAGTAACGACAGCACTGTTGCTTATTGTTCATTTTCCTCTTAGGATGCCGTAAAGCCCAGCAGCACCTTCTAGCACGAAATGCTCACGTGTGGCTGCTCCTTAGACACGCGTGGTGAGTGGGGCCAGGGCTGCCTCAAGTCTCCAACCTCAGCAGAGCAGAAAAGACCAAGAACCTCACAGGTCAGCACGGACCTCACAGCTTTATTACCTTGTTAAAGTCAGTGATCAACAAAACAGTCTTGAGACACTTGAAGAGAGCCCCTTGCACTTTCTCTACCCATTCTTTGCCACCTGAATTCCATCGTCCTGTTCCCACCTGCCTCGGCCCCACCTGCAGGGTGGGTTGGGTTAACCTGGCTCCTACCTCCAACATTCTCTCATCTTCCCAGCAGCAGGCTGGACCCTGCTTGGTTTTCTGTTATACATCACGATGGACGCTTGAGGTTACCCACTCATTGACCCTCCCTGTGTCCCTCAACCACCACGCTTTTTCCTTCCTAACAAAAGAACTTTGTCCTCTCTCCTGCCATGGGTCTCATCCTTTGGGTGTGAGTCGCATTCCCCATCCCAAAGAGAGATTGTAACTGTCCGAGCTGAGTGACTGGCTTGTGTCTGGACCTGCAACATCATTCTGGCCAATAGGACCTAGAGGAGAAAGGAGAGTTGCGGGAAAGTTTTTCTCATTCTGAAAAAGGACACAAGACTCTTCCTGGGATGTGCAATGGCCAGAAGTCTGGCTGGCAGGATTCGGGGCAAAAAGAATCTGCCTCCAAGCTTGGAACCAGCCTGCATCCAGATGTCCTGTGACTTGCACCTAAATCAGGCAGACACTCAGCCCTCCAGCTGCTTGGACCCTCCAGCCCTCACGTTTATGCACCAACAACCCCGCTGGGGACTGTCCCATCAGAGATGGCAGCTTGAGCACCCGTGGCCCCCACCCCATTTCCCAGGGCACTGCCAGGAGAGTTCGGTGCAGAGAGCATGTATTCCCTTTTGTCCAGACGCCCGTCTGTGCTGGCAATCAACCCTCTAAAATCACCCGAATCAATGATCAGCGATGAAGGTGAATAGCTCTAAAGACAACTGGGGAAAGACATTGGTTCAATTATTTGACCTCAAAAGTAATATTCAATAATAAAGTTTTGAATTCCATTACTGAGTCACTGAATAATATGGTTACCATTAAACAAAATTTTATTGTCTGCATGTTTGTTCCATAAAATAAATATATATTTTATCTAATCCAAATTGCATCCGACTGCTGTAATTTGTGAGAGGTGTTGAAGAGCTTTTCTCGCCATTATTTTTAATGTGCATTCCTAGATAATGAACTCGGGCTTAGAATCACAGAAATTAGAGATTGAAGGGCGCTCCCAGGTCAGCGGGCGCCAGGCTGCCAGACTCAGGATGGGTGGGCACCCCCCTAGGGACAGGCCACAGAAGCAGGGTGCCAGGAGGGGGCAGGGAGAGGACTTTAATTGGCCATTTCTGCTTTGATAGCTTCAAGTTGGGGGTGCATCTCCTAAAGAAAGCTGTATTTTGCAACCCCTTCCCGACAAAATGAAGATCTTTATTGCTATTCTCAAATACTGTCTTCTTTTTATTTGGGGGTGAAGGGCAGGAAGAATAAAACCCAACTGCTCTAGCTCAATCATCTGTGGGAACTCACGACAAATTATAGTAAAATAACGAAAAGGCATCCTTTACCCTGTGTAACAAGCCGCACCCCTGCTTCAAAATCCATTTTTTGAGAGAATAGAGCCTTTTATTTTCTTTCTTAAAGAAATACTTAAAATACAAAACAAAATCTCACACGGGTGCAAATAGTAGGTAACACCTATTTTCTTGGAAGGTCTTGAACAAAGAGCATGAGCCCAGAGGACACTTCACACACTTCACAACTGGGATGCGGCAAGAGGCCTGGAACGTGCAAACCCACAGCACACTCCATGCCTCCTCTGCCGCAAGGATGGTGCCGTCAGAGCAAGGCCCTTCCTGCCATCGGTGCAGTGAGCGTACAGTGTGACGGGCATGGGGTTACAATGAAAGGTGCACATGAATGCTCATACACACACACCAGCACATAATAGGCAAGCACACACACAAGGACATTACACACACTAGTACACATGCAAGACTGCCCACACAAGGACATAACACACACACAAGTACACATACACAAGTGCACACACAATTACACAACACATTCACACACATGAGTAAACAACATACATGCACAGAAATGAGTGCACACATATGGGTGCACATGAGCACACAGCACGCACTGGTATACATGTGCAAATGCATACATGAATACACAACACACATGCACACACAAGTATATGTGAGTACACATGTGCGAGTGCACACACAAGTACACAACACACACACACACACACACAGCCGACATTCAAGTGATGGGGCTCTTCTTCCGTCTCATCCCGCCTCACCTGTGAGTCACACATCTCAGATGCTGGCAGGGATCCCAGGGCAGAACCTGGAGATGTGGTAGAGCCTCCTGGAAACACAGGAGAGGGAAATGTGGGAATGTGGCCTGAGGTCAATGGCATCAGGGAGGGGAGTGGGAGAAGGAGAAGCTTCAAGGAGATTGTGGTAACAGGGACGTCCCTCACAGGAGGCCCTGCCCAGCACCCGCACGGATGGCATGACTCACAGGAGCCTGGAGGCAGATGCTGTGCAGGGCGCTGGCAGGTGAGAGGCCGTATTAGCAGCCACTCCTTGAAAAGGTTGACACAGGACGTCACCCTGGCCACACTGTACCCCGGTAGCCTCCAGGACACAGGAGGGTGGGGCTCTTGGGGCCCGAGAGGCAGGGGACCTCTGCCCCCTCAGCCTGGGGCTTTGGTAATTTTGGCATCAGGAGAATCTGTGGTGAAGAATGACACAGACATCACCTCAGCAGGAGTCAGTGAGAGAGGAGACAACTGTGAGTATAATGTGGCCCCCAAAGAATTATTCTAGAATCTTCTAGTACTGTGGGTCTCAAGCATTTGGGGCTCAGCACTCTTTAACATCTAACTATGGAGAACCCCAAATAACTTCAGTTTGTATGGTTATAACTACTGATAGGCGGGCGCAGTGACTCACGCCTGTAATCCCAGCACTTTGGGAAGCCGAGGCAGGTGGATTGCTTAAGGTCAGGAGTTGAGACCAGCCTGGCCAATTAGGTGAAACCTCATCTCTACTAAAAATACAAAAAGAATTAGCCAGGCATGGTGGCACTCGCCTATAATCTCAGCTACTCAGGAGGCTGAAGAAGGAGAATTGCTTGAACCCAGGAGGCGGAGGTTGAGGTGAGCCGAGATCACGCTGGAGAAGCTCCATCTCTATTAAAAATGCAAAAATTAGCCAGGTGTGGTGGCAGGTGTCTGTAATCCCAGCTACTCAGAAGGCTGAGGCAGGAGAATTGCTTGAACCCAGGAGGCAGAGGTCGCAGTGAGCCGAGGTCGCACCACTGCACTCCAGCCTAGGTAACAGAGCAAGATGCCATCTCAAAAAACAAAATAAATAAATAAAATAAAAATAAAACAATTTTGATTTCACAGATCCCCTAAAAGTCCCTCGCAAATCCCCAGAGGCCCCCAGCTGTTTCTGAGAACAGCTGGCCTACACTGTCTAGTAGAATCGGATTATTGCTAATCGGTTAACCCGTGTGATCAGGAAAACATCACATGGGTGACATTTGCACGAGTTCTATGTGGACCTATGAACTGGGCTTGGGACAGTTAATGAAGAGGGATCTTGGAGGCAGTGGTGTGGAGATCCTGTTTTCCTGATCCCAAGGAGTGAGATCCCAAATGGCCTCCAACAGCCACGGCGAAGAACTGTCCCTGCCTCCTTGAGGCATGGCAGTGTCCCCCACACCACAGCACCCACTTGCACAGCCTCAGGTGGGGAAGGAACTAGTGTTTACCGAGCACTTACTAACAACTAATAGTTTCATACATGGGATTCATATTTAATCCCTCAAAAAGCTCTAAGGCAGACTCTAAATAAAGGAACCAAGAGTTAGGAAGGCCAGGTACATGAGAACAGTGCTGGCAGCCACATTTTCAGCATAGCAAAGGATTCTGCCTGTTCTCTCTAATACCTGCCGCATGTCAGCCGCTGCCAGAAGCTCCTCTGGGCTGGGATTCAGCGGAGACATGGTCCTCACCCTGTGTCCTGAGACAGGTCACATTCAGATGAGGGCCAGGGAAGGGAATTGGTAAAATTATGTCACTAAGGAGAGTGTGGGGCAGTCAGCACTGGACGGGTCAGGCAGTGAGACCGCTGGGAGGAGACGGTGTGGGTCCTGTCTTCAAGGAGCCCTGGGAGTGGGCGCCCAACACCATCCCAGCCAGGGTTACATAGCCAAGAGGAAGAGGAGTGTCTCCCCCAGCTGGCTGGCCCAGTCCCAGGCCCCAGATGGCACACCAGGAACGCATACCGGGGTCTGAGCGGCTCCCCAACCCCTGTTACCACATTACATTCCCAACAAAAAGCCAGCACCACTCTCTAGGATGCAAAGCTTGATGAAAATAAATGCCTACACCAGCTTTCCTGGGAGAGAGGAAGAACACTGAGCCTCTTCTTTGCAGAGCACCCTCCGGTGTTCCACCCTACAAGGAGTCCTGAGCTTGTGCAAGCCACAGGGAAAGAAAAAGTGTGGCCCAGCGTCAAACTGAGAAGTGTCCTTGGGGATCCCTGCTGCCTTCTTGCGTGTCTCATCTAAGGGCAGGGTAACCAGGGTAGGGAGGGTCCTGCGCACAAGGCCACACCATTGCCATGGTGACGAGGCGCCTGCCGTGTCTCCCAGCACCTCAACAGAAGCAAACCACAGAACTGGCCCAACCATTGGATGGAGCCGTTGAGATGCCAGTGTCATGAAGGTAGAGGACCCGTCTCTAGACTCGGACATGCCCAGCGCTTCCTCCAGCCTCTGCACCTTCTTGGAATTTCAACCTCTCTGCGTCACAGCTTCATCTACCGTGAAACAGGAAAAATAAAGCTACTCCCCAGTCATCGAGAAGAGCCAAAGAAAGGATGTTGGTGAAACACTACCTAAATACTGTATGTTAACCAGTTGCTGGTTTCAATGGATAGTTCATTCTGTTCAGACTCTCTGGTGACTTCCCCCTGGATGGCCCAAGCAGTCCGTGTGTTGGTAAAAAGCACACACATGACGTCAAGATACACTTTCTGCCACACTTTTAAAAAAACCCTTTGAGTTTGGGTCTAGTACATAATCGTGCAAAATGTCTTCATTCCTGTAACTTGGGCTTGATTCAGAAACACATATTTGCCTTCTCTTTGTCCTGTACATACGTGGCCTGGCACCCACACATGTGCATGTACACAATGCTCTAAAATACAAGAAGCTTTCATGGCCCAAGGCTGTCAGACATTAAGGAAACTGTATGGCTTTCCTCTGCTTTCCTTTTCTCTTCTTTCCTTTCCTTTTTTTTCTTCCTTTTCTTGATGTCACAAGAATGGTATTTGTCAGATGTTAGGTAGAGAATAATGACACCGTATAAAAGAAATAGCCTGGGTGACTTGTTCCTTCCTCGAGATGTGGATGGGTGCTTTTGATTCACAGAAAAACCTCTGCTTTTTGAACTACTGAGTAAAAAGGGGAAAAAATAATCACAACCCAGTGCTGTACCATTTCACATGTGCTCTCTGGGTATGCGGTGCAGGGCTCTGTGAATGAGCGCAGGATTTGGTATAAATCTTATTTTGTGTTTCAGAAGGTATGCAATAGAAAACCATTCTAACAGTAAATGCTAGTCACCTGAGGTCTACAGCTTGTTTTGTAGCTAAGAAAATAAAGCCCATGCTCACCCTTGGCCAACTGAGTTACATTTTATGCTATTATTAATGCATTGCAAGGCTTCTTTCCATATCAATTTGAAATTATACATCTGGGAAATCCCAGTACAACAGCAGTCAACGCTTTGTTTCTCTGTGTGGCCCCCTGCAATTACTAGAATGTGCGACTATAATTTAGCTCAGGTAAAATTCAGTCACCCAAAGCACAATGAAATCTCCATCTACAGAAAAAAGAAAGAGGAGGAGGAGGAGGAAGAGAAGGGAAGGGAAAGAGGGGGAAAAGGAGAGGAAGAGGAAGATGAAGGAGAGGGGAAAAACCAGAAGGCAGAGGAGAAAAAAAAGGAGAAACTGAAGAGGGTTTTCCTGCAAATGTCCCAGGGAGTCATAGGAGTTTCTACAACAAATTGATTAGAATATTTAAATTTGACTTGTAATAGGAAATTTAGCTGAAGAGAAGCGGTGCTAAGCATTGGAATTAACATGAAACAGATTTTAATCTGTTTTACAGCCTTCTTGGATTCATTATAAAATACAATGTTCTTTGCATTAAAAATAGAGGAAAAGAAAGAAGGGCAATTTTGTTGGTGTGCTGAATTTCACAGGGAGAAGCCTGGAGCTGGGGAGTGGGCCAACCTCCAGTGGAAAACACATTTATTGAGAGAAGTCAGCACATCATTTGCCTAACTGGAAAGTGGAATCCCACCTTCAAAGAGCCTAGGTTCTATAAAACAAACAAACAACAACAACAAAAAAACTCTCAGACAAGTCTCATTTTTTTATTTCATTCTTTTATTTCACAACATTTACAAGGTATATGGGAAAAACTGTGTTAATCAAATATTTCTAGAGTTTTATTCTATAATTTTTTCATAGATGTCATTTAGTCAAGAGCAGATAATTTAGCAATAATTCACTTAAAAGTCAAGCATCTTCCTGCTACCACTAATAGGCTGGTACTCATGTCATAGCCATATTCAAGGCAATAATTTGATTTACTATCATATTTTACCAACGTGTTTGTTTTTTAGTCACATGACCTTGTAAATTCACACTTTGATCTCTTCATTCTGCTCTAAATTCCCCAGTATAGATAAAAGGTCTTTAAACTTTTGAGATTCTCTTGCAGTTGTAAGAAATAATACACAGGGATCCCATATACCCTGTATCTAGTTCCTCTGTGGCAACATCTTTCAAAACTACAGTACAACACCACCACAGGATGTTGACCCAGATACAGGCAAGATACCGAACACCCCAGCCCCCAGGATCACCCCCTCTCCTTCTCACCATTCCTCCTGCTGCCACTCCATCTTTAGCCCCTGCAAACCACTCTCTGTTCTCTATTTCTATAATTTTGTCATTTCAGTGACGGAATACAAAAGCACTCTTTTCCACACAGCATAAATCCCTGAAGATCCATCCAAGGTATTACACACACTGATAATCCACTCCTTCCCATTAGCAGAGTAGAGTTCCACAGCAAGGGCGTACCAAAGCTTGCTTGACCATTCACAGGTGAAGGACTTCCAGGTTGTTTCTAGTTTGGGCCTATTACGAATAAAACTGCTGGCTGGGCACAGTGGCTCATACCTATAATCCCAGCACTTTGGGAGGCCGAGGCAGGTGGATCACTTGAGGCCACGAATTTGAGACCAGCTTGGCCAACATGGTAAAACCCCATCTCTACTAAAAAAAAAAAAAGAAAGAAAGAAAAGGAAAAGAAAAATTAGTTGGCCATAGTGGCATGCGCCTGTAGTCCCAGCTACTGGGGAGGCTGAGGCATGAGTAATGCTTGAACCCGAGAAACAGGGATTGCAGTGAGCTGAGATCACACCACTGCACTCCAGCCTGGGTAACAGAGAGAAACTCTGTCTCAAAAAAAAAAAAAAAAAAAAATTTTTAAAATTAAAAATAAAACTTTTGTATACAGTTATATATGTGGGCATATGCTTTTATTTATCTGGGAAAAGTGCCTGAGAGTGGAATTATTGGGTCAAATGGTAGTTGTAGGGCTAGTTTTTAAGTAACTGTCAAACTGTTTTACAAAATGATTACAGCATTTTACATTTCGCAAGAGAAGTTTCATGATCCAATTTCTCCTCATTCTCAGCAGGCCTTGGTGTTGTCATTATTTTTTATTTTAGCCATTCTGATAGATGTATAATATCAAATTTTATTTTGCATTTCCCTAATGGCTAATGATATTGAACAGATTTTCATGTGTTTATTTGCCATCTGTATGTCCTCTTAGATGGAATGTCTTTCTATGTCTTTTGTGAATTTTCTAATTGAATTGTTTGCTCTTTTACTGTTTGATTTTTAAAACTTTTTATATATTCTAGATGCTAATCATTGTAAGATACGTAATTTGCAAATATATTCTCAATTTCTGTAAGTTGTCTTATCCTCCTGACAAGGTCTATCATGGAGAAGAAGTTTTTCATTTTTATGAAATCCAATTTATCAAATTTTTCTTTTGTGGCTCATACTAGAATCTAAGAATTATTTAGATGGCACTAGGTTAAAAGATTTTCTCTATGTTTCCTCTAAAACCTTTACAGTTTTACATTCTACCTTTAAATCTTTTATCCATTCTGCATTAATTTTTGTATAGGACATGAGGTTTAGGTTGCAGAGTTTCTTTATTTTTTGTTTGTTTGCTTGTTTTTAGACAGAGGAATGTCAAATTACTCCAGCACCATTTGTTTTAAAAAAAAAAAAAAAAACAGACTGTCTTTCTTCCATCAAATTGCTTTTGCAACTTTTTCAAAAGTAAGTTTTTTATACTTGTGTAAGTTCTACTCTGTTGCACTGGTCTGCACAGCTAGTCCCCTACCAATGCCATGCAGTCTTGATTACTGTAGTTACATAATGAGTCTGAAATTCAATAGGCTGATTGCTCCCATTTTAACCTCCTTTTTGAAAATTGTTTTAGTTATTCTAGTTTCTTTTCATTTCAATATTAATTGTATACTAATCTTGCGTATGTCTACCAAAATTCTTGCTGGGATTTTGAAAGGAATTGTGTTAAACCTTTATGTCTATTAATATTTAGGGGGAAATGGTATCTTCAAAATACTGAATCTTCTAATTCAAGAAGTCAGTATAATCCTTCATTTATTTAAATATTCTTTAATTCTTTCATCAGTATTTTGCATATACATCCTACATATGTTTCGTTAGATTTACACTGAAGTATTTCATTTTGGGGAGTGGTTAGAAACGGTACTTGTATTTTTTAAGGTCAGTTTCAATGCGTTCATTGCCAGTATATGGAAGTTTTGATATATTTGTCTTGCATATGGCCACCTTGCTTAACTCAGTTATTAGTTCTAGGAGGTTTCTGAAAGACTCCTTGGCATTCTCTGTATAGACCACCATGTTAGCTAACAGGGAGAACTCTACTGTTCTCATTCTGGTGTATACGCCTTTTATTTTATTTTCTTGCCTTATTACACTGGCTCAAATTTCCAGCATGATGTTGATTAAGAGTAATGAGGACAGACATCTTTGTTATGTTTCCAGTCTTAGAGGGAAAACATTCAATATTTCGCTACTAGATATAATGTTAGCTGGAGGAACTGTGTAGACGCCCTTTATCCAGTTGAAAAGTTGTCATCTATTTCTGTTTCTCTGAGTTTTTTTTTTTTTTTAATGTGGATGGATGCTGAATTTTGTTACATTCTGCATTGATTGATATAAGTATGTGATTTCTTTAGCCTGTTAAAATAATTAATTACCTTAATTGATTTTTTAATATTGAGCCAGCTTATATCCCTGAAATAAACCCTATTTGGTCAGGGTGTATAATTTTCCATACATTGCTGAATTTTATTTGCTAACTTTTTTGTAAAGAATTCTTGCATCTATATTCATGAAGCACACTGGATTATAGTTTTCTTTTTTTGTACTGTCTAGTGTTGGCATCAAAGTAATACTCACTTCATAAAATATTAGAAAATGTTACCCTCCTTTTTTATTTTCTAGAATAGATTGTGTAAATGTAGCAATAATTTTTAAACATTTGGTGGAAATCTCCAGTGAAACCATCTGGGCTTGGAGATTTAATTTATGATGCATTTTAAACTATGAATTAAATTTCCTTAATAGATATAGAGCTATTCCCTGTATTCATTTTATATTAGATGTGTTGTGACAGTTTATGTTTTTCAAGGAATTAGTTCGTTTCACCTAAGTTGCCAAATTTATGGATATGTAACTGTTCCCAGAATTCCCTTATTATTTTTAAATGCCTGTGAGGTTTGTAAGACCCTATTTTCATTCCTAGTATCAGTAACTTTTGTTTTTTCTCTCTTTTTTTTTTTTTTTGCCAGCCTTGCTAGAGGTTTGTTAATTTGATGGACTGTCCAACAACAACAACAACAAACAGCTTTTTGTTTCATTGATTTTTCTCTAGTATTTTTCTGTTACTGAATTCTGCTCTTACTTCCTTCCTTCTGCTTGCTTTGCCTTTATTTTACCTTTTTTCTGGATTCTTGAGGTGGGAGTTTGTATTATTGATCTGATACTTTTCTGCTTTTCTAATGTATGAATTTGATGTTAGAAATTTCCCCCTCAGTATGCTTTAAATTTTGATATGTTATTTTTTCATTTTCATTCAATTCAATGTATTTTGAATCCCCTTGAGATTTTATCCCCACTTACAAGTGTGTTTAGTTTGCAAGTGTTTAAGGATTTTCCTGTGATCTTTCTGTTACTGATTTCTAGTTTGTTTCCACTGTGGGCAGAGAACACACTCTATGATTTCAGTTCTTTTAAATTTGTGGAGGTTCGTTTTATAGTTGAGGATATGGTTTATTTTGGTATATGTTCCATGGACACTTGTAAAGAATGTGTTTTCTGCTGTTATTGGGTGAAGTACTCTATACATATTGATTAGATTTTGTGTTTTGATGGTGTTTGATGCATTCTTCTATATGTTTTCTTAATTGGTGTCTAGTTTTTCTATAAATTGTTGACATAATGGTGTTAAAGCCCCCAGTTCTAAATGTGGATTTCTCTCCTTTGGTTCTATCAGTTTTTGCTTTACACATTTTGCAGTTCAGTAGTTTGGTACATTCAGAACTGCTATGTGCTCTTGGTAGACTGACCCTTAATCATCATACAATGTCCATCTCGGTCTCTGGTTATTTTCTTTGCTCTGAAGCCTACCGTATCTCATACCAACGTAGCCACCACTGCTTCCTTTCATTAATGTTTGCATGATGTATCTTTTTCTATCCTTTCAATTGTGCTATATGGGTATATTTAAAGTAAGTTTCTTGTTGAAAACATGTAGTTATGTCATGCTTTTTAATTTATTCTGCCATTCTCTGTCTTTTACTTAATGTATTTAAACAATTTACATTTGATGTAATCATTCATATGTTAGGTCTCATGTCTGACTTTTTTTCCTGCTTGTTCTCACTGTTTTTGTTGTTTTTGTTATTTCTCTCTGTTCTTGTTCATGCCTTCCTGTGGATTACTTGAACATTTTTTATAATTTCATTTTAATTTATCTATAATCCTTCTTAGTGTGTCACTGTCTATTGGTTTTATCATTTTACCAGTTCAGATAAAATATAAAACCTTACCTCCTTTTATATCCCTTACTTTCCCCTGATTATAATTATCTTGAATATTTTCTTTTCATGTAATTAGAACTTTATCAGACAGTGTTTTAAGTTTTGTTTCAACCGTTAAATACAGTTTAGAAAAGTCAAGAGGAGAAACAAATTCTATTATATTTTTCCATATTTTTGCTTGCCTTGTTTTTCCTGGCTTTATGATGGTCCAAGATTCCCTTTTATCATTTCCTTTCTATTAAGAGAATTCCTTTAGCCATTCCTTTCAAGTGGGTCTGCTGGAGACAAATTATTTTGGTTTTCATTCATCTGACACTGTTTAGATTTCCTCTTTATTTCTGAAGGATAATTTCACTGATTGACAGTTCTTTTCTTTCAGCATTTGAAAAACATTCCATGGGTTCTCATTTAAAAAAATCCAAAGTCATCAAAATTGTTTCTTTCCTTTAGGTAAGGTTCACTTCTTTATTGCTGCTTTCAATATTTTTTGTCCTTAGTTTTCATAAATTTGATGATGCTATGTCTTGGTGTAAATTTACTTGGGTTTACTCTGTTTGAGGTTCATGCAGCTTCTGGAATTTGCAGGTTTATGTCTTTTATGTCTATTTTGTCATCTTTTGCTAGAGAAGAGAAGTTATTGTAAAAGTTTTCTGTTTTGTTAACTTGCTCTTCTCCTGGTCCTATAGCAAGAGGGCTTTTTGTCTGTGCCAGTTGGCATTTTTTGGGTTATCAGCTTCTTCAGTATATACGAGGAAAAAAAAAAAACATAGAATATACCATTGTGTCATTTCTTTGGTCCCAACATCTCTGGGCATCTATTTTCTTCTCTCCATTAGTCAGAGTCTCCTTATATTTGTTTCCTATATAGTGACCAGCAGTTTTAGTTTACTTAGTGAAAGGAAAAATGACTGTTCTGCCTCAAAATAAAAACAGCCAACAAAACATATATAAATTTATGTTTGAAAAGTCCAGCCTAGCTAAAGCTTAAAGTGCATTCCTATGTCCCCCCACAAAAGAAAGAATTAAACAGGAAGGAAAAAAAGCCACATGGAAATGAGTGAATCTAGAGAAGGTTTTACATCCAGAAACACTCAGAAGCAATTAAGAGTCCAGGTTCCTGCACAGCAACAGGTCCGAAGCACCCACCAGTACAAGGAGTAGAAGCCATTCTCATTTCAGGAGCTGACATTGAGCTCTCCCAGCCACAAATAGGGGCTGTTGAAAACTCATTTATGTAGACAGCATCATATGTGTAAGAGTGGGAAGAAGTGGGGAAAGCACCTGGACCAAACGTCAAGAATAAAGAGAGAATCTTACACACGTTACTAGAAAGGAAGATCATATGCAATTAGAATGATGGCAGATTTCAATTCAGATACAAAAGATGTCAGCACATGATGAAGTAATATCATTGGAATGTTAAAGAAAAAACACTATCAATTTACAGTTCTGCATCCAGACACATGATTATTCAATAACAAAGACAGAATAAAGAAATTTCCAGGCTTATGAAACGAAGAATTTACTAATTAAGAACCCTCCCATAGAGAGAAAAAAAACTACCAAAAATATGTGCTTAGCAAGAAAGAAAGTAAACCCAGAAGGAAAGAGGAGAGGATAATAGCAAACCAAGAAATCAGTAAAAGAAAAAAAAATTGATAAATCTAGCTACTAACTTTAAAATACATTTTTAAAAAGAAGAAACTAATGAAAAGACTAAAGTTTGTGGATTTTTAAAACGCTGAAGCAACAGGTCTAAATCAGTGCTATTCCCAATCCAGCTGAGACATGTGTAAAAAGTAATGAGGTGGATTCTTCTTCCCCTTGGAGCTTTTGGGAAGTACTGTTCTCCCCTTGGAGCTTTTGGGAAGCAGGAGGGAGACCCCGAGGGCGAGGGGTTCACGGCAAAGTCAAAGTGCGCTGAGATCCTTGTCTTTTACTGAAGGAAGCTAGAGATCAAGAATAAATTTAGATTTAATTAGAAATTTGTCCATCTGCTTCAAGGTATTAGACAAGTGTCTGCCAGGTTTTTTAAGCCATTTAAGACTGTTTGAACAATTAGCATTGCTAACAAAATAAACTCATGCCCAATGGAAGATAGTATGTTTTGCCATTAAAAGTCATCAAAGCAAGTTTCTGAAATCCTGAATGTCTTGCAATTACCTTCTAATGTATTTTGCATATTTTTAGACAGAACTAACTTCCCACTTACAAAGCCAATAGCTCTAGAAAGGGTCTGCTGATGTTTCTGGCAGATTTGAATAGTGATCCCATCCAGGGAAGGTCGATTAGGCCAGTATGAGGTCTCTGGAAGCCTTTTATTCACAGAAATGTCTTCCCCCACCCCCCCACCAAGCTTCTTTCTAATGCAGCGTGGCCACTTAAGTATTGTAAACATTGTGTTGAATTTTCAATCTAATATTTTGCAGCTTACAAATGTGCCTAAAGTAATTGTTTTTTAGGTTGGAAAAACGTAAAGTCCTATGTACCTCACTACTTTATTACTTTATTAATAATAAGCAAAGATTTTAGAAGAAAGAGAGGATTCGGGCAAGCTTTGTGGGATGGACATGCAGGCACAACTGGTTGTTGCTGTTATTTTATGACATTTTTCCTGGTGTTTCAAAGTAATCCTTATTCATTACATTTTACATACATATTACATACATATATATTCATTTCTACATTATATAAAATTTGGAAAAATTGTATTTGCCTCTTTTTCTAATTGACAAAAATTGTATATATTTATGGTGTGCATCATTGTTAAAGAACTTAAGTGGCTGGGCACCGTGGCTCACACCTGTGATCCCAGCACTTTGAGAGGTCAAGGAGGGTGGACCACGAGGTCAAGAGAGCGAGAAAATCCTTGCCAACATAGTGAAACCTGGTCTCTACCAGAAATACAAAAATCAGCCAGGCATGGTGGTTCACGCCTGTAGTCCCAGCTACGCAGGAGGCCGAGGCAAGAAAATAGCTTGAACCCAGGAGGTGGAGGGTGCAGGGAGCTGAAATCACACCACGGCACTCCAGCCTGGCGACAGAGTGAGACTCCATCTCAAATAAATAAATAAATAAATGTTAAACTTACCATACCATACCATCACCACAATGTCTGGAATTTTCCTTTGGCCTTTCTTCCACGTGTAAATATGACCACGCTGCCACCATCACCACTTACGTGAGTCACACACGGTGCAAAGTGTTTCTTGCACATGATGTTGTCTCACATACTTTGCTCTTGAAATGAAAATGCACTGGGGTGAGTGTCTTGTCAAAGCCGCACAGCCAAAAGGAGGCAGCTCCAGGTTTCAAAGGAGAGTTGCTCTCCAAATCCACAGCTTTCCCCACTAACACTGCTGTTGCCCTCTCTCCCACCCTGAAAGCTGAGTTATTATCACACCAGTGTTTCTGATAATCCCCTGAGGCTCAGAAGGGCTGGGGAGATTGCCAGGTAACAGACATGGCTAGCATGGGAACCCAGGTCCACTGACGCCATGGCAGCTCTCTTCGCCTTTCCCTGCCGTCACCTCCAACCTGCAGGGACAGCCTCAGGACCAACGCTCAGAGCTCAGAACAAGAGGTGGAGGAGAGGGGGACTCCAGGTCTGGAAGACAGAGGAGGCCGCATGGCGGGGGTCTCCCTGGGGCCCTACGGGGATAAAAGCTCAGAAGAGCAGAATAAAAAGGAAAAGGGGACAGGAGGGAGGGCGGCAGGAGGTGTCGAGTGGGGTTCTTCCAGATTTAATGATTTTGTCAGCCGTTTCCTCACACCTAGTTTGGCAGCAAAACATTTTTTAGTAACTTGCTATTATCAGTCTTTCAAAGGAGTAAACCTAAATTTAGTGGAAGCCGTGCTTATTCTCCACATGCATATGTAAGGAGTTTACAGCATGTTTCATTAAATCACACCAGTATAATACAAAAGTAGAAACCAGCCTAAATCCGTCGGGAAACAAACGCCAGCCAGTCGGGGTCAGGCTGGACTGGCCGTGGGTGCAGGGCAGGCCCCAGGATTGCGCGCCGTCCTCCTCCCACCGACGTCACAGCGAATGTGTGCACCTGGCTCGCGTGTCCTCGGCGGCAGCACCTCGAGGCGGGTGACCCCGCTGTGCCCTCACACAGGGAGAGGGAAGCCTGTGTGTTTGAGGACCGAGGACGAGCCCAGCACCGACAGCCTTGGAGGGCTCGCTGGAGACTCCAGGATGCTCCCACAGGGCACCCTCAGGGCACCCTTGCCAGTGCCCCCCAGGTGGCCACCCTCCTCACACTGCCAGGCTAGACCCCTCCCAATGCCCAGCAGTCACCTCAAGACCCTGCCCCAAATTCCCACCCCAGGAGGCTTGGCAGGCCATCCATCCCCCACTGTGACCACCAGGACCCTCTCTTAAGCACCAGCAAACCTGCTCTACTCCACCTCCCTCCTTGCTTTGTCTCTGTCCACCTGTCCAGAAGCTTCTTCCCTTCAACCCCTGCTCAGCTGGCTGCCCTTGGGCCTGACAGGGGGTGATATCCTTTCTGTCCCCTTCATTCCTAACCAGCACTGAGCTTTGAACCACGCCCTGGATGGGTCATCTTCTCAGACAGCCACTGTGCTCCCAGCCACAACTCTCCCTCTGCAGCTAGGAGAGACCCGTGCCCTTGCAGGTGACCTTCCCATGCCCACCCTGTGGCTCTGGGACTCTGATCCTCGCAGGGCTCTGGAGGGGACACCTCAGCTACCGTGGCCCCCTGGACTCATTGGATCTCTCTGTGCGATGCTCCTCCCCAGAGTGTCAAACTTGGGCTCTCTTGTCTCCTTCTGGTCTTTACTCAAACGTCGCCCTAGCAATGAGGTCCTCCTGCAGCCCCGTCTGGCCCTGACACCCACACACAGCCTCCCTGCCGCCTTGCCAGCTTCCCGGGTCTCCTGAATGCCTTGAGCACCTCGGTTAATTCCTGTCTGTCCATGATGGACTGGAAACTCCGCCAGGGCAAGGATTTGGGACTCATTCATTCACATGTGTGTCTGCAGCCCCTAGAAAGTGCAGGCCCACCACAGGCACCCCACACATCTTGTGGGGAGTGAATGAGCTTGCTTTTCGGGCGCTGTAGCCACTGAAGAATCAGGGATTCACCTTGGTCTCACTGGGCTTACAGCAGGAAGCCGTCCACGTACTTGACTCGGCCCTCGCTGAGCGCTGTTTATACAGCACATAAACACAGACTTTTCGTTTTAAACTTTGGGAATGCACCTGAACAAATTTGTTTGTGGTTGTAGGACATAATGTAAATGTTAACAACCTTGTAAAACTACAGCTGACAGAATGCAGGATGTGGAAGAAAAGGTAGGAGTGCTAATATCTTCATCTTACAAATTAGGGCGTCAGGCAGAGGGAGCAAGACATGGAGGTTTAAGGGTGTTTTCTTTATTTAAAGTCACAAAGGCCACCATAAGAAAAACTAAAAATAATAACAGCAGGCCAATCCCAGCACTTTGGGAGGCTGAGAGGGGAGTGGATCACTTGAGGTAAGGAGTTCAAGACCAGCCTGACCAATATGGTAAAACCCCATCTCTACTAAAAATATAGAAATTAGCCGGCCGTGGTGGGGGGCACATGTAGTACCAGCTACTCTGGAGGCTGAAGCATGAGAATTGCTTGAACCCGGGAGGCGGAGGTTGCAGTGAGCCAAGATGGCACCACTGCCCTCCAGCCTGGGTGACAGACCCAGACTCCGTGTTTAAATAAATAAATAAATAAATAAACAAATGCAAGCAATGCCAGGCACTGTGAAGAGGCCAAGAGGAGGAGGTTGGCGGGGTGCATTCAACCCCCACATTTCACATGGGAATGCACACCCACTTGGGCCCCCTCCACGCTGAGGTATTAAGGAGACGTGCACCCCACAGACATGGCTGGAGAGAGGGAACCGCTGTTTCCTCCCTTCTAAGGTCAGTCGGTAACGCAGGGCAGGAAGGGCTCTCTCTCCACGAGTCCTCCTGGAGCCAGGACCCTTCCCCACCCTGCCCAGTCGTTCCCAGCCTGCTGCCCTGTCTGTCAGGTGCACCTGGCTGCCCCTCCAGCCCATCTGATGTGGGGGCAAGGCAAAGGACAAGCCGTTTCTTTTCAAGGATGTGACCCAGAAATTTCACATTTTTGCTTCTCACATCCCAATGGCTAGATCTAATCCCAGAGCTACATCTAGCTGCCCCTGAAACGTGCTGGGGGAGGAAAGAGAATTGACGCAGTGAGATAATAGCTATTTTACAAAGTTATAGACAACAACAAAATACAAAAGCAGGGTATTAAGATTTATGTTGGCTGGTCAGTTAGCACAGGCTAAATTTTGTTATTAATAAATAATCAAAAAACCTCAGTGGCTTAAAAGTTTTTTTAAAAGATTTTGTCCTTGTTCAGGCTATATGCTCAATTTGGGACTCTGCTCACATTGTCCTGAGTCGGGGGCGCGGGCCGACAGACCTGGTCGTTGTAGCAAGTGAAAATAAATAACAGGAAATCACAACTAGAGGCCAAAGTGTGTCCTTCAAACATACCTTGAAGAACTAACTCCCAGTGCAGCAGGGTGCCACCTTATTCGGAAACGGGATTGTGGCAGATAGCTCATTAAGATGAGGTCCTACTGGGTGAGGGTGGGTCCCGCATTTAATACGACCAGTGTCCTTATGAGTGGAGAGAACACAGACACGGACACACAGCAAGAACGCCATGCGAAGACAGAACCAGGTGGAGTGGTGTGTCCACCAACCAAAGGGCCAAGGACTGCTGGGAGTCACAGAAGCCACAGAAGGCAGGAGGGATCCTCCTCTAGAGCTTCAGGGTGAGCATGGACCAGCTGACACCTTGACTCCAGACTTTAAGCCTCCAGAACTGAGACAAAGCGTCTGCTGTGTTAAGCCGCCCAGTGTGTGGTGCTTCATCCTGGCAGCCATTGGAAAGTCATCAAATTGTGCTGTCACTCTTAAAGTGCACTGAGTTAGTTCAGTCTGAGGAACGGCAAGTCATGTTTCAAAGAGCCGGTAGGAGCGGCATCAGAGCCCGCTAGTGATCGGGGCAGGCATCACGTCTCCTCGAATTCTGCTGGAGCATTTCAGTTTTGGGTTGGGTGTCGTTTGTCAGTTAGCACAGGCTAAGTATTGTTGTTAATAAATAATCAAAAAACCTCAGTGGCTTAAAGGTTTTTTAAAAGATTTTGTCCATGTTCAGGCTGCATGCTCAGCTTGTCCTGAGTCAGGGGCACAGGCTGGCAGACCTGGTCATGGTAGCAAGGGAAAATAAATAACAGGAAATCATGGTTAGAGGACAAAATGTGTCCTTCAAAACATACCAAAAAAATTATTGTAAGTTACCTGGGAGTAAGTCACAACAATTCCTCTCACATTCTACTGGCCAAAGCAAGTTGCAGCCATGCCTAATGGAAGGAGGAAATTAGCAAAGTAGCAGAACTCAGAAAGCTGGTTTTGTGGTTTTGCTTCGTTTCGTTGTTCTGTGTCTCTTTATCTGCAAAAGAACTCAGCCCATGTACCCAGCATGAGAGAGGGCTCTCTTGGAGTTCACGTCTCTCCTCTCCTGAACCTGGAGCAGAGCTGTGTGCAGCCCCTCTGGTGAGCCAGAAGGACCCCAGTGCCCCAGGATGTGGCCTTTGCAGTTTTAGAAGGGCATTGGGGGAGAGGGACAGGGCCCCAGACAATGGCCACCCTTCCATGGCACTCAGGCAAGTATGGCATCAAAGAGGGGCAGGGAAGAAAGGTAAGCATATTGGTAAGATATTTGTTGTCTGCCTCTCAACCTAAAAAGCTCAGCTAAACCATCACTTCCTCAGGGAAACCTCACAGAGTCCCGTATTGTTGGTTCCCATGACAGTAACACTTGATTCCCTCCTTGAAAAATTTGTCACTCAGATCCTTACCCATATATCCATGCAATTATTTACGGTAATTATATGAATGGAAGGATGGATAAATGAATGGATGAGTGGATGGAAGGATGGATGGATGGATGAATACATTTATAACACACTAGTCCGACACCCAACTCAAAAATTAAATACTCCAGCAGAATTAGAGGAGACATGATCACTATCGATCACTAGTGGGCTCTGATGCAGCACCTACCAGCTCTTTGAAAAATGACTTGCAGTTCCTCAGACTGAACTAACTCAGTGCACTTAAGCAAAGTCCCTAAAAGACCCCGTTCCACTTATAGAAAATCACATCGAAGAAGACAGTGTAGTCTGTAGCTGATTTGTGGAGCTGATACCACTTGGACTTGTTTGTAGAGAGTTCTGGCAGGGAGTGGGACTTAAATTATCCATAAAAACCTGCTATCTTCACACCAAGCCAGTAAGTCTCCACACTCACGGAGAGTCATATAGCCGAATCGGTCTCTGTTCCAATAATAGATATGAGCATTTTGTTTGAACTTAAGTCAAATAATGAGAAATTCTCTCATTCTCTTTACACAGACTTGGGACAGGTCAGAAGGCAACGGGAGTGTATCGACCAAGGCATTGCAGGCACAGAAGTGGCACATCTGTGCCCCGAGGCATCGTTACCCATGCCCAGGGGGAAGTGCGGCCGAGCACGGCAGACCACGTTTTCACTCCACTTCAGCGGCTATCCGCTGGAGCTATCACTTCCCTGTAATGGGGTTCACACTCTGTGATTGGCGATTTCTTCGGAGACCTCCAATTCAATTAAGTCTTAAAGCTCAACGCAGAGCTAGACCATGAATATAACATGTCACATTAATATGAAATTTTTTCCAGTCAAAATAGGATGACTTCAAAGCCACAGTCCACACAGGCACTAGTGATACCAGCTGACATTTGCCACACAATTTCCTCCGTGGTTCCTACAGTCTTCATGATGGAAGCACTTGGAGCCAGGGTCAGGTAGAGGTCATTAATTCTCTCCCCAGCACCGCTAAGGGCCCCACTCCAGACACTACAGCACCCTGTGTCTCAGGGGTAAGGCCATTGTTCCTGCTGCTTCTTTGCCCTCAATTCTGGTTTCAACATGATTGCCCCACATCTACGTAGGGTTTTGAGATGGGCCATCACCAGCCTGTCCTCTGGCGTGGGTTTCAAGGCCTTCCCTAGAGAGGCCTCTTAGACTGACCAGCATGGTTCATGAACCTGTCACGGCTGGCCACATTCTGCGCCATCTACAAATTTGTCACCAGCTCTGGGGACACTGTACCCAACCCTGGGACCTATACTCCAGGCCAGGAGGCTCCCTCGTGTGTGGAAGAGAGAATCTAACTTAGTGCCTGATTCCTTCCTTAGGCGTGTCACATGACACACAGGGTGGTACAGAAGGAATCACTCTCAGTGCAGGATCGGCAGACGCACGGGAGCAGGTGACATCAGACTTTCAGCCTGCTGGGGCTGAAGTTTAGGATATTAACCTAGAACATACAGCTTGAGAACCAAAGATGTCAAGGCTTCTAGCAAAGCTCCTCACGTGCTCAGGGGTCAGGAGTGTGGATCTAGAATCACCATTGCAGGAGACCTGACCCTGCTGCATCCTGGCTGTGAGACCCCAGAGAAGTCCCTCCCCCAGGCTAGAACAACTGAAGGCCTCCGCTTTGTCCTCATCTGTAGTGAGCTGTACAGTATTACTTGGCTCCCTGGGCTCTTTACGGAATTAAACAAGTTCGTACCTCTCGACGGCTGAGCACAGCACGGGCTGTCTGTAGACATGGCGAATGCATGACTTGTTTATCAGCTCATTCATGAGAAACCAGGACTGCTGAGGACCAGCCACCTACTCCAAAACTTCTCAGCTGGGTGCAGGAAGGTGCCCATGTGAGCAGGTGGAAGGCACCTCTGACCTGCTAAGGAAATAAGGAAGTCAACAAGTATTGCTAGGGGCCTATTTTAGGTGATGCAAGACATTGCTAAGGGGCTGCCTCTTCAGGGTAACCAAACAGCTGGAAGAAGCGAGCTGGAAGATTTATTTCCCTCCGTAAACCCTACAGATTCTTCTCTTCTCTACTAATATTAGTAAAATTATTGCAAAAACATATTTCGAAAAACGAAGCCTGCTTGAGGGCATACCAGAGACTAATAAAATCAGATATCAGGTACTTCAATATACATTAAGAGGGTTGATCTCATGTTAAGTGTTCTTACCACCAGGAAAAGAGAGAGAGAGAGAGAGAGAGAGAGAGGAAGGAAACTTCCAGGGAAACTGGGGGTGTGGGTATGTCGGCTGTTATCTAGACTGGTGATGGTATTATGGGGCTTTGAATATGTCCAGCCTTGCCAAGCACACACTAAATATATGCAGTTGTTTTTGTATTTCAGGTATACTTCAATGAAGCTTTTAAAAAGGAATACATAAATAAAACCCTGCCTAAAAAAGTTTATAAACTTGGATATGCCCCCTGGCCATGGCCTAGAGCCACCCTCTGGCCTTGCTAGGCAGACAAAAGAGAGATGACAAGGGGAAGGCCTGGCCCTGAAAAGTGAGGAGAAACAGCCTCTTGTCTTCCATCTTAAATTTGTTTGTTCATTTTATTTCAAGAACTCCGAGGACCAGAACGTCTGTTTCTAGGCCACATAGCAGTGTGGGAAGAAACGTTAACATCTGCTAATATGTGGGGACACTCTGGAGGTCTCAGTCTCCATGCACCACCCTCTTTGGGTCTGGCTGGCATGGTGGCATGCCCACCTTCACTCCCATACCCCATGTCCTCATGTCTATGACAAATACAACAATAATATCACATTGGACTGAAACAAAACCCAGAAGGTAAGGGCATTTATTTGTGAAAGGTTAAACTGAAGTCAATTGCTTTTCTTTCTTTCTTCCTTTTCTTAAAGACAGAATCTAAAAATTGAATTACACTAAGCAAATACTATAAAAGACCTTAAACTGGAATTAAGCCAAACTCAGTTTGAAGCCCTGAAGCCTTTATATAAAATTAAGTGAAAGTACAAAAGCCCACAGAAGCTACAGGGGCGAGTGACGGAGGAATCGTTCTATTTGAGGTAAAGATCCCAAGCCCAAGAGCATGTTGGACTGTCACTTATTGATTGAAGACTTGCAGACACAGGAATAGGCAGAGGAACAACACTCCATTTATGTGTGAAGATTCAAGTCACCAAGAAATCAGTTGAAAGTGGGAGGTGGGGCCAATATCAACCTGCCCTTTGGTTCTGGGCTTTCAGAACAGAGTGATATGGGTGATAGTGGCCATGCTTTCATTATGCGAAAACACGTACTGAGAGCCTACCATGAGCCAGACACACGGTGTGTGATAATCACGGCCCCTGCCTGCATGGATGTCACAGACTGTAAGGTGGGAGAGACTGATGACACATACTTAACAAAAACAGAAGAAATACCAAAACACCAGTAGTGAATAATCACATCTGTTGATTACTAATCACCTGCTGAGTCAGCCTTCGAAGCCAAAGTGAAGTGCTGCAGTTGGGTGGAATCACCCTGAATTGTGTAGACGTCGTATTCTATTTTATGCTGTTATTATAGAGTACCAAAGAGTAGAGCATTTGTAATCACCTGAAATGTATTTCTCGCCCCTCTGGCGGCTGGGGAGTCCAAGAACAAGGGGCCTCTGGCAGATTTGGTTGTCTGATGAGGGCTGCCCCTGCTTCCAAGATGGTGCCCTGAACACAGTATCCTCCAGAGGTGAGGGACACTGTGCCCTCCTGTGGCAGAAGAGCAAAAGAGAGGAAACCTACTCCTGCATGCCCTCTCTATAGCGGCATTTTCCGTTAATCCAACCTAAACACCGCCCATTGGGCCCCACCTCGTAACACTGTTTCATTAGGGATTAAGTTTCCAACATATGAACTTTGCAGGACACATGTAAACGCAAGCAGCAGGTAATTTAGTGCCTTGTGAATGTAATGCCTTAGTGAGCTGGTAAACAGTGAGACTGCTGCCTATTTGCTGATACTTTCATTTTTTAGATATTTTTTGTCTTTTGAAAATTTTGCTTTTCTGAACACATAGTTGTGCATATATTTATGGGGAACAGTGTGGTGTTTCAATACATATATACATTGTATAAAACTCAAGTGTATTTAATATATCCATCACTTGTACATTTGTCATTTCTTTGTGGTGAGAATGTTCAAAATCCTTTCCTCTAGCTATTTTGAAATATACAATGCAACATTGTTAACCAGAATCATCCTACTGTGCAGCAGAGCAACAGAACCTATTCCTGCCATGCTACTGTAACTTTGCACTTTCACCAGTCTCTCCCCAATCCCTCCTCCTCCTCACCTCCCCAGACCCAGGCCCTCGTGACCATCCGTCGTGATTCTACTTTCTACTTCTTTTTTTTTTTTTTGAGTTGGAGTCTCACTCTTTCACCAGGCTGGAGTGCAGTGGCACCATCTCAACTTACTGCAACCTCTGCTCCCACGTTCAAACGATTCTCATGTCTCAGCCTCCCAAGTAGCTAGGACTACTGGCACAAGCCATCACGTACAGTTAACTTTTTGTATTTTTGGTGGAGACAGGGTTTCACCATGTTCAAGATCTACTCTCTACTTCTATGAAACTAACTTCTTTACATTCCACATATGAGGGAGATCATGTAGTGTTTGCCTTTCTGAACCTGATCAATTTCAATAATGTCCTCCAGGCTCATCCATGTCATAAATGAAAGGATTTATTCTTTTTATGATTGAGTAGTATTCCATTGTGTATATATGTATTTCAGAAACTATATGGTATAGCATTTGCACTTACATAAGCCAAATAAAGGAAAAAATTCCGTAAGATTAACACTGTACCCAGCAACTGTCCAGCGTGTGTCTGTGTGTGTGTGTGTGTGTGTGTGTGTGCATGTTGGGGTTGAGTGTGGGTAGAAAATTATCTATTTGTTTTGGGTGAGAGCCTTCATTTTCAAATGCTATTCTACAACTACTGCATAAGGTACAGAAATAAAGGAATATAATTCACTGATTTACATTAGCTTGAAGATCTCTAATCAAAACACCTAAAAGGAGAAATTATAGGCAACTGTCAGATTTCACAACAAAAGGCGCAGGTGTTCCATGGTCTTTGCAGGCAGACAGAGAAGTGTAGTATTGCCCATATCTTACCAACAAGGTGTATACTATATTTGGATTCCAGGAAGAAAAATGGAAGAATTATGCAGACATATTTGGTGGTGGGTGGCGAGGTTTAAGAAAACATGTAGCTGCTTCTCAGTGCCCTTATTGCCCATAAAATAACATTTCACATGGTCAACAGCTCAAATTTATGTGGACCCTAAGGGGTAAATTTCCAGTGGCATGAATGGAGACTCACTTACACAATTCTCATTATTGTTAATAGAAATTGTGTGTTAACGGCTCGCTCAGTGCCCCTTGTTGAGAATAAATCATGTGTGTGTATCTGTGTGTGTGTGTGTGTGTGTGTGCCCTAATATCTCTAACTGCCCCATCTCTGACAATAGAAAAAATTATTACATGCAAACCTGCTTCTATTTCTCAAGCAGTGTAAGTCTTTTCCCCACTGATCCTTTTAAAATCATTCTTTGTAAAGAAATGGTGGGAAAGTACTGAGAACCTAAGGTCAAGCTATAACCTTATTCATAATTATTATATAACACTATCATGTAGAGACGAGGACTCCATAGTTATCTTTTTCAAAGGAGAGTGTGAGGTTTTCTGATACTAGCTGACAGTGTGTTTGCTCTCTAAACCTTGGAAGACCATGTAGAAGAAGAATCTTATAGGAATGTGACGATGACAAATCCTTGGGTAGTTCTGCTAAGATTACATAATTGAGGTAGAAGCAAACACAAATTACCACCAAGGTCAATAATACATTCTATAAGTGCTTTGACAGCATTAATTCTAGTAGAAATTAACAGTATATGAAATGAGAACTTCAGATTGGTTAGAGCACCTATTGCCAGACCTCCAAACTCTGCACCTGAAAAGCATGAAACAATTGCTTTGATGAGACGTATTGAGATCATAAAATATTTCACAGTCTCCAAAATCAACATCAATATAATGATTCAACACAAAGGCTACTAGAGGCTTCTAGAATAGACAGTGGCAGATGAATAAATGAATGTAATGCTCAAGAGAACTGTAAATGGGAGAACCACAGCAGGTGCCCTGGTTAGAGTCAGGGTTAAAATTAGGGTCATGATTAGATAGTCAGAGGAAAAATAATCTATGAATTTGCCAGGAAAAGTTCCATAAACTTTAAATGACTGGCTGGAAGAAAAAAGAAGAACTAGAGACTTGGGCAAAGTGACCTGAGATAAGATAGCGGCCACTAAAGAGAAAATGGAATTCTCCTTAAACTGAGCTGGCAGCATTGAAGGCAGTTTCTCCCAGGTGCCTGCATGAATTCCTGTAAGGAATGAAGGCAGCCATGGCCTGAGCAGCAGGCAGGGGGGTTGGCCTTGCATGCACAGGTACGAGATGTGATTTTGGTGGCTTCCAGGAGGTGCTGAGTGCATTTGTTCACCGAAGCCTGATGGCGAAGGAAGGAGGGAGCAGATTCCTGCTAAAAATGGTGGATTAAGCCCACATGTTCACATTGGCCCCCTACTGAAACCACTCTAGTGCGAGGGGAGAGGAATGAAAAAACAAGAGGGGAACCATAAACCCACGAGGACAAAGAGAAGGGGAGAGATGTCAGCAGCAAAATGTGGGAAGCTATAAAGCAGATGGAACAACAGCAATCGTCTTAGCAGACCCAAGAGCACTGAAGTGAGCAGGAAGTGTGGAACAGCCCAGAGCAGGCTGATGTGTGGCCAGAGCCCCACAACCAGAGCTCAGGAGCTGGCAGCTCCTGCAACTCCTGGAGGTAGGGGTAAGAATAGATCTGAAATAAGGATAATTACTTGAAAGTCTGTTGAAGAAGCAAGTACATATTTTTACATGCAAAAGGAAGAATAAAGATGAAATATTCACTTCTATAGGCATAAAAAATACCCAGATGCTAAATCTAACTACCCAGTAACGGGAGCTACAGGGGACAATGTCACATGTCAGAGGACACCAAGGGGGGTGCCATCAGCAAAGCCCAGACTGCAAGGAACTCTAGGACAGATGACCCAGCTTCTTCATCAAACACTCTGCAAAGAAAACAAAGAGGTGCAGGGGAGAAGACAATTTAGAGATTGAAAGATAATTAAGGAACATATTAATCAACTGCAATGTATGGATTTTATTTGGATGCCGATTACAGAATCAATGAGACCAACAGTAAAAATTATTTATGAAGCCATAAAAGGAACTGGACTTCCGGAGGTGGAGTTGGGAGGCAGTGTGTGGGAGTTGGCATCTCAGGCAGAACCGTTGGGTAGGGCAGCTGGTGGGGCAGGTGCCTGGAGAAGGCCAGTGCAGACAGCAAGAGCTGCCAGGGCAAAGGCCATGAGGCTGGACCACATCTGGCAAACCCGAGAAACTGAAGGAGGCTGGTATTGCTGAGAAGACAGAGCAGGGGGTAGAGGAGCAAGAGAAAAGACAAGGGGCCAAGTCACATGAGCCTAGTCGGTCGTGAGGCCTTTGGACTGCAGCCAATGTGGTCTGATTTCGGTTTGCAAACAACCAATCTAACTGCTGTGTTGGGTGTGGACCAGATGAGGGTGGGGTGGGCAGGGAGAGGGAGAGAGAGGAGGAGAAGACTTCTAGGCTACTCTGCCAGTGGAAACTTCCAGCTTTCCTCATTGACTGGACATGTTCAGGAGGAAAACAGAGGCTCCAAGGGCACCACCAGGGTTTTCACTGTGGGTGTAGCATGTGTGGCCGTGGTGGGGTGGCTGCAATCAGATGTTCGGTTTTAGACAAAGTAAGGCTGAAATGCCCAGTAGGTATCTACTATGGGTTGAATTATATTCCCCAAAAGATATGTTGAAGTCCTAACCCCCATGCCTATGTGTATGACCATACTTGGAACAAGGGGGTTCTTGGCAGATGTAATCAAGTTGAGAATAGGTCGTCAGGGTGGATCCAAATTCATTATGTCCTGCTGTAGACATAAAAGAAGGAAATATGTGGCAGGGACACACAGGGAGAATGCCACGGGGAGACAGGTAGAGGCCACAGGACACAGCTGCAGACCAAGGAATGCCAAGTGTTGCCAGGAGCCACCAGAAGCTGGAAGAGGCAGAATTATCCCCCCTAGATCTTGCAGCAGGAGCAGGGGCCTACCAACACCTTGACCTTGGACTGCTGGCCTCCAGCACTGGACGAGAGTCCATTTCTGTTGTTTAAGCCAGCAGCTTATGGTCCTCTGTTGGGGCAGCCCTGGGAAACCAGACACCATCTGCATGGGTGTGCTATGTAGGAAGTGGGCATAAGAAGCTGGAGTCAGGAGCAAGGGCTGCATGGAGACATAAACCTGGGGATTTTTAGCACTAGGATGGTATGTGAAGTCAAAGACAGAATGAGAGTACCAAGGCAATGGGGTGTAGGATGAGAGGGAAGAGGGCCCAGCACTAAGCCTTAGGGCACCTTGGGGCTGAGAGGCCAGGGAGAAAGAAGGAATCAGCAAGGAGGCCAAGAAAAGCAAAGGAAGACAAGGGGCAGGTGTTGCAGAAGCCAAGTGCAGAAAAGGTATCAAGGAAATGGGAATGATTAACTTTGCCAAATCCTTTCAAGTTGAATCAGTAACAGGAATGTAGAAGTAAACCAAACCACACACACACCAGGAAAATAAACAATCATACAAGAAGCAAAATGCAACCCTAGTACACTGTATGGTTCAGCTCTAAATACTATATTTTCAAAGTCACAGTAGTGTAAAAGTGGACTATTGATCACACCAAAAACGGACCATGTAGCTCACTTGGGAGAATAGTGGTAAGAGATATACAAATGAGATGGAGAGAGGCAGGTGTCAGGTGGCGGTGTTTCCCTCCATAGCAGAAAGTCATTATGTAATATCTAGATCTTGAAACAAAACAACTGTCATTGGGATAAGGAAACTGGAGGGGTAATTGAGGGACAGTCTTTTCCCCCCGTAATAAGCCTTATGAAACTATTTGCCTTGTAAAATTATGTATATTGATATGGTCTGGCTGTGTTCTCTACCAAATCTCACCTGTAATTCTCACACATTGTAGAAGGGACTTGGAGGTGGGTAATTGAATCATAGGGGCAGGTCTTCCCATGCTGTTTTTGTGATTGTGAATAAGACTCATGAGATCTGATGGTTTTATAAGGAGGAGTTTTCCTGCACAAGCTGTCTCTTTGTCACTGCCATCCATGTAAGACGTGACTTGCTCCTCCTTGCCTTCCACTATGATTGTGACGCCTCCCCAGCTATGTGGAACTGTGAGTCCATTAAGCCTTTGTTCTGTATAAATTGTCCAGTCTCGGGTATGTCTTTATTAGCAGTGTGAAAACAGACTAATATGTATTAAGAAGAGAGTTGAGTATCCAAGTGGATTTAAAAACTGGCAGGTACTCCTCCATACCTCAGCACTGCAGCCTGAAATGGTCCTGGAATGCTCAATGTCTAAATTGCAGTGGAAGCAATTCATGTTTGATTTGCTTTAAGCGGTTTTTTTTTCATAATGAAATTTCATAATGTAACTTAGAGTGCTTGCCCTAGATTTCAGATAATCTCAGTATTCTAGAAAAGGGAACATGCCACCTGCAATATTCCATAACATGATCTGGGAACATTTCTGTTTGCACTGACTCAGGAGTTGTGCTAATTCTTTTCCTTGAATCTGCATGACACTTTTCTTTCAAAGTATTCAAAGCACTTTGCAGATTCCATTTCATTAATTGTCACAACATCCGGAGCTGCCATCCAGGCTCATAAGTGGGGAAGAGAGAAAGTGAGGAAGGGAGAAGTGACATCACTGGACCCAAAGGACAGCTAGAAGGCTCAGCTTCTTATACAGCAGGAAGGTTTCAGGGACAAGAATAAAATTCAACTTACTTACTTTTTTTTTTTTTAAATAGTCTGGACCATCACTTTCTTATGTCAAACTTGAACATAAACAGTTGAACAGCTTTCTTAAGAAGACTGGAAAGACAAATTTTACCTGAGCTGACAAAAACATACTTTTGAAGTAAAGTTGCCTGAACTGTGGTTCTATGAATTATTTATCTAAGAAATTTTAACAAGTCCAGGAAAAAAAAAGAAGTGCTTGATAATCAAAAACTTGAGGGATAGCCAAAACCACCTTGAAAGAAGAAGAACAAAATTGGGAGACTCACTTCTGGATTTCAAAGCTTATGACAGAGCTACAGTCATCAAAACAGTGTAATACTGGCATAAGAACAAATCTGTGGGCCAAGAGAATTGAGTAGAGAGCCCAAAAATAAACCCTGTATATGTGGCCAAATCATTTTTATTTTTATTTTTTGAGATGGATCTTGCTCTGTTACCCAGGCTGGAGTGCAGTGATGTGACCGTGGCTCTCTGCAACCTCTGCCTCCTCGGTTCAAGCCATTCTCTTGCTTCAGCCTCCCAAGTAGCTGGGATTACAGGTGCACCACCATGCCCAGCTAATTTTTGTATTTTTAGTAGAGACTGAGTTTCGCCATGTTGGCCAGGCTGGTCTTAAGCTCCTGACCTCAGGCAATCCACCCACCTTGGTCCCCCAATGTGCTGGATTACAAGAGTGAGCCACCATGCTCAGCCACCAAATCATTTTTGACAAAGTTCCCAAGACTGTCCAATGAGGAAAGGACAGTCTCTTCAACTAATGGCACTGGAACCAGTAGATATCCACATGCAAAATAATAAATTGAACCCTTACCTAACACCCTATATAAAAATTTACTCAAAATGAACCACAGAAATGAATGTAAGAACTAAACTAAAAATTCTTAGGATAACACATACAGGAAAAGTTTTATGGCATTGGGTTTAGCAATGATATTTGTTATATTATGCCAAATGCACAGGTAACAAAAGAAAAACTGGATAAATTTGACTTCATTAAAATTTAAAATTTTTGTGCATCAGTGAACACTATCAAGAGAGTGAACGGGTAATCTACAGAATGGGAGAAAATATTTGCAAATTATATCTGATAAGGAATTAATACACAGAATATGTAAGAAACTCCCTATAATGCAACAACCAAAAACAACTCAATTCAAAAATGGGCAAAGAACATGAATAGACTTTCTTTAAAGAAGATATACCAACGGGCAATAAACATGAAAAGACTCTCAACATCACCAGTCATCAGGGAAATGCAAATCAAAGCCACCATGAGACGTCACTTCCCACCTGTTAGGATGGCTATTATCAAAAGTAATGGAAAATAGCAAGTATTTAGGAGGATGTGAAGACATTGGGATCCTTGCTTATGGAAATACAAAATGGTGTAACCACTACGAAAAACAGTTTTATGGGTCCTCAGAAGGTTAAACATAGACCACATAATCCAGCAACTCCACTTCTAGGTATATTCCAAAAAGAGTCGAAAGAAAGGATTAAACAGATACTTGTACATCAACGTTCACGGCATCACATATTATTCACAATAACCAACATGTGGAAAGAACCCACCAGTGGATGAATGGATAAACAAAGGCAGTGTGTATACACAATGGAATATTATTCAGCCTTAAAAAGGAAGGGAATCCCGATACACACAACAGCATAAACAAACCCTGAGGGCATTGTGCTGAGTCACAAAAAGACAAATACTATAGGATTCCATTACATTAGGTCCCTAGGGTCGTCACATTCATAAAGATGGAAAGTAGAATGGTGATTGTCGGGGACTGGTGGGTGGGAGAAATGAGGAAGTATTGTTTAATGAGCAGAGTTTCTGTTTGGGAAGATGAAAAATTCCATGTGGTGGTGGTAGTGTGAACGTGCTTAACATTACCAAACTGCATACGTAAAAGTTGTTAAATGATACATTTTATGTTGTGTGTATTTTATCACAAAATAAATAAACAAAAATGTAGTGCAATGCTATAGACCATGTCAATCTTGGAAAGTCACGGTGTGTATTGAATCTTGTCATGAAGAACTCCATGTTTAGCCCAGTGTTTCTCAAAGACACTTGAAGAGGGAACCATTATTGGTCAGTTGATTTCTGCAAATGGGCAGTGGTCAGAGGGATTCCAGGTTCAGAAGTGGCTCTCAGGGGATTTGACAGCACTGAGGGTTGAAGTCACTGCTAATCTGACGCACGCAGTCAAATTAAAGAGTTTATTAGGGCCATGTTTTTGAAGCAGAACAGAACGTTTGCATATAAAGATGGTTCTGAAGATCCCAAGAGAAGAAAGAAAGGGGCAACTGGGTTTGGGAGGAAAAGCAGAAGGGTCCCTCCTCTCCTAAAGAAGTCATGGTTCCTGTAATTTTTTTTCCTGGTTGACAAAACGTAGAAGAAAATCTGTGCTATGAGGTATAAAGCAGAAGACATGCCCAGCACTTCTTAGAGTAGCAAAGGAGAAGTGGCAAAGCAAAAGCTTGTTTGGGGTGGCTGGAGGTGGCAGTCGATGTGGACTTACAGCCAGATGATCTTGGGAGCAGCAGCACTCATGAGCCCCAACACACTCAGGAGTTCAGATTCCCTGATTTGGAACCCGTGGTTGATCTGTTTCTGGGAAGGATATGAACGTGGGGCTTCAAACCTTCTTCACCCCAGGCTTTGGAGTGATGGCTCCTTCCTCACTGTGAGTCCCATTCTGGCGAAATGCACAAATGATCCTAATGCAATTGCAATGCCATATGTTCTTTTCAGTCAGTGGTGGGAATTCCTGAAAAAGCAAAATTAAAAATGGGGGGGAGGGACCCTTTCAGTTGTGCAGCAAAACTCTACAGCTGTGGCTGCAAGCCGAGACAACAACTGGAATACTGCACCCCAGGTCAGGCCAGGCAGCAGCTTGGAACCCTTCCCGGAAGGCTGAGGCATGCCACAGAAGGCCCCTTGGATTCACAGAGTATCAGTAAATGCTGCACGCCGACAGGCCCCTGCACTTCCTGTTTTGTTACTTTGCATCTTTCATCTCGACTGTGCCCAGCATGCTGACCTTCCCCACCTGCCCCACGCGTGTCTACCCTGGACCCTCACGACACAGGGCAGGGCACGCCAATTGGCTCTTACGAGTGGTTCTTCCATAGCTGTCCAGGTAATGAGCACTGAGGGCACATACGTGGCGACCACTTCTGAGTTATGCCTAATTGTGCTTATAGCTAGAAAGGGGGTTAAAAAAAAAACAAAACCCACCTGCTCTTCCCTCTCTTCCTCTCTTCCCCTCCCCCGCTCCTCCATTCCTGGGTGCACTGCCTTGAAAGGGCCCATCTTTGTCATCAGATGTGGGGCACACCCAGCTTACCCCACTCACAGCACTCTCCAAATAGGTGCCTTTTCAATGGCAAAATCCAGTGGAAACACATTCAGTCCAAGGGTCAATTATGGGCTTATTTTCATATTTATGGATGGAATACTTTCCCCCACAAGACGCTAATCATAGCCTAAAGCACGGGCTAATCAAAACACCAGCCACTGAATGGGAAGCTGAAGGAGGCGCCTGCTCTGCTGTCTCCCCACACGGAGTGGTTACATCCTGCACAGTTTCTCCCCTCAATCTCTTTCCTAATGAACACTTTCTAAAACGTTTTGACAAAAGTCAGCATCTCAAAAACAACAACAAAAATCTTATTATTCCCCATTCTCCACTGGCAGAAATGACCACCTCGGACAAATAACGTCTTTCGGTGTGGGTTAGCCGTCCGTCTTGGAGAACGCCAGCAGCTCAGTCCCTACAGGTCACCTGTGCCATGCTATTTCAGGGGTATTGAACGCCATGGGCCTTTCTCACCTTGGCTCAGGTGCACTCTTCGTGCCAGGCAAATTTGGGGTGACGAGCTCAAAGGTGGGGTTTGCATCTCAGCTGCAGGTTCCGTTTAGCCCCACATGCACTGTCAAGACCATCATGGAAACATCCATGGGGTGCGACTTCATGTCGTTCACCAAATTTGTTATTAACTGGTATCAGATTTCACGATCATCTTACATTTATTTAGCTAAATTGTACTTACGTTGTAACTATAAATGCTCCATGACACAATTACCAGCAAGAAAGATGCATATGTAATTTTTATAAGATATCATCCAGTGGGCACTGTGGCTCACACCTGTAATTCCAGCACTTTAGGAGGCCATTGGGTGGATCACCTGAGGTCAGGAGTTTGAGACCAGCCTGGCTGACATGACAAAACCCCATCTCTACAAAAAATACAAAAATTAGCCGGGAGTGGTGGTGCACACCTGTAATCCCAGCTACTCGAGAGGCTGAGGCAGGGGAATCGCTTGAACCCAAGAGGTGGAGGTTGCAGTGATCCAAGATCGTGCCATTGTACTCCGGCCTGGGCAACAGAGCAAGACTCTGTTTCAAAAATAAATAAATAAAAAGATATTATCAAGCCATGTACTAAAAGAATGGCATGATATTTTTGGACAAATTTGTGCTGATTCACTGTGTTGCTAGGGCCTATTTTAAAAACACACTACCCCTCCAGCTGTCTCCAAATCATTGTGGCCCACGGGTCCTTTCCCATGTGGAAGTTCTGTCCTCTCAGCCACGGAAGCGATGCCACTAAGTGACTTTGTTCCTGATTCTGATTTCCAGCCCTTACATACAGCCCACGTGGAGGTCTCTTTGCTCCCTGACCTGATCTGTGCTGCTTCTCACTGTTTCATAGCTAAACTTTTAGGTGCAATACTTATATCTACAAATTATCAATGATGCCAACACAGGTCAGCTTTATGTTTACAAATAAGTGCGGCTCCCATTTATTGAGCACGTGCCCTGGGCCAGACTTTACGTAGATTATCTCATTTAATCCTCACCCCAGCTCCTTGAGGAAGGACATGCTATGGTCAGCCTCAAACTTCAGATGAGGAAACTGAGTCTCAAAGAGATGACAGAATGGCCGGGCACTCCAGCCCGGCGCCTGGTGAAGGAGTGAGACTGTCTCAAGAGAAAAAAAAAAAAAAAAAAGAATGGCCGGGTCACGTGTCTCATCGCACAGGTAAGCCATTGACCTGGCTTCGAGGTCAGCACTCTTAAGCTGCCCTCGGTCCTGATGTAGGCACAGACGTGTACTGAGCACATTTGGGTCGAGCCCTCTGCATGGCCCAGGGATGGAGAAGCATTTCCTCTCTGTCAGCACCTCTCAGTCAGCTGAGGAGGGGAGACACAGTGTGCCAGAAGAGCTGCTTGACGTATTTATAAGATTCCAAAACAGAGGACCAGGTGGGTGTGCCTGTGATGTCACCCCACCTGGCCAAGGGTCAGCTCACCTGTGGAGAGCCCATCACGGGCAGACAGAGCAAAGTGAGTGTGAAGGCTCACCAAGGGCACCCACTGTCCAGGGCTCCCCCCCGAAACCATCATCTCTGAAACAATCAACATTGAGCAAATTCATTTCATTGTTGGCCTTGTGCTAACTGCCAGGGAATCAGCAGTATAGTCGTGATCTGGTTATCTTCCTTGGCCAAGGTGAAGGGATGTTACAAGTGTGATCAAGGCCCTCCAACAAAGGGCTTTGTGTTCATCAAAGGAAACCATCAAGCATAGGCCTGACATAAGCAGGTGAGCGCTTAAAAGACGCTGGAAGCCACAGAGATGTTCTCCTGCTGGCCTTGAAGAAGCAAGCTGTCATATGGTGGAGCGGTCCCATGGCAGGGACTGGGAGCAGCCTTTTGTTTTTGAGGGTGTCCGTTCTATAACATAAACAATTGGATTCAGCCAACTCCAGGGCTTGGAAGGGAGGACCCTGGGCCCCCAGAAAGATCACAGCAATGGCCAACGCCTTGATTTCAGCCCAGGGTGACCCTGAACCGAGAACCCAGACTTCCCAACCACAGAACCTGAGATTACAGGTCATTGTTCACTACCAGTAAGTTTGGGATTAATTCGTTATGTAGCAATGGAAAAGAAATATGTGAGGTCATCAAGAAAAATAAAGAAGCAATAGAAAAAGGGTGTGGGGGCTCCATGAACAAAGAAGCACTGTGCAGTTCAAGCTCACACTAATGCCATTGCATGATGCTACACCACCCCTGCAGCAGCTCACAGCACCCATCACTGGAAGTGAGAGGAGTGTCATTTGGAGTATGAAGCTCATTTCATGAAATATTGATATCAAAGCTGATTTTGCAATGAACTCAATCTAGACTCATTTTAATTAAAAGAATTACAACCAAAATATGTGACAATCATCTCCCTTAGGAAACCTTTCCTAGAGCTCCAAAGCTCCTGGCATCCTGGCCCCCTTGTGTGACCCCCGCCACAGCCCCCATGACTCTATGCTTAGCCAATTTGCAGAATTTAACCTGTAACTGTAGTCTTCATGTTGTTTTCTAGTATTTGTGAAAATACCAAACACCTAGCAGCAAATGTTGGTTCCATGAATGAACATATGCATGAATGAGGTTTTAGGAGGGAAAGTATGTCTTTGCTTCTAGATACCTGGAAATTGAACACAAATAATGATTCACTGGAAGCTACAGGAGGGCAGAGAATGTATCTGTCATCATCACCATAAGTGATACTGGGCTCCTAGCCCATCTCCCGTCACGTGGGGGACCCTTATTTTGTGAGCCTGTCAACCAACCTCATTGACTGAGGCTGGTAGAGCTAAAAGAAAGCATGGTGAACTAAGTCAAGATTTAAGCAAAGATAAGCAAAGACTCAAACCGCTGAAAACATGGAAGTGCCCATAGCTGGTGATGATGAAGGCAGGGTGAAGTCGACATTTAGTCTAAAAAGTAGACATCAGATTGAGTGACTAAAGGATACACAGTCTGGAACATGAACTGAACATCACCAAAATATCAGACATAAAACAATCACAACAGTGCCAGAACATGACCTGATGTTTCCTTGGTTATCTGGATGGCGGGGGCGGGGGGAGGGGGCGCTACTGAAATCCCTTTGATTTCAACATGGCAGAACAAAGCCTGAAGCCTGCTGGATCTGCCACCTGTTGGATCCACCTTCTAAACTCAAGAGGGAATCATGGACTTGCTCTCCGCACCCTCATCCCAACCCAAGGAAAGGAGTTAGGATTTGGCTCTGGGCCACATATAATAATGTACCAGCAGGACTTTTGGGGAATAGAGGAAAGAGCCCCCAGCTTCTGGTTCTCTGGGGAGCACCTGTCCCAGTGAGCCCAAGCAGGAATTTGTAGGAGCTCATGGTGAAGGATGCAGGGTTTCCACCTGTCTCCTCAAGGCCAAAGGAATCCCCTTGACCCTTGCATACTCTAATCTAGCTGCCCTGGCCAGCCCAGTGAGGCCTGTGATTAGAACACTATGGTAAGAAGAACTGTTTATTGGCCACGTAACCTCCCTGCACATCTCTTTTGGAAATCCGTGCTGTGAGTGGGTGAAGGACACAGAAATTCGGGATTCTAGCCAGGTATCTATTTGTTTCTACCTTGGACAGTCAACCCAAATCTTTCACAACTTACTTTCTTCTTGTCATGGAGCTGAAATTTGGTGGTAATGGAGAACACCCCAATGTAGCTGAACCCCACGAGGCAGCTAATATGTTATTCTTCCAATTCAAATGTGTGATTGATCTCAGGTATCCACCAGTGCATTTGGTGATTTATCAACTTAAAAGAAGCATTTGAAAATGTCTTTCTTGACATTTTTGTGAACAAGAGATGAGAGAGGAGAGCTGTCTAAAAAGGTGTGTTTGTACTTGATCGAGCAAGTCTAATAACAATACAGTTTACTCGGCCCCTTCCACATACTGAGCACAGAGGGAGGGACATCCCATGTGCTTTTATAATTTTGATGCACAAAGAAACAGATTATTGCAATGGTCCAGACTTAAGCCTGTGAATGCCAGGTTCTCCCCACAATAGCATGATGACAAAACAGTACAGATTAACGATGGATCCTCGTGCACTTGGGGGAGGCTATCTAGCTCCTGGTGCAAGCTCACCATGTCCTTTTCCGTACTTCTGTGCAAAACTTAGGTAAGGATATTTGTGTCATGCCGCTGACCGTCACAAATGATACCAAGCTGGGACCAATCTCCAGCATTTTCTTTTTTTTGTTTGCGATGGAGTCTCACTCTGTTGCCCAGGCTGGAGTGCAGTGGTGCAGGCTTGGCTCACTGCAACCTCCACCTCCTTGGTTCTAGCAGTTCTCCTGCCTCAGCCTCCCAAGTATCTGAGATTACAGGCACCACCCAAAACACCTGGCTAATTTTTTATATTTTTAGTAGAGACGGGGCTTTACCATGTTGGCCAGGCTGGTCTTGAACTGCTGACCTCGTGATCCGCCCACCTCCGCCTCTCAAAGTACTCCTGAAGCTCCAGCAGCATTTTCAAATAAAACAAACCAAATCTAAATGTAAATCTGAGAACTTAGGTCCCAAAACTCAACAACACAAGAGTGCAATTCTCCCGATGTGGTTCAACACCAGCACATGCATCAGAAACGTAAACACCTTTAGTTGAGAACCTGCCATGTGTCAACAGTGTGACATGGCTGCCCATTAGTGGATTTGAAGGGCCGGATGGTCATTTCTTACCTTTTCTTTCTGCCTTGTTAGGACCATCATCTGGAAGTGGAGATTGACTCCGACGTGGGAGGAGATCAGACCCAGTGGCTCACAGCAGTTCCAAGTATTGCCCCTCTCCCAAACCCCATCACTGAACAGAAATTAACATGGGCAGAGGGTTTACCACTGCGTACAGAAATGACTGCCACAGCAGCGTTTTAAGGAGCAAGACAGGATATCTCCCTTTAGCGGTGCAGCCATCAAATATCAAGCTTGAAACTGCATTTGTGTGATAAGACTTGAGAGAAGGTGGAATGGCACGGTGTGAAACGATCTGATAGCATGAAAAATTGTTGTTAGGAGGTGTTGGCACTTGAAAAACAACACATCTTCTTCCTGTTGGCTTCAGCCTGAGCTTACTCCAAGGATATTCTGCAATGGTCCTATTTGGAAATCTTCAGTATTAGAGCGGACGGTAAGAGCAATATGCACACAGCTGCCCTCTCTTGACAGACACAGCATTCTGTTAACTGGCTTGACTAGACACAGGAATTACTTGCTACACGTTTTTCTTTCTTAAATTTCATTTTACTTTTAGCTGGCACATCATTGTACATATTTTCAGGGTACGATGGGATGTTTCATTGTGGAATGATCAAATCAGGCTAATTAACATCACCTATTTTTTAATGTGGTATATATACACAGTGAAATACTATTCAGCCTTCAAGAAGCAGGATATTCTCTCATTCGTAACAACAGGGTTATGCCTAGAGGACATTACGCTAAGTGAATTAAGCCAGTCACAGAGAGACAAGTATTACATGATCTCACCGATACGTGAAATTTTCCAAAAGTTACACTCATAGAAGCCGAGAGTAGAAGGGTGGTTACCAGGGGCTGGCAGAGAAAGCGGGTAGACAGGTAAAGGGGGTGTTGCTGTATGTTTCCGGGTTTGTTTTCTACTCTAATATTTGAATATACTACTGTTTCTGTGCGTGCACACATAGACACACACATAAGAAGGAACTCAGAGTCTCGGCTCAATCGTCCTGATGAGTAAGGATTTTTAACACGAAAATTCTGTTCGGTTAAAGTTTACCGAAAACAAATGGCAACGGACATGCTCGAAGTTTAATATCTATTGAATCATTTCCCCTCATTTCTGGCTTTTCTTCTGGAAGATTCTGTGGGGGTTTTTTTGTTGTCGTAATTGTTTTAACGCTCCGAGGGCTGGGAAGAGTAACGTTTCTCTCGGGCAGATTGGCTGTGACATGTGTTCATATGTTCTTGATCATCACTTTCAGCTTCCCGCCTGTGACTGGTGGATCTTTTCTCATTGCATCAGTTCCTCCCCTTCTCCTGCCTCCCACCCTGCGTTCCTCAGTGCTGAACCTCTCCACCTCTGTTCCCATCCAAGGCAACAAAAACTATGACACTCAACGGCCTTCCTGTTCTATCTCCTCTGTAAATACAAGCTTTGAAGAGCACACTACTTCCTTGTCTAGAAATAAGTTACGATTCTTCCTAAGTTGGGGGCTTTTAGCAGGCTCATAGGAGACAGTGAGGAAGAGTGTGTGTGTGTGTGTGTGTGTGTGTGTGTGTGTGTGTGTGTGTGCATGTTCAAAGGAGAGGGGGGTGGGAGAGAGAAGTACAGAGTACCAGGAATTATCTATGCATAAAGAAATTAAAAGAGAATATTTTCCAGAGCAATTGAAGCCCATCTCCTGAACAATGACGACAGCTCCTCATTTTCGACAACAAAAGAGGGCACGTAGGAGTCAGCTCATTAGAATATCTGTGGCTCTTTTCTGTTCTCTCTGCATTAAGCCCCCATAATGTCAGTTGTCACTTATTAATGACAATTAACTAGTAATCAGCAGTGAGACTCTTCGAGGTGGTCTTTGCCTGACAGGTGAAGAAAGAGAACATTGCGCAGTGCCACACGGTGACATGGAGCCTTCAAAGGGAGCACGGCATTTCCATAAATTATTTCAGAAAGAAAATTTCTTTTATATATTCTCTCTAAAGCTTAAGGATCTTTAACCCTAGAAAGGCCACACTCCCATGCTCTGTGATTTTTTTTTATTCCTTGACAAACAGAATCTTCGATCTACGCTTGTTGTAACTGGGCTTCCCACCCCCAGTCACCCTTATTCCTGCTCATTTGCTGCTTCTACCTGCTTAGTCTTAGTTGGGTCCATGTGTGAGGCATGGTCTGTGACATCCACTCCTGGTGCACAGCCCTAGCAAGCTCCAGCCCTGAGGCAGAGGGCTGTGCTTGGAGCATTTCATGCTGCCTCACTGGCCTCATGGCTCAACTCTGCCTTCATAGTCTCTAGCGCTGTCTCTCTCCTGCAGGTAGATCTATCTGCTCTTCCCTCATTCCTAACACAGGTGGTAGAAGAGTCATAGCCTTTGAGAATCACAATGGAAACCATAAACCCAGTCCCACACAAAACGGTTCTCCAGCCTGTCTAACCTGCACAGGGCCTGCCCTCTCCTCCCCTGAGCCTCAGCTTTCCTCCTGCTGTTCTTCATGCTGAGACATAAAGAGACCGTGTCTCCCTGCCCCACACACACAGGTGAGGCCATAGGGACAGAGACGGGCTGCACAGGCTCTTCCCTGCTCCCCCACGGTTCTGTTCTCCTGGCTTCTCTACAATGCTGAAGCGCTGGGCTAACCTGAAGGATTCTGGGCGGTGGGGATTTTCAAGAAGAAAACACTTGGAGAGTGAATAAGAACGCTAAATATTATTGCTACAGGAGAAATGTGTTTGTCTTGTCTTTGAGGAGCTCAGGTTTAAGAAAGGCCAAATCTGGTCTTGGGAAGAGACGTGATGATACGTCACTGTGGAGAGAGTGAAAGCAGCAGGTTGCTACCTGCCAGGAGTGCATGGAGCAAGAGCATAGCCTATTCCACTTAAAAAAAAAAAAAACAAAACAAAAAGGTTATTCGTGTCAAAGCAATGCAATTCAAGTGGAAACCATTGGCAAAAAGAGTGACATCCAAACCAGTCTCTGAAACACCAGACTTTCTATTTCTGATGTGGGATTTCACTCTTAAAAAGGTAAGCCACCAGAAGCAGGAATCTAGGAATGTACAGGTTGGAGAGTCTCCAAAAGAAGCAACACATTCATCTTTAATGCTGGGATCAAAACTGAAATTTTAAGAAAAGTGAGAGGTCATCCAGGCATACTAACTTTGTGACTCCTTTTTTAATAAATCTGTTGTTTTTGTCTGCAAAGTTCCAGTGACAAGAACTGGTGGTACCTCTCTGCAGCTTTTCTAGTTTCCTTAGGAGGATGCTGTGATATTACAAAGCTTCCATGACAACAAATAAGGTACTACATAGTGTTAGGCTCCAACTATCTAACCAGAACTTAAAGACAAATATTCACATTACATTTAAGAAAAGAGTCACCATGCAAAAGATTGCCATTTTAAATTCTTTCCTATTTAAAAATATGTTTTTCATCATAATCCGAAGTTTGGACAAAGCCCTTTCCATCAGATTTCTGCTTGCAGATTATTTTAGATTTTAATGCCATTGGTTTCCAGTAACTGATGAGAAGAATTATGGAAAATGGAATGCATTCTAATCAATATGTCTAGAGTCCAGTTTTGAGATGTGGTCATTTCTTATACATTCAACAATGCAAAAACCCATGGTTCCACTAAAAAAAAAAAAAAACAAATATAAAAAAAAAAAAAAAAAAAAAAAAAACAATAATTGAGTTCCACATCCTGGAATCTTGTGTATCCAAGTGAATGATTTGTTAATCTCACAACTCTAAAACAGTAAGGACTGGAACAACTGAGAGGAAAATTGATTGCTTTAAAAATGGAAATTAGATTTTACTAATTTGTAAATAAACATATTACAAACGACATGCAAGTATTTAGGGCACTACTGTCTCTTAAAGAAATCAAAATAGAACTAAATATTGCTTTCTAAACTTTTAATAACATAAAAGAGTCAAAAGTTGAAATCGGTAAGTATAATGTGTAATCAATCATTAATCAATATTGGATTAATGCCCAATCATTAATCAATTGGGCATAATGGCATGAAAGCTATGGCTTAGAAATGCAATTGAATATGTGATTTTAAACCACACAGGGAGTGAATGATTCCCAAATGCCCATCCTTCTTGGCTTTGCTACCATATTGTGTTTACCACACATCCACATACTCTGTTGTTCTGCAAGGAGAAAAGGAAAATTTTAGTCTGCTGGAGAACACTGGAAAAATTACTCCAAAAACATGCATAAATATACTAAAATGTATCTAAAGGAGAAACATTTGCTGAAAGGAACAAAATGTTTTAACCTTGGGACCAGTCGGGGTTTTGTAACAGCCCATAGGAAAGCCGGTTGTGTATGAATTGATTGGATGAATTTGGCTAATGGTGACAGTTATGCAAAATGGGCTTTTTCTTATTATTTACATATTTTAGAAACTGGTATTCCCATCTCAACTGGCTGTCCCAACTGGGGACAGCCCCAGTTCCTCGCCACTAATGTACTTTTGGTCAAACAAGCTTACAAGGAAAAATATCACAGCAAGTTCAGCTTTGTTCAGAATGGTCAGTCTTAAAGACGTCCTTTTAAATCCATCTTTAAGCACTGCATTCTAACCAGAAAACTATACTTTTAGCCACTAGATATGATGTATGCTATATCTGAAATATTTTAACAAAATGCGATCAAATATGTGGGCCCACTGTTTCTCCTGTCTGTTCAAAGTAAAATACACTCTAGTCATCAGACAGCATTTATACCAGTCAGATCAAATTGTAAATATGTTGGGGTGACGTAAGAAAAATCATGACTGACTAGTTACAGGCCATCTTCTAAATACTTTTGGTGAAACACTGTCGCTCTTTATGAAGGAAAAGGAGTCCCATGTACTCTTCAGTGAGTCCTGGTCTTATTGAAGGTGACGCTCTTCCTCATCCTTTGCTTGTTGCCTCTGCATGTGGCTATCAAGAATCTGGGTCAAAGATATCAGGGGCTTAGCAGTGTCCTTGAACTTCAGCTCCAGAACAAACACACCTGCGGGAGATATTCTAATACAGATTTAAAAGCAGTTCCTCTCTCTTGACTTCTGGGGCTAATCCAACTGTTTTTGTTTTGTGGAGTCTACTCTAGGTGATCAAACCTCACCCTACTGGGGACGTGACCACTCCATTTTGAGATTATCTTTGTTTTGCTAATCCATAATCATTGCAAATCAGCAACAGGAATCAGCAATAGAACCAGTAAAATGTGAAGAGAGTACAAAAGTACAATATTTACTTGGAGTCAGTGGGGACCTTTTAACGGGACATAGCTTTGTGGGCGGACATGGAGGATCAGAGCTGGGAGACAGCTGTCGTGCTCTAGTCACACATCCACAGGGGGCTGCAGGGTCTTAGTGAAGTTCTTTCTCTCCT
Organism: Sapajus apella; assembly: GCF_009761245.1. Classification (NCBI taxonomy): domain Eukaryota; kingdom Metazoa; phylum Chordata; class Mammalia; order Primates; family Cebidae; genus Sapajus; species Sapajus apella. The sequence continues at coordinate 20,446,387 of NW_022436970.1, read as the reverse complement.
TTTTGCTGTTGTGTTGTCTGTGGCCACTTGAGTTTAAATGGAGTCATAAGGCTGGGCATGCTGACTCACGCCTGCAATCCCAACAATGTGGGAGGCCATGGCAGGTGTATCATTTGAGCTCAGGAGTTTGAGACCAGCCTGGGCGACATGGTGAAACCTCATCTCTACAAAAAATACAAAAATTAGCCAGGCGTGGTGGTATATAATTGTGGCCCCAGATACGTGGGAGGCTGAGGTAGGAGGGTCACTTGAGTCAGGGAGGTCAAGGCTGCAGTGAGCCAAAATCATGTCACTCTAGCCTGGGCAACAGAGTGAGACCCTGATTCAAAATAAATTAATTAATTAATCATAATTCATGTAAAAATACTCTGAAAATCACACATGTCCTCAAATGATTTTTTTAAATAACATAAATGAACAATCAATATTAAAAATATTATACATTAAAACATCAAGATTAAATTGATTAATTAGTGAAAATAGCCAAAAACTTAAAAACATCAAACCTTTGTATTCACAAGGAACAGTCATTCTCATGCAAATAAGTGTAAACCAGTACAAGTTTTCACGTGTATCAAATCACATTATGATGCAGTGACTTCAATTCTAGGCATTTGTTGTAAGAAAATAATAAAAATATTCACAATAATATTGAGTTGAATTTTTTGTACTCATATTTGTAATAGTGAAAACTTGAAAAATCTAAATGTTGCTTTTTAAAATTTTAACAGGGAGTTGATTAAATAAATTATAGTACAGCTCAATAAGATTTAAAAATCCTCACTATGTAATGAAATAAGAATATGCATTATCTACTGTCAGGTAAGAAAGCAAAGTACAAAAAGTATGTTGAACATGATCTCCAGTTTGTAGAAACATGGAAAAAAGATCTTAGCACTAAAATATTAGCAGTGATTTTTCTCTAGATGAAAATAATAGTTTTTAACTTCATGTTTATTTTACGTATCACTTTTTTCATAAGAATTAAAGTTATGTAAAAAGCACAAATTCTCTCCAAGAGACATTTTACTTTTTGGTATATTTTAAGCTTTTAATTCAATAATTAGCTCAATCATGTCCACTATCTTCAGATAAATTATAATAAAATAAATAATAAATTTTCCCTTGGAAAGAAAGTAGAAAACTTTATTTGCATGTACAGGTTTCTGAACATTTAGAAGTAGGTTAGACATGCTTTAAGGGTAACAGCTTTTCAAAGACTGTCAACTATAAAAATGTTGAATCAGAAACCTTAGAAATTTTAATCACCTTTTTGTGTACACTGCCTTAAAAAGTTTGTTTGACTTACATAAACCATTGTCTATCGTTATTTCACAGGTCTTATCTCCTTTAAAAACTGACCATACATCAAGCAACATCCTCTCCCAACACGCATTCTGAGGAATAACACAAACTTTAAAAAATTCCACATTTGAAGCAAAAAAAAAAAAATGCATTATTGATTATTAACTCCAAGCCTCAAACTACAAATATGAGTGCAATTCAGGTGACGACCACCAAGCCCAACCAGACTGCTGGGCTGAGAAGCCACTTGTCCTCTACCTGGCCTCCCTGCCAGCCCCCACAGGCTGGGACAGGTGGCCGACTCTCTCCAGGTGCCTAGGGCTATTTTGTCCCCACACCACAGAAGGTGAAGATCTGTTCCCTGGGGCCGAGGGAGGACTGAGGAGGTCCAGAGAGGATCTACTGCCATGTGTGGCGTTCATTTGCTGGGACACACAAAACTAGATGAAGTGAAGGGTGGACACCTTTACCCAGACACCAATGAAATGAAGAAAGGGGAAACATGCATAGTCAATCTTCGGATTGTAGGTATCTGATTCCTTCCCTGGATTATTCAATCCATTTGCATCCTTACAAATTGACTTTCTGCATTACTAAGTATACCTGTACTCAATTGAAGTTGCTACAGAATCATAAAAACATTTCTCAGTTTATTTTTTCAAATCCAGCTGACGATAGGGCGGTGACATTTTAGCATCCCCAAGGGCTGCGGTGGGAGGTGATGTGCAGCTCTGGCTCCTCAGCCATGTCCCACGTCCCCCAGCACCATCCTGGAGCCTTGCCTCTATCTCCCCACCCCACAGGAGCCGCCCTGCCTCTGGGTGACAGCAGAGACCCTCACCTGCGGCAGCTGGATCAGCAGGCCTGTAAGGAGGCATTCAGAGTGTGCTTCTGCGGCAAAAGCTTTAGGGGCTCAGAGCCCGAGTGGAGTCCTTTAGTCATTCATAAGCCACGTGGCCTTGGGTCCAGCCCTCAACCCTGCTGTGCTTGCTCCTCACCTGTAAACTGAGTGTGAGAGTAACAGAACCTACCGCACACAGATGTGAAGAAGGAATGAGTTCGTGGGTGTGAAGCACTTAGAATAGTCCTGGGCACGGGGGAAGCACTCGACAAATATTAGTCGGGGTGGTCACGTTCATTAGTGCTGTCAGTGGTGTGACTGAGATAACCTCGTCTCCTACGCATTGGTTGGGAAATTACGGTCAGTGACAACGTGGCAGCACAGGTGATGAGTTAGGAAGAAAAAAGTGCAAAGGAAAACCCCAATTCTATGTCCTCCCCCAAAGACCAGAGCTCAAGTTGCAAGTGCCTTTAAAATGACTCATTGCTTAGCTACACACTGAGACTATGTCCGGCGACCCCCTTCTGGGCAGCGCTCACCTCCCTTTGGACCACTTCACCTGCTGCTGCTAACATTTTTGCTATAAGGGTGAAATCACATAATCATATGTTTGCGGGTTTGTGGTAAAATAAACATAACTTCAAAGGATTATTATGCAAAGCCCCCACACCACTGCCGTAAGCCTAATTGTTATTCTTCTCTGTCACCCCTTGAGCCCAAAGTACATAATCACCCAGTAATTGAACTGAAATGTCTAAATGGCTGAGGCTCCTAAAGGACATAGCTATTTACCAATGAAAAAAGTCAGAAAAATTTAGCAAACCTCCCTGGCACTCTGCTGCGTTAGTACAAAAGACTGTGTAAATATGACCCACCTGGACCTGCTCCTCCTCCTCAAATCATTAATGGAAACAGAACAATCCTTGCTGTCACGGGGCAATGTGAGAGAAATAATTAAAATATCACAATTGCTTAGCTGCTTCTGAACAGAGCGCTATACGCTCTAACCTTTCTCAAGATATAATTTTATGAAAATTTAAGCCAAAGGCAGAAAAGTAAATTTTCCTGGTCGTCTCATTAAGGGCTTCTGGGGCTGCGAGGAAGAGGCCAGGGGGCCTTGGTGTCAATGCTTCCCTCAATACAGACTGGGCAGTGAGTCCTGGGCTTTCAGGGATGGGGGTCACCCTAGAGGTTGGGTGTTTACATGGCGGGATCCTGGCATTCTCAGTAGAGGCCTCCATGCCCTCATCTGCAGAAGCCTTGTTTCAAACACTGAATACAAGAGCAGCCAGCTTTCTTTAAAAAAATGTAGACTTTTAAAAGCTCAGGTTTGCCTCTTCAGAGCAACACAGAATGGATTCCCGGGTCCTTGGGGTCTTCGATGGTGGAGTAAGCCCTACCCCTCTCCTCCCATCATTAAATCTCTGGATAGACGTACAGGTTAATTATACATATTTTTCAATTCTGCAAAGGATTCTCTGAAGGAAGCATCTCAGCCCACCTAAGTACAAAACAGCCAACGCTCAATGGCTAAACTTGGCAATCCTTGGCACCCAGTGGAGTTAAAAATTTTAATTATCATTTTTTAAAACGCAATACTTATCATTTGAATGAAACATGTCAGCACACAAATCATGAAATAATGATTCTGAACAGAATTTTTGTTGGTTGATTGCATAAGCAATACCTCTTGTTGCTGAAATAACATCTCAAAGGCAAAATAATGACGACATGACAATCCATGTAAATCAAGAACTGCATGTGGGTTTATTTTACATCTGAGAAAACAGTGGATTTAATTGTGTGAGCCAAAATGTACTGTACAATATTAATGATAGGACATCAAAATGTGTAATTAATAGTGCATTGCTTGCTTTGTTTTTATGTACTTATTTTTGTCTGACAGTCCCTCTGAGTACATGCATCTGGAGAGATGCAGTGCCAGTAAAAGTCCTCGATTTAAATCAAGCTGCAGGAACTAAATTTTATTCAAAAATTGTGGTTTTACATTATATACACAGAAATTTAATATAAAATGACAATATAAAAAGTTAAAAGAGAAAGCATACAGCCAGAAGGTACAAAGAAAGTTGAAGAGATTAAAATGGTACGATATGTAACATACAGGAGTTTTTAAGCTGATGCTGGCAATTTACAAGGAAAGGACTCCAACGTTTGCCCCGTTTTTTTTTTTGTTTGTTTTTTTCATTTACCAATGCAGCACGCTATAGAAAGGTCAGCTTGTACCAAAGCTTACATTTGTAAATAACTATAAACCGCAATATTTTACAGGAAAAAAGAAATGGCATTTTTACACATTTTTAAATAATAGCTTGCATACTTTTTTTTGCCAAAAGTGGCATTTTTCAGCATCCAGAGGGTTTGGGCATAGTGGCAAGTGGGTGTCTGTTCTTTTTTGTTTTAAACATGTAGACTTGTGGCTTCCGAACCCATGAGTCCTAGACAGCTTCCTATCTTCCCACAGCTGCATGCATCTTTCCCTCACAAACCAGTTCTGCATATAAAAGCTCATTTTTTAATTATTAAATAAGTTTTGCGTCTGACACAGCTTTTGATCTGAATGAAATGCCTTTAAGCCTTTTTTTTCCTTTTTCTTTTTTTTTTTTTTTTCAAGTGAAAGGCACAGAAATGCAATTACAGTCCTCAAAGGGTTAAATTTGACACTACCAGGTTCTATGACCTTTATTGTCATGGCAACTTTGTCATTTTAGGATGTCTCTTTATCATTTGTTATTTGTGTCTTTCTTTACTGCTAAATAATGTCTCCGAGTAATGTGCCCCACTAGTTCCTACAAAAGATAGCTTCACATCAAGAACAGATGTTGAAAATAAAGGTCAGACTTTGACTCACGGAAAAAGAAAAATAACATGCACAGATCAGACAAAGAGCATATAAATATAACTACAAAATCTGTGTAAGAAAAACCAAGGTCCAGACAGGCAGTCCAGCAACAAAGGAAAGACTGATTTTAGAGGCTCAGGCCAGGCCTAGTGCAGCTCGACGTTTAGTGCAATGTTCCGCGGTCACTTGCATACCTGGACGCTACTGCTTCTCCAGCTCAGTCACATAGATCAGGTGGTCCTCGGGGGACTTGCCGTGCGTCTTACTGAGGTGCAGTTTGACTGCGTGCTTGCTCGCAAAAGTCCGGTTGCAGAGCTTACATTGGAATGTGGAGCCCAGGTCTTCCTCGGCAGCGCCCAGCGGGCCCAGAGTTTTGTTGGAGAGGACTTTCGAAACATTCTGCTGTTCTTGAATCTGATTGAGTGGCAGCTTGGAGAGATCCTTCAGGCTGAAGCCCAAGTGCGTCTCCAAATGACTGATGTATGTAGAAGCAGTTCTGAACTGAGAGGCACAATCGTTGCAAAAGAAAACAGGATGCCCTGTGTCCAGGTTCTTTAGGAATTTCGTCCCCCCTGTCCTCCTCAACTGGTACTTCACATTGGCCAGCCAGTGGCTGATGGTGGTCATGGAGAGGCCGGTAAACTTAGAGATGTGCACCCTCTCCTGCGGGCCCAGGTCCGACATGATGTACTTGCCCTCCGCGGTCTCCCGCAAGCTCGAGGCGAACTGGGCCTGCAGGATGAGCAGGTGCTGCGGGTTCCAGTTGGACTGCCGGCCCTTCCGCTTGTGGACCGGCGACAGCTCGTCCAGTGCCTCCTCAAAGCTGCTGCCGTCCGCATCGGACTTCTCCGAAACTGTGGAGGGCGTGGAGGACTTGGGCGTCAGGCGGCCCGTGAGGTTTTTCACCATGTCGGAGATGTCCATGAGCGCACTCTCCCGCAGAGGTGATGCCACTGAATCAGCCACGCTGGACACCAGCGGCTTGCTCTTGGACTTGGTCAGGTCAATGGGCTGGTCGCTGTTTTCATAGTAGTAGCGGTCGATGGCGTCAGCCTGCTTCGCGGGGGTGGCGGGGTAAACCGGCTTGTCCAGCATGCTGTTGCTGATCTTGTACAGCATTGCCAGCGGGTCCAGCGAGGGGCTCACGGGCTTTGACACCTTGCCCAGGTGGGTGTTCATGATGGACTGCAAAGCGCTCAGCGGGTTGATGAAGGAAGGCTCCGGCGAGTGGTCCGTGATGATCCCCAGGTTGCTGCAGCCGTTGGCGACCTTTGCCTTGAGAGGCTCTGTGCCGTTTGGGGTGTGAACGTCCAGAGGCCCCTCCTTTTTGGCCCTCCCGGACTCGGCCTCAGGGCCCTTCTTCTGTTGTTTGCTGCTGACTTCCTCCGTTTTAGGGAAATCTTTATTCTCTTTTGCCACGGGGGACCCAGCCTTGGCCGGGGAGCTCTTCTCCTTCTCAGGGGGTCTCTCTTCCCTCTTGATGCTGACCTTGCCCGTGACCTTCTCCACCAGCTCCTCCATGGCAGACACGTTGCTCTTGTGCGGTGGGGGCGTGAGGCTCCCTGGGGAGTGCAGGAGGGCATTGTGCTCGGCGGAGGGCAGCGACTTCACGCCGCCTGCGTAGGATGGCTGCACCTGCACGCTCTGCACAGCCGCAGGTAGTGGCTTCACAGTGCCCGGCAGCTGGTAGGCCGCATGGATGCTGGGGTAGCCACCCCATGAGGGTGCGCCGTTCTGGGCTTTGCTAATGGCTGTGGAGACGGTATTCTCGAGGGACTTGAGAATGTCCACCCCTCCCTTGGGGCTGTCGTCCAGGTCCTCCTCACGCAGGTATGGGTACAGGGTGCTGGGCTCAAACTTCTCCGAGCTGTCCTCGCTCTCCTCCTTGATCTTCTCCATGTCGCCGGCCACTGGCACCTTCTCCTTCTCCGGCTCCTTCTTTTCCTCAGAAGCTGTGGACCCCGCGGGAGAGTCAGGCTGCTTTTTGATGCCGGAGGCTGGCAGCCGCGTGTGGGTGGTGGGTGGCAGGGGAATGGACTGGATCTTCTCTTCCACCACGGGGTCCAGCACCAGCTGCTTGCCCTTCTTGGAGGCCGAGGTGGTCACTTTGAGGAAGTGACCGGTGACCATCATGTGGGCGGTGAGCTGCTGCAGGGTGTCGTGGGAGCTGCCGCACTCCATGCACTTGAGGATCTGCGCCTTGCGGGCCTCGAACTGCCAGGTGTAGCTGGCGCCATTCTGGTAGCCGTAGCGGTTATTGGGGGTGACATACGGGTTCGCCGCTTTCTGATCCTTGGCCGACTCACTCAGGGCCACCTCTGTGGCCATTCCTGCCACCTCGGGGGAGCAGGGGGGCGCCAGGTCCTGCAGCACCCGCTTTTTGGTGGAGGGGACCAGTTTGGTGATGGCTGGTACTGGCTCCTTCAGAGGCACTTTCTGGTAATGCTTGGTTTTGATCATGTGGACGCTGAGGTCCTGCAAGGACTCAAACGAGTGCCCACAGTACATGCACTTCAGCACCTTCTGGGCGTCCTCCTTCCCCTCCATCTCCATTAGGGAGCGCTTCCTGGGCTTGGACCACCGCTTGGTCTTCTCAGAGTCCTTGTCCCTGTTGTCATCGCGGTAGTGGCCCGTCTCGTTCATGTGCACCGTCAGCTCCACCAGCGTGTCGTAGGCGGCGCTGCAGTCTTTGCACCGGAACTTGCTGGCGCCAGTGAAGACAGAGCCATAGAGCTTGTTGTTCTGGCGGTAAAGCTGCACAGTGCTGAACAGGCTGGGCTCGGGGAGCAGCCCGTATGAGGACGTCTGCTGCAGCGTCTTGGCCAGGGCGGCCTGGTGCCAGTCGTACCCCGAGCTGCTGCTGGTACTGGTGGTACTGCTGTGGCTGGTGCTGGAGCTACAGCTGGTGCTGGGCGTGCTCGTGGTGGGGCCGGTGGTGCTGGCAGGGCAGGCGGGGGTCGTGGGGGCGGGGGCGGAGCTCTCCTTCTGGCTGGCATCATTGGTGCTGGTGGTGGAACCCGACTTCTTTAAATCCAGAGCTAAGCTGGACCAGCAGGACTCAGAGAACAAGTTTGCATACACAGCTTTGATCTGTGCCAGGCTGTCCTGGGGGTACGAGACGCTGTCGGGACACTGCGGATCCTCCTTCTCTTCTCGAGAGGAAGAGCCTTTGAAATGGGCCAGCTGGTCGCTGCTCTCACTGAAGGGCGACCCGTAGCCGGCGTCCTGGTTAGTGGCAGAGCTGACCGGGGAGTTCTGGTAGCTCTGGGCCTCTTTGATCTCCGTCTCTTCATTGCACACATACTCACTTTCCTGAATGTCCAAAGACAGCCCGTCATCCTCCACATGCTCTTCATCTATTTCTGCTGCCTTCAATTCTTCCTCAGGAACATAAGCTGGGAGAGAAAAATGAAACCCAGTTAGAAGTAAATCAGCTTCAAGGACGCGGCCTCCCCAGCAGTTAGATGATCTTTAAAAAAATCTTTTTCAGCCGAGCTCCCAAGACACAAGGCTACCCCAACTTTATACATCTACCCTTTTGCAGGAGGTAAGTTTCAAAAGGTGCTGGCCCCTCCTGAGTGACTGTGTCTTTAGCAAAGGAGCCTGAACCGGAGGGTGATGTCCCGGCTCTTCCCAAAGATGTCAGTTTGACCCTCGCAGCCTGGTGGGAAGGGTGGGGACGTGGGACTCCAGCCACCTCCTGCCAAGTACCCCTCCTATAGGCTGTTCTCTCCATAAGTGACACATGAGTCCCCTCATGACTTCCACGTGGCAAATATTTTTAAACAGGCAGGATCCGGCGATCAGTTTTTAGAGCAGGATACTCAGAGGCAGTATTATATAGTTTCCATAAATGAAAATAGTCCTCAATAGCAAGCAATAAAAACACTCTGGTCTTCACCAAAAACAAGAACACAACACAGCACTGCCAATCTCCTGCTTGGACGGAGCAAAGCATCACCCACATGGGGCTGCCCGACAGATGGCAAAAGCCATGTTGTTCACCATGGCCCACAGCAGCCTTATTTACTGCAGCCTAAAGCTGGAAAGCACCAAAGTGTCCACTGCTGGCTGGAGGGATGAACCCGTGTGGTCCATCCACACCATGGACTGTGATGTCGCTCCGCACTGGAAAGGGGGTTCCATGCCCTGCAACGTGATGCCCCTGGGGCGCAGAGTGTGCAGTGAGGGGAACCCTCACAAAAGGACACGCACCACATGGCGTGCGTGGGGGCCCAAGAGTCACCACAGTCATAGAAAAAGAAAGCAGCATGGCAGTGGGCGCTGGGAAAGGGAGGGAATGGGAGCTGTTGTTTGGTGGGGACGGAGTTTTGGTCTGGGAAGACGAGAGCGTTCTGGAGATGGAGGGTGCCGATGGCTGCACAATATGAACGCTCCTAATGCCACGCAACTGTGGGCGTACGATGGTCACTTACACATTATAAATATTTGATCACAGTAAAAACTGTTTAATTATAAAAGGCCAACGGTCCACACTCCATCCGCCTACTGCAGGCCCACCACTACGCAGCAGAGCGACGTCATGGGCTGAAGGCGGCGCTTCCCAGAGGGGCCCACAGGATACAGCAGCAGTCCCACAGGAGGGGCTGAAGGCCACAGATGCCGAGACACCTGCAGGACACTTCAGATCCTTTACTCTGTGACACACCTGCCTAATTCCCAAGGGGAGATGACTGCATGTGACACTGCCTACACTTCGTTGACCAAGGTCCTTTACTTATTTTTCCCTTTTTGAGGGAACAACTAGCTGGACCGGAGTTCCTTCAACAACTTGGGATATTTGGGGTTAAGATATTTTGCAGAAAGTCCCTATTAAAAAATGCATTGATCTGACCTGAGAGGGGTGTCTCAGGAAATATCATCATTCATTATCAGTCATCACAGCCGGGGCCTAAGGGAACACGGCAAAGAGCACACACGTTTCCAGGGAGGACAGGAAACATCTCGGCTGCCCAAAGGGAGGACGCCAGGGGCTGAGGAGCCGTGTGAGAGCCTCAGCACCTGCAAATGCAGGCCTTCAGATTCTAGTGGCAGCCAGCACTCAGGCACATGCACAATCACATGTGTGCACATGAGCACACGCACACACACACACACAATGAGAGACTGAATCGGCCACGTGGAGCGTCTCTTCTATCTCAGGTCCTCCCAAGTGCTTGCACACACTGCCCTTTTCTGCACATGGCCGCAGCCCCACCTCCAGCGAGAGCGGAAGGCAATCTGCGCACCTGTGTTCATGTGTTTCACGGCGGTATATGAAATCCAGGAATCACAGTCCTGTTCATACTGTGCTGTAAGTGTGGAAAATACCCAATCATGGAAGACCCCTGGCCTCAACTATAGGTATCAACATCTGGGGAATGCTCTAGATGACTCTGACCCTCCTGTGAAATATAACACTCATAAAATTAAGAGAGAGTTGCCAAGTTCAGGAGATTGTCGTTTGCTGGTAGTTATTAAAGGTTTAGGATGGCCCTGTTCTGAGGGTTCACCGTTGGGGCCCAGGCACGCCACTTTAAGAACCACTGGTAAAACTTGTCAGCTTTGAATCAGCCTGGCCTGGGCCACTGCGGCTTAGGCCCCAAGATGTAGCTCCTCAGTGGACTCGGAGGTTGACTGGGAAGGCTGCAGAGTGTGCTGGGTGGCACAATGCCCAGGTGATGTGGAAGACCCGGCTTTATGGTGTTGGGAGGCCTGAGCATGCGCTGGCCCAGGCCCCTCCCGCCGTGTGCCCTCACACAGTTCCTTCTATCGGGATCTACTATAGGAAAACTGCCTCATGGCTTTCATCGACTCATCTTTGTGAAGGGGAGTTTCATGGCTTGGTCACTAATGTGAAGAAAACATTTCGCTTGACTTGGATCTGCTCACTTAGGGGAGCTCATCACTGCGGGCCCACTGCTCTGTGTGCCCCTGCCCCAGCCACGGCCCACCCCACAGTAGGCAGCCACCTGTGTGTGCGGGTAAGTGACTCTGTGATCGTCCGCCTGGGCTGCCACATCCACATACCGTAGATGGGCCGGCCTGACCAACAGAACCTCCTTTCTCGCAGTTCTGGAGACTGCAATCCCAGGTTAAGGCCTGGCAGGGTTTGGTTTCTGGTGAAGCCTCTCCCTGGCTTGAGGAGGGCAACTCCCTCCCTAAATGGCTCTTCTTCCAGCACGTGGACAGAGAGAGCTTTCGCACTTCTCCTAAGGCCACCATGTTGGACCAGGGCCCTGCCCTGTGACCTATTTAATGTTGATTACTTCCTACGGGCCCCTTCAAATACAGCCACGATAGGAGTCGGGGCTTCCACACATGAGTGAAGGGGACACAACTCCGTGCACAGCAGGGTTTCATCTCCACTCTGGAAACACAGAAACGGGAAACCTGCCATCGTGCCTCCAGGGTATGTTCAACACTGGCCAATCCTCTCCTCTTGGCTGGAGCAGGCGCCCACAAAGGATGAGGGTCAGGAGTCAGGGCTGCGTCTCAGGGCCTGGCCCTGCATCAGGACCACAAGGTGATGGCCTCTCCCTGCACCATCCCGCACCCTTATCCTCCCAGCAGGCGCAGAGCGTCATCCCGAGCAGACTCCATTCAGGCCGTCCTCCTCCCAGACAGTCCGTTCTGCGCCCTGCAGTTCCTAGGCTGAGCTAAAATGCATTGCCAATCTGTGTCAGAACAGACTGGGCCTCAAAGATCCATAGAACGACAAGGCCCACCTCAGAGGCCATCTTTCCAGCAAGCCGTTTCCTTACGCAGACGCCCATGGCCCTTTGCGGGCTCCAGGGTGTGTGGATGTGGAGGGTCGGGGGGTCCACAAAGTCCCTGCCCCGCTACACTCATGTCCCAGGAAGAAACAAAGCAGGGTGATCAGGCAGCATGTGACCAGGTGGGCAGGGACACTTTTGAAAGGGAGGGAGCCCCAGTGTGGACAAAGGTGAAGGCTGGCCCCCACCAGTTCAGGCTCTCCCTGCCCGTGACCAGCATACCCACCTTCCAGATGCCATCTGAAGATGCCATTCTCACTCCCCACCCTGGCTGCGCCTGTGAGCAGCATGCGGCCCTGTCCCTCATCTCAGACCCTCAGTGCCCGCTTCCCCTCCCTGTTCTGAGCTGCCCCATCCCCCGAGTCTGCCTCCTGCTGTTGCCCATGCTTCCTGCAGCCTCTCTCTGGCAAATCTCACCTTCTCCACAACCCCAGTGCCTGTGCCCACCACAGCCATGGGCACTGCTGCACACCTGCCAGACACAGGCCCATGAGGGAGGACACCTGTCATGCTGCCCCCCGGTGCGTTCAGGGCCTGGCCCTGTGCAGGCCCGATGGAAGGAGCCCCACTGTTCTGACATAGACCTAACGTGACACGGTGCTCCACACCGCACCTCAGTTGTGTGCAAACAAAATGACACCCCACCACCCCCTCCAGCACCCTCCTCCTCAAAAAAACAGCACGTTCTCTCCTCCTTCTCAATCTCCAGATTCAGATGTTACTGAATAAACCCAAACGGGAGGATCTGAGCCAGAAAAGCAGCGCAATCCTCAAAGCCTCCTGGTCCTCAGGCCCCCATCCAGCCTGGCCCCGCGCTGATCACCAGCTATGGCAAGAGCCTCCCAATGTCCCCAGCTGACCTCCCTCCAGCCCTGGTCTCCGATATTCTCCCTTCCAGCAGACGCTCTGCTCCCGACGACCCTGAGTTCAAGCCTTTGTTGAAGCTGTGAGTCCCAGGCAGGGAGTCTAGACCCTCACAGCTGCCCCGCCTGTGCCCAGCCCACCCCATCTATCTGGTCCCAGAAGCCCTTTCCTAGTGGAGGAGTGCACGGTCTGGATGCCAGCCCTCCCCCACTCTCTGCCTGGTGCAAGCTACTGGGACCCCAACCCTCCTGTCTCCTTATGCCATCCTCACAGAATTCAGCACTCCCAGAAGGATCTGGACTGTTACCTGTCTGTCCTCTTCATCAAGCTATGAACTCATTTACTCAACTAACACAGCATAAGCTCGTGTGTCTCTGGGTTGAGTATTTTCATCCCATTGCCTCATTTAATTTTCACCACCCTTCAAGCGAAGTATCACCTATTCCACAGGAAAGAGAACAGAGTCTCGGGAAGGTTGACTGAATTCCCCAAAGGAACACAGCAAACAAGTGGTGGGAACACAATTTGGAAGCAATGCAGCTGACTCCCAGCCCCAGTTCTTCCCCTTTGCCACTATCGGGGCCAAGTGATTTCCTTTAGTCTCACTAAGATGTAGATACCAGAGAAGATATGGAGCTAATGTTTTTGAATGAATTCATGGTCAAAGTAGTTCTGTATTAAGTATTTACAACAGCCATTATGTGCCAGCCACAGTGTTGTAAATGAGAGAATCTCAAAGAAAATGAATAAAGGGAGAGAAATGAGAAAACACTGATACTCTTTACGCCAGTCATTTTAGTTTTTGAAGTTAGCCTAAGAAGTTAATATGAAATGCAGGAAAAGCTTCATGCACAAAGATGTCCCTTATACAAGATGTCCTTTTACACACATAAAACTTGCCGCCATCTAAATCTTCAACTATAAGGGCTAGTTACGTGAACCAGAGTTTATTCCCAGGATGCAGCATGCTTCACACACAAGAAAGTATGTTTTCGTGGCACGGAGGAAGTCATTAAATGAAAAGAGTGAAAGACAACATTATATACACAGAACAGTCAAAAACTCTTTTCAAGAATGTGACAGTGGTTTTTTCTCCTAGATAAGGAATACATGGGTTATTTGTAATTGAGCGGAGTGGTTCTTGAGAAGTATCTGGATTTTGAAAATCTTCTTCAGTATTTTCAGTTCAGCCACCACGGACCAGCCATTGAACACCATTGCTGGAATGAATTAGCTACAAGCAAACATTCATGGAACATCTACCAGCCACAGCCGCAGCCCCCAGTCAGATCCTGGGAACTGTGGAGCAGAGAGAATGGCATGGCCCAGCCTGGGGCAGGAATATTGGGAAAGGCTTTATTGTTACTTTGTTTTAATGTTAAAATGAAAAGGGGTTGGAAGGATTGGGGATGCAGACAGTGTCTGGGTTGAGAGCATGACTGGGCCCCTGCCCCACGCTGCTGGAGAGGCTGCCCTGGGATGCTCTGCCCCAGTTCCCCCAAGTCTCTGACCACAGTGGCCGCCTCCCATCTTCCTCCTGCTCCATCTCCTCAATTCCACAGCCACTCTAGGGCATTCTCCATCCAGCCTTCCCATGGGAGGGGCTGCAGAGTCTGACAAACCGGAGGCCAGGTGGCCCAGAGCCTTTCCCACAGCAGCTCAACCCACACAGGCCACCATGCTGGGCCTTAGCTGATGGGGTTTGCTCACTGCTGTCCTTGCCCTCTGAGCCTTCTGGCATTTACACTTTTAGCATACACTCTTCCCATTTATTTAATCCCGCTGATCTTATGTTTTTCAGCTATTTTACTATTCTACTATGTTTTTAGCTTGTCATACCTATTTTATTTAACTAGCTAACTTTTTTGCTCTAACTTTCAAGAGATGCGAGGAAGCACAAACCTTCAAGACAGCTGGGAGGGCAGCCTGCTCTCCACCTCACATCACTGGGCACCTTTTCTCACGGGCCCAAACCCGCCCTCCTGACCCCAAGCAGCTCTCCTGTCCTCCTCGGATAAAGCACATCCCCACCATTCTCCCACCACACCTGTCCAGGGGCCCAGAGGCTTAAATGCTGGTCAGGATGGCCTCTTGTCTGAGGCTCTTATGACTACGGAAGGGAAGATTCTTTGGGACAGCCACAGACGTTAGTGGGTGCAAGGGACTCCACGACCACACAGATGGAGATAGGCAGGAGGGAGTCCCGTGAAAGACTCCACATTAAATCTGTGACTGACTGCCAGCCTCACCTTACCCTCTTCCTCCATCACTCCAAGACCCTTCAAGGACTGGCTTAGTTCACCTTACCCTCTTCCTCCATCACTCCAAGGCCCTTCAAGGACTGGCTTACCCTCTTTCTCCACCACTCCAACAACCCTTCAAGGACCCAATAATAATAAAAATTAATTATAGTAGCTGGAGCCACAGTACCACCAAGGGACAACCACCTCCAACAGCCAGCACTGGACAACCTGTGCTTCTGATCTGCCCCCTCACAGCTGGACAGCCAAGGACCTTCCCAAGGCTCAACCAGGCAGCAGCACGCCAGGCTCCAAGCAGCCTCTGCCTCCCTCCACGTCTGGTCCATTCAACACAGAGCACTGAGCCTTCCGGTTCAGTTGTGCCCCCATGCCCCTAACAAAAGCCCACACCCCTCCAAAACCAGGTGGCAGGCAGAGAGCACTGGCATCCCAGGGCCAGAACCCCTCAGTAGGACTGAAAATCAACAGAGTTTCATTTTAAGAGTTTAGGACCTGGGGAGAAGAAGGTGGAGGGAGAAATTCCAACCAAGAACCCAAGGTGCCTGCAAACAAGAAGGGTAATCCAACACCTTGGGGTCCGTATCAGGCACAGAAGCTTCAATTTTGCTACGTCTGTATCAGGGAGGAATGTGCCAAACCACTTTGGGAAGCCAGTCCCCCACCCCCGGGCTATACCTGTCACACACAGCAAGTTCCACTAATCCACCCTGGATGTGAGCCGGGGTGATCCAAAGAGGTGCTCCCCAGGAGCCTGGGCCTGAAAAGACAGAGTGAGCTGGGCTGGGACTGCCGCCCCACTTGTTCGCTTTTATGGGGCTTACACTAGCATGGCCATTGTGGTGGTTTCTTTACTAGAACAGATCCCCCCACCCACCCTATTAGCGTGGCAGAAAGAGAGAGACATGGAAGGTATGGATTTGTTGTCTGGAGGCCTTGGCAGGAGCCCAGGCTCAAACAGGTGCATGCAGTGTGACCCGATAAGCTCACTCACTCCTTGGGACCTCGGTTTCCCCACTGGTTCAATCGTTGTCCCCACTGGAGCAATGTCTTTTGGGGTTATAGGAAGTATTTACAGCAATAACAGAATCATCACCATCAATATTTAGCCCAACTGTGTGCTGCCTGTCAGCTGCTGTGGTCTGAACATTTGTACCCTTGCCCCCAAATTCCTATGTTGAAACCTAACTCCCCAAGGTAATAGTAGGAGGTAGGGCCTTTAGGAGGTCACCAGGAAAGCGCCCTCAAGAACGGCATGCCTCCCCCTTCCCCCACATGAGGACACAGTGAGATGACACCATCCATGCACAGGAGGCAGGCCCTCACCAGACCCTGGATCTGCTGGTGCCTTGATCTCCCCCTCCCAGGCCCAAAACTGTGAGTAATACATGTCTGTGGCTCACAGTCCACACACAGCCACACAGTCCACGGTGCTGTGTCACTACAACAGCCCCAAGGAACCAGGATGCCTGCTCCTCCTGTTCCTCACACCCTGCGGACTCACAGAATGAATGAGAAACATCCTGCACACTGATGGGTCAGCGTCCCGTGGCTATGGGGACCTGCTTAGCCTCACGCCACTCAGGCTACTCCTAACGCCAAATAAATGGGAACTATGGGAACAAAATAACGATCAGCCCATCCCAATAAAGCTGACCCAGCACCAGTCTCAACTGTTGTGTAGCTGGTGCTCTGACAGTCAGACGTGAACTTCGGACCACAGACTGGCTGGGCCCTTCTTGTTCTTTTCCCTGCGCCTGGCCTTCAGGGGCTTTGCTGCCAAAGAACAGAGGAAGGAAGGGGAAGATGGGAAACCCAAACCAGGCAGAAAGGCCGTTCCTTGTGAACAGCTCTTCGAAGGCCTGACGGAGGAGGTGGTGGACACAAAGGACAGTAAGTTAGGAAGTCTGTCTACCCAAGCTCTTCTCCTCATTAGCACATGTGAGCGCTGGCTGTGAAACAGGAATGGGTGTTCAGAAGTGACAAACCCAAAACTTGGGTCTTCAGTCCCTGCTTGGTGACTGCCCTACAGTAAATACCAAACTTCACTATTGTATTGCCACCTGGTGAAACTACGTAATCTTACCAAATTCATGTTTATCTACATCAAACTATTTTTCAGACTGGCAAATGTGATATCCATGAACAGATGGCCATTATATCGAAACACACTTACTCCAAGGGGCCAATTCACAAAAGGGGTCCCCCACACCTAAGGGATGAATGTACAGCTTCGATTCGTTGTAGAATCTTACAAAACACACTTTCTTTCAAATTTATAATTGATCACTCATAAAGAAACGTCACCTTCGTTATGGAGAGAGCAGCTGGTTTTGATGAATGTTAGAATACACGGGGAAACAAATAATGCAGAGAGAGCAGACAGAGGCGGCAGAGCCCAGCCCTTCCTCATCAGAAAAGAAGGTAAAAATACAATATGTGCACTAACTTACTAACATCATTCTAATTTCTTGCAGGAAGGCTAACACCCTGCCAAGCAAAGCCGAAAGGCCACTTTTGCTCTAACATGATAGAAACAAAAATTTTCCTATTACTTTGGCAAATTTTAGTTGCCTGATACCAATCATTAATGTACTGGTTTGCTTAATTAAGCATTTGATTTATAATGAAACTATTTTATGTACTTAAAACACAATAGATGATGGATGCACCGAAATTTCAGAAATCACCACTAAAGAACTTATTCATGTACGATGAAAAATAAATAGAAATATAATTTAAATATACATATATATTATAGTTATATACACATAATAAACCAGTAAATGTTAAAAAAAATAGAAACCATTTTTAAGAATTTCAGGGTCTACACATAAAATGACCTAATGACTTTTCCCAATTCTAATTTTAATTAGGAATCCACAGGTAACTGTTTTAAAATAAACATAATTTCTTCGTTCTCTCAGTCCCCCAATTCAAGTTAAGTGGGGAATAAGAAAACTACGGACCCTCTTGCTCTTCCCAATAAGCACTTTAGGTGTTAATCTTTTGTCTAAAGTTTCTCAACAACGTACTTAACAAGTAGCACAAATCAGAGCTTAAACCATAACTTAGACTATGAAAAACTTTGATTTTCAGTGGTGTCGGGAAGAAAAAGAGGATATTACATGAGAATCTGAAAAAATTAAAAGAAGTTAAAGTGAGAAGAGCAAAAGGCAAGGGACACTTCCATGTACCTGAGAGTGTGCTTGGCTATTTCCTGATGACCGGCGTGCACGTTCACTAACACGTGGTGGAAATGTTCTCTTATTCCAGAAACCAAGCTAGTCATC
This sequence comes from Sapajus apella, assembly GCF_009761245.1. Lineage (NCBI taxonomy): Eukaryota > Metazoa > Chordata > Mammalia > Primates > Cebidae > Sapajus > Sapajus apella. Next base: position 20,428,187 of record NW_022436970.1, on the reverse strand, counting down.
CCCACGATATGCACACCCCATGGCCTGCACTCAAAACATCAGATGATGTCAGCCTTTGCCCCACATCTGGGGATAAATGAATCCCACTCTAAAGCAGTCTGATGAGTCTGGGTCTATACCAGATTCCAACTTCGTATTATCTGACCCCCTGAAAATAAACAAGGACTTTCATCAGCCAAGGTAGGGCTCACTCCAATGGGAAACATTTGGAAATCCAAAGAGGAGACTTGTGCATGGCCTAGCTCTGCAAATGGCTGAAATGAGTCTAAAGAAACATAACTCAGATTAAGTACTGACTCATTCCCTGACTACATGCTGCCAGTCATCACCAAGAATTACAAACAAACGTCGCCAAATCTACTGCTGCCTGGTAACCGAGTTACCTTCACAGCACTGCGTACCGTCCTCTTGTAAAACTTTCACACAAAGTGTGCTCCTGAAAGGTGAACTTCTACAGGCCTTTCTGAGGGTCTCAGAGGATGGGAGTGAGAGATCAAGAAGCAAAGGGTCTTCCACAGTGTCCAAAACCTACAAAGGACTTATGTCTCAGAAACATGCCTCCATTTTAAAAGCCAGTATCTTATTCTCATAAACACACAGGATACAGAAACGAAATGGGAATGGCAATCCCCAGGCCATCGCAGCATGGATGTAGTCAGGTGGCAGGGCTGTGTGCCAGGCCCCCATGCTACGATTGATGAGAGCCTAGCACTGACCTCCAGCACAGCTGGGAGAACTTTCATCTTTAAAAGTGGTCACAAGCAGAAATTATTTACCAGTGGGATAACCATGAGCTAACACATCCTGCATAATTGTTTCTATACTTGACTGAAAACCAAATATAGGGTTAACACCTGACTTTTATTTAAATCCCTTTAGTAACAATATTTGGTGTCTGAATAAAAAGTCATATCAACACTATCATGATAGAAAAGAAAATTATCTCTCTTAATAATTAGGTTTATTTTTACTATTATCAGTGAATTCTCATAATTGCTTTCCAAGATGCCTTTTTAAAAAAATTTACTTTGGCAAAGAGACAGACAGACAGACAAAGACAGACATAACAACTTACAAGTTTAGCTAATTATTTGTGACAATCCTTTGTTTTCATTATAAGCTACAATTTTCTAAAAATCTTTTGCTTTCACTATAAACTACGGCTTTCTAAAAATCTTTAGCTCTTACAGGTACAAATGTACTGGAATATATTATAATATTTGCAGAAATGTTTATTTCTAGTGATGAACCTATCTGAATATCCTTCACCGATGAATGAATACAATGTTTTAGCCTAAAAGATTTTTATAAGAGGTGGTGCTGAAAGCCACCACCTCTGCATTTTCTCCACTATACCCTCACCATTGGCATCACCAGCCCCCCACCATCACCCACCCCGACCTCATAAAAATCTGATGAATGAGTAAGCTTAAAAACAGTAACTGCAGTATAAAATTCTTCTTTTACAATTACTTATAGAAATAAATGACATTTTTCCCATCAAATAAAACAAAGACTTCCAAACATCATTTTTGCTATTTCTTTTTGTGTCAAAACAGCTTTGCCATCACTCCCCCACCCTTCCTGAGCCTAGCACGATGGTGCAGAATGTGACAGTATGAGCGTGTACAGCATGTCCTGCCGTCAGGGGACACACAGGCACCCTACACACAGCAAGGAACCGTCTGAACCAGCAGGCACCAGCAGCACGGGAGGAGGCGCCACCAGCGTCACACGCACGCATGTGTGGGTGAGTGTGCACATAGATGTGAGTGTGCGTGTGCATGGGTGTGAATAAAAAATTTAAAATTATATACCCCCTACCACTCCCAAAATGGAAATGGGACAACTGGATCTTATGGTTAGACGTCATGTTTTAATTAAATCTTGTTAGTATTTTTTGTCATAAAATGTGCCTTCTGGATGCCAATGTGTCCCTGAAGATACGCTGTCATCCTGAGCAACATGAAATTCTGTGTGTTCTAATGCGAGTGGACGTGAGGCAATGTATACGGTCCCTGTTAGAGCCTCATGTGACACCAGCAATGTGTGACCTGACGGTTTACAGTGTAAATACACACACACAGTCTGAAAAGCATTCTCATCTCTAATGAAAATGAGGGGGAGCTGGGAACAAGGGGTAATTATATGAGGCACAAACATCATATCTTTAGCAAATTAGATAAAAATTATATTTCTCAATTCGTAGCCCAACATTGTTTAAAACATCTTTGTTTCTTTAAAGAAAATAAGACTCACTCGAGTCAACAGTCATTTTTAAGGGTGAGTGAGAAGTGACAGCTGTATTTGTTTTTTAACAGCTAAATGTAGTAAAGTTCCAAATTCCCTTGAGTCTTAACAACACTGGTTCTGAGCAGTTAGGTTTGTATTCTCCCCAAACTTGCATCTTAATCTGTACCCCAATTATGCACAGAGTAAAGGTGTTTTCTTAACCATCCTGTTTTATATTCTATAAGAGGTGAACACTCCCAGAACGCTGCTTCACTGTTACTGCTGCTCTGTGGACAGATGAACAAGTGTGGGTGCTTTGCTAAAGAGCTGAAGCAACAATAGAAGAACATGCTCTGCCTTCTAAAAGTCAGCTTCAAATCTATCCTGAAAAATCTAGCAGACACCCCAAATATCCACACACACTATGGAACATCTGAGTACCCCATCTCTGCCTCCTTGGTGGCAAAACATCCTGATGAAAAGCAGAAGGTATGTCCTTTTCATAAAAGGTGCTCAGCTTTTGCAGGGTTCCCAAAGTTGGATGTCCGGAATCACTGGGTATTCATTTAATATAACAGGCCAGCTGACTAGATGTTTCCATTTCTAACTCCTCTGGATATTAAATAACAGGCTACATCACAGAAAGGTAGTGATACTGGAAGATGCAACGTACAAATGCAGCATTTTAGAATGAAAGTATGTTGAACAACCCACATTAACATACTGGGATGGACAAAGACACTATGGGACACATATTCCCCTTGCTAGATGACCTGATATTCTCTCTAGGAGAGTACATGCATAGGGATACAGTGACAAGGAATTGAGTTCCAATTTAAATTCTTTAAAATAGCACTAGCAAGCCAAGTGAAATGGCTCTTCTTCACATTAACAACTTAAAGAAGTGACTCTCTAGGCAAAGAGAAGGCCACTCTGAAAGAGGATTATTTCTAATTACACAGAAATGAAGAAAATGCCAGTTCTCCTTCCTCCCTTTAAGTTTTAGCAGAGTCCTAAGAAATCTAGTAGAATCACCCTGGGGTTTTGCCCAGCTGAAGATAAGCCTGGCAGGGGAGCCCATTAAAGGGGAGCACACAGATCCCTGGCCCCTCCTCCCCTCTTTCCCTCTCATCCTCCCTTAGAAGGAAAAGAGCACGTTATTAGCAAAGGTCTGCAAGAGAGACCCAGGCGCCTTGCGTGCTGGGGCAGTTCTGCAGGATTCTCATCTCTGAGACCTGCGTGCTGTTCCTCTCCTATCTGATAAACTATACATCCGAGCATTCTCATTAGGGCTCCCGTCACCAAAGGGAGCAGAGATGAATCAGTCTATGCCCCCTCCCCTCTCTGCTCTGTCGAGATGATTTCATTGAAATGTTCATTTTCGTCCCTGCTGGCAACACTGGAATGGAAGTATTTAACCTGTTTCCATTACTTATACAAATTACCATTATGGAGTAGGACAGATGTTAGAATCACGCCACATAACTGACTTCCATACATTCTTTACAGGAAGCGAGAAGAGAAGGAAGGCAGCTAGATCATATTATCCAGGCTCAATAATGTTCTCTCTGTTACCAGATTCATTAACTTCGCACATCAGCATTTCACTTTCTTTCTTCGTGGAAATTCCCAGGCTAGTTGGACTCATTTAATTTGGAGAGAGAAACCTTTGTCAGTGATAATGTTTTGATCAGGTGCATTAAGGGGGTGGGGAGGGGACCAGGCAGCTGGAAGCGGGGAGGGGCAAGAAGAAAGAAGATGGGGAGGAGGAAACAACCTTGTCGAAAATGCTACCTTCCCAACATGAATGATAAAAGAGAAGTCAGTTAGAGATGCAGGGACTCAAAGATGGCTGTCACTTCAGATAGGCACGGGCACAACTCACCTAGACAGGTGACACTTTGGTGGAGTAAAATCCTGCTGCATTATTGAGCACACCGGGATGGTGCTCAGGAAGACGCAGGCCCAGGGTGCCTGGGGCACCGAGAGAAGTGAATTCAGCAGGTGAGTGGATTTCACTCTTCATTTGCATCCTGGAGTGAAGCGAGAGAGAAAGTTTCCTGGCTAAAAAGATGGAAGAAGGTGCTTCAGTCCCAGTCTGGGCTCAAGCCTCAAGCATTCTTCCCTGATATATCCAAAGGAGAGGCTGGATGCCCACGTAACAAGGGGATACGTGGGGCCCTTACACTAGTCATTACCTGCATTTAAAAAAATCTAGCAAAACCTAGTCTAAGGACAGTTTCTCCGATTTCTTCTGAATGGCTGCCTGTGAAGTCCCCGAGTCTGCCCCTCAAGCACGTCTCTAGATGCTGACTACACGTGGGATTCCTAGAGAATGCTCAAGGTTTGGGCAACACAATTTCTAAAATAAATGATGCGTTCATGGAACATAAGCAACAAAACAAATTCTACTCCATTTGTTGCTGCGGGAAACTCTTTCTTACTGAGACCAACTGAAGCAAGCACAGATCCTCAGCTAGCAACGTTTAACTTCATTGCCATGGTTCTCTCTTTCCCTTCGGCCTCCTGTGGTTCTGCCCATGAAAATGCTTGGAGAACAATGTTGAGCATGCTTCACTTAATGAAAAAAGAGGGGCAAAGAAAATATTCACCAAAAAAGAAGACACACAGTAAAAAAAACCTAAACTACACCATGGGAGTGGGTTACAAAGTGGAAGTTCTTCAAGTCAGGTCGCAGCAGGAAAACTGCTAACAGTTCCTAAATTCTCATGACAGTAGCCGGAAAGAAAAAAGTATACACATGCAAATATATTCTCTATGATCATAAGAAGCAATTTTTTCAGTAGCAATACTGAAATCTAATCTGAAATAGGAAGAAAATATATTCTTGGATAATGATCCATCTGGATAGAGAAGGGTATTTTCCCAGCACACGTGTGATTTATTTGGGAGGACTACATTTGAGAGAAAAAAATTATTTGTTCTTGGATAAACATTTCATACCCACAGAGTATCTGCTCAACCAGCATTATGCTTTGCAATAAAATGTCACTAACAATAACAGGTTAATATCCACTGAACCCTTCCTCTGGACCAGGCACCATTGTAAGGACTCTATATGTATTAACTGTGTTAGCTTCTCACCAACACTACAAGGGAGATCCTCTTTCACTCTCTGTTCCCGTATGAGGAAACTGAGGCACAGAGGTTAAGCGAGGTGTCCCAGGCCACACCCTTGGTAAGACACGGAGCAGGGGCTTTCCCTAGATGGTCCACCCCAGAGCCAGGTTCCTGATATGCAACCACAATGCGCCAATGGGCCATCTCTACCAGCAACCGTAAGTGGCATGAATTTAGAACTGATTCCAACCTCAAAACAGACTGTTTGTAAAATCAGGTCCTTGTTTACATGAAGGTCAACAAAATTGGTCTTGGGTAGTTCTCCCTAAAAGTTCTGGTCACAAGCACCGCCATGACAGGCTACAGAGGACAGCATTTTCCGGACTGCCATTTAGGGGATGGCTGCAAAGCCCTGTCGGAATCTGTTTCCAGCCACGTCGACCCAGGCTCCATCACAGAGACAGAAGGTAGCAGTGGTTGCTGGGAGCTGGGGACGCTGGGAACTAGGGGTACTGTTTAATGGGTACAGAGTTTCAGCTTAGTTTGAGAAGATGAAGAAGTTCTGGAAATGCATGGGGTGGTAACAGCTACACAACAATGCAAAGGTACTTAATGCCACTCAACTGTACATTTAATCATGGTTAATATGATAATTTTATATAGCATATCAACTGTGTACATTTTACCACAACAGAAAAATAGGGGGACCAAAAAGCGTCTGTTTCCAACCACGCCAGCCAGGCTCCCTCTATGGAGTCAGCTCTGCTCCACCCGACAGCTGCCCCCCAACAAACATTCTCCAGCATCACCACCTGCTAGCCTTCAGGGCCCTCCCCCAACATCCCCCACTCCCTGCAGCCACTTAATCACAGCACAGGGGAGGTAACCCCGGGTCTAGTGATCTGTCCTCCTGCTGGGACAGGTCTTCTTGAGCACAGAACAACATCTTAGTGGACCTTGGATCCTGGCAGCTAGCACGGTGCCTGGAACAAAGTAAATGTTCCAAAACTACAGGCTGGATAATGAATTACAGAACCAGCAGACACTGCATGTAATCCAAAGCAAACTGACACAGATAAACGCATGGAGGCTGTGGCTTTTGTCCATACATGTGATGTAAATTTCCATGTGGCCCAATCACCTGGGAAGGTGAACTCTGCTGTATTAGAGCAGAAGTACTTCTTTTATCAAGCTCTAGTATAAAACAGTTGTTTAAAGAGACTTGAAAAAAATCGTATTTCCAGTATGCTGGCCACCTAGCCCATGTGGCAGTCAACAAGAAGCCTCACTGTCGTCAATCAAACACAGTTCTTCCCAAGTTCTGAGGGCCCTAATGATTTGACTGTGAATAGGAACAACACATCAACTGGAATCATAAAAGGAAGAAAATGGGGTGGAAAAGGGAAAAACAGCCACTCTGAAATCCTGTCTCAGAAGATCCATCTTTCCTGAGTTGTGCCTCCCGTTAAATCAGTAAGAATATCTGTCAGAGACATCCCGCTACACCATTTGGCTGATGTCAAACCTAAATAAACCAGATCAGAAAACCAGCAAGTGGCAGGAGGGAAATGAATGGGCACAGAGCAGTCTCACTGTAACTCGCATGGTTTGCTCGCTGATTTTTTGGGGAGGGGGAGGAGGGAAGTCGTGGCAATCACTGCAGTCATTTGCAGTACTAATGTCCAATTCAGCCTCCTTTCATTCCCCTGATTTAGGTGGTCAGAGTGGTTTCGTAGCCGACACAGGGAAGCTGCGCTGTTTAGCAGGCAGTTTAATGGGAAACTGGCAGTCTTATTTCTTTTCTAGATTTGGTTTGTCACTAGGTCTCCATTACATGCCACTCAGCTTTGATGTCTTTGGACAGGACTGATCAAAAGATGTCATTTGACCTACACAGCATGGCAGAAACTTGGAGAAGTCTCATAAAGCGACACTCTGGCTGTAAATAAAATGACATTATTATTTCCTCTCTCCTATCATGTAGAAAAGCCAATTATGGTAATGCACTGCATGTCAATGAAAATACAGCAATCTTTTTGGAGCAGCGACTGCAGGCATCAGTACTGCGACTCTCCTTCCTGGGAAAATTTGCCCATTGGAAAATGAAGAGGAAGGGGGTGATAGATGTCTTAAAGATGGTTAATAAAATCCTGGACAGCCAAGAAAAGTGCAAGTCAGCAAAACAATTGGAAGTGCAAAATGCAAACTGTTAAGTTTCCAAATTATCTAATAATTTAATCTTTGGTGATTTATATTCTGTCACCAAAATGGCCAGTATCATGTCCTGCATTTCTTAGCATTTGACTGACAGGAAGGGCGATTTATAGTGCTAATAACCCCCTTCGAACACACTTCTTCTAAGGAAGCTGACTCAGAGAGGAGGGGGAATTCTGACCTTGTCCCTGAGATTCATTTAGAAGTTGCAGTCGTGAGGTGTACTGCCGTCTGCCCTGTGTCGAGGAGACGATGTAAAATGTCACACCGGACACTCTGCTGCTATTGTTTCAGAATGCCCGATTTTATGCATTTCCACTTGTGCAAAACACTCGCCATCTTCCTCCTACTCAGGCATGTGTCAGAACGGAATATGCAGACGAAAGGTCTCTCTCCCACTTTTCAGAAGCATTTCTGACACCCAGCATCATTTCTGTAACAAACAGTTATCATTTAACAGGACATGCTCATTCAGTTAGCTCAGGAAAGAACTGAACTCCTTCCCTTTCCTTTATCCCCTCCACTCCTAATGTCTCCCCCTAATTCAGAGACGCTGGAAGCCCATTGCCTGCGATGTGCTTCAGGACCCAGTGGCGCTGTCCCACCACTGTTAGCGCTCTGGAGGCAATGAGCAGCCTTCCATCTCCCTGAATCCCATCTCTGGTTCTCACTCCACGCCAAACCTCTGAAGGGAACCCTTGCCACTAAGCCCACACACAGTGTGGCGGCTTGACTCTACGGTCTGTGGGTGAGAGGGGGTCTGTGTGTTCTCTGACCATCCTATGAGTCCAAGATGCATCATCGACCACTTCAGTTGGCATCATTTCTTCAAGTTGGGAAAGGACCACTTCAGAGCAGCCTTTGCAGGATCATGTGCAGAGCTGCAATGTAAAATGAGGCTTCCTCCCAGGGGACACATTTTATATTTCTGTAATCATGGTGTACAGTCATTTTAAGAAAACATAGAGCCATGTAATTTGTGTCCATTGAAATCAAGGAAATAAGGCAATTTTCTTTTTTTTTTTTTCTGAGACGGAGTTTCGCTCTTGTTACCCAGGCTGGAGTGCAATGGCGCGATCTTGGCTCACCGCAACCTCCGCCTCCTGGGTTCAGGCAATTCTCCTGCCTCAGCCTCCTGAGTAGCTGGGACTACAGGCATTAGCCACCATGCCCAGCTGAATTTTTGTATTTTTAGTAGAGACGGAGTTTCACCATGTTGACCAGGATGGTCTCGATCTCTTGACCTCGTGATCCACCCGCCTCGGCCTCCCAAAGTGCTGGGATTACAGGCGTGAGCCACCGCGCCCGGCCAAGGCAATTTTCAGAGCTACTAAGTCTATAACAGAAATAAAAACTTTTTGGCTATGTCAGAAAAATTTTTAAATGCTCTTAATTGTTTGGGTAAAAGAAATTTCATTATGACAAGTCATTTCTAAGCACACGTTGCAACCACATCTTCTTCCCCTGCAATTTAATTTTGGTGCATAATATAGTGCAGATTAAATTTAGAAGCTCCATCAAATTTTAGTTTTAAATAATATTCATTATGTCAATACTGCCAGGGGCTTAACAAGACCTGACATTTGTAAGGCTACAAATTGCACTGAACACACTCCCAGGGAGTCCCCGCCAGGACTCAGCACCCGACTCCTGCAGGTGATCTATAGGAGACCACAACTATAGTTCTTGGCTCAAGCACCATCAATTGCATTCTGCAGGTGGTAGGTGAAAGAAAATTTAAGCTGTTCAATTTTAGTGCCACTTTTTGGCTTTCAAAAGACATCCTTATGTTTCAAGAGAATATAAGACTGTGACCTGTTTTCCTGAACTCTGTTGTGCTTCCTGAGGACTGCATTAATTACTACTACTTCTACATACAAGTTGGATTTCTGTTCATGAATACTCCGGCCAAGGTTTGTAAGCAACTCGCACCCCCTGAAGCTGCTGCCTCATTACATGGGGACCTATGTTATCTGCACATGAACTCAATGAGAAGGAACTCTATGAATTCTTGTTTTTACATGGAGGCCTAGTATTATCTGCAATCTATAAATCAAACCACTGAATTTAAGTCGGGAGGCTTTCCTCAAAAAGCTACTGTTTGATCTGTTCCTTACTTGAAAAGAGAACTCTAGAACAGATGAGTTGACTTTGACAGCTAAGTGTGAAGACAGGGTGAGGCCCTAGCACTGGGCAGCAACACCACATGTGTATCATGGGCCACAGGCTGTCACCCTTCTAGTAATCCCTTGTCCGATGGGGCGGCATCGATCACTCGCCTGGGGATGGGGGCCTCTGTAATCTAGGCTCAGGACACCAAAAGAGGTGAGCAGCACAGGTCTCTGCAGTAATAAAATACCAGTATCATTTGCTTTAATTAAGAGTTTCCAGCAGGGCACAGTGGCTCAGGCCTGTAATCCTAGTACTTTGGGAAGGCAAGGCAGGTGGATTGCCTGAGCTCAGGAGTTCAAGGCCAGCCTGGGCAATGCGGTGAAACCCCATCTCTACTAAAAAAAAAAATACAAAAAAGTAGCTGGGCATGGCGGCATGTGCCTGTAATCCCAGCTACTTGGGAGGCTGAGGCAGGAGAATTGCTAGAATCTGGGAGGCGGAGGTTGCAGTGAGCTGAGATCATGCCACTGCATTCCAGCCTGGACAACAGAGTGAGATTCCATCTCAAAAAAATAAATAAATAAATAAGGAAAGAAAAGAAAAGAAATGGAAAAGAGTTGTATATGGCTCACAGTTCAAAAAAAAAAAAAAAAGAGTTTCATCCAGATCATTCAACCTTAGGCTGGAAGACTTAGTGCTTTCCAAAGAACACTTTTTAAAACTGATTTGCAAATCCGACAAGAAAAACAAAAACAGTCTATTGTTAAGCAATCCTAGAAAATTGCATTTCAGTAAATATAAGTACTTTATTGCCTTTTAGGTGGGAATTCATAAGCTTCGTGTAACGGGGGACACATTAAATTCATCATCAGATAAGAAAAATTACAAAGCAGTTCTGTATTTCTGAGCTTTGAAGGGGTCTCGTCTAGAAAGTAACAAGATGGGGGAGAAGCAGATTTATCCACTGGCTATTTCATTCTCTACCCCAATATTAAATTTTATGTGGGGAATCTAGGAGTTTAAAAGCTTCACATTTTTGTGTAATAAAAAAGAAATACAATATCCTGTTGCTATGCACAGTGACACTTTATGCAGGAAAGAAAACCATTCTCTTTAGCTATTCTTTGAAATACGACCTAAGACGTCATTTAATTTTTGAAAACCCTAAGGTCATGTAACACACTTTCTCTGTCATTTGTAAGTACATTAACTCAGTGGCCATACGACAGTGAAATTATGATAATGGGTTGCTAAAATGGGTCAGGCAGGCATTGCATTTCATGTTAGCTTCAAACAACCATCAGGACGCAGCCCAAATCAAATACGACAGTAGAAAAGCACAGAGTTTACTTTTCTTAAAGTGTTTCTGGTTACTCAAGCTCACATACATGACGAGCCAAAGGCACCCCACCTCAATGAACTGCAAGAAATATTCCACTCAAAGACAGATTTCTCTTACTTTTGCCTTAAAACTCACAGATGATGAGCTCAAAGGGAAAGAAGGGGTCAAAGTGGGCTCCTTTCCAAAACGTTTCTCTGCCACGGTCCAAGGTTTGAACGAATGGGATCACATTCTCCATGTAAAACTGCTCTATCCAATTAAAATATTTTAAAACAGAAGCATATTTAACATACCAATTTAAGCCAAAAAATCTCTTTTAATAACACTTGTTTTGTGCTGAACTTTTGTGAGAAATGAGAAGAAACAGAAAGTAGACATTTATTTTGCTGTGTATAGTACATCTTTGCCTAAAATGTAATCAAGCAAAAAGATACCTAGAATTCATAACTAGAAATGTTTGTCTCCTCGACCTCAAAAAAAAAAAAAATCCCCACAAAATAACAGATTTGACACTAAAGTTTAAGAACAAACTTTTAAAAACACATTTAAGAATGCACGCCCTGATGAGCTTTTCGTGACCTGCTTCTACAACCCTACATCTATGCAGTTCCTTCCCTTGAGCGCACTGGCTGGCCTTCAGCTGGCCCAGGTATCATGTTTCTGATTCAGGAGACCCTGCCAAAGAACCCTACCTCATAGTGCCATCACCTTCGGCTCGGAATAAGTTGCTAACTACTGATGTATCAGAGTGCAATTCCTCTAACAGCCCTTTCCCTTTCTTCTCCTTCTCCTACATTTAAAAAGGAAAAATTTGACAGTGTAATAGTTCCTGGGAGAACTGTAGGCATGAGGCTGATGAACGCAAAGGCATAGCAACACCACCAGCATGCAGAAGTTATCTGAATGGCAGAGAATAATTGCTAAAATGATTATTTTGATAGAAGCCAGATGAAAGCTTCTGTAGTGTATTTTACTATACCCGTTAAGGGTAAACTGTCCATTTCAGATATATGCTATCCACGAACGTATTTACTGGATGGCATTTTGTTTTCCATTTCTTTTTGGAAAAATAATCATATCAAAAAACAGGGACTTTGAGAGGGCAGTCAGCTAAATATAGTTTTAACATACACTTCCAATTATTGGACTCTGATCTTAAAAATGAGTGGTACTATGTGATCCTGTGAAGCAGTCTCTCCAGTCTATAAAATAACACTGCACTTATATAGCAAGAGAAGAAGCATAAAGTATATTCTGGACTATTCCATGGTTAGTATCAGCTTCAGCTCCTTGAAACGGGTGAAGCTGACCGACAATGGAATGTAGTATAACCATGGTAGCCTTGAGCAAAGACACAATTATAGTTGAAAAGCACCTCAGACGCCTGACTGTTGCTAGCATCATGGTATAAATCAACAATTGCTTCTTTCCTTTCCCTCTGCAGTTTCCTCCCCTCCAAATTCAAACCACAGAATCTTCCAGTATCAAAAACTTGGTAAAAGGTCATTTTGTTTTCCTCAGTACCATAAAAAGAGTGTAGCTAGATCTGACATGCATATGTAAATCAGCTCAGAAAAACACTGATTTTCCTTCACACTAAATTACTGTATCTGTACGAAACGTTGAGACAAACACCACAGCTAACAAAAAATACCATCTCTGTGGTTTAATGCCGAGATGAAATAAGAAGCACAGACATACTGAACATGGTTGCCATCTCTTGGCGCCATCACTAAAGCAAGCCACTTCCTTAACTGAGAAGTACATATTTAAATCAATTTAACTGTGTTAAGAATTAAGAATGCTAACATTCACTTGCAAGAAAAGGGATTTATAAAATACACAACATGGTATCAGAGAATATAGTGATTATTGATAACTTATTTATACTGATACTTCACACAAAACAAATGGGTGTATCTCTCAAACAGACTGAGAAAGAACAACGGAGACAGAAGATTACTGAAACGGCAGCGACGTAAATTGAAGCGCAGGTAGGTCCTGCACTTACAGCACTTCATGGTCCTCAGGAAGGTGTCATAAGACAAAGCGATAAAAGTTGAATTCGATTTCACCCTAGAAATAATGTTAGCTTGCTAGATTATATTCCAGATTATTTCATGCCCTTTATTTAAAAAAGAAAAAAAAGATATAACCACAAGTAATACATTTAATCAAATATTTAATGAACCTGCATACTGAATAGTATGAAGCTTCCTGATGCACACAAACATTGACTATGGAGGCAGCATAGCTTAATATAAAAAGCTCTGGACTGTTACCCAGAAAACTGAACTCTTAATCATACAACAGACATGGCTGGAAAACTTGAAGACGGTCCATCATCTACCCTGAGTCTCCGTGCCTCATTGGTGAAAATGGCAGAGTTGGAGCAGATGATCTCTAAAACCCATTGTAACCTGAAAATGTTCTCTGAGCCCCTTGAAGGCCAGAAGCACAATGCCATGTACAGGACACAGATGGCTAAGAAGTGGGCCCAGTAGGGCCCCACAGGGCACCAGTGGACTCTCTCAAAGTGATACACTGAGCACAGGAATGACAAAAGATGGGGGCGCCGTGGAGACAGTGCTCCAGCCTCCCAGGAGGAAGAGTGGGGTGGTAAGAAAGGCTTTTCAAGGAGAAGAACGGAGCTTCCAACAGATTTCAAAAGGCAGAGGAAGAACAGGAAAGACACTGAGAAGAGGGACCACATAAAGGGAGGCATGGCCACCAGAGACTTGTGGCACTTGGAAACACAGAAGTGCCTTGATGCCATTTCAGAGTAAAGACTGCATTTGCTTTTGTTATAACAGGGCCACTCTTGAGGCTGGATATATGCTTAATGCAAATGCATTTTAAAGAGACTAAATTATATTTTCTCAGGCTTAAAAGAACAAACCTGATGGTCCTAGCCAAGAGGCCAACTGACAATTTACATTTATATCGTAAGCCTGTAAGTCACGCTCTCTGTGTCTATACAGGCCATAGGCTGTGTAGCACCTGTAACAATGCTTGGCATACACTTGGTGAATATCTGTCGAATAGATAAAAGAATACAGAAAAGCGTATACAATTGTCTTTAATATGACTCAATGTCATACAGTACAACATTACTTCATCGTTCCTGTCAGAGTTTTTTGTTTGTTTTGTGTTTTTTATATGTTTACTATAAAAAAGCAGAGGACAGTTCCTTAAGGTCTACAGGTGACTACAACCTTCCGGTAAGCTACTGGAGCAAAATAAATGCTTTCTGAGAAATCAGGAGTTTTGCTCACCAAGCTGTTATTTCAGTGTAAATTTCCTCCAAAAGGAAAGCCTCAGAGACCAGTTTTGCCTCTCTCAACTGGCTCTGAGAGTGTCAGCTTTTTCAGGCCACCATCTCATTGAAACCAGCAGCTTCCCCCTGTACTCTGAAGTCACACCAGGTACAACCCCTACCTCCTGGAGAGAATACAGGTCAGTCCTCCAACTCTTTCTTCTCAATACCAAAAGCCTCAAGGGTTTGGCTTGAATGATGGCCAAGTGCCATGTGAGCTATACCGACTTATTTGCTTGTTCATTACCCTTTAAGTTGATGTGTAAGGTTATCCTATATGGAAATTAACATGTACCCCCAACATCAAAGCTCTCATTTCATTTCAAATATCCAAAAGCAAGTCTTTTCATTTCAGCCAAAGGTCCTGCAGCATTCAAATGATGACAGCAGATCTTCAAAGTGCACTGCGACTTTCTCTTACCAGTCATTTAAGAACTAAATACACTATGTAACTATAAAATGAGAAATTATGTTGTAAACAAGATACAACCAGAAGCCTTGAAGAAAGCCACACAGAACTCACAGGTCGTACACGTGACAGTCTGGGCAGCAGCCCCTGCTGAAGGCAGTGGCCACCCTCTCGCTCTGTGGCTGTGATGAGGAGCTGAGGCTCTCTCACCTCTGGCCGTCTCATCAAAGGTTGAGCTGAGGGTGGTGGTGCACGGGTCAGGCCGTGCATCAAAGATGCCAGCATGAGCTGACAAGACTCCTGACATTCTTTAGAGAATGTCTCTCTGAAAAGAAATGACTGTTGTCCTTCAAAAGAATCACCCTGGGAAGGCCATAAATTTGTTACAATGATGTTGCCATGAGTCGAAGCATTTTTGGAATGTCTCTATGGCAGAATTAGACAGCAAGCAGGTCTCTTAAGAGATACAGTTCTCTTACCTACCATCCCAAATCCTCCACCGTTTTCCATGTCTCCCTTCATCTTCCTACTTGGCCAGGTAGTAGGCCTTGGGGTTGCTTGCCAGCACTCAGGTCCTGCTCCTCCAAGTACATCGTGGAATTAGACTTCTCTGTCTCCTTGGGAGATGTGACCAATGAAAGGTGACAGGAAGTGATATAGATTCACTTCCAGGGGAATCCACGTACAGCCCACCACACTCCTCCCCCGCCGCAGCCTCCAGCAGCAGCAACATTCCTGATGGCGGGCGCTGTCAGCCTGGGTGCCGCGGGAGGATGGCATGAAGGGTCCAGAGATGGACACAGAGGATGGGCAAGAACTCAAGCTCAGGGGCTTGCAGCCACAGAGATCTGGGGGGCTGTTCCTGGAGGCCCCGCATCGTGACGGGCATAGCCCTCCCACTCCTGCCTCCCCCAGGTCATGGGGTTGGGTGGCGAAGCAGCTCCTTGGGCTGAGGCCCCTGGGGAGGGAACCTGGGGCTGGCTGAAGAGAGCGGTCACAGGGAGGCGGAAACTCAGGCCGAGAGCCACAGCTAGGAAAAAGGGACACGCGGCCCATGGATTGAGAAATTTCCACCCATTTTCCTTTGACATTAGAGCTCCTTTAAAGAGAGTAGGTATAAAACTGAGAGAGCACCTGAAGTCAAGCCGCCTATGGATGCCTGAAACCTGGGGAGGTAAGGCTTCCCTGGTATACCACCGCCATGGCTGGAAGCTTGGATCTGGTGCCTGGGCATTCAACCAAGGCGTGTTTCACATCAATGTCAAGTGAAGGAGCCACAAAGAAAAAACTGAGGAGCATCCAGGAAACGCCCAGTGAAAAGGCTGGGGCGGTGGTCCTCCCCTTCCCTCCCTGACTGTGCCCTCTGCACACCTTTATGAAGCTCAGCCAGCAGCTGCCTGTGTCTCTCCACTGCGGGACAGACAGCCTGAACTTTATGCACAGTACCACGGTATGAGAAAATAGCAGGGAAAGATGACTTCGTTCACAGACTCGGAGATTCTGCTGGTGCTCTTCTGCATATTCCAAAACCGTTTACTGAGCTTCTGCTGCTTGGCACCAGACTACTTCTGCAGGGAATACAAGATGAAGACAGCCTTTGTCTTTATAGAACTTAAAGGTAGGATGTGAAAAAAGGATATCCTCAACCCAATTTAATACACAACAAAATGCTGCAAGCAGCATCCTAGAGTTATAGGCGAACGCTGGGGAAAATGCAAAAGCAGGAGAGATTTTTCTTTTGTCCAGGAAGATAAAAATAAATATTTGCTATTGAAATGAATTCACATGTTAGTGACCAAAGGCCAGGGAAGTAGGACAAGCCGCAGGCTAAGAGGCTGGCCTGGGGCACAGAAAGAACCCCTCCGGGGCCAGGCCTGCCCTCATTCATGCATTTGTTCATTTATTCACTTACTAATTCACAAGGTTAGGAAGAGAACGGCTGAATCCTGGGCCGACAGCTGCCATGAAGTACAGAGCTGACTTGAGACCTGAAAGGCATCAGTACAAAGGGCTGCATGGAATTGGGACATCACATGCACTCAAGAAGTGAAAGTTGCTGTAATCTATCCAGAGAGGTTTCCCTTCCAGAAGCAATTCAGCAATTAAAAGTACGCATACTCTTTGACCCCAGGATACCCTACTTTTATATCCTTGGAAATAAAAGCACCCATAGGTAAACCCAGCAGCACTGTTTGGAGTGACCCACAGCCTGGACAACCACCCATACGGTACAGTAATGTATCCCATTAGTTGCAGGGGCTACATTATACAGTTTTTTTCTTCTATATATACACATCCAGTATAAAATTCAATTTATAAATTTGGTGCAGTAAAAGATTAACAATTATAAAATAGAACAATTATAACTATGTACTGTAATAAAAGGTTAATGAATGGAGTCTCTCTCTCTCAAAATATCAAACTTTACTCATCCTTATTCTTCTGTGATCTGTTGATTTGATAACCAAGACAGCTACTAAGTGATTAATGGGGGCAAGTGGCATGTACAGTGTAGATATTGCCGGGCAAAGGGGTGATTTGTGTCCTGGGAGGGACTGTGCACGATTTCACCACACTATGCAGAATGGTGCACAATTTAAAACTTATGCATCTATTTCTGGAATTTTCTGTTTAATGTTTTTGGACAATGGTTGGTTGCCTGTGGGTGAATAAAATCGTAAAAAGCAAAACTGAGGATACGCGGGGTGGCTACTGCAATGGCCAGTCACATGGGCCGGCCACACCTCAGAGAGTCTGAAGCATGAAACAGAGTGAGTGAAATCTCTCTCTGAAGCAATGATTGTGACTTATGTTTAAGTGCGAAAATCAAAACTGTGCAGCAATGAATTCATTTTTTAGAAAATAAAGAAAACGCCACACACATTCATATGTTTTAATAGACCTGTGTGAGCACAAAGAAAGGTGTGGAAGACAGACCAGGTGGCTCCTATTGGTTACCTTGGGGGGAGGAAAACAATGAAATGGACAAAGGGCAAAAGATGAGTGACCTTCTTTGGCCTTGCCTTATGAAATGCCAATACTTTCTTTATTATATAACTTTATATTACTATTTTTAAGTATGTATTTTTATAATTTTTTTTAAATAAAAGTTAAGAAATTGTGAATAAATGGCAGCCAGCACTGACATCACCAGCGGCATCATCAGCATCACCACACCTTTGCCATCGTCAATGGATGACACAGTCACCTGCCCTGATCTTCACTGTGAGCTCAAGTGAGGAGGCACTCCTGGATGGCGACTCTAGGAGGCTGTCTTTCTCACTGAGGGCTGGTAAGTCATTAGTGGATCATGAAATCAATTCTGTAGCATCTTTTTAATAAAATAGAAAAGTTGGTAACTTCACCTGTAGTAAAGTCTAGTATGTTTCTGACACACTGACACCCCCATTTATATACCATATCATCATGGAAAATATATTTATTACAGAAACTCTCTAGGAGAAAAATTTTTTTTCCTTTTGCCCAAATAAAGAAATCTTTATTTTTCTTGAGACCTGCAAAGCTTAGTTTCTTGTATTTATAAAGTATGCAAATACTTGTAACATTACGCAAAATTTATCTAACCTTTGTACCAAATCATTCCCATGTGCACTTACTGAAAGCAACCGTTATTACATGTGAGATTTTAAGTGTGAAACAAGTATATATGGGTGCACATGAGAGACAAGCTCGTATAGTAGACACTAGAGATGTTATTTCAGTACAAAACAAACATCACTTGGGGGTGGGGTACTTGCAGAGAGCACCCTGACAGTGTGTACCATGTCCACTCCATCAACACATCCCGTGACCACTGTGCAGTCACAGTGGAGGAGCACAGAGGAATGGTCCCTGTACTGGCCTTCACATACTGCAGTGAAGCTGCAGACACCGCGTCACGCTCAGGCAAGACAGTCTCCCAGACAGAGGAGCAGCATCTGGCAGATGGATCCTAGGAGCACGTCCAGGCCGCCTCCAGAGCACTGCTCGACAGGCCAGGAATTCCTCTCTTCCCTCTCTGCTAAGAGTCCAGACGCCCCCTCTGATGATGAAGCTGTGACATCCACAGCCCCATGTGCAGCCCCGGTTCTAAGCACGTGGCAATCCTATCATTTACCTTACACAATAGCTCTATCATTTACAACGAAACTGAGGCAGGTGAGGCACCCAAGCTCACAGAGCTAGAGGGTAACAGAGCTTCTGTTACCACAGGAACACGCGTAACATGATTAAGGTGACAAGTGGCGTTTGAATCCACGAGGAGGAGGAAGGGAGCGTACAAACATTCTGGCCTGATGCTTCCTCATCAGGAATACCAAATCAGAGAGATCCCAGAGGCAAAAGGAAAGTCGTTCATTAATTCATCTGCAGATACCAGCCTATCTTTTTTTTTTTTTTGTCTCCTAACACCAAGTTTCTTAAAGAAACTTAAGACTAATTTTTTTAAATGAAAAATTTCTTAAATTAGTAACTTACAAAATACCCTCAGATAACTCTTAAAAACATGTTCTCATAGAAAGTTGTATTAGCTCACGTACTTGCTCTTATTAATAGGCTAAACTCTCACTTTCTCTGCCTTGTCCTAGCCAAGGTTCTGAAACATGGGCAGAATTATGTGTGGGTTTTTGTTTTTTTGTTTTGGCACATCATAAGAAGACGCATGGCATAGAACAGCAATAAAAAGGACCCATCTGTTAAAAAAAGTTTAGCATTTTCTGTGTACATTAAGGTTTTTGGTAAATGTTGCAAATGAATCATTGTAAAACAAAGGAAATCACACGCTCTGTGGGACCTTGAGTGACCTGTCAATGAAGGAGGTTAGCTCATTAATGATCCCCCAATTGAAGGTCAATTTGATAAAGCTCTTTAGCTGTCTTCTTTAAAACTCCAACAAAGAGAAGTATGGGGCCCTTTCATAAGCAATGCAGATATAGTAGGGTGTTTCACATACATCTCTGAAGCAATAAATACACATCACCACTATTTTTTGATAAATAGGCAATACAATCAAGTTATCTAAGTATTTTAAAAAGAACAGCATTTCCCCAAACATCTATCATAAGTAAAAATGCTTCATCTGAAATATCAAAACTTAAAGATTAAAAAAAAAAATCTTAATTCTAAGCATAAAAATGCTCCAAGCTACCTAGCTAGCTGTGGTTTGTATCTGGGCATGGAACAGGTAAAATGCACAGCATTGAGATGTTTTTGTATCTGTGTAACACATGTTGCTTCAGGAATGACCCAAAAACTTCATATTGCATATAATCATGAAAATTACTAAAATCACTAAAAATTTCAGACAGAAACAACAATTTAAAGAAGAAATGAGATTTTTTTCTCCACATTTCTTTCATCTAATTCATGAATCACTAAAATGATGTTTATATGAAGACATTAATAGAAAATTCCAGTGAATTGCCCTTCAGTTGCCAGTTCTGGCTTTCACTGTGATCACTAACATGTAGATATCAAGAAATCTCCTCCTTCTCCATTTTGTGGCATTTTTAATAGGAGAAGGTGGAAATATCCAGTAAAGGCAATGATATTATATCTTATTTAAGGCCAGGGAAAGTAGACTCAGTTTAGGCTTCAGAATAACCACACAGGCACACATACACATACCCTTCTACCATGAGTCATGTGGTTCAGAAACCTCTGCAACCCAGCTGATCTGCTATGACCAGACCTGGAACACTTTGATCTGTCTGATTTCTGGGCTTCAATGACTCAAAATTAACAATGAACAGCTCCCCTGCTACCAAAAACTGCTTTACAATTATTTTAGAAATGGAACCTAATTTATAAAGTAATGACAAAATGCCTGTCAATGATAAGCAATACTACTGTTGAAAATTAATTCCTCTTAAAGAAGTCACACTCCTTATGCATAGTTATATTGATAATAGATCTTTTTAAAAAATTGTTATTAAAAGCATAGAAATACCTGTTTCCACTGAAATAGTTTTAGTTGCCTATTTAAAGTCATCTGAGTGTCTTTATTCATTAAAGTGTTATCGTTCTTGCCTTGGCCAATATCCCTATGAAAATAGCTCCCAAATTAAATTCCTAATAAATTAAGTTAATAATTCACCTTCATTAAGTAATTTAATTTCTTTAGTGAGCAATAAATAGTTCTGAAGACATTCTTCTAGGACATAAGTACAAATGTTATTTTTCTTCATTAGCTCAGTCTCTTCCTGAGAACAAGAAGTAAAATACACATGCAAAAACGTGGTCTACTTGTTATCTGTTGTTTTTGTAACTGCAGCATCACTGCAACAATTCCATTGTGTTTACAGAAATCAAACAATTCAGGCAACTGTGTTCAAGGAAAAGTAATTTCCTAGAAATCTTTAAAACCAAACTTTAATTTTTTCATTTATGTCCAATCTACATGCATATATTTTAACAATCGAGAAAAATAACATAGGTACTAAAAAATACAAGTGGCATTTTCCTAGGACTATTAGATATTGTATCATACATAAAATCAAAAGCAGTTATATTTTTTAAAGTGACAATTGGCTCGTATATCCCCAGCTATGTTGGGGGGGAAAATGATTGATTGGTTAGAAAATATAAGTTATTACCTGTAAGTGTAAATAGCATGTTACCTGTATTTAGCATATTTGTTTCCTATTGAGCTAAATGTACCCTGGTGGTCAAATTCACACATTTAAGTAACATTTCCTACAGCACTACCAGGCATGGAGGAGCAGCATACCACCTCCATGGAGGTGTGAAAATGAAAAACTAGAGGTGAACAGGCAGCCGTGAATTCAACCAGACCCACATATGCTGAAGAAACACACTGAGTGTTCTTCTCTTCCAAATGCAATATTAGAGAAAGCATCCCAGATGGTAGAGGAGGAAGAAAGGAAATATACATGTCAGAGGAACAGAACCAATTTTTTCCAGCAAATTCAACTCAAAGGATACATACATTAAAACAGATAGAGAAGGTGTGTTTCACCAATGAGAGACTATATGCAAAAATGTTTCCACAAAATAATTAAAGAATGTATGCTATCAATGATTGAAAGTATAACATGAAGTAAAATCACAACTATTCAGAACCCCAATGCGAAGTCTTTTTTGAAGGCTAGATTTTCTGGATAATTGGAAGTTTACCCTTTTAAACAGAATTTTATAAAAATGTTTAAACACTGGGAAATCTACATAAAATCTTCATGCTTTTGCCACACTATTTAAAGCATACTGAATAAAATTAAAATTCTCTAACAACTAGAAATAAAACCTATGAACCATCAGTGATAACCGCAAGTGGGTGAAGAACTATTCCATTTCTAAGAAAAGGCCGACGGTGCTGTGCTCTTCATATTATTTATTATTTTGCCATAGTTTTTTCCCTCTTTTCTCCCTTATATTAGGTCATCTGCTATCATTTCTCCCTGTTATCTGTGTGTCTTTTCCCACTTCCAATTTACTACCTTTAATTTGTTGTAGCCTAGAAGATACTCACGAATATTAGAACTGTGTGTAACAGAACAGTAACATTTAAATAATCATTGAAAACCTGGAGATATTGTCTATGAGTACATAACAAATTCAGTACACGGACTTTTCATGCTCAGTGTCTTTCAATCCCTTCTTAGTTCTGATCCAGAAAAATAAAGATGGTAATTAATTGGTTTCTGCATAGACGAGGTTTTACTGTGTTTCAAAAATATATTTTTGTTAATGTCTCAAATCCTTATTTATGTCCTATCATATTAAAGCATCCTGTAGTCCCATAAAGCAGTAGTATTCCCTTTCAACAGACAGAGAAGAAATGGTGGGTCTAAAAGACACATTTATTAAAACTGAGCAGAAACATGACTGTCAATGCCTTGCTTTAACTTCTAAAACACAGTGTATTCGAGTAGCAAACCAAGATTTGATTGTCATTTTTAAAACCAAATAGAAGCATGAAAAGAAGGGATGATTATTTTACATTAGGTTAAAGACGACCCCGAAAAACTACCCAAAACACAGGAATACTGAAGTCAATGCTCTGTCAGGCCCAGGCCGGGGGCTAAAACATCTCCAGATTACGCAATAGCAATTCGCCTGCACAGCAGCAAATGCAAACCCATAACATTTCATATGTTTTTAAAGATTCTTTCACCACTACGAGATAACACTGACCTGAAACACTGTGGATATTTTACAAAGCAGCACATCTGAAAGATATCTGCAAAAGGCCTTCCCTAAAACTGCAGACTGTGAGAAAATTAGGAAGATTTCATTAAGAACACACCTTTCCACTCAGCTCCTTTCCCTCATTCCTGAGCCCTCTATCTAGTGGGCACTTTTTATTTTCGCATCCAGTTGCTTTCACTGTTTCACTGTGTTTACGCCCCTCTTCCTCCCAATTCACTCTGAAAAGATTTCACTTTTTCAACAGTCAGCCTTCACAGACTTGAAGATGGTTTACTTTTCCAGGGTAAATAACCCTAGTATCTCACTGATTCTACAACAGCCAAGTAAAATTTCTGCTTCCCAAACCTCCACTGAATAGCGGGAGTTCCGATACTGCTGCAGCAGGGCTGTGTTCAACCATTGATTCTTTATAGATAAAGAAGATGCTTTAAGGCATCATCGCCAACTGATATTTGACTTTTAAAAAACTCCAAAACCCTCCATTAATGTGTCAATGCTGGAGAGCTATGGTATTTCCTCAAAACAGAAAGGCCACAAGACAAAGTCATGAGAAGAAAGTACTAAAACACAGCACTGAAATCTAGCTAAAACATACAAAGGTAAACAACAGCATCTGCTAACACAAACAGATAAATAAATAGATAAATAACAGATTAATAAATAAATAACCTAGGAGATTACTTTTGAAAAAACTCACAAAACATTATAGTAGCCAGTAAAATATGATCTGAATAAACCTGAAAATACGTTATTTTTAGAATGGGAAATTTACCACTATAAAGATGCTGAGTATTCCAGGATTAATTTATTAATTAAATACCATTTCAGTAAAATCCCTCAAGGTATGACAAAAATGATTCTAAAGTTTGTTTAGGAGAATAGAAAAAAATAGTCATTGAAAAAAGAAAAGTAGTGGGCACAGGGGGTGAGTGGAAAGCTATATTCTTTCAATTGTATTTTATAGATACAGTACTTAAAACAAGGGGACACAGGGCAGGAACAGAGGCAGACTGCTCATTGAAATCAAAGTGGAGCTTGAAAGACAATCCCAAATACATACACACACACGTCTATACTCGTGGTGTACAATGAAGGTAGAATGTAGCATTCCAATTAGGAAGAACCGATTTTTAAATAAATGGCATTTAGAAAAATAATAAAGTGAGACGCCCTCCTCACACCATACACCAAAATTAATTTGAGATATATCAAATACTTAAATATAAAACAACTCATGAAAATAAAACTGAATATTTATATAATCTTGAAAATTGGAAGGCACCTTTAAACATCACTTTAAAAGCAGAAACTATGCAAGAAAGGACCAATCAAACTACATAAAAACAACTCAGTATATCAAAAAACGCCGTAACCCAGAGAGATGCACGCCACTGGTGGGACTGAAAGGTGCACGACCTTCCCAGAAGGCCAGCTGGCAGTACGTGCACCAAAATAGTTTAAAACATCCAAAACCTTTGACCTGGTAATTCTACCTGTGGGATTTATCAAGGGAATGATGAGACTATGCCCAAGATATACATACAAGGATATTAATTACATAGTGGCTTACAGCTGTGAAAGTGGGAGAAAGCCACACTTCCAACAATGGTTGATTTCTCCAGTAATTTGTGCACAACAACAAAATGGGATACTATACAAGCACTGAAAATGACAAAGATATAGATAGATAGATAGATAGATAGATAGATAGATAGAGATAGACAGATAGATAGAGGTAGACAGACATTCATAGATCTGTATAGGAAGTGGTCCAGAAGAATATACACCCAATTATCAATTTTGGTAATTTCTGGATGATGAGATTTGAAATAAGTTTCATTAATTTTTAAATTTTTTTCTTTGTTCAAGTTTTTCTAAAATAAGCCTGTATCACTTGCATAATCTTAAAAGACAACAGAAGGTGGGAAAAACACCACAAACTATTTTTATTTCATGTCAAACCAAAGGGAATCATCTGTAGCTACAGAGATACCAAAGCTATGAGTTAACACCTTTGTTACCGCTTTTCCAAATAAGTAAGATGACTGAACAAAGCAACAGAAAAAGGAGGAAATAACATGATCAAAAATAATTCAAAGACGGGAAAATACATTTGTCTCATAAAATATGTGGAAAAATTGTTCCCCCACACCTGTAATCCCAGAAATGCAAGCTGAAACAACACTACTTCACAGTAACTAAATTGGCAAAGATTGTCAAATTAAAAAATACCCATGCTGGCAACGGCCCAGGAACATGATCGTTTTCATGTACTAGAAATGGAAAGATAGATGGATGCATGTTGAAGATAGGTTTGCAGTAGGTACCAAAGCGTGACAAAGCAATGTCCAAAAAAAAAAAAAAAAAACCTAAAGAAAGAATAGTGAAAATGTATAAAGAACTGTGTAAAAAGCTGTTCACCGTTTAGCGAGTGAAAAAGCAAGCCAATAAATACTACCATCACCCCATCTTTGTTTTAAGACTATAGAGAAAAAACAAAACCCTGAACGAATTCAGCTAAAAATGTTCACAATAAGCTACACTGGGGTAGGATGATCTTGAATAATGCTTTTTGGTTTGTTTTTCTGTTTTTTTCCAATTTTCCATATAATATGAACACTTACGCAAAGAGGAAAAAATATTAGATAATTTAGTAGAAGTTCCTTGCCCATAGTTTTATTTCAAACTAAAAAGATAATTTCTAGTTCGAAATTATTTTTCTTCAGTAACTGACTTTACCAGTAAAAAGAAATAGAAAAGAACACTGATAAAAGCAAAGTAATTTTTTAAGAGATTCTACAAAAACAGCAGAGTGTGGTCCAAATACCTCGTGTACAAGGATTAACTTCTACGCTCTGACTGCAGAGGCATGTCCCCTGCACACACGCCTGGGGCTGGTGAGGGACAGGCACTGGCACAGGCGCGGGGTGTCCTCAGACCACGCTTGGTGGGCTACAGAGCCGCGGCCAGGCCTCCGCCCTCCCAAAGGCGTGGAAGGGATCCATCCCGCACCCTCGTCGGTGCCAGGACGCCAGGCCCCTGCTGACCGGGTCCTGCAGCAGGTGACCTGCGGCCTTCCCTCACCCCAGCCCATCCGGGAGGCCGGGGCCCGCGGGCTCTGGACTGGCACCTCGCTCTTGGAGGGGAAGCGCGCTCAGCCCTGCCTCCCCCCGGGCCAAGGCCGTTCCGAGCTGGGCTTCCAGGAAGCGGGGACTCGTGCAGAGGCCGCCGGGGGCACCGGCTGAGCCCGCCCTGCACTGCCTGCTGCCCCACCGCGCTCCACGCCCACGCGGGAGGGCAGAAGGGCTCGTGCCCACCCTGGCCCCTCGCTGCAGCTCGGACAGGCCGCGTGCCAGGCACAGAGTGGGGCGAAAGGGAGAGCCCACGGGGGAGCTAAGGCTTCTAGAAAAGACTGGGGACTCTGCGGGGAGAAGCCCATGCCGGGGCTGGGCAGGTGGGATGAGGGAGTGGGCGCGGAGGCGGGGAGGGCACCCTTGTGGCTGAGGACCAGAAGGAGCCTGGCAGGGCCGGCCAGGTCACCCCCCACCCCCTCCCACCTACTGCAGGGATGAGATGGGGAGGTCATGCACCCCCAACCTACTGCAGAGGTGAGGCAAGGAGGAGGAAGTCACCCCCCCACCAATACAGGGGTGAGGCAGTGAAGAGGAAGTCTTTCCCCCACCTACTGCAGGAGTGAGATGGGGGGGTCATGTGCCCCCCACCAACTGCAGGGGTGAAGTGAAGAAGAGGATGACACATCCCCCAACTTACTGCAGGAGTGAGGCAGGGAGGAGGTCATGCGCCCCAGAGGTGACATGGGGAGGAGGTCATACGCCCCCCACCCTACTGCAGGGATGAGATGGGGGTCATGTGACCCCCCCACTCCCAACTGCAGGGGTGAGGCGAGGAGGTCGTCCTGCATCCCCCATCTACTATAGGGGTGAGATGGAGAGGAGGTCACCAGCCCCTACCTACTTCAGGGGTGAGACAAGGAAGTTACCTACCCTCCCCCCAATCTACTGTAGGAGTTAGATGAGGAAGTCATGTGTTCCCCCCACCCCCGCCCCTCACCACCTACTGCAGGGGTAAGGCGGAGAGAAGGCCAGCTGCCCCCACCCGCCGCAGGGGTGAGAGGGATGCGGAGCCGCAGGGGCGACCCTCTCACCAAGACGCCGCAGGGGCTGGCGAGGCGCTCACCCGTTGCGGCTCCGGGGGCTCCTCAGGAGGAGCTGCAGGAAGACCGCCGGGAAGGATGCCTGTCTGAGCGGCCGGCCCAGGTAGCAGGTGGGAGCCGGGTGGCCACAGGGACAAGGGACAGGGACAGCGCAGCCAGGGCCTGGAGCCCGGAGCCCCGGGTAGGCAGGAGGCGGCACAGGACCCAGCTTTCCCCCCAGGAGCCCAGGGACCACAGTGCCCAGATCTGGGGCTCCCACCCAGGACTTTCCACCCCAGGAAGCCCAGCTCCGGCCTGCATTAGGGAGCAGGCGCCTGGGCCTCCTCCCACGCCGACGGGTTTGCCTGGCACTGCTGCCAGTGGGTGACCCTGTGGCTTCACAGCACACCGGCTTCTGAATCCTTGCCTCTGCGGCTATTTCTAACCTTTCATAAAGAAATTCCTGGTTCCCTCACACAAGCTCCCTCACGCAAGACTTAGCAGAGCGTGCAGACACCGCAGAGGGTAATTAAACCATCGCAAAGCGGGACGCACAGACAAACAGATGAGGCACTGTTAACAGGAAGTGTAATTAGGCGAGTAAACGTATATCTATATGTCATAGTTAACTGAAACCTTAGCTTCCCATAAACGTATCAAATGGATTCCAAATGAGAGGAAAAAATTTTCTTTTAGAAATTTGTGGTTTTCTATTTTCTGTCACTTCCACTCTCCATTACTGTGGGCCAATTAGCTGTCAACTGTATTTACAAAAATGTGTTTACATTTTCAGTCCCATGTTTGTGAGTTCAGCATTACTCAATCTATCTTCAATAAATAACCCTTGGATGATACATAATGATAAAGAGTATTGATACAATCACAAGGTGATGCCTGCAATGCGCACAAAGCTGAGCATGAAAGACACATGTGGGCCACAATCTATCACTTTCCAGATGAACCTGAGGACGGATACACACCTACCATATTCCACAGGCAACTTCATCATATGGTATTTCTGAAGGGAAAAAGTCTTCAGTAAAAACAGAAGTATTCAGTTGCACCCAAATAAGAACCTTACACTGAAGTAGAATACAATTATTGAGGCCACTGATAGTATGAGAGAGCTACATCAATATCACCATCTATAAACGTGAGGAAAATCTTGTCTGATGGATACATAGTTTCTAGTATGAGAAACATTTTTGTAAGTTGGCATATATTTTTCATATACAGTCTCAAACGATAGTTCTACATGGCTTCTATTGTTCCCAACTTCCTCAAAAGAATTATTTGGCTATTGCTCCTATCTTTACATTTGAGAAAACACTGCTTTCTTGCTGTGGTTTCTAAGTGCACCGGAAGCTTGGGATTTACTTTCACTTTGCTGCACTGTGGCTCTGAATAAATAAAATATTTTGCTATTACCCTTTTCCACTAAAATGAACAGAAAGTAAAAAAATAGTAAAATCTGAACATTTCAAATAAATACAGCAACAAGTACATTTAATGATAAGGTCACTGATATTTTTCACACTTCAAAAGAAGGACAAAGCTGTGCTTCTCTGCTGCGGGTGAGCGTGTGTGCTCACATATGTGTGTGTGTGGCTGCTCCTCTGTCTCTGCCTTCTAATTATTCCAAATACGGAGAACACTGGAAAAATTACAAAAATGGCTTCACCTCTATCTAGATCAGAAAACCGCGTTACTGAAACAGCATTAAAAATGTAGGCACCGGTTCTCATAAGCAGAATGAGGGAAGCGATGTTTTCCAACATGAAATTTCAGGGAATCATTCTTTGGAAAGTAAGATAACTTAAGGGGCAAGGCAATTCACGCAACTGAATCTAGCATCTGTTTTCAGTCATAAAGGCCATTACATTTTGTGGGTTGTGTAATTTGCTGTTTAACCAACTTTCTACAAAAGCATGGTGAAATGGCATGTTTAAAACCAAGGGCAAAGGGACTCCACTCCCTGTGTAAAGAGGCACAGCCCCTGGCAGGAGCAGCCCCAGCGCCTCGGCCTGACCACACGGCCCGCATCTGGCCACTCCACGTCCCATTTTATCTGGCGTTTGGTAAAGGTATTCAGTTTGCTGGTGGGCTGATGCGGTGACTGAAAAAAAACTAAGGCTCAGGCGCTTCCCATTCAGCAACCCTGAGTAGAAATGTCTACCAAATGCTCTTCCTGAGCAGAAAATTATATGTGGGTGCCTCCATTTGCTAGAGCAAAAAGATTATTCAGAAGCCATATACACCACCAAAACACCGCAGGCTCAAACTCGGAATAAATCCTCACCGCCTCTCCCTCTGCAACACTCTCAAGCAGGCCTTTAGTACTCCATTATTGTGAATGTTCTTTGGCCCACAGCAAAAAATATTGACGAAATTCCGCTTTTAAGACAGTTATTGTCTCTGTATACTTGATAGCAGCCTTCAGAAGTTCACCTGCTAGCATTAAATTCTTGAGTTTGGGTGAAAGGAGAGAAAATTTGCCACATCTCAAGCTCTTCTGCTGTAGCAGCAGCAAATCAAATTATTCTTTCAATTAAACTAGCTTTGTGCCTAAAAAGAAAAAAGGTCACAGGCTTTCTTCCCCCACACGGAGAGCTTCACCCCTTTAAACCCCATGACTCGAGCATGATCTACACAGCTTAGTATTCTGGATAACACAGCTCATAAAATTAAATCTACTCTCCGAGATTTCAGTTATCACTGTGTGCTCTGGGCTTGCAGCAATCAAGGGATCAAGAGTTCTGCACTGGGTGCATTTTCATGGACCTGATACAGGGATATGCCTCCTCTCTCTCTCTCTCTCATTCTCTCTCTCTCACACACACACACACACACACACAGAGAGAGAGAGAGAGAGAGAGAGAGAGACCCCAGAAACCAATGACACCCCATCAGGGGTTGAACAGGGAGCCAGGGCCCCCATCATCACCCCCACTTCCCTGAGATGAGAAGGGACGCTCCCCACGATGAAGCTCACAGAACTTCCTCACCTTTGCCACACACTTTAGCTACACTTTAGCACTAAAACAAGCCCTGAATAGTGCATGCATGTAGCCAATTTCCTCCGAAAGAACTGGAACCGGTCTTTCACAGGAAGTGCCCAACTAACAAATGCTCTGTGTCTGACTTTCTTTTCAAAATGTCGGCTTTCGAGAAGCAGAATGTGAAGTGCCAGTCTTGGCTGAATCCACGCTGGGAAGGTGAGGCTGCTTCAGTGCTGGTGATGTGCCTGGAAGGGCGGTGAGGTCGTGTTTACTGGGGAAAGGGGGAGGAATTTTCCCCTGGCAGTTATTTATCCAGGGCATTGCATTTGTGGAAGTCACAGCCAAGTGCTAACCAAGATTCAACACTAAGACTAATCAGAATGACACTTAGTAAAAACACAACTTTTTTTCTGTTATGGTACATACAGTAGGCATCCATTGAGAACTTGGCATCGTTTGTTAAGCATCATGATTATGAATAATTTGTGATAGAAATTAATTGACAGCGACTTGATCATAAAGCCGTGGATGGAGAAATAGAAGAACACTCATGTCTCCAGGACCTGCCTGGATAAGACAAGAACTTCCTGGATGTGAAACACAAAATCTGTCATTTGACTACGCAAGTTTTATAGGGACAAAGGGGGCAATTTGCTAAAATAAAATCAATCAGAACAAAATGAGAAACCAAAAATCTGGCAGTCTGAAAAATTCTCTATTGGTGCGGTGGCTGCAAGGAGACAACCCCCGTCTGGTGCGGCAGGCCCCTGGAAAGCCTGACCTTTTCCCTTTCATAGAGCTTCCTGTTTAAAACTGGAACATGCACAGCGCGTCATACAAACTAAGAAGATATTTTAAATACCGACTAAATAGTTAAAAATTAACACCGACATACACTTAAAAATCCAGGGGTTCCTGTAAATGCCTTCACTTTAAAAAGAGATCTGCCTGCGCCATGCAAGCTTCTGTTTGTTTCCAGAGCTTCAGGTGGCACTGCCTATTCTCCCGCATCCAACTTCTAAAAATACCAATGCAGACTTCACCTCGTCCCTGCATTTTTCTCTTATACCTGAAGGCAAAAAGTAAATCCAGTTTCTCTTCACAGATTGTGGGCCTGGTTTTAATTTGTGCAATAGTCCTTTTGATAACAATGCCTAGTTAAAACATCCATTAAAAGTCTGTAGCAGGCATTTAACGGAAGGAAAATCTAATAGGGTTCCACGGCAACTCGTTCATTAACTTTTAAAAGAGTTCTCTCCTTCAGTGCTAGCAGAGAAAGAGACAGGGGCATGTGGGCAGAGAGAGGGAGGGAGAGACAGAGACAGACATGACAAAGAGACAGGGGAAGGTGGAGAGAGAGAGCAGAGAGAAACTTTCACATATTTAGGGCTGGATTATAAATCTTTGGAAGGCATTCGGTCAGATAGTTGTTGTTTTGCAGCCACCTTAAGCAGCTCTCACTAAACCAAGACCTCCTTTTGTAACTATGATCCACTGTCTCCAAGTCATAACAGGGAGACTCACAGGGAACCTCATCCCCAGGAAACCCGGGGACTGAGGCCCAACACTGCACTCAGCCTTCAGAGCGCAGAACACCCAAAGCACGTTTTTCCAGGAAAAAGCACGGACTGACTCAAGATTGGCAGAGCAAGGACCACAAAGAAAGGCTCACCATCCCGGGATGCCAGCCCAACCACACAGGAGAAAGCCGGCCTGGCCCACCTGCCAGAAGACGGGCTCTGTAACCAGGCCAGTGCCTCGTCCACCGGCCAACAGCGGGCCACTGTCATATCAGTCTAGGTGACAGCCCTTGGGTTCACACGTGGTTTCTCCAGCATAGGAATGCACCATATCATGAGACATCACTGAATTTAAGAAATTACTGCATTTCTCAAAATATCCAGTAGAATGCCTTGGGTATGACAGGCACTCAAAAATGGCTGTTAGAAGAATGAACGGGAAACCATCGTGGCTACGTCACTTTACCGTGTAAATGTCAACCTTACCCAGGGGTGATATAAAAGTCCAGGAAGAGTTAAAATGGGCATAACCGTGAAAGGGCCACCGACAGCAAACATCACCAGCCTCGGAATTTTCTGGGGCGCAGGGAACCCGGGCCTCCGAGCACGATGCCTGTCCCGCGCAGTGCAGCTCCATGCTGCCTTTCACCTGCTTCCACTTGCTCTTTCCTGCTCTGATGCAGCTGGTCCAGCAACCTCAGTCCCTTCCAACAAGATTTTTCCTAATATAAAGCCCCATACTTATCACAATATTGCTTTATGTATTAGAAATGTGTCATGTATTTTTTATGATTTTTTTATGCTGTTTCCAAGCTGCATGGAGTTTGAGCGGTCTGGCCCCAGCTCTATTTTTCCCATAAGCCCTGTTCCTTCAGGACATATATGTTGTGTTATGACTGAAAAGTCTGTACCAAGACCCTATTAATAATGTTGAGGAAAGGCAAAACTATCCAAGTTAAACGCAAAGGAGGACTATGCACACATAATACCTAAAAAAACTTTGGACTCTTCGGCTAATTTAGGGTTGCTAAGTCAAAAGATTTATGTCACAGGTGAAAATACATGGTGGCTGTCATTCTCCTAAATCTGAACATTCCTCAGCTCGTCCTGCTGAATCCACTAACAAAAGCCACAGGGAGGAGACCCTTTTCCTACCGCTGCTTACAATGCCAAATCCACATTTATTCACCCTTCAAACCACACACAAGCTGCTGCTCCACAAAGTCCCTGATCTTACCTTCCCCACCCCTCAGCCCACCCAGACAAGAAGCATCTTTCTGGGTTTTGACTCCCATAACAAGTGATCTGGAAGCTCCCGTACATCTGTCACTTTCCACTTCATGAAGAGATGTATACATGTACGTCTTTCTCCCCAACAAGACCTGCAAAGTCACTGAGGGCAAGATTCGTCCTGCTCATCACCGCATTTCTCAAAATGTCCAGTAGAATGCCTCAGATATAACAGACACTCAGAAATGGCTGTTGGAAGAATGAAGTGGAAACCATTGGAGCTATGCCACTTTACGG
The DNA here is from genome assembly GCF_009761245.1 of Sapajus apella. Classification (NCBI taxonomy): domain Eukaryota; kingdom Metazoa; phylum Chordata; class Mammalia; order Primates; family Cebidae; genus Sapajus; species Sapajus apella. The sequence goes on along the minus strand of NW_022436970.1, from coordinate 20,395,116 downwards.
TGTGAATGACAACCTTACCCAGGGGTGATATAAAAGTCTAGGAAGAGTTAAAATGGTCCAGCCCACGTAAGTCTAGAGTACCTCTCTTGTCCCCAACTGGCCTCAGAACCTACGGAAAAGGTCCCAGTCATGCCCCAGCTGCATCCCAGGCTGTGCTCCAGTTATCTACCCCCAGGACCTCCCTGAACTGTCTCCGGACCTCACAGGCCCTGTCCCCCGGGACTGTTCTCCTGCAGGACCACAGCACCCCCCATGTGTGCACCTGAGGGACAGCAGAACAGCATGCAGAACAGAGCGACACACGCTCACTAGGAGGCCCCTTTTGGAGTGGAGGAAGACAGCACTGGCAAGCAAAGAATTTCAAGACTTAGGACCCACAGATAATAGGAACAGATCTGTTTCAAAGTAATAAGCATAAGCGATGGAAACGCCATGCATTAAAATCCAAGCAACAATCAGCTAGTATCCTTCACCCAACCCCTTCCCAGTTTAAGTCACCACTGCTCACCGCTGAACTGCCTACATCTCTATCATCACCAACTCTAATAACGATGGCTCTCCTGATATTTATTCTACAAAAGCTGGACCCTATGCAGAAAAACTTCTTAGCTATATGATGTCTGCAATGTATGACGCAGGCATCGGCTACTATTTTGTTTGAAGATAATATCCAGATCAATATACCCAAATCAAATAAAAGAAATAGTTTGTTAATGAGCTGCCAAACTTCATGGAAATGTATTCTGAATGACAATGGTACACCTATTGACTGACCTCAGTTTGCTTCAACGTGTACCATGGAATCACAATATGCAAGTTTCTTGAGGATAAGCAATTGGGGACCCTTCTTTTGTGCCACCCTTCCCACCTGGTAAAGTGATAGGTTCCTTGCAGCTGCTAAGTAAGCACCTGTAGATGCGATAATTCTCTACTGGGACCAGCCAGCTCCTTCCTGTGTCACTGTGGGGCCAACAGCGACCAAAGTCAAAACACCACATGGTCAAGAGGATATTCTACTAGTTAGTTGCTTATTATCAACAATAACTATGGATTATCAACAACCTTTGGTTATCAAACCAAATTAATGGCTGGTTTACTAAGTATCCTGAGCACGTCTATGATTCAGAGTGGGTTACCTCTCTACGTCCAGTCCTCAATAAAGGCTGTTGCCCAAATGATAGGACACAATATAATTTTCTCCTTTGGTATCTGTCATGGATTGAATAGTGTCCTCTAAAATTCACGTCCTCCCAGAACCTCACAATGTGACTTTGTTTGGAAACAGGGTCCTTGGAGACATGATTAGTTAAGCTGAGTGAGGTTATACTGTTATCAGGATGGGTCCTGCATCCAATGACCGGTGACCTTACAGCAGAGGAGAGGACACACGGAGAAGAAGGCAGACACGTGAGAACCAAGGCGGCAACCGGAGTGATGCACCATAAGCCAAGGACACCCAGGCCTGCCAGGAGCTACCAGGAGCTGGAAAAGGGGAGGAAGGATTCTCCTCTGGAGCCTTCAGAGAGAGAGGCTGGCCTTGCCAACACCTTGATCTCAGGCTTCTGGCCTCTAGCACTGGGAGAAGATAAACATCTGTTGTTTTAACTATTGGTCTGTGGTTTTAATTTGTACTTATTTGTTATAAATGTCACTGAATAAGGAAGAAGTTGGCTAAAAGAACCATAAACAAAATGAAATAAACATTAGTAGCCCAATTATAGAATGAAATGGGCAGTGTGGCCCTCCCCTTCCGTGTGTATCAACTCTCTGCCCAGGCTTCCCTGCTCACCTGCAGGCACAGAAGCCACCACACCACCCCACTCTCACCCATGACTCCTTAGGCGGAGGAGGAGACTGATCTGCCTCCATCAGCGATGCAGCAAGCGGCCACCCAGATGGCACAGGAGAGCCAGGCCCCAGCCAGCCAGTCCCATGGCACCATCTGAACTATAAGCTCACAGCAAGGCTACTGACTGCTTTTGCAGGGAAGAGATGAGACCGCTCTTCTAATCCCAGAAACATGCCAGAGCTGCAGGAGCAGACCCCCCATCCACTCTGCAGTCTGGACCCCACAAGCTGCAGAGCACTCAGGTTCATGCTGGAGAGACGACCCACTTCCATGGAAAGATGTTTTGTTTGCAACTGTGCTCCCAGCATCTAAAACAGCACGCGCTCAATAAATATCTGCTGATTGATGATAGAAAAAAAAAATTATCGTGGAACAGCTAACAGGTGAACGGCTGCCCCATGGCCAAAAAATGTCACAGGGGTTCTGCCCGGGGTGCAGGTGCCCAGCAGGTATCCCCAGAGCCCAGCAGGTGAGTTCCATCTTCCTACACTAAAACACGTACTTACAAACGACAAACACTCCCAAGTGAGCCGCTGTTCTGAATGCATTAAACTAAGTAGCAGGTTTGACTGGCTGTTAAAAGTTATTCAGTGATTCTTAAGATCAAAATTGAGTAGATTTGTGTTTTGTAATGGTTGCAACATGGCACAACTTTTCGTTTGAAGTACTTTATGGTAAAGGAGAAGAGGAAACACTCGCGCAAGGAGTGTCCACGCAGTCACAGGCACATTACGCAGTGGGGGACCAACGAGAAGCATCAAACGAGCTTAAGGGTGCCCCCAGGGCGGAGGGGGAACCAGCCGAGACAATGTCGAAACAGGAGCCTGTGCCGCTGTTAAGTGGAGAGAAAGAGTATGCTCCAGGTGAGAGGAACACAGGGACCCAGAGGATAAAATTCACTGTCTACAGCAAGGAAAAGCCCGCGGCGTACCTGCGGGCAGGACCCATGGCAGGACGCAGCACACAGGCAACCCAACCCTTCCAACACTTGCAGGACCCCAGCCAGAAATCTGCACTTCACATGATCTACGTGACCACAAATATTCCAAACCTCGCCAAAAAAACGAGCAACGTCTTCTTCTCTTTAAAAGCTGACACAGGGAGGGGAGCATCACACACTGGGGTCTTTTGCAGGAGGTGCTAAGGGAGGGACAGCGCGGGGTGAGGAGATTGGGGAAGAGGGAAGGATAACATGGGGAGAAATGCCAGATATAGGTGACAGGGGATGGAGGCAGCAAACCACCTTGCCACGTATGCACCTATGCAACTATCCTGCATGATCTGCACATGTACCCCAGAACCTAAAGTACAATTTTTAAAAATCTGAATTTTAATATAGTCTAAAAATATAAAAATAAATAAAAAGTAAAAGCTGATTCGCTATCCTTAAAATTTGTAAGAAACACCACTTTCAGGGAGAAAGTGATACCCTGAAACTATGTGCAAGAGAGTGAGGGGCAGCCCTCAAAACAAAATCCATGCTTAGACAGCATAAGCGAATTTTAGCTTTGCTTGTTAAAACTACAATTTACAATTAACTTTTTAAAACGTTAAACTCTCCAAGAATATTTATATTCCCTAAGGTCAAAAGTTCATCATTTATCGTTGAAGGATAAATTCTATCAAGGAGGGACGTCAAACACTTTAGTCCTATTTTTTACCATATTCGTAACATTCAACAAAGAAAAGCAGGGAAACAAATGAACACAACCCTGCCACGTTAGAACCATCAAGAAATACAGAGTTTTCTCGAAAGGGTGGAAGCGTGCTGGGCTGCCCCCAGCGCCCATCGTGTGCCTCCTTGTATTCAGTGCTCTGAGTTCACTGCTTCCAACATAAGTTTACAGGTCCTGTGCAGGGAAGAAGAAACCTAAAATCAATTTAGCAAAAGGCAGCTGGGCTTGGTGGGTCATGCCTATAATCTCAACACTTTGGGAGGCTGAGAAAGGAGAATGGCTTGAGGTCAGGAGTTTGAGACCAACCTGGGCAATACAGCAAGACTCTGCCTCTACAAAACAAAATTCAAAAATCAGCTGAGTGTGGCAGGACACATCTGTGGTGCCGGCTACATGGGAGGCTGACGTGGGAGGATTCCTTGAGCGCAGGAGTTCAAGGCTGCAGTGAGCGATAACTGCACCACTGCATTCCAGCCTGGACGACAGAGCCAGACCCAGTCTCTTAAAAGAAAGAAAAGGACTGGGACTTGAATCTCATTCAAGGAGATATGTTCAAGAGGGTAAGGATGTTTTCATAACCAAGACTTTAAAACGAAAATTTAATTTTGCAAATTAAACCAAGCGCTTGGTGAAGGTGTCCGTATTCTTCCTTAATGAAATCATATGATTTCTTAAGAAATGAACTCGAGGCTCCCATGAGATTTTAATCAAAATAAAATAGAAACATTAACACAGAAGCATCAACTACTCACATAACAAAGACGATTATTGTAGTAGACCGGGTTCTAAATAGAGATGGATTTGCTCGCCACAAGTGAAGCCTCAGGGCCCTTGGCCTGCGCTGGCCCTTCCAGAGCCCTGGGGACCCAGCGTCCATGTAGGCTTCCAAAATGTGCAGAACGACGCACTCTTCTAGGACAGGGGAAGATGCCGCTGCCACCGCCTCCCATCTCACTCGGCGGCGTCCCCACCCCGAGCCTCTCTGCCCGGGCAGCATCTTGGGGCTGCAGCCTTGTGCAGACTGCAGGGGGGGCGCTGGGCTGTGCATGAGGCCAGGTGTTTCATGGGCCCAGCCTCCAGGAATAAACAACCACTTTCCATGACCCGGGCTAGAGGAAGGACTGAATTACCTTCCTATGCAGCCAAACTTGCAGGAAAACAGATGTGTCAGGCAACAGATTAATAATCAGGTCATTGTGGGGGATGTTTCCACATTTTCAGTTTTTTAAGATTTTCTCTGTTGTGATTTCCTTTCTCATACTAAACAAGCAGTCACCCTCATACCTAACTTTGCATTCACGAGTTGGTACTTTCTTTCTTAAAAAGACACTCCCCTCCCTCAAAGTCCTCGCCCCTCCCTCAGCACTAGACCCTGCAGAAACACAGGGCTCCCTCTCCTCGTCTGCACTCTGACGCCTTTACTGAGGGGCTCTGTGGGGAGGCACAGCCTGGTCCCTGCCTTGGAGAATATCTTTTCAGTTACTCTCATTCAAGAACACACTCCCCCTGTACATAAAACAAGCCAGGTACCATCCACGTCCCCGTTTTTCCTAGATTACTGTGACTTAATGTTCCAGTTTGCCAGTTCTTAGTCACCTTAGAGATGCTAGCACATCCCGCACAGGTGGCCACGGGAGCTGCCTACGACGACTCTGCTCCACGTGTACACCTCGTTGGTGGGAGTTCCATCACATATCACAGTTGCCCGTGGCAGTTAGAGGGTGTCCAGAGAAGCCAGTCTCAGTCTATGGGGCATGTCTGCACCCGGTAGCATCCAGAGTGCCCACATGGAAACCTCTGCTTCCATCTCTCACATTCAAGGCTGCAAATACGGCACTACGGTGGGTAGCTGGGAAGTGTTCCAAGCAAAGCATAAGCCTGTTTAACAAGGCTTCAGTCAGCCACGCGTGGTGGCTCACACCTGTGATCTCAGCACTTTGGGGGGCCAGAGCGGGCGGATCACCTGAGGTCGGGAGTTTGAGACCAGCCTGATGACCAACATAAAGAAACCCCATCTCTACTAAAAATACAAAATTAGCCAGGCATGGTGGCACATGCCTCTAATCCCAGCTACTCAGGAGGCTGAGGCAGGAGAATCGCTTGAAGCCTGGTGGTGGAGGCCACAGTGAGCCAAGATCACACCATTACACTCCAGCCTGGGCACAAGAGCAAAACTCCACCTCAAAAACAAAAGAAGGCTTCAGTCTAATTCATAAATGAGATGCATGGTGAGTTATTCAGAACGAGAGCTGTTTCTAAAAACATCTCTCACCCTTAAGCTTGATGTGAGCAAGGACACTCGGCCTCTACTACAAAGTAACATTTGAAGTCACTGGCAAGAGAAAAACAGAAACAACAAAAAAAGGCGTGTATGTATATGTTTGCCTGTGTGTATACATATATACGCATGCATGTAAGAGATATGACTGTTCTTCTTTTATTTTTTAGAAGACAAGATCCTGCTCTGCTCTGCGGGCTGGAGTGCAGTGGCACAATCATGGCTCACTGCAGCCTCAACTTTATGGCCTCAAGTGATCCTCCCACCTCAGCCTCCCAAGTAGCTGGGACTATAGCCACACACCATCATATCTGGCTAATTTTTGCATTTTTTGTGGATACAGGGTTTCGCCACGTTGCCCAGGCTAGCTTTGAGCTCCTGACCTCAAGTGATCCACCCACCTCTGTGTCCCAAAGTGCTGGGATTATAGGCATGAGCTACTGCACCTGGATGACAGTTCTTATCTCACACAGAGAGAGCATAACAGAAAGATTCACACCAACGTGCAGGAACCACCCTGACATGCAAGTCTCGATCAAGAACAGATCTTAGGATCCTTTGGGTGAACTCACTGTTGACACGTCTGAAGAAACTGAGGCACTAACGGCCACCCAGAAGCTGGCTAGTGGAAAGGCCAGGGCTCACGCAGATACCCCGAATCCCACACCACTGCTATTCCCCATGCCACAACAACCCAAGAAAAAGTCTAGGGAGACAGATGACAAAAATTAAAGCTTTAACAACCTCTGGATGGTTTGAGAGGTCAAGGAGTCAGAGCTTCCTGAGCTTAACTACAGGAGCATATCTGTCTTACTCTAAATAACCTCATGACATCAACCTATGTGCTATCTATAGAACCTTGAATTCTGCAAGCCTCACTCTAAATGAGAAAAAGAAAACTACAAAACTGAAATTATATAACGCAAGTGGAGTGTACCAGGAATAGTCAATTCAGCAACTTCAAATACCTAGTGAGCACCTATTACCTTCCACCCAGTACTGCTAGTGTTCCTGGCACTACATGTACAGGCAATGAACAAAACAGAGAAAACCTCTGTCCCTGTGAGGATTAAACTCCAAACTCTGTGCTGTTATTAGTATTACAGCGATTGTTATTATCAGATATCGGTACTTCACAAGGGAACAGTGGAACCAGAACAATGCCACATTTAATATTTATAACTGTATAATGAACGTCATCCCTTCAATGTGTTTGATAATCTAAAAGGTGCGAATGCGACTTTGGAATACCACTGGAAGAGGTGCACCTGACAGCTGTCCATCTTCTTGCCCAGCCCCTTCCCTCCCAGCAAGAGGTGTGGGGAAGACGCAGCTGCAGCCGGTGTGATTTAAAGAAAGGGGAAGCTGTTAGAATTGGCTCTGCCCAAAGAACCCTGTCTACCTCCTGTGATGGTTTGTGGAAAGGTCAAGGGGAAGAACAGCCGAGACACACACCCCTGGTCAGATGGGAAAGACCTGGGAGGCCCCAGCACCCTCAGATACCTGCAGGGCCGCAGGGTGGTGACCAGCTCCCCGCAAATGTTACACACGCACGCTTCCTGTCACGCAAGTTTGCTGGTTCAATGCGGGTGTGGGGGTGAGGCCTGAAACGCAGAACCTGAAGACAGTGAAAACAGCGTCAGCTGAGGAGTGGCCTCCCATCTCAGAATGGAGGAGCGGGCTGAAGAGCAGGAAGGAGCCGGACAGACGCCGGAGGAGGCAGAGGTGAGAGGCTGGCAAACCACGGGGAGGCATGGAGGAGGCGACAACTGAGGTGATTGGCAAATGGAGTTTTTGATTCCCATACTCAATCCTGATAACATTTATTTCATTGCTCAATGAAATGTTTACATCCACAGGATGCATAATAAAATATTTCATATAAAGCTAATATTGATAACCACTTCAGTCTTCAAGATACTCTCACTATACCGTGAGATCCATGACCTGAAGAACTTCCTTGGCTATTTTTCTTTGTCCTCGAACTGTCTGGAAACAAGCAGGTACTCAAAACGGTATGTTTGGTTAAATAAACCAGTGATGGGCGAGCAGTTGATGAAATGAGCACCTGAACTCCACAAGGTAGAAATCAGTCCCAAGTATTATCATTCCGATTTATAGCTGAGAAATATAACAGTGAAAGAAAAGATGCACCTCTCTGCAGGTACAGAGCCGGGAAGTTTTGGTGTTGAGGTCAAAGCCACTGTCAACACACAACCGGTGGTCCACCTGGAAGGTTCCAGAAAGGCAAGAATGAGCATAAGGGACCCAACGCCACGTGTCAGGAAACCAAGGGGGTTAAACGTTTCATGTCAATATTTATTTCTTATTTACATCCCCGCCTTGGTTCTGAGAAGGATTTAAGGCAGCGTGATGTATGCTCATGAAGGCCATGCTGATTAAACCCTCACCTTCACGCACAGGAGGTAAAGCATGGAAGCCTCTCGTGACATTGTGTGACACGCTGACGGCTCACGAGTGCAGGAACCCTGGAGGTTGGGGTCTACGCTTTTACTACTGGAAAAAAAAACTAATCATTATTACTCATTAAAAGCAGTTTTTCAATAGACAAAATCTTTTGATGTGCTGGGTCTACTGAGAAAATGAAATAAAAGGCGCTGTGGTGTAGCACAATATCTAAAATTTATTGTAAAACGCATCTAAAATATCACAGAAACAATTTCTCCCTCGAGTGTTTTATGAACAGCAAATGGGAGGAGGAAAAATATTTTTACTGATACCCTTGAACTAAGTTTATAGAAATATGTATGTGTGACCGTGTCATATTTAACAGAAAAGTTAATAGAACTATCCAGAACCTCACAGCATTTTTTAAATTTGAGTTGGTAACCAACCAAATACGATAAAAACACAATAATGAAGGCCATCTCGTATACAAAAGACGCAAAATTTAATGGGAAAAAAACCCTTTCAAATAACCACTCGAAAGCCCCCGCACAGCAGCTACTATTCCCAGAGCACCGTCACGACCCGTCCCCCGGAACTACATTTATTATGGCTTATTAGATTTTGGAGCAATTGTCCTCTGAAGAACGCAAAATACTACGAAATATTACGACTTTTAAACTGCACAAAAACTTGACGAGGAACACTTTTAAAGCTAAAGTGTCACTGGAAATTGCTAGAGGAGGTGGCAGGGGAGACAGAAGGAAGTGGATGGAAAGGAAGACAGCAGGGAAAGAAAAAGAAAGGCGTTCAGGAGAGGACCCAGGGCAGCCCCAGGGAGAAGGTGTGCAGGAAACCCACAATCCCAGGTCTGCATGAAGGGCTCCCAGGCTGCCCTGCTCCTGTCCAGCCCACAGGATCCGGCTCTGGCCACCATATATTCCCTGGCCACGTGGCTGTTGCCATGCACGATTCCCCAACACTTGCAGAATAGATTTCAGCTTCTCTCTTTCTGTGTGCAGAGAGAAGCCCATCTAAAATTAGCACCTTCTAAATGATGGTACACGGAATGTAAAGAACAAAGCCTCCAATGTGGCGTTCCATGGCAAAGAGCTCTGAAGACAGCAAAAAGGAACATTGGTATATGTGCAAATACAAGTCACCAAAAGGGTTTGTAAAAGCATCTAAAAATCAACTGATGAATCCTCCCAAACCAGTGCATGATGACCGTCTTCCCACCCAGCGAACTGCACCCCTCACAGGGCACAGGGCAGGCAGGCAGGTGTTCATCAGGAAAAGGCGCCGCAACAATTCAGAGGATGCAACAGTCCCTCCAAGTGAAAAGTGTAAGGAAGCCCCACATCACTCCCCAGAAAGGAAGGCCACTAGGAAAGGGATTATCAGACCAGCAAACAGGTAGCTTCTCTTTCAGGGTTCAGTAAACTCCGACTCCACGAGTGCTTGCATATTTCTAACGTTAATCCACCAGGCTGACTCATACTATGCCCCCCTACTCCAAAAAGTAAAAGCAAATACAAAGCCATCCCAGCACATCGGTGCTTCTCAGATCTTAATGACTAGTGATCCAGACCCAACACACAAAACACTCGCATCGTCGTCTTGTATTTCTTAAAGAGCTGACATGATTGGCAAGGTGTTCTTTCTTGTATTATTGCTATAGTTGTACATTCACCATGAAAATTGGCAGAAACATATTGGAACATCGTTAGGGGAAGTTTTCAGGTTTTTCCTAAGTGTGCTATAATACTAATTCCAAATTCCCCCCAAACTGAGAAAAGATTGTACTTTACAAGACTCATGAGAATATACTGGGATGTAAAATGTTTCCACAGTTCAATGGTTTAAGAGATAACAGAGCAGGCCGCAGATATGACTGATACCACTTTTATATGTGAACGTGGGAGCAAATGCCAAAGAGAACTCCTACGACACAGAAAAACTCTGACAGTAGCCCGGAGTTCTGGAGCTGCTGAGGCTGTGGCCCAGCTCATAACCGCTCCAGGCTGCTGGGCACCGGCAGGCTACCAGCCCTACAGAGAACGGGACAGGCAGCCTGTGAAATGCGCTGTGCACTAGCACAGACCCACAGTCCCTTCACCACAGACAGCCCTGAGAATGGGAAGAGTCTTCCTAACTTTGCGAGGCAAACTTAACCTGACCAGAACGGGGATGAGGTGACTGCCGGTCTTTCCTCACCCAAGTATTGTGACGATTAATCCATTTATCTGTAGAAAAACTCATGTTTAAGCTGAGGACGTTGCAAAATAGACACTATATGCACTAAATTTCTTCTCAAAAATCTGCAAAGTTCTGAATTCCAAAACATATCCGGCCCCAGTGATTTCAAGTACAAGATGTGGGGTTTTCTTGAAAATGTGAATGAATTGGGAGCACACACCGCTGCCTTTACGGTTTACCTGCAGTCCAGACGTAGAACTGCTGTCTGAAAAGCCTAGATCAGGAAACTTTCTTTTTCAGTGTGTGCAACTATCTGTTAAAAGGACGTGTCTCAGGCCCTCAGAAATACATACTAAATAAAAAATAAGATTTATATACATATATCTACATAATGATATATAGATATATGATTTATATATATATATATATATATATATATATATATCTAAAATTTTATATAGGTTTATATATATAAATAAAAATAAGATATATATATCTCTCTCTCAATGGAAAGTTGAGAAAGACAAACCTAACTCCAAATTAAACTTATCTTGGACTTTCCAAAATATATGCAAAACATCTTACAGCTACATGGTCTAAAAGACCATCAGCAAAACGAAGTCCATTGAAACCATCAAATGTAAAAAGGTACTAGGATACAACACATAGCACCCTACAATTTCGCTTTATTGGTGTAAAATTGCCTGTGTTGATATATTAAAACTCAACTGAGAAGCAAAGTAAAATTCCTACTTCACAAATGTGGGAAACTGGATCTCGATTATCTAAAAAAAAGTTCAGGTGCAGTGGCTCACATCTGTAATCCCAGCACTTTGGGACGCTGAGGCAGGTGGATCACCTGAGGTCAGGAGTTCGCGACCAGCCTGACCAATATGAGGAAACATAGTCTCTACTAAAAACACAACAATTAGCCAGACGTGGTGGCCTGTAACCCCAACTACGCGGGAGACTGAGGCACAAGAATCACTTGAACCCAGGAGGCAGAGGTTGCAGTGAGGCGAGTTCGCGCCACTGCACTCCAGCCTAGGTGACAGAGCAAGACTGTCTCGATAAATAAATAAGGTGTCACATGCACTTATTTTCCTTCCTAGGGATAATTTTTGAAGCCCTGTGAAGATCTAAAATTGCAGAGTGGGCCAGGCGTGGTGATCACACCTGTAATCCCAGCACTATGGGAGGCCGAGGCAGGAGGATCATCCAAGTCAGGAGTTCGAGACCAGGCACCTCTACTAAAAATACAAAAATTAGCTGAGCATGATGGTGGGCACCTGTAATCCAAGCTATCAGGAGGCTGAGGCAGGAGACTCACTTGAAGCCAGGAGGCGGAGGCGGCAGGGAGCCAAGATCACACCATAGCACTCCAGCCTGGGGACAGAGCAAGACTCCATCTCAAAAAATAAATAAATATATAAATACATAAATATTGCAGAGTGCAGGCAGAAAACACTGTTTACACATTAGCCAGCATGGAACAGGCATCTAGAAATGTCCTCTCAGGGTCAACAATGCGAACGAGACTCACAATGTCCATGGGAGTGGACAGGAATGCAAAGATCTGGGGAGAAGATCCAGGCTAGAGAGGGACTCACACCAAGTGGCCATAGAAATGACTTGCCTCCAGCAGGACCATGCCCCGAGTGGGATCACAGCCTTGTGGTGACAGCAAAGGCAGTCTGGCTCCAGGGCCATGCCACCCTGAGCTGCCCCTGCCAGTGGAGCTGCCTGAGATCTCAGCAGAGGGAGCCAGTGGGCACTGGCTGGGCACCCACTCTGTGCCAGGCGTGGGGCCAGGCACCCACGGCACCTCATCCGCCCAGAGTCTGTCAGGACCCTGCGCAGTTCCCACCCTGCACTACTGGAGAGAAACCACATCTCCTCACATGCCACCCACCACCAACCCAAAAACACCGTCGGGCTGGCCTCCAACCTGGGATGCACATTGAAAAATGCTGGTATTTGGTTTTCTCCTCACAAGGGAACTACTGGGTTTTTTTTAACTGGCTTATTTAAATATTATAAATTGAGTGGTTCACCTCCTATCCACTGATGGCAGTTACTTCGATAATCCGTCCTATGCAGCTCAAATAGGGAACCTGGGTAAATAGTGTTGGAAAAATATCTGCAAGTTTCCAGTCATGAAATTTTCCATGCACTCCTTTGTTCTTATTTTTCATGTAATAGCCGGGAAGGGCTAGCACCACTTCCACAAATCACGGGAAGTCAGGGGAATCAAGGAAGAAAGACGACGTCTCTTTAATTTTGCACGCATGATGTTTGCAGCCACTAAGGTCATACCTGCGTGTGGTGACTGACAACTTTTCAGCTTGATTCAAAGCAAACAGCTGCTGGGTTGATTGCCTAGCAACTAAAAATTGATGGATGACCCTTAAGATGAATAACTACCATAAATCACCTCATTCAAACTCTCCAAGAAAAAAATTAAAAAACAATGGTTTTTATGACATTTGCTGAGCTCCATAATGTGCCGTGATAAATTTGGCCTCCTTACGGATGCACAGTTGTGGTTGCTGAAGTTGAGTCACTTCTGTTTGTGTTTCCCATTTCCTGTGTTTCCTGGTGCTCAGGACCCTCCGTAAGGTGGATTCCTGGGAGCTGCATGCAGCTCTGGGCGCCTGTCAGTCACTCCAAGACGGACAGGAGCTGCGGAACCTTTCATCACCAAACAGCGTTTAATCAGGAAACGGCAGTACTACATCACAAACATGGCAGGGGACCCCGGGCATTAATAACGGTTACAATACATTTAGTGTAATGATTTGACCTCAGCCAACATTATAGATGCCATGATTCATAGGAATTTGATAAACTACTTCCTGTTTGTAGACATGTCATCTGCTCCTAAAAGGCCAAGAATGTGCTTTTAACTTGCAAATAAACACAGACCTATAAACCATAATAAGACTGTGAGGAGGTCTTGGTATTTGTCCTTTAAAACACCCAATACCACCACCATTATGAGCACTGCCACAAGGAGATGTCTAATGATGAACGGATTATTTTTCCAGATGATATTTTCCTGTTTTTACCTAACAGTCAAAAGGAGGCTCAGGCAATTCCTTTTACCATCTTTCTTTGCCCCCCATTCTTGTTACACTAGGTTTTGTTTGTTGGTTTTAGGTTAGATTGATGTTACAAGGAAGGTAGCTTCCGGAAAACCAATCCACTGCCTGCCTCAGGTTAGCACTCTGAAACCAGAAACATCTTCCTGCTTTCTTCTTCCACCTGCTAACACCAGCACCTAGGGTCGGCTCATCACAGACCACATGTCACAGCCTGTCGCACTCACCTGTCCTCGCAAGAGCCCAGGCTTCCCCATGGACGGGGTTCAGTCCCCAAACAAGCACCAAGGCCTCTGACCATAAGCCAGGAACCGTACTGGGCTCTGATGGAGGAAGGAGAACAAGACAGCCCTGTCCTCATGGAGCAGAGTGTCTACCAGGACACAAGTCAGCAATCCTTTTCACAGACAGAGAAAGGAGTGCCAATGGGTCCCCCGCGTGGTACGTACGGTGTATGCCATTACACTAGAAAGGAGTTCACACCATCACACTGGGAGCTCCCAAGGATGAGAAGCAGCAATGCAGGAAAGAAACTTACTTTTGTTCAATAGACTGTACAATTCCAAGAAACCTTCTCTATGTAAAAAGCCAAACAGGGCTTGGAGGCTCTGTAGTGCAAGCCACACTCTCTGAGCGTCAGAGCTGAGTGGGCTTTCGGGAGGGCTCGCAGGTCGTGCGGCACACACTGGTGGCCCAGCTCCTGGACTGCCCTGGGGAAGGCGTGTCGCAGGGCTGCAGGCAGGTCAGGGCTGCACGCCCAACACCTGCCCAGCAGGGTGACTGTGGCCAACCCCCCACTCACTCAGAGAGCTCCTCCATCCACCATAAGCACCAAAACCCCTGAAATGGAAAGATGAAATAAAACAATATTAACAACAACAACAAAATGACTTAGGGGCCGAAGGGCCACGACCTAAGCAGCTAACAGCTACCAGCAGCCCAGGTTTCAGGTGCATGAAGCTTCTCGTTATGGGTGTGCCTTGTTCCGTGGTGTCTGCATGAACGCCTAGATTCTGGAATCTGTGCTCCAGGAAGAAAGAACAAACACCCTAGACCATCCCGCTCCACCATTTTCAAGGACTAGAGCCGTGAGGACCAGTCATTGAGAGGTTCAACTTTGGCTACACCAATCCTGTATATCAAGCTCCCTTAGAACCAACTCCCTGTGAGCAAATGTCAATAAGTCTGCCATCCTGAAGCAAAATGAAAAAGACGGATATTAATTAGGTCGACGGCACTGCTTCTATTGCATATGCTACTACCTTCAGGCACGAAAGCTTACTGTGCATTCTCCCCACAGCACCATGCTCCTGACACGGGAGAGCCTGGGCTTCATTTGTCTTCCTAAATACAAATGGCCGCTATCTGTAGCACTTAGGAGAGGTTAGCTGGCTTCAAATAAATAGCATCTTAACTGCTGCCCTGATAATGGCGAGCTCTGGGGTACATCTCCATTTCTAATACTATCAGAGTCCTCTAAGGATGGAGAGGAAGAGATCCATTTGGAAAGCCGTCTTTAATGCACATGTGCGTGGCCAGTCTGTTGCACCATTCGGGCCTTCTCAGCATTTCTGCCTGGGCTCTGACTGCCCTCGGTAATGCCTTCCAGCGTGGAACCCATGAACAGGACAATCCAGCATGCTGTCCCTTTAAGGCTGAAATGCTTGTTTCCTTGCAGTAAGAAAAGTAAATCATGCTATAGTGAGTTGAGCTTTGAAAAAAGCATCCATCCATTAAAGTTCATGGATCCGCGTTTTCAGGTTGTCCCTCCCCTGGCTGTGTCTCAAGTTACAGCCTTGTACAACCCAAGTCTAAATAATATTCACCATGATAAATGACACCATAACTCCGATATCCACAATCAATCTTTGCTTTAAAGATACATCCATCTTCAATAATGTTGATGGGGATTCTGTAAAATGGGGAACGTGACTGTCTTCCAGACCTCCTAACGGCGGGGGAAGGAAGCCCTGAGTGATGGCTGTCAGCCCACATCTGGCTGCAAAAATAAATTAGCCTTATGCAGACAAATGAAAGGGCTAGCTCCGCCTAGGAAACAGCCACTCCTGAGCAATGGCTAATTTATAGGACTTCTTTCTGGAAAGTTCCTGGCGAAGGCAACAGTCTCCTTCACTATCTCTTTAAATGATATCTGATGCTGTAAATAACTTCAGCGTGGTAGGGACGGTACAAAGTACAGAGGGGCGGGATGAGAGAAACAGCAACTTTTCTCACATTCTCACACATGATTACAATGCAAAACTCTACTCTTCAAGGGGAAAAAAAAACATTTATTTTAGCCAAACGCTTTTATATTTTAACAGCATGCTCTCCTCTGGCTGAGTTTTTTTTCCTTTGCACTTTTTTGTGGTTTTCTAGTGGTTTGGGAACTCATATAAAAAGTAAACAATCTGGGGGTAAAAACGGCCCTTTCTTTTCCTCCTCCAAAATATCGTTTTTAGCAACTTTTAGATTCGAACCTCATCACTGTCTTTATGCAGGCGGGAATGGGGTTACAAATTCTAGGCAACAGAGAAGAAGAAGAAACATCTATCGGGTTTAGTAGGTGGTTTCAAAAATAGCCTGGAGTAAAACACTTATTAGGCAGACTCTAAAAAAAATAGAAGACCAAACTTGTGCCGCAGGAGTGGGGGACCTGCAAATCTGGATGCCAGGGAAACGCTTTGCTGCTGGTTCTTTATGCCTCTGACCTTGTCTCACTGAGTATTACTCAGGGCTGGAATCCTTAAAGCCTGCTGGAAAGTGGGGAGACACAGGGGGACCAAGGTCAAGCTTTCTGCAGGGAAAGCGGGTACCGCATGGGGTGTCCCTCCAGAGCCAGGGGCTTGTGTGTTCCTGACTTGGAACCATCACGCGTTTGGGTCTCAGAACCTTCTGGGCAGGACCTGGCAGCTGCTGCAGTGGGCTGAGGTGGGGAGGGTTAATTCTGTGAAGGTTGAAGGACTTACAGTAATGCTCTGAAGACAGAAACATCACAGGCTTTCCTGGCAAGGGGCTCACAGAGGGTAGGAGGGACTGCAAAATGAACTCTCTCAGGCTTTGTCGGCGGCGTTTCCCAAGGCCCGGCCTGGCCCCTTTGATAAATGACACATGTCATTCTGTCAGGGGCTGACACTGGGCTGGGAGGGTTGGTGATGCATGGCTCCAGGGAAAAGGAAATCAACTTTTTGGCATCGAGTGTGTCTGTGCCCTGGATGAGGATTTTGTTTCTCCAAAAGTGAAAGATGGACTTAGGATTTTAAAAAAAAAGTTGAAAAACAGATTGAAAGACAGCTTACACTTAACATAAATTAACTCAGTAATGGCGAAATGTGCTAGCCTGTGATAAATAAAAGCTACATTAGTCAATTATTAATCACACTCTAACTTGTAGCCAGGCCCATGACTTAAATCTGGGGCCTGAGCTGCTTTACAAACAGATAAGGCCGTGCCTGATAGGCGTCTTCAGAGAGCGATCAGGAAGGAATCCGACTTCCTGGGCTCACCATGGGAATGAATAGAAGGTTCTAGAACCACAGAGTTGGGTGAGTGGGGAGCAAGAAAAGACCAACCCTTTGCAGACACAGAGCATCTACTGACTGTGTGAGGAAAATTCAACACAACGGCTACATCCAAAGACTTCTCTCTCCCCTATCAGGACTTACTTGCTTTGAACATGGAAGACATTTGTACACTGCGAACGTATGTTTATATTCCATATAATGTTTATATTTGAAAGACTTTGCCTTGAAAATATGTTGCAGTTTTGCCCCCACACCTACTGAGCTGTATCTTTTGAATCTGATGCCTGCTGAGGGGATTTTCCTAGACATAGCACTTATTTCCAGATTCACCGCTTAGCACACATTTATAAATTCAGCTTCGCATTATACCAAACAAATTGACATTTGACATCCACGTAGACAAAAACAGGGCAAAGTGCAAACCTGCCTCTCCACCCAGTGGCTCTCTTTTAGCTGAGTTCTAAGCAACCCATCCAAAGAAAAATCAACATGGAGAAGCTACTCTTGAAAAATTTATGGCTTTGAGGTATCACTGTTCTTCATAATAAAGAGCCTTAAGTAAAACCCACCGCCGGGATACAGTCTTTCATGAGCTGCTGTCTGCTGTGCCCAGGATGGCGTGTGAGCCCACCAGCAGCTCTCCTTGAGAAAACCTTTCCCCTTCAGGCTCGGAATATGGAGGATGGTCAGCTGTCTCATCATCAGCCCTGCAGGATGATGGATTTATTTCCACAATGGTGGGGTTCTAATTTTTAGTGCTTACAAAACCTGCTGAGGTTGTGTGGTCTTCTGACGTTCCAAGTGCAGGCTGAAGTCATGCGGCAAGCGTGCAGAGAAGGGCCAGCACACAGTCAGGAGAAAGTAACGGGGATGGGCCATCACGCTGACCCACAGACAGAAGCAATCCCGTCTCCAGCACCCCCATGAGCTCCACGCCAGGCTCACCAACTGCCATGCCTTACTCGCACACAGCAGGTGTTCAAGAAATTGCTGAATTCAATTCAAAATATGTCTCTTTAAAAAGCTATATGTGAGTTTCCAGCCCCATCATCCATGATTGAAGGTGCCCAGGATCCCAGGAAGCATTTCCTAGAGGCCCATGCACCCGCCATGCACGTCCACACCCAAGAGCGCTCCTGTGAGGCTTCTGGGCCCTGTGTGCAGTGACACGTCTCCATATGCCTTGACGTGAGGATGGCAGGAGGGCCCAGAAGTTGTTGATTTCAGCTTATTTCCAATTTTATAAGTAGAAATAAACTCGAATTTTACCAGAAGCAAATTCTCTAAGCACAGCCAGCTTTTCTAAAACAGAAAAAAAGAAGGACAGCTGTTGCTTCATGATGGCAACTTCCTCCAACTCAAGGTGGTAAAGCTGGGTGCAATTAATACAGTGGTGCTAGAACAGCTCACGTTAGGAATTCCCTAATAATATCAGCCCTTTGTTTACAGGGAATGAAACTGAGGCTTGAGAAGGAAAAAGGAAGAAGAAATTAGTGAAAGAACAAAGAGCCAGGCCTTACCCTACCTCCAATGCCCAACCCCCAACTCCCACCGCCCCCCCCCCACCGCCCCATATCCTATACTGTGTGCAAGCACTGATTCCAAGTCAACCTTCTGAATTTAAACATGGACAATTAACAGGCAGGCTCCAAATCGAGTCCAAATGTTCAAAATAGCCGATAAAGCCAATGGTTTCTTAGATGGCTATAAATAAGAGTATCGCGGGAAGGGGGGGATCATACATTAAAATCTGGGCTGATGTTTAAACTTCTCCCTTCCTCCCGCTGAAATATAATTTTTCTTTAGTCCATAAAAAATTCAGATAGTGTGCAGAATGTTTATATATTACCAAGGTCTCTCTTTAAAAGGTTTATACTTTTACTTTATGACCTGTCCTTGATTTGACACTTCCGCTCATCAGAAACGGATTTATAAAATAATCCTGAAGGTGAGGAACAGACATCTGTCAGGGACTAGCTGGGTTTCACGATGCGAAATTTAAGAAGAGAAAGAAATCCTGTTAAGCTCTCTTTAGTCACCAATAGACATCAAAGGTAATAATTAAAGAAGACAGACGTCATAAAACATAAATTTATGTCTCTTTTAATAATGCACAAGCACCGTAGTGTGTAAAACATCTATTAGGTTGAAAGAACATGAAAGTGTTCCAATAAGAAAAATCTATGTTTTGTTTTGGGGTATTTTCCCTTCCTTTAAAAAAAAAAAAAAAAAGTGAAGATCTTTTCTTTTTTTTTTTTAACAAGTTTAAACTGAAGTCTTTCAAAACCTTTGCCATCTGTGGGTACATGAACTATGAATGACCCCGAATGATTTGCACTCTGCTCAGAATCCCTTAGAAAGCACGGGAAAAAGTATCATTAAGAATGACTGATGACTGTCAGTCATGGTTGACCTCATCCAGGCTTTGGTCTCTGCCTCAGTAATAAGCTGGCCTTTATTAGTACCAACACTCCATAAAGGGGGTGTGTTTAGTCACAGGATAGTGGCCTTCTAATGCCCATTGCTTCTCTCTGGAAGATTGATTAGTGCTCATTTTTACTGCCTTCCCAGCACATGCAGGGCCAGGGCTGCAGAGAATCAGGCCTGCAAACTACAAACTCTAGTGAGGAGGTGGGAAAAGGATGCCTAGCAAGAGAGGCGGTGGGGGGGGAGTGGGGGACAATTTTTTTTTTTTTTAAGGAATCCGCCTTTCAAGTAAGCCCCAACCACAAAACCATATGTATATTCGATTCCGGGGCCTGAAGAAGACAGGCCAGGAAAGCAATTGTCTGTAGAAATGGAACTGAAGGAGCCACTTATATGTTAACTTGTCTGAAAAACAGAAGGGGATCCTGGTCTGCACTCCCTCTCTCTAAAATCAGCAGTGAGGAGCAAATCAATGAGGAGGCTGCCTGCAGAATCAGGCCTCATAACCAGCCTGACATCCAAATACAAAGACGTAATTATTACCCATTAAAACTGAACATGTGTGAAACTAAAAAAGTCTTCCCTATACGAGCACATAAAAACCCATCCACCGCTTTTGTATTAAACTACTAAATTATTTTTAAGAAGCAATTGCTATAGAAACAGACAAACGAATTTATATATATATAATTTCCATGTATCCCTAAATCCCTTGTACCGCCTCCACTCTCGTTGAGATAACTGAGTGCCGTGAATTCCCACGAGGAAGAACGGAGGAATAAATGTATTATTGTCTTCATCATCACCCTCACACCCATCATGCGCTCTCAAGTGCCGCAGTGTGAGGGGAGCAGGGAGGTGTGCCATTGAAGACTCCGAGCAGGTGCTCTGCAGAGCAAATGAAGGGAACGATCCCATGTGGATCTCCTCCATTCCAAATATGTCTACAAACAAATTTCGCTCACAGGGTGATTAATTTGCAGAGACCCTTTGGGAATAGGCCAGACTCTCGGTAGTCTAATGCCTTCAGCCAGTTACTCCCAGAAATTTAGCCAAACATCACAACAAGATCCTACTTTCAGAAAATTGCTTGAGAACCTTGGGATTCGGTTACCATGTACACGGGCACCTACTGGATTCAAATTTGTCTCCACAAAAAATAGGGGGGTGGAAGAGGGAGTCTTTGAGAACTGAGTTTACACATAGTCTGCCTGGAGCAAATAGTTAGCATCTCATTTTGAAGAATTCAGAGTAAGCCAGGAGGAGGAAGAGAAGGACGGAATGCGCCCTCCCGTGATGTCAGGACAGGGTGGCTGTCACCAGCACTGAACCTGAGCTCCTGGAGCACCCAAGCCCTGCACCACCCCTCAACTCCATTCCACCAGCTTCTCGGGGCTCTGCATAGAGAGGGGGGGAGGAGTTGAGAGAATGGAGACAAGGATCTTTTGTGAACCTCGCAGTGTTAAGTTGGTTCTCCTCAAGAGTTTCTGAGACACTAATTTTTCCAGTTAATGAAAAGTGGGGAGAAAAGACAAGTTACAAGCTCCCTCTACACACCTACTCTCCACCTAGGTAGGAAATCCTTTCTGCTTCCTTTCTCTCAAATAAATTCTCCGTTACTGATTTTAAATTGACAAATAAGACAAGTTCAATACCTGCTGAAAAAAAGTCAGGCAACTTTTCTGCTGCAAAAATAAAATGCTGCATGGTAGCACGACCTTTAATGCAAGCACACCAGCGTGCCGCTACAAAACACAGACCTTTGTGTGCTTCTTCCTTTAAAACTGCCAGTGTGCTAGTTTCATTAGGATTATTAGTGTTTCACACACAGACAATGCACCTAGCACTAACAATCTGAATTATTTCCTGGCTGACTTGCAATATTTATTCAAATATTTATTTCCCATTACTTTCTAGAGTTATAGCCGCTTCCCTCAATTTAAAAATTTTAAAATATATACACCTATATTAGTATATATACATACGTATATACTCCCAAAGTTTGGAGGCAGTTCGAGGAGATTTGTACGCAGCACAGCAATGCTAACGTGGTGTTCGTGGTCATATTATTTGCCCAGATTTGGCTTTTCTTGATGCCAGTACATTCCCAGGTAACAATAAAGCAAGGCAGAAGCAAACAGACATGTTTTACTGTTATTTTCATGTAGCTAAGAAGTGAAGCAGGGCAGGCTCTTATATAGTATTACACAGTTTACTGCATTAATAATAGGATGCCCCACTGCTGTGACACATTCTGTACTTGAAATAAATATTAGTCACAATACGTGCATTTTAAATCCATATATTTTAAAGCCAGCTGTAACAATGACACAGGCACCAGGGATGACTTGCCAATAAGGCATATTAACTACTTTGAAAAGAGCCTTCGCTTCAGTTCAGCATTCATTGGTATGTCGTACCATTTCTCGCTATGAATCTTGCAGCTGGCTTTTAAAAATAGTAAAATGTAATAAATACAGGTTTCTGAAAAGTTCACATTCCTAAGTCAGAATGTATACTGACCTTCACTGCTGATTTAATTTATTTCATCATATGATCCTGCTGAAGATGCACTTTACTTTTAACTGAAAACTGAGGATATTTTTTGCAACCAAATTTTCTAAAAC